>NC_091490.1:10980096-11588159 GCF_947461875.1 Haliaeetus albicilla
CTTTCCCATGTCAGGAAGCTGAGAACTTTCTAAAAGTAGCTTTAATGTCCCTATTTCAAAGCAAGGACTCATACTTCCAACGGATATTTTTTGTTGTTGTTAGTTTTTCTCTCTCCATGGACTTCTACCCAAAGGCTGGTCAAACTATAAACTCTTGAAAAACTACTGATCACACCTGCAGGTAAGAAGGACTTACACACTGCAGGCAGTTTGGTCTCCAAATTGTCATCTTCACAGGCATCTTGGAAACTCTCACAGTGACTACCAATGATCAAACTATTTGGATGTCATCCATACAAAAAGTAACTGTACTTGCTCCATGCTCTCATAGCTGGTACTCAGAAAAGGACTTAGCCAT
Source organism: Haliaeetus albicilla (assembly GCF_947461875.1). Classification (NCBI taxonomy): domain Eukaryota; kingdom Metazoa; phylum Chordata; class Aves; order Accipitriformes; family Accipitridae; genus Haliaeetus; species Haliaeetus albicilla. Next base: position 10,980,455 of record NC_091490.1, read on the forward strand.
GGCTTATACCCATAAAGATTTAACCTAAGACTATAAAGGCAAAAGCAGAGCTCCATTTTAACAGCTGCTCTCATGTGCTTGAATATATAATACTGCTTCGCAGCAAAACCAGGGGCATCTTATTCATGTTGATAATGAAATCTTCTCCCACATTTTTCTGTGCTCCTGCCCATATATTCATACACACATGCGCGCACGCACACAGAGACTTCTCCCACAGGAGACTGAAATCAAGTCACCTGCCTTCGAAGGAGACAAAAAAAAAATCCCAAAATGAACAAAACCCACTCACTTCCTAAGGAACTGTGATGATAAATTTGTGCTTGAGAAGCACTAGAAATTTATGGATGAACTTAACAGAACAGCTCACAAGGAAAACAATGATACTGCATTCAGTGTAAGATTTGCATAACATGGAATATTGAGTCCTAATTAATGCAGGTATTACAATTATTCGGAACATACTCTGTAAACAAAACCCAAAATGATCAGTAGAAGTATTACGAAAAGAGGCAGTGATATATGACCACACAGTTGAAGACACTCACCATAACACACATACAAAAGCATGTTACATTAAGTCTGTACAGGTAGCCTTAACATTTCTAATTTTTCTATGCTTGGCTTTGCAAGGTTGTTACGTGGATAACCACAACATCTAGTTCACATAAACTAAAGAATAAGATTCATTGTATGATGTATCTGAGAGTTATAAGGGTTAACACAGTGCTGCTACCTTACTGATATTAATGACATACTAGCCTTTTGAAAGTACAGAACTCAAGCAAACTGCAGCCAGCCTTTCTAATGACATGCGTAAGAACTGAACAGCTTTATTAGGAGGTTCAAATTATTGGAGTTGAGTAACAGATGTGGATTATCAGTTTTTCTTTCTGCTAGCCTGATAGCAGAGGTTTTCATACTAAGAACTTGACAGCAGACAAGAATTTCATTTCCCAGTTACAAAAAGGTGAGAGCTGGCTAGTAGTTATGCACTATCGCTTAGAGTCCTGCCACTTCTGAGACATTCTGCCTCTCAACTGATTGGTCGAGCCAAGTGCTGCACTGGGATTTCACCAATGCTAAAGGCAAAGTGCAAGATGACAGGAGCTGGGAAATGGAGGAAAAAGCAGCAGAACCAATAATTAAAATAATTTTTAAAATAATTAGTGTATTAAATAATGTTAGCAAAACAATGAAGAAAGATCAGATATTTTAGTAAAGACTCAAAAGCTGGTTTGTTAGGGTGTGTTTGTACAAACTGAATTGCTTGGAAAAGTCTGTGCCACTTACAGAAACTGTTGAACTGGGAGTGTTTGTTCCATATCCAGATGAAGGAAGGGAGGCCAAGGACCAGCGGCGTCCATCCGTTCTGGGGAAAAGAAGTAAGGGAAATTACTGTCAGGGATATATTGTGGCTAATTCTTGGGGGAAATAAGCATTTTTCCCCCAAAAATCTCTTAACCTCACGTTTTTATTAAAGTCTCAAGTTATTCAGATAAATGAGGTACCCTATTTACAATGACCTTTGTGAAAAAGCAGCTAGGGTAAGTTTTAAAAGCAAAAGTAAGTGACCTTGGAAAAGATAAAGCAAATGGGCATCAGATTCCTGCATTAAGTAGATGCTTTGTAAATGTGACCAGTTGTGCAAAAATTGGAGTTTCTAAAACAGACAAATGAAATCAGCTCATTTCAAACTTATGTGAAGAAGACAGTCATGCCTAAGATAATTACTTATGCAGTTCCTTGTCTTCCAAATAAAGTTTAAAATTGAGGGGAAAAAAAATCATACTAGATCAAGAATCAACTGAAAGCAGATTCGTTAGTTTACCTAGTCAGAAGGCATTCTGCCTAGCACATCGCCTAACACAGCTGGTGAATTAAATCCACTACAGCAGATCTGAACAGAGCCGAGGGGTCCACTCAAAATAAAGGGAGATAGAAATCACAGAAATCTCACCTAGGGTCTCTTTCACCTCCAGTCAACATAATATTAGTAGTTATTTCCCTATCATAGCCAAAGAAACATTACCCTCAGGGAAAACAGCCAAAACATCCTGGAGATACTGCAGAAAAGGTCTTGTCTTACCAATGTCAAAACTGAGGAACTACACAACTGCTTTGAGAATAATCAGTGTTGCCCTCCCTGAAACCCTCTTCTCCCCCCAGAACCTGCCTCGGTGAGGATGGAAACTGAACTACATTCAGCTCAGTCTCACAGTGCTTTTTCTGCCTCTGATTTCATTTCAGTCTTGCATGCATTTTGTGTCCTATAATGGACAAATGTGTCCCGCTGCACGACAGGATGGATGTTAAAGAAGTCTCTTCCGCACATCAGTTTCCATTTGCTTGTTTCTTTTATTACAGCAGATTATCAGTAACTGGTCATAAAGTGAAGCTGAATTAGAACAGTTCGTCATTCTAACCTACTTTGGAAAGATTTGGGGGTTTTTTGCTACGTGTAGATACAATACATTTATGCAAGTGCATTATAAAATAGGATGTTTCATACAGGTCTGAAATAGTGCTTAGTTCTTATCAAAATCTCAACTGTTATCATCTTCACAGTAATACTTCTCATCCCACTATCCACACCCATGAAGCCTCATCTTCAGAAAAAAGTTCAATGCACACCCAGGCATTTATTTTCAGGCACTGATATACACTACTCTTCTTTGCCATCTACCTTAGAACAAGAGGAAAATACACTCACTGTTCTACATCACTGAGAGAATATTATGTCAAGAGTTTTTAAAGACTCATGCTTCATGCATTAAGAAAAAATAATCAAGCTGTAATGCAGATTTCTATTGCATGCTTATGCTATAGCTAAACCCCATTTAGCCACAGGTGACGTTTTCTTTGACAAGACAATTACATGTAGAAGAACAATCTCAAAAAATTCCAAGAGAAATTAAATTCCTTTCTTAATCCTGAAAAACAACAAATGTCAGCATTATAAAGTTGCTGGATCATGTGGTCAGTGACAGAACACCAAACTTCAATGATCTTCATTCAGCTTCTTGTAACATACAGGGGTGCTGGGGAAATATTTAGGTCAATGCTCTAACCTCAGTTTGGACCCTCAGTCCCAAAGCAAGACAGTGTGTTCCTGACTTCTCAAACAGTAGACAGGAAAGCACAGGTCACTCATTTTTTGCAAAAGGAAAGCAAAACAGTGAGTTGACTAAATTGTGTATTGAAACTACTTCAGAATTTTCATTTTGACAAAGTTAACCGAAAAAGTCTTTCTCAATTAGAAAATTCCAGGATACCTCTTCATGCTTGAGCTATTTTCTGCTGATGCAATCTAGGCAAGCAATGTGCTAAGCAGTCAGGACAATGCATATCAGCTCTATTCTAGCAGAAGGAAGTGGGACAAGAGTAGAAATCTTCCAAATCAAAGGCAACGGGAAAAAGACTTTAAAAGAAAATTCCTCCTTCGTTTATGCAAAACATTTCAAAATTACTGCAGTGTTTTGTTAATAAACATATTTTTAGAGAGATCTCACGCAATATTTCTTAGGAAAAGATACTTGGAAAGAAATTTTTAGGTCTTTTATTTTCTTTATTATAGATTCTTTGCTAGCACAATAAAAACATGCAAACAACAAATTTTGCCTTTTAAATGACATTTTAATTAGTTAATGAAGGAGGTATTTTTATGGCAGCTAAATGCTATCCAATGAACAGTAGATCAATTTCAAAACAAGAAGGTGCTAGAAGAACAACACATCTTCTCCAGAGCACTACCTGTTTATCATTTTAAGCCAAAATGCAAAGATTTCCTTTTTTGATTACCAAAGAATAGAAGCTGAATGCCTAAATGGGGTTATAACAGCATGAACTTGTTAGGGACACAGGCTCAGCTGCACAGAAGCATAGTTCATACACACATACAAACAGCAGCAATACGATACACATTACCTGTCTGCTCTGTGTCCATGGCTGTGTGGAAGAAATTGTACAATGATAATGAGAGAGGGAGAAGTAGAAGATGCACATGTGATTTCTGAAAAAACCCTCATCATCTGTTACTGGTATTCCGCTAAGATCAGTTTTAGTGAATATGGACAGAATTAATCATACATTTCCTTATTCAAACAGGAAGATCCCTGAACATGTTAACTTTGTGGCTATGACACAATCATTGAAAGGGTGTCTAGCAAAGGATCTATGATTAATCACCAGTCAAACTAAGGATAATCTTGCAGTATACTGTAGTGAAACTGGCTTTACAATAAAACAAGTTTTTCAAATATGTTTCCTACTCTGTCCCAAGAATAAACTCATCACAGGGCTAATATGAAAGAATGGAAACCACAGACAATGTCCAAACAGGATAATAAATGAAGAAATTAAACCAAATATAAAAGGCAGAAAATCAGCAACAAATAATTTCTGTGACGGCAACAGGAGGAAATCAGGTAAGAACCACCTCTTAAGACCCATGCAATGCCAATCAAAAGGGTACAGTGAAATATCCATTTCTCTGGGGTAACAGAGCACCACACTTGCAATTACTTAATACCATCATATAGAAGTTATTCTGATACCACTATGTGATAATCTAATAAATATGTATTGGTACTGCTGGCATAGCTATTCAGGGTGTAATGCAAGTAGAAAATAGAAACAAGTTTCTAAACCAAGCTGGGCTTAAGTGTTCTTTTCAATGAATGACAGAAAAAGTATAGAGAGCAACATGCATACTGTAAAATGAACCACAGCATTCCAGAGGACAGACTTAATCTTTATTCATCTATTTCTTTAAAAATTAGATTTAAAAAGTGGAAAAGTATGAAAGGGCACTCTTCCAAGTTTTAGTATTAAAACATTTATTTGCTGCTTGAAACTTCAGAAAGCAATGATACTGAAACATCAAGTTGAAACATGATGTTGAAAAATTATGTTAAATTTTGACAATGGTTTCAGCTCTAACTTTCCTCCTGTGTTCTAGGGTCCAGAGCTCCAGATACTGTGAAAACTGGTAAAAACTCAGTTGACTTCAACAGAACTTACTGAATATACCCAGATCAGGCTCAGATACCTCTTTAAAAATAAAGATGGATGCTGTGAGTCCATTTGAATTGTTTTACCAGCAAGTAAAATACTAATTTTTCCCTCTGAGGCAACAGAAAAATACATATCCAGTCTGTCACATTTCACATGCTGTTACGAAGTTTTTTCTTATGTAAGACCTGAAGACCAAAGTCTACCTCAAACAGTATTCAAGGACACCAGGTCTTCTACCTAATCACCTCAATGCAGAAACGCTCCAGGATTTACCTGCCATTTTATTCTTCTTTGAAGTTTTGAGACCTATCCTTTTTCTGACTAGTCACCAAGCTAAATCTGTTGTTCTCAGAAAACTTACTTCCTCTCAGGATGATCACACTTTTTCCATTCTCAGATCATTTTTAACACAGATTGGGTTTTTTTCAGCCAAGGCAGAGTTTAGCAAATCCAAAATATCTTCCCCACACCTGAGTCTCATAATCCTGCTACTATGCCCAAACCCTGCTTTGGATCTCTCTTTTTCTCCTGTTCTTTATTTCTCCACAAAATTTAACTTTCTGTATCATTATCTATTTCTGCCTACCTGCTGGGATACAACATTCAATACACCATTTGTCTGCTTCTCCCAGCTGTCTTTATTCTTTCTATCCTATTCTTTACACTAAATTCATCACTATAGTATCAGATTTCTTTCCACTAGTTTGATATACAGCATGAACAGCATTTGTCTAGCATTCGCTGCAGGACAGATGATAGCTTCACATTCAGATCTCTCAATGCTGCTCTTCTTCTAGAGGTTCTTGTAGACTTGCAATTTCAATTATCAGTTATTTTCCTCATTAGAGCAATAATGTACTCTTGACACCAATGCCCAAGAGAGTAGAGAAAACTAAAAAGTTGCTACCAGTCAGAATGCAGCGAATGAATGCACACACAGTTGTGCACGCCTAATTTTGTGTATGTTTACGTCTTTGTGCAGACATAGCAAAGAAGATCAGTACACTTTGAATACACCGCAGTTATTCAGTGAGAAGAACATCTAGGATTACAACTAAGACATGATTATCCTAATCATAACTGGCTTTAATGTCATTATGACTAAATTATTTGTCATATCACATGCCCTACATGTCATCTTTCTGGAAGAACGTTGCCTCCTTAGGCAGTACTGACTACTTAATTTAATCTTCTTCTAGGTCTGAAAAGCACCTAATACATTCTGGGTGCCGCCAAGATCTAAACCAAAAAGAATAAAACAAAATAAAATTGGAAACATCAGAGAAAGCAAAACACAATCAAAAAACTTCTAAGACATAGGCCATTTCTAAATAAAAGCTTATAAACTATTTGCTTGCCAGTCCAAAGAGAATAGATCCTGCCTTACCTTCGGGCAGGAACAAAGGAGAAATGAGCAGGTGCATTTGGAGAGAAGTTCCTGGGACTGTCCAAAGGGCTGCTGCCTGTTTGAGAAAGTAAAAAAAAAAAAAACAACAAAAACACAACACCCAAAAACATTTCATTCACATTTGCAACAAACTGAGTAAGTTCCACTGTGCAGAATGACTTTCAACTGCAAGTGGTAGTCACAAATAATTGAAAATATGGAGCTTTGAGTCTTTGCTCATTTAAGCATTAGTTTGCTAAAGAAATGTTCTGATACAGATGTATCAGTATTTTCCCTCCTTTTAAAATCATTTAAGGTGTACGTTTTCTTTCTTACTTTCGGATAAGTAATGTATCACACATACACAATATAGTCTTTTAATATTTTGCAATAATTTCTATATACAAGCTTTTCCTAACACTTCTCAACAAAAAAACTGAGTTAGAAATGACACTGATGACAGTTTCAGGAATAATATATAGTAAGAAGTATTTCTTCACAATGTACGCCAAGGCTAAATGCAAAATTCACTGAGGAAAAAAAAGACATACCAAAGGAACTGCACGTGATAATAAAAGGACTACACACATGTAAGATGATCAGGCTATAACATATCAGCATTCACCCTAACTACCACTTTTCTGAAATAATACTTCTACCATGAAAATGAAAGTTCCAGTGAATTTATACAGTGAGGAAAAAAATAACACTTAATTTTCTCTTGGCACAAGAATACTTTCTCTGGGCTTTGTCATGTGATGTATAAGCATATGGTTGGTAAGTGGTATATTGTAATGTATTTTATTTCAAAGTAAAAAGCAACCATTTCATAGAAAGCCCTTCTGAAAGCCAGAATCATTTACAGACTAACTGCAGAAACCTTTGAAAGTTATGGATGAATTAGAAGCTTCATGTCAGCGAGTGTGCTTTCTGTTGGGCATATTCTTAAGTGGTTTGCTCTTTCAGATCCTTAATATAAGCATAAAAGAGAAACTATACCTAGTAAACATATGCCAACAGCCATTTCTTTGTGCACAGACAGTAAAATAACATTAAAATAAGAGCAGGAAAACTAAATAGATACTGGACAAGCAATACACTGCAAGGTACATAACTGTGCTCATCAGAAATGTTTTCAAATTTAGATCCCATAGAAAATGGATTTATTTTATAAGTCATGTTGAAAAGTCAAAGATCAATGATGAACCATCTGCAAAGGACTTGTCTCTGTTTCAGGGGAAGTACTAGGTGCCCAGCTCGCCCCCCAAGTCAGCACTGTTTGCGAGGTTACGGTCCCATCCAGCACTATACTGAAGCTTATAATTAAGTTGCATTAATTTCAACCCAATTTATTCATACACCTTAACTGCTACACTGAGCAGAAACGGAATGTAAGCACTGTCCTCAGTTGAAGGTAACATTCACTCACATTTCAGCTATACAAATGGTTCACAAAAATCTGCAGTAGCATCTCTCCACAACTTCTCGTGAGCAAGGTGTGTGCACACCTGGCATGCATGCCTGGGCAGGTAGGGAGGAGGAAAGGGAGAACAAGCTGATATCTTCTGGGGTATGAGGATGGCCACAGCGCAGCACAGGCCAGCAAACTCCATCTGGTCTACAAGTCTACGAGGGGAAAAATAGCAGCTGGTTGAGATTAAAGCAGCCCCAGGCTGATCTAACATGTGTCAAGGGGTGATGAGAGAACTGGAGAGGTAAGTGAATTCCAGACCACTCCACAATCTGTTTCATCAAGAGCAAACTAAATTAAAAACAAAGAGTTTGAGCAACAGGTTTGTCTTCCTTTGGCTTGGTTTTCTTTTGTATTGTTAGTTAGGAACTAACAACGAGTTCACAGTGTAATATAACACAATGCAAGCCTTCACTCAAAACTGGATACCATTTAACCCATTCCCAGTATATCCCAAGTGGGAAGGGGAAAGAGTGATCAGAAATCAATAACTAGATGATTTTTGGTGCTTCATTTATTAAGCTTGTACTCATTTTTATTTTTATGGTGACAGTGGAAAAACAGGGACATTGTGCTGCTTTTGAATTAAGAGAAGACTGAGTGGTTTGACAGTCTAGATGGCACTGCAAGCTTACAAGAAAGATGGAAGAAGGCTACAATAGCCACAAAGTAAACAACTCCGTGGTGCATAAACACACGTGTCCTGGTAGCAGTACACGGCTAGAGTTAGGGTCACCATTTTCATGCTGGCAGAGAGCTGAAGGAGCATTTTAGACCAGGAGGAAATGCAGCAGGAGTGAGGCCTTTCCGTGGTTATGTACATCTCCTAACAAAGGAAGGAAGGCTGCCACTTTTGGTGGGAACCCTGGTCTTTGCCCTTCATTTTTCAAGCTTTAATGCTGATGAACCCTACTGTGTCAAGATGATCTTTTTAAACAAAAAGCCCATTGCCCAATGCTGTTATAAACAAGCAATGAACTGTCATTGCCTTTTTATATCTTCATCAATCTTTTGTAAACTTTCCAGATTATGATCAAAACAGGATTTCAGAATAACTAAGGAAAGTGGGTAATGACAGTCTTTAAATTTTGAAATTAAGTATGTGGGCGTTCAAACTCTTCTGAGCCTGCATGATCTGGTATGGAGATACTACTAATTTTTAAGCAACTACTTTTTCAGATTTATATGGCATATTTCCTTCCAGACACTGGAATTTTAATTAGATCCCCTGTGAGTTGCTTCTAGTTTTAAAATGAAAAGCAATTAGTTCTTCTACTCAATTCAAGTCTGGGTGAAGCTTTTAAAACAACAACAGGGAGAAGGGGAATTACTACTTTCCCTAAAATTTCCCAGTACTGCTGCATCTGCTCTAGTTGAAGGAATTTTAATAAGAGAAGCCTTAGTGCAATGGTCTCATTCACCAAGGCTGATCAAAACCCTATTTATTCTGTTAGCAAAGGTAAATTCCCCTGTTGCTCAAGGGTTATAGTTTGCTACTACTGAACCTGAAACAACTCTGTCTCAAGGGAGGCTGTTACACAGAATGATTGCCCATTAGGTAAATCAACACACTTACATGAACGTTAATAATTCAGGCATGAACCTTTACATTTTCCGGACACAGGAAGAAGGATGCAGCCAAAGCATTTGTACATCCGCTATCCTCAAAATACAAAACCAGACCTTACAGGCAACAGGTAGACGAAAGTCTCAGCTATCATCTACAAACATGACATTCATCAGAGAGGTAATGAGTCCCAAAATTCACACTAGAACCATTTTGTAAAACCTGCTTCTGAGATTTGTAAAAATAAATAAATATAAAAGACAAAGTTGTTGTGGTCTTCTGTGTAGGATATACGAGCGTTATTTGCTGAATATTAACACAAGCAGCTAAAGATCTTATTGCATGCTACAGAATTAGCTGCCTTCCAGCATACACAAATCTTAAAATGACCAAAAAAGTTTAAGCACCCTGTGTACCACCTGTCTCATATATAGTGAATGCCATGGTGCTCTCACACGATCAAGGATCACACACGTGAAATGCTGATGAACTGCAGCTTTAATAACCAGGGCAGGATCTAGAGTGGTATGTTACATGCTCTGCCCACTCTAAAAATAATAAATAAATAGAGACCTTAGTAATAGCCATTTTTCTGCCAGAAGGTGGAACTGAACTTTCAGTGTAAGAGCAGAATAATTTAATTCAGTACCACACTGCTGCCTGCGAGCAGCTCCCTCCACCTGCCATTACAGATGGGAGCAGGACAAAGGTCCCAGTCGTGACAAGCGTCTCCACTGGAAGCCAGTGAGCAACCTGGCTACCTTACAGTTGTGGAAAGTAAATTTTAAAATAGCCTGAACTTCAATTATCCAGCAGTAAGAACCTATCTCCTTCCTACTGAATTATAAAGATGATGTTGCTTCTTTGATTGACTTTAAGCTTTTCATTTTAAAATATAATCTAATGGTAACTTAGTAATCAACCTCATGATGTAATCTCTCTGTTATTTTCATTTTTTAAAAACTTAATTCAAAGAAATACAAACAAATGTAAGGAACATATGTGTATATCTTTTTTCCTCTGATTTTGAAAGAAAAATAATTTAGAATAAAGGGCAAATTTTCAAACCTGTTATTCCTAAAACTAAGCATTTCAAGTTTGGGAGAGTAAACAAGCAGAGTGACTTTCCCATGAAGTTAACAAGCTGTAGCTCTCTATCCCAAGGTCCCAGCTTATTTTGGAAAGCGTTATTTCATATGAAATAATCTGGCATATGAAATTGCCTGGCATCTTATTGGATGCTGTTTCAGATAGTAAGTGTATCTGCCTGGATCAGTGTTCACTAGGAGGTAGGTTTGCCTGACAGACAGTCAACTGTGCTATACCACACCCACTGACTTTCACATTACATACAGAAGAATAACTCCTGAGGCTAGTGCCATATAGGACTTGACATCAAGAGTGAACAGAAACGTGTTAGAAAGTGTCCCTGACTTCTCTGCATGCTTGCTGTTCCTTTGATTCATAAGAGAGGTTCAGAATGGGCATCAAGAAGAGCGTGTTCAAGACAAAAGAGGCCAGGGAGAGGCTCCAGCATTTCTTAGCAACTTATCAGTGTATGTGCCTGAACAAACAGATTCATAGATTCTATTCAAATACCAAACAAATATCACAGCCTGTTCTCAAATTCACATCTCATATATGATATTTCTTAAGAAAATATTTGTGACTCTACTCTAAATTTCACCCACTTTTCTCTCTTGAATAAATTATTTTTCCCAGGGAAGACTCCTAAATATAGTACTGGTAGAGAACTTAAATTACAAGTAATTTATCTTCCTATGCTCTACTGGCTACTCTTGGAGGTCACAAATAATGTCCTTTCCAATTAATAGTTCTAAATTCCACATGCAACATCAGAACAAAAAATGGCAATATTTGACAATTATTGCTAAAGAAAGATGGCACACCACTGATTAGTTACTCTTGTTTCTAGAAGACACTCGCATACTTCTAAAACAAGATAAGCTTGTCAAAGCCTGAGACAGCATCAAAACCACCAAGAGCAATTTTTCATTTTTTAAATAGTCAGAGAAGAAAAGCAAATAAAAAGAAAAGAAAATATAAATGTTTCTATTGTGAACATTTCTGCATTTGTTTTCCAAGCAATGATCATGTCAACATCTTGTTGCAATCTGCCAAGCAAGGACATTTCTTTCATATTCTGAGGAGCATCTTTCTCTGTCACTTCAGTTAAATGCTTGTACAGCTAATTTAGAGTTTGGTAAATCCAACATATATATCAACTCTAAGAACAAAGTAAAGAGCACAATGTAACTAAGTGGAGAAACTCTACCCAGAAAAATGCCTTGTTGAAACCAAATTTTACAAAGCTATCACTATCATAATCACATACAACAGAACCAAGGCGTTTGAAGTGAAAGGGAATTGCCCTATGCAAATTTTTGGCCCTGCATTTTATCTGAGATTCTGAAGCAAAAAGAAAATGGTTTTAATATACCACTTTTAAGATACTGTTAACATTTTAATTTGAAAATCATGGGTCATATAAAAAAAACCCCAATGTCATTAAAGTAACATCCTAGCCTTCCATGACTGGCCTTTACAGCATCCCGAAGAAATATGTCAGATTTTTATGAAAACTTAGAGTTGTTGAGGCTTTTATGATCATCCCTGAACAATAACTTTGGTCTTCTTTTTCCTTTCAACAGGCTGGATGTCACCTCTCGAAATGCAGTGCTCCAGAAACAGAAGCAGATGGCTCCTTCTAGGTGAGCTACTATGAATTTGCTGTTCTTTCTCAGCATTTCCTTAGTTTGAATCTCCAGAAAGTATTTACAGAACATACTGCCATGTAGGAGGAGGAAAGTCTGACTGTAATGAAAACAACAGTTACTTGTCTTACGTGCAACAGTGATGTGCTTCCAGACAGGCTCCACCGTGGATGATGTGCAACAAATGCAAGCTGTTTCATGCTACTGACTGGTGCCCATTAGGGCCATACCTGAAGTCCAACCATCTTCTCTGGCATTTTGAAATATCAAAAACAACGTAGTCACACATCACCTACCTCCCTCAGCAATAAAAGCATCAAGAAAACATGCTGTTCAGGCAAGCTGTTGAATCTGCATGCGTGACCCTTTCTGAAAATCCGTGGTTACTGTAGGCTGAACAATCACTCTTTCTTTTTCTATAGAAAGAACATCTCCACACACTTCACCTCGATGACTAACAAGCAGTTGCCCATTTGCTCTGAAATGAGCATTTCCCAGTTGCTGCCATGGTAAAACTGGCAGTAATATAAAAAAAGAAAAGAGTCCTCAACACCTCATGTTGCTCTAAGTAGCAGATAGAGACCGTAAGATGGCACACTGCACAGCTGACAGGCTGCTGGAGGCATACAGAAACAAGGAGGATGTTTCTTCTCATGAGAACTGCAGTTAAATCACCGGCACAAATTCACCATGCTAGGAGACTCAAAGCAAGATATTTACTTAGATGTATTTATTTTATTTTATTTTACTTTGTTCTCTATCTCAGGTTCTTTTGCAGGACGTAAGAGGACTGAATCCTGCAGAAAGAGTGGAGGATGGATATGGTAGCAAACTAGACAGTGCAGAGCAGATGAGATAAAACATTTATTCTGAAACTATCAGGACCCTCTTACAATTTAGAAAAGATGAAAAACTAAGTCAGAATAAGTTTCAAAGAGCATATTTTGATGTAGAGTATCAGTATGTTCCAACTCACTACAAAGAACACTGACATTTTTCCTAATGATTCCCAGGTAAAGCAGTCTTAGGGAATTACCTGCATGTCCATGAAGAGGGGAATGTGGCCGCGGGAGAGTTGGAGACGTGCTGGATGTTACGATCAAACTCTTTCTGTTGCTTGTCCGACAGCTGAAAGAGAGAGATAAATGATAAGGCATGGTCAGATGAACAAAAGCACCTGAAAGCAGATTCTGCGGAATGTCTTTCAGCTAGGGAGGAATCTCTCAGTATTTAGGTCAGTGTTTCCTCACTTTCTCAATCTCAGTAGTGACCCTGCAAAGAAATAAACATACAGGGCCAAAAGGCACTTTGTCAGCAACAAGTGTTTTAATACGCTAGAAGCAATATAAAAACTGTATCTCATGCTGCACAGGCCACTAGAAATACCTGACAACACATTCCTGATCTACCAAATATGTGCAACACGTGCTTTACGAATCACACAAAAAGCAGAAAACTGTAAAATACCCCAGAGTGCTTCAGATATTCTTACCAATATCCAACCTAGCAAATAAATCTATTACAATTATTGGCTATTACTATAATAAACCAGAGCATATTCCTTAGAGCAGAGTTAAAATTATGAAGCAAAGTGTTAGCACAATTCAGCAGATGAGCAGTATTACTAATAAAACCTGAGATTCAAGAATCTTTGCAAACACGTGTGGCAATATCGATAGAAAACTGCAAAGCGAGTTTCAGACAAGCCCCCTGCCGAAGCAACTCCACTCACTGCCATGACTTTATTCCAGCAAAGAAAGCGACGCTTCTGTATGAGGCTGCTCAGATTTATTTTTTTCCCCACTGGAGTTTCAGAACTTCGCCAAATGAAGAGAATGATGTGTTCCTCCATTTACTTCCCAGCCTGTGCTTGCTAGTAGCAAACATTTAGCTTTAAAGATGATAGAAGTAATTGTAATGGGAAAGAGGAACATTTTTAAATCATGGGAGCTATGAACAAGAGCAACTAGGTATTTAAATCTCTTTCAGATCACCACTTTTCCCTGTTGTTTAAACAGCATTAACAGTCCAAGTTCACAGCAAAATCTCACAACCGACCAAGTATTAAAGATATGTACGTTTATTCATTGTACCTCTAATTTGCTTTCTAGATGGCAGAAACATTTCTGCTTACTTCAGCAGTTCTTAAAACAGGTAACTAAAATATTGGTCTTGATAGGGAGTGGGAAAATAGACAGGAGCAGGGAAAGCTGAGCAGAGGCTGAACAAGGAGCTCACTGGCCCAGCTCTGGAGGTGTCCTGTGAAGCTCCATGTTGGGTTACTGCAGGCGCATGCAAAGCCTGTTTGCTCGCAGAGCTCCGAATGCTGACGTCCGCCTTGGTCCTTCCTGCACCGGCTGATCTTCTGGAGCTGCCCAACAATAAACACGCTCAGACTGCCAAGAACTACAATTTAATGCAAAACTATTTTGCTGCCACAGGATACAGTGCATCTGACTATTATTATTTGTAAGCTTTTTAATTGCTGTTCTATAGGAAACTAGAGAACTCGATGCAGAAAAAAATACAACTGAACTGCCAACTATAATAAACAGTAATAAAGTTGAAGCACCATTAACTGCTATTCAGGCTCTTTAGTGTACTTAAAGCATTCCTCAAAATTATCCAACTGATTCCATACAATCTCCATTTACAGTCATGTATTATTCAACAACAGTCCATCCAAAAACTGATTGCCATTGTGTACATCATACGGAAAAACTAACAGTCTGATTTTAAGAAGCTTAAAATCTGTTCATGGATTGTTTTTTTTTTTAATGTTTTCAGTTACTCTATTCCAGTAACTCTTGAAAAAAAACAGAATACTCAATTCTAACATTAATACCAGATAATCATTATGTTTATATTACTAGAAAATCTATCTCATAACACAGAAGTCCTGAGTATTCTAATACAATATATATTACTATGCAAGAAATAAAAAATTCCTGGGTTTGTAATGTAAGAATTTAAGATCTTGCTCAATATAAAACACTAGTGCAATGAGAAAACAGACCCCTATCCTCTATGGTCATATCCCTTTGCTAAAGAGAGTTCCTAAAATATACTTTACCACAGCGATGACTGGAGCTGGCTATGGAAACTTGGTATATTTAAATCACAGCATAACAGGGAACATGAACTGTCCCAAATTCAGAGCTTTTTAACTGCTTGCCCACGTTTGCCAAATTGAACCGAGCTTTACAAACCCATTTTCTCTGCCTGTATTTGCAAAGATAAGGAACCAAAAGAGGAAGGGTTAAGTGGCTGGAGAACAAGCACAGCTGAGACCCCTTAAAATAGGTCAGATTTACACCAGTGTACCCAGAGGACGGAATAGCTTGGAGTGAAAGCCTAGCCCCAAGTTAGGAATAAAACATTATTCTCTTTACGCCCTCAAAATTGAATAACTTTCCATTTCCCTGGATCTTTAAGCTGGGAAGGGGGAACACCATTTAGGTCTGTTTAGCCACTTCTATGAACCATGTGTGTTGGCAATAAGGCAAAGCTTAAACACAGAGGCTAAAACCAGAATTTCTGATTTCTTGAATCCATGTTATATGATGAGAAAAATATACAGACAAATACAATCATACTCTCTACTGGTTGAAGAGAGCTCTCTGGATATATACACAAAACTTTTAATAGGTCTTGGAATCCCAGAGAAACTACAGAACAAGAGTGAGGAAGTTCTGGTAGTCACAAAAATACAAAAAAGGGGGGGAAGGGAAGAGGTAACATGAAGCCTTCAGTTGGGCGACCTGCCCCAAGAAGTCACTACAATAGCATTTGAGTACCTCCTAAAGAAGAAGAGCTAAATATGAAAAAAGCACAGCTGGCTTTAACCAGGGCTTTGTGCCAAAGAAATTCAAACTAGTCAACTTAAATGTTGGCAGTAACAGTTCAAATGAAGAAAAAATTATTTCCTAGAAGATGCACTTCAGCCAGACAGATGGTACTGGGCTCAATACTGAGCTACAAGGCCAATGATGATGACAGACCATATTATTAATCCTTTAAATTGCATTAATTATTGTTTGTTACTGATCACAAATTCTCCAAACAATACTATATGTTTCCTTGCCCTAAGAATAATTCAAACTACATAACACAACCAGAGCAGAAGGAGAAAGTAGAAAGGGAAAAGGTTACCTATATATCTCTGAGTATTTTAACTAGAAAAAATAAAGTTCTTAACCAGTCCAGTGAGATTCCAAGCATTATTATTTGTTTATAAGCCAAAGTTTTGCTATTTTCATTAAATGCAAGGCGAGCCTTACCCTGACCCTCCTTTCCTCTCACAATTTGGTATGGGTCTTGTTAACCTTTTTTTCTCAGATCCCACTTCATAATTTCAGGGAACAAATACCCTCCAGGTCTTCCAGTTTAGGCAAAACACAATTTTAATAGCGCAGAGTTTCTGCACTGCCCGAAGCTGCAGGGTTGAGCTCCAGCCAGCAGAGTGCTTTGGAGGGCTGTCAACACGCCAATACCCCTGCTGCCACCCCCTGCCCTCCCGTGCCACCGAGGTCCCACACCCACGCTGCCAAACCCACGTCTAGAAACCCGTGAGAGCGCGAGAGCAACTGGACTTAATTCGGAACACACACAGCAAAATGGAGAGTTTATATAGAAATATTTGAAACAATGCCTTTGCCATCACTATGGATATAGAGCTTTTACTATTTCTAGACTTAACTGCTCTGCCTGCAGTAAAAATAACATTTGTTACATGTACTGAAGCGTTCCCAGTGCATTCTTGAAACTGAACACTGCAGGACATCGGACGTGGGTCTGGTAACTGGACACTGGTTTTGGACCCACTGATATGCGCCCTGGAGCCAGCACCCTTGGCCAGAAATATTTATGAGAACATTTGGTAGCGTACCTGCAAGCTGCTCGCAGCCCGGGTGCTCTTCAACTACGCTCTAACAAACCTTCTCCTATGCACCAACAGACAATTCCATGTCGAGCCTCTAAAATGAGCACCATTAGTACCCCCTGTTTCATATGCATTTTCAGTCTGAAAAAGAAATCAATGTTTCAGTTTCAGCATGAATCAATATTTGATTCTTCATTTTAGCACTTTACTCAGGGGACATCTCTAACTTACTGAGCAAAACTGATTAAAGTCCATGAGGCATTCATGTAATGAAAGCAAGGGCCACAGAAAAACAATTTAAAAATAAAAAACCAGCCACCAATATCAGGTAATTTCATAGCGTTGCTGGTTATTAGGAATGAATAATGATAAGGAAGTTGCTCAAAATCTATCTAAATTTATAGGCCTTGAAAAATTTCTCGTAGTTGAAGCTGCTGAATATACAAGTAAACAAGATTAGCACCGATTGCACGAGTCTTCCCACAGACTTTGACAGAAATCAACTTGAAGTAAAAAGATGTACAGAAAAGTTATAGCTTAAATCACATTTTGGTTAGTAATCATTAATGCATTTTATTCATATTAGTGATCTTTAATTACAGAGTTTTAGTTTTGTAAACCACTTCAGGTTGTCAGAGTGCCAGATTAACTCTTGCATTAACTAATAACTCCTTTCAAAATAACATTTCAGAAGCCCAACATCAGACTTGTTCCAGATTTGACATTTAATTCAGTAAGCCCAAATCTCTATGAAACGGGATCCAAAATTCAGAGCAATCATACCTACAAAACCTATCCGTGGTTACATATTTTCCTAAAATGTCCTATCACCTAACCAAACTTTGCTAGATTCTCGTCTAATGTTACAGGAGTTTGGTTTCAGTTGATTTGCTTTACAAAAACTTCTTTATGAGAAACAGACATTTTGGAAGTGAAAATAAGTATTTAAAATTTTTATTCACAATGGCAGAAAATTTACAAAATCCAAAATCTGCATGTCAATGAATGCACCAGCTGCGCAGCAATGTTAACTAGATGTGGAAGTTATTGTCTTAATTATAGTAATTCAAAGATGGAAGCAATTTTGTAAGCTTTAGCACTACCAACAACAGGGATAATTAGTTCTCTAAAATAGATAAGAATAAGAAAGCATCTGGTTCAACTGATTTTTTTTTTTCACGTTCAAGAATAGTTTAAAAGTTATTCATCCTAGAATAACTGGGAAAAAAAAGTGTTATTATTCATGGTGTAGGTTTAGTGGTTTGCACATTCCTACAATAAACACTCCTCCTTTTCTCTCAAGGAAATAGAGTTACGCTCACTTAAGACTTAAAGGATGGAAGCACAAGTCCAAAAAGCAACTTCTTAAAGATCGCAGACAGATTGTCCATTACCACAGACACAGAACTATCCTCTTCCCAGTGTCACCCAGGAAAACAGCATATATTTCCTGTCATTAAGTCCCAGAAGCATCCTTAATTTGGATCCATTCCTGGTTACCTTGTCCAGACTAAACAACTAAGGATTCTTTCTCCAGTGCATCTCTCGATAGTCTTTCCCTGCCATCCATTCCTTTATAAGTTCAAACCCCAGCTCCCATGACCTTGAGACTGGGTTACAGTATTGCTGCTTCCCCCATCTTATGTAAGAATTTCAAATAGGATTGAACTCTCGAACCTAAAGGAATTTAGCCTTAAAGAAAAATAATGAAAACCGACTGCATGAGTGCCGCATCCTCTTCCACAAGATTTGCATGACTTGCATGGACTAGTTACTACAACCATGATGACTACAACCACAGAAACAGTTGCAAGTTGTTCAACAAGCCAGGCTCTTCTCAAATTTGTGTTGTTCCTTATTTTGAAGCTAATGGGAGGAAATAAACTGGACAAGTAAGTTTTTTTTTAAAACTGGACGATATGCTCCAAGTTTTCCAGCTTGCTGTAGGTGGCAGTTGTACCAGGCTGCTGCAGACTCACTCTGTGTTAATGGGTGTTTGTACCACGTGGGATGAAAAGCTTCATCCCCCTCCCTCCTTTTTTTTTTTTTTAATGCCTATTTCATATTAATCCAGATATGTGCAATATATGAGCTGCTTCAGAGGAAGAAATTTTGCACAGTCATCTAAGAGGTACAAGAAAGTCTTCCTGGAAAGTGAAGACGACTTCACTTTGCCATGAAACAAGAGAAAAGTCCTGCCGGTATGGTCGAAGCCTTTCCCTTCTGTATTAAAAGTAAGATGTTAAGGGGTGTTCCCACGCTTCATGCTGGTACCAGTAAATTAGAGTCCCTGTGCAGATGACTGTGGAAAGATGTGAATACTGTGAGACAAGAAGCATGGAGATAAAAGATGTAGTCAGCTTGTGAAGTATGGGCTGCACTTCTGTACAGATATCCAAAGAGAACACGGGGGGGGGTAAAAAACATCTTTTTTTCATAATGCCACACATTTCAGCATGCTAACAAACACACTAACTGAAGTGAACAAGGAGTTGAGCAATGCAAGACTTACAAAGCATGTGGTAAGCTGGATGTAGACTGGTTCTTTTGTTTTAAGGAAAATTAACATCTTAGTACTTAGGAATTAACTTATTGCATGAAAGACCATTTTCCTTTCATCTAAAACAAGCTATATGTTAGATAAACCCTTCTACTTCATTTAGAGCTCAAATTGAAGAAGCAGCATCACCTCAAGCTAAGAAATTACAAAAGAAAAGGATAAAATTGCCAGTTAACACCAAATTTATGTCTAATTTGCCTAATGTTTGAGGCTGGTGCACACCTGCTTACACCACACTGTATAGTCCAGACCTTCTGCATTATTAACAACATAGGAACAACTCTGCAAAGCCAAACAAAATGAAATGTCACAACAAATTACAATGACTGGTACAGCCATTCTCAACTAAATCAAGCCACTTTATTCCAAAATATTCCTCCCTCCCAGATACTCTCCAAACCTATCTCTGTTCTTATATGAAAAGAAAAAAAGTAAGAAAAAAAATCTCTGATTATGGAAGAGACACCCCAGAATAAATATAGATACTATTTAATGGGAGAAAACATACACCGACCTCCTCAAGCATTACTGTCTCCTGCTTCAGTTGTGTTATGCATTATACTGCCATGAAGTTACATCACAAAGTGTGAAAGGATGATTTAATGAAAACTAAGCATAACTGCATACTTTCATTTCCCATTTCCTCCAACTCTATTATTAAATGCTTCATGTAGCATAACTGCTTTTTAAATAAGTCTCTACTCGGCAATTCTCACGGAAGATAGTTTATCACATTTTTTTCCTCCAAAAAATCCCAGCAAACAAATTCAAGAATGAAATGACAAAACGATTTTATATTGTTTCAAATCTTTTAACCATGTAGCCTACAATTATATACAGGTGTGTAATATAACAAACCCATTCTAAACACTCTCCCCAAAGATGCATCCAGAAAACTAAGCATATGAGCTGAAAATGAAAAGAAACGGTTTTCCAAGATTCAAAAGTGAGGGGGGTTAAAATAAATCTTGTATAAAATAACAGGAAAAGTCACTCAGTTGCTTTGTAGCACACAACATGAACAGTTCTCTTAATTTTGTTTCAGAGCATTTTCTTAGTTTAAGAATCAAAAAATGTTACAATTAGCTCTTTATCAGCTAATTGCAGTTTCAAACTTCAGTGTGAGGATAAATTACGTATCTAATTTAAAAGCTATTCTAACAATACATTGTTGTAGAAATAATCTCCAAATCAGACTGTATCAATGGAGTTGCCTTTTCTGCACAGAGCACAGATTTTCACACAGTCATACAGCAGAGTAATAACCACAGTGGGAGCATTATGAATGTAAATGGGACTAAGATGTTTGCAACTGAATTTTTTGCCAAATTTTAAAAATACATATTCTGAAGGTTAGAGCAACAAAATCAATACACATGGGTGATAAAATGTACATTTTTCCTGTGTCAAATACTCAAATCAAAAAGTAATCTTTTCCCTAAAAAAACAGCATCCAGGGTTTATTTTCTAGTGATGATTCACAGCTAAAAACTTTTCAATAGATTATATAGAAGCTCATAAAAGATGATGTGCCAACGATACCTTTGTAACTACATAGATTTTTCACATCTCGATGGAATCAAAAAGCTATTCCTCTAGTTCATATGAATCGTCAGGTCTGATCAGTCTTAAATTATTGCCGGGTAGGGCAAATGCCAGCACAGACACTACTCTAAGGAAACCCTAGTACAGAGAGAGCACGGGAAATGGAAAAAAAAATTTAAAATTTTTTATATAGAGAGAGATACATATCCACCTCTGAATGTTGCCCTCCCTCCAAAAAAGTGAATGTAGACATACGTGTGGTTCAGCAGACCCCAAGCTGAATAGGCTTAGCAGATAGGTGGAAAGCAAATCTCCCCAGCCAGCAGCACCGCTGGTTCGCACCGAGGAACCCCTGCTGCTGGAGCTGACTATTCCCAAACTGTAGTTTGGAAGAGGCAGAGAGGTGGAGAGGCCTTGTGCTCTCCTCAGCTCCACTGGAACGGTTTTGCCCTGTTGGCGAGACTCATCTTTCCAACTATGGAGATTAACAATAACAACCCTACTGAAGAGCTTCAGGTTTTGTGCCTGCTTGGCAGAATTTTATGCTTATGTTATGCTTTCATACTAGCTGGAACTACAGTCGTACTTTGGCTTTTAGGCAAACTCTTCAGCTAACAAGTGCTGGGCCATGCTTCCATCCCTGGTACTACTGCTGCTCAGCAGATGAGCTTTACTTATTGCCATCCTCAGCTCTCAAAGGGGCAAGATGGACAGTATGAACTTTGCTAAGAACCATCTGGCACATTTAACTTGCAAGCTCTTTCCAATCCACTAGAGTACAGAAAAGCCTGAACAGAACATGGCACTGCATCTGGACAAACATGCAAGAAGAGCAGACACCAGGGAGAGTAAGTTGTTAGTCAATAAATCCACTCCCCAAGTCCTCATCTACAACCAATTCCTCACCATTCCAGGTGGCTTTGGGTAAAATCATCATCCCTCAATTTTTCAGTTCTACGTGGCTTTTGACAGAAAGGCTTCCCAGATACTTTGGATTTATCTTAGAAGCTAAAGGCACCAAAATATCTGACCTTTAAAAAAAAATCCATCAAGGTAAGCTGCAACATATATAATTGTGCTTTGCACCACTGGTTCATCGACTCCTTCATCCTTCGTACCTTTCTGACCCATGCATCGCTCCAACCATTGCCTGCTATGAGAACCATGTTCTTTTATCACACTGGGACTGCAAGTCTCCCTTTTTGAATTTTGCAGAGCTTCAGTATAAAAAAAAAATATTTATTGAATAGGTAAACAATTTACAAGTTCATCCCCTACGCAAAGCATAGTAGATAATGATGTAGATCCAGAAAATCAAAGCCTCAGTCTCAATCTGCCTACTTTGTAATGATACTTTAAATTTATACTTTTGCTTCTAAACTAAAAGGCGAGAGTGTACTTTGTATTTTCATTATACAATGAAAATTCTAAAGCAATAACGTTTCCCAACTCTTAGCAGCTTCTTACAAAAAAACCCCAAACCAAACCAAAACAAACAAAAAAAAAAACCCAAATCAGCATCAACTTAGCAACATTTCTTAATAAGGACGGGTTGCTTCTAAGGACAGTCCAATGAAGAAAGGTTCATTTTTTCCAGAGGGGCAAAATCACTTTCCTGTGAAAGTCTTAAAACATGTGTACGTAGGCATACACAGACAAACCTTCAGCCTCCAAAGGCCTTCAAACAGAAGCACTGAAAACAATTTGCCACTCATGTTTGCACACACAAAGATGGGAGAAAAATCCTAAAAAATTTTTATCTCTAAAAAATACAAGCAATGCATGAGAGTGCTAAGGTAGGCTGATAATAGTCTAATGGACATATTAGGAAAATATCCAGGCTTAACAAAACCGTAATCTCAGCAAGTAAGCTACAAAACTTTTGACGTTTGTCCAGGACTAAGCTGTCTTAGAAAGGAACGTACTGTGCTTTACCCGTCTGGACTCAAAAGGGGCTGAGCAGAGCTGTTCCCAACCAAAGCAAGATAAAGGCGAGACATGCGTGCTGGCGTGCTGCTTTAATCCAAAACAGATACTGAGAGAGAATATGCTCAGGTTGCTCCCTTCAGCTTTGCAAAAAAAAAGGCTACTTGGGACCCTTCTAATCAATAACCTCATTGAATGGCAGAGAGGGAAAAAGGATACGCAGATAAGAGTTGGCTCTAAATGTCAAAGAAGTTGACACACAGGAGCTGGAGTTCTGTGGACACTGAAAATGCTCAGCAAAAGTGGTACAAATTCATGTAGAGATATATACTACACTGTTGCAAATCAAGTATTCAGTTATTTGGCCCTTACTCATTTAGGGAGGCAGGTCTGTCGATAAACCGTTGTCTCAGATAAAAACAACAAACTTACAAGACATGAACAAATGACTCACAAAAATACATTAGATAACTATATTGCAGTGTATTTCAGATCAAATAAGCAGCCTACTTTAAAATAATAAGAAAATATACCTGTAGAAGGCATTTCAAATTAATGGAGCAATGAAACCACAAAAGGCAGCAGAAGAGGGGGAGGCCAAGGGTACGGATCCCACCCTGGCACAAAGAGCAGCCCTCAGATCTCCAGCAAGGCTAAGTTTCTGGAACAATCAAGCCTGATTACATGTTAAACCTCATTCTTTTGTGTAAAGCCTTACTTGCTGTCTGAGCCAAATGTTCATTATCCAATAGCTATCAATTTTTCATGCAAGGATGGCCATTCCAGTTTAATAACTATACTAACACATACTACAAATAGATACACACACACACACACACAGAGTTTTGAAATTTTAGCAGCTCCAAGCTGAAACAATCATTCACAAACTAAGCAGAAGAAAAACACAAACATTAAAAGCCACAAGCTGAGAGGTAAAGCTTGCTGCAGTACATGTCAAAGGGTAAAGCAGTTCTGCCATCGCCTAAGAAAGTATCCTTGTTTTAAACACTATTCCACTTAAGAAGGCTGAAGATTAACCTAAAAATCAATTCCACTTACAGCAAGATGGTGGAAAGCCGTAAGTACAAATACATGAATGTATCAAAAATAAATGGATGGTAGCAGTGATGGCAAAAATGAATCATAAAAGAAATTAGGAAAAAACTACATCCTAGTAAAATCACAGAGCCATAATTTACACAGCTATTTAAAAAAACAATAATAGTAAAATAATAAATGTACCTCTTCTAAAATTGGATCAGAATGCAAATGAAGAAACCACTAAAAGCTTTTTGAATGCTTTATGTACTTATTCCTAATTAAAGGAACTAGAAACAGGTAAGTATTATTTTTACAAAAGCTGTGTAACAAACTTTAGCACAAACTCACAAGCACAGGCAAACATGGCCCAAATTTTCTCTGAGACAAATCAAGGAAATATAGGACTGTTAAATAAAATTAGCCTATTTCTGTATAAGTAAAAGATTGCTGTAAAATACATTTCTGGGAGCTGGATATTGTCATATCCCAACTTTCTCACCGTACCAGTTCTGTTCTACCACAAAGTCTGAAACCAGCATGGCCAGCATGAAACCAAATGAGACCCATGAAAATTGCAGAAAGTACAAGAATGAAGACACAGAGGAAGACAAATGCAAACACTTACAGAAAGTCAGGTCTTCAAATTCCATAGCAATCATGCTTAATTTAAATTAAGTCTGCTAATTTTAACATACCAATTTACCATGCAATCAAGACTGGAACAAAAATTACAGGACAGGAAAACATACAATATGCTGGAAATAAGTAATTTCAAATGCCACCGCATGATTCAAGCTAGTTTCCTTAGAGATCAAAGATTCAGGGAAAGACTGTTCTCATATGTGCTTGAAGAACATTTTAATCTACAGAGGCTTTGAGTCGCAGCAGCTCTCCTCTAGTACATGCTCACTGACAGTGTCTTATGATACCAAAAGTAACTGCTTCAGCATCAAATAAAACAAGTGAAGTGACATTTACATCTCCTATTAATTCTGAAGTAGTTTAAGTGATATGCTTAGTAGTATGTAAACACAGCAGGCAGTAATGGATATGGGGAGACTAATGCAAGCATCATACCACTATGTAAGCATAACATTTGCTTAGATATTCAATACATGACTAAGCTTTGTCGTCATATAAAATATCACAGTCAAATCCCAACTTCTCAAATGAGGCATTTTTGTGGAAAAGATCAGAATTTATGAAGCTTACAATCTCAAAACATGTCCAATTTACTGCACAGCATTGCCTAAAATGATAGCCAAGAGAGACTGGTATCAGGTGGCTTGGATTTCACATCTGGCACAAGGACTCCCCTGTGCAGGACTCGTAAGCATTCCCCTTCTGAATCCTGATTCTCTGGACCCTTCCACCTTCAGCCAACATAGTACCAAAAGCAAGCACACCAGAACAGTCTGTCTTTAAACTTTTAAAAGGCTTGGAATAAACTATAAGATTTCACTACTGAAGTGCTTATTATTTTATCTACAAATCTCCTCTAAAGAGCACTTAGGTATTATTCTGTAGTGCTCAAAATAATAGGAAAAAAAATTGGGCTATGGGCTGGGCAAAACTATTCAGGGAATAAATTATAAGAATTTACATACATAGAATCAAATCACTTCAAAGGTGTTTTCCTTAATGCTTTGAAAGAATGTATACTTTCTCAATATGGTAACTGGGACGGTGGTCAATACTAAGCGCTCAGCACCTGACCGAAAACTAAGTCATTTGTCTTGTGGTAGGTGTATGGTGATGGAAGATGACATCATACACTGTCTCTCTCAGTTCCTTAAATAAGGTCTGCTTTTTATAAAAAACATTTTGCCCTACGATATACCGTTCCTTGTTAACATCAGCATTCAGCTGCCATTAAAGTAACGGGAATTCCAAGTGCACCGGAGAACATCTCTCTCAGTTTGCTCCTCACCACAACCCAGCACCTCTTCAAAGAAGAACAAGGACCTGCAAAGAGTAACATCACGGCACGGGCAAAGGTTCCTCAGAACCAGATATATCTACAAGTCCATCCCAGAGCTTTAAGATGATGGGCGCTCTGAATTTAAAACTCACTTGTCAGAGACAAACAACAGTTGAAATAAGCCGATGCACAGACTTTGTAAGAATTCCAAAACCCAAATGTGTCGACTTCAATTAAACACAAGAACTGCACATTTCCAGGCCAAACACATGCCAGTATGTACTTTTTCTGTCTCACTTTCCATAGTAGCACTGATCTGATCTGAGTGTCCTCTGTGAAGTCAAGAATCCCTCTTCTCCTCCTACCACTTCTGAAACCAGTCTCTTTCCCCAATATTTCATTTTGCTCACTTAAAACATCAGTGTAAAATTATTTTACATTCAGCAGCCTCCTTCATGAGAAGGATCCAAATAATTCATTAAATTGTCCACGATTTGCGCGTTGCTAAGTTTCCTCTCCACAAAAGTTCTGACTTGAAAAACTGGTTTGTCCTGGGCAATAGCCAAGTGTTCAAACAAGAGAGTTTCCATCTGAACAAAAAGCTTTAAAGGCTTAAAACTTCAGTATTAACCCTATAGGACACTCTGGGTTTTAGTCTAGCAGGGAAACAGCCAACAGTATTCGAAATGAATTTAAAATCTGATTTACACAGAAAGAATCCCAAATAAACTAGAAAGTACAAACAATCAAGGTGTATTCCCTGAATCATTACACTTATTTGGGGTATTAGGAGGACCTTCCTTCCATTCATGGCGCACCAGTCTCTGTCACTGTATTTCAGTAGCACAAATACCCTGTAATGGAGAGCTCCCCAAAATTCATCCATTAGTGAGCAAAATACCCATTACGTTTTCATACAATCCAAAAGACTATTCTCATAAAGAGCTTTTCAGAAGATAAGATAGAAATTTTTTCTCCCCGAAACTGTGTTTTTGTCCTAAGGCCATATTGAAATACTAGCAAAAGTAATTTGGATGAAATTTCCTCTCCAATTAGGAGTGTCAGGAGGCCATTTAATACACTGAGCTAGGTAAAAAAAAATTGAGCTAAGTATTATCAAAAGCATCAGATTTCCAGGTCTTTCACATCCTTCCCAACATAAGGGAAACATTTCTTACTTTATTCATTTAAGCAAGGAAATGTGTGGCATGACAGCTGTCACTTTAAAGTTAATTATAGGATAGACTCACATTTTTAAGACTAGCTTTATGTTACCACAAAAAAGTAAGTATTCTGCTAGCGTCAAACTAATTGTTTTTCTTCAAAGTGACAATGTATATATGGAGGAGGTGGCATCCTTCTGACACACACAGCTTTTAATGTCAATCTAGATGAATCAGCATAAAAAAAGACACCGAATACATTTGAAGGGATATATGTATGGACTCACTGTCTAACACAGTCCTGTTATGGTAGCTTAAAAGTCAGCACGAATACACCCATGCATCAGAAAGCACCATTTACATGCTCTTGGCCACCTGATCATTTCCCACTCAATTGTTTACATCCCAGTGAAAGGTGGTTTCTCTTATTGTTTGTTAATATTTCAATAATGAAGAGCATTTTTCTTAGCTACCAAGGAACTGTTTATAATGAAATACAATGATTTCCATAGAATCACTGATTTTAAAGGTGTCTTGCTACTTAAAGGATAGTTAATTCCTGCGATTTCAACAAATTACCAAATTACTGCATCACTGATGCCCTTTCACTGAAAGGAAAAAAAGGAAAGAGAATTAGACCATCAATGGCAATCATGGACACAAACCCAGCATGTCCTTCCTAACAGAAATCCACCTTTGTCATCCCCCAGAGTTATCTTTCAAAGTCACTTCAATACACAAACCTCCTCTGTCTTAATTTTGCAAAAAGAAAGTCACTAAACAAAAGTGAAATTATTAAAATCCATAGTCACAGCCTGTTCCACCCAGACAGGATTAAACTGCTCAAAAAGTGAGGAAACATTAGAAATCATCATTCTAAGTCAGTTTTTCAAGACCAACAAACATCCACTTGCACAATTCTACACTGCTGTTAACAGCATCAAACTGCAAGAGTATATTCAAGATACGCCCAAAGCGCAAAGAAACAAAAGGATTTAAAAAACAGAGGCATTTAATTTAAATATGTCAGAACAATGCTTTATCTTTCCATAATCCAATTTCAGTAGGTAATGCCTCAGTACAGCTGATACTAGAATACCAACCCCATGTGCCCTTTGAACCAAGGAATCCTCATATTTCTTCTATAGTTTAAAATCATAAAATATTTATACAGAACCAGTTTGACAGGTAAATCTGATTTATGTTTATGTCACCCCTCCCATGACAAACTTATGTATTTACAGTTTGCTCTTGACTTTCTCTATCCTTCCGGGAATATGCTCAAGAAGAAACAATCCAGCCACTTTGACCGAGGAGCAGATGGTTCACTTTTACAGTACCATTAGCTGCAGCGAGAATCCCACCAGCTGCACAAGACAGCTCATTTCAACAAAATGTACCAAGGAGAAAGAGGATTCCTTCCCATTTGCCTCCTAATGTAGGAAAAGCCATATGGGAGTGAAGCCCTTTAGGATTTTTAGTACGTTATCAGAAGCCATCATTATAGAGAAATGTGCCACAGCACAGTAGTCAGAATACCACTAGTAACCCATTCTTGCAATGTTAAAACAAATTAAAAACTAAGAGAAATCGAAGGGGGAGAAGCCCAGAATTAAGAGCACACAAGCTATCACAAATGCAGTAGGACCGTACAGAAGTTTTACAAACAGATCAGAGGAAAATTGTATCAAATATTTGACACAGCGAAAAATTCCCTGCTGCTAAAAATGCCCAAGATTGCAATGTTACAGAAGAAATTTAAATTGCAATCATAATTTTTAAAAATAAGAAGTTTACTAAGAAGTGAACATTACACTTTGAAAGGGGGCCAATTAAAATGGAAAAATATTTATTCATTTAATAATATGGTACTTCATTCCAAGTGCCCAGATGCCACGATCCTGAGAACATTAACACACAGAAACACCCAGGTCCCAGCACTGCAACACACTAGATGTACAGTGACCTCTCTCATAGTCCAGATATTTGGCAGCAAAGTTACTATATACGTGTTCTCAGGATCAATGCCCTGGCAAGAATCACAATATAACAGTCTATCGTATGAACTAGCCGATTTATCACGATACATGTAAGACCAGCCCAACCTGCCTACCCATCTCCCCCAAGATGGTAGGCAAAGAGCTGGCAGGCCGCCAGCGGAGCATGGCAGAAGGTGATATTCCCAGCAAACTGTCACACATGCTCAAATATTTCATTTCTAAGGCTGACTGAAGGCTGTGGTTTCCATGCTGTGCAAAATAGGATTTCCACCACATGACTTCGTGCAGCAGCTCTCTGCTATGAATCCTCATAGAGCTGTTTGATCATTTTGAAATATCTAATACTCATTTATGTGATTAAATCAATAAAAAGTCATCTCTTTTCCATTAAGATGTGCAGCAGATTTAAAGATCAATTTCTTTCTTTTTGTACTACAACTACTAACAAATAAATGGAATTGTAAATCTTGAGTAGGAGTTTTCTGACAAAATATTGCACCTGAAACGTTATCAGTAGCTCTCAAATTGTTTCTGTCCTTGATGTCTAATTTTAAATTCAAAATGGCACACTAACAAGGTACTGAAAAATAAAGGCGGTTTATTTTTGTTATGAGAAACACCACAGGTGTCCACTCTGTATAGAAGTCCATGACTGTTGAATTTTCACAAAATACTATCTTTATGCACGCTGAACACTGTCTAGAATGGAATGAGCTTCAGAAAAACAAAGTTCTGCAAGCAGGAGCAATAAACGAGTTGTTCCATAAGCTGCTGGTCTAACACAGGTTATTTTCTTACAGAACAGTGCTCTCCTGCACCAAAGGCCCCGCTCCCTCACCTGCACTAACCCAACTCCTTCGCTCCTGGCTCTGCCCGTCTCACCTCGCTCTCACAGTGAGTTGAGTCTCATTATACCATGCTGCTTCCACGCTCACCGGTTGGCGGCCAAGAAGCACCTGAAAGCCAAGTCCTACCTACCTTACCCTTTGGAAACGGAGGCACAGGACAATACTTTGCCTCCCCTCCCTCTCCCCAGCCAAGTTCAAGAAATACGTAAGGAAATACTGAGCTCTATCTCTGCCACTTCTGTTCCTCCATCAAACCACTGCTGCAACTGCTCAATGAGTGTGAAAGTTACTGCTGGGAGCAGAGAGATCAACACTCAACCTGAATCTCAAGGAGCTCTTTTCCTTTAAAAACCAGGCTAAAGACAACAAAGCTTGTATTTGAAAAGAATAACATCTCTAATACAATTCTTTGCAATTAAGATCTAAATTTATTTACAAAATCTTTCTTCATTGCCAGTAAAATTTCTAAAAATCACTGTCAGCACAGAAGACAACTGATAAAATTAAACCACAAATGTGGAACGATAGCAGGAAATAGACAGCCCCCCCAATATATTACTATGTAGAAGCTACAATCCCCTAAAAAAGTTGAATATCACTTCTGATAGTGATGAACGAAATTCACCCTAAAAATTACGTCAAAGCTTATATTGTGAGTCTTACATAGATTTTTAACTGTATTAACAAATCAACTGCTGAAAAATTCTGATACTAGCTGCAAACGTTTACTCATAAATCTGAATATACTGCTTTAGTCAGGATTAACTACCTACCATACTCACCAGTAAGTTTTCAGGCTACATACGTTAAGCTCCACAGAGCACCTGACGAGCAATAATTATGTTGATATTTCCCAGTCTTGAAGGGACACCACTGTACTGCATCAGATCTGATACCATTTATTAGTTCACACACTTCAATGTGATTTTATCAAAATCCAGAGAGTAGTGTGAATATGAGCACTCATCCTATTAACTACTACGTTAACATATCTACATCTCCAAGAAAAAAAAATGCTAAATGTATTAAGAATGATTTAAAATTTAAGGTTATGCATAGGTCTAAGACTGTAAGTACTGTAAGTCAAAATATTTGCAAGCCCTGCCTAGTGCTGCCTATATCATCATAATACTGTTTTGCTACTTTAAATACTAAAGCAGCTTGTTCTCAGTAAAGCATCTATCCATCATTTTGTAGAAACAAACCCCTTATCACATTCATATACTATGAGAAGTAAGGAACAATGCATTTAAATAAATACCTTAAAAAAGAAGGATCAGTGGATCTGCACAGCATGATTTTTACAATGAATACAATAACAAATCAGTAAGAAATGAAGAAATCATACCTAACAAACCAGGAATATGATTTAATTTCTTAAAAAAGAAGAAAGCAAGCCTAAACAGTATTAAAACAAGTAGCTTAGAAAAACATCGTAAGAATTCCTCGCAAAATCCTTAGATTACCTTTTGGATCGTCTCAACATGCTGGTAGCAGGCAGAGAGAAATTGGACAGCACTGTCCAAAAGGAGTCAGACATGATCTTTAAAAGCTTTCATTGCTGGGAAAATACAGCACAATCAAGCCACTAGCAATAAATAAGGAACTAAATAATACCAGTGACAGAGCCAATGCAAATTCCCTGTAGACCTTGCAAGCTGTTCCATTAATGTGAGACAGGCAGGCAAGCGTACATATTGCTGCTGTTTCCACTGCCTCTGTTTTCTCCCGGCTCCATCCCTGCCTCCCTCCCTCCACCTTGGGAGGCAGTGCAAAATGAGATATTTATTCCCTTCCTAACATATACACTTTAAAACTGGAGTTTGTTGTATACACAGCATACATGCTTTGTATATATCTCTCTGTGTTCATCCAATTACAATCAAAAGATTTTCAAGCAAAATCACAACCGGGTTCTGTTTGCTATCCTGAATAACACACGGTTTTTAAGCTGTGCCTGCACAGAGAGCACCACTTACTGCCTAGTTTGTGTTTTTGTTTTGAAATGGTGGCCCTTCTGCTTCCTAACTACGAGGCACATCAGGGGCATTTTGCTTATTTTTTTAATTAAGCTTCCATCTTTAAACAAATCCCACCTTTTAACTTAAGTAACCCAGGTGGGTTTTAAATTTAAAAATAAAAATTAAAAAAAAAAGCTTACAATGCCACCTCATATCAGTTTAAAAACAGAAATCCGTTCTCCCCCTGAAGTCAGCCGCACCACAAACACGTCAGCCACAGTAAACACGAACTCCTACGTCGCACCTGGTGCCCACAAAACAACTCAACTGGCTGAATTCTGACAACAAAACGCAAGCGGGACTCATGTGTCATGCACATCAGAGGTTTCCCACACACTCTCTTGCACATCAGCCACAAGTTCACTTTTCCCCCTTTGCGCCTGTAGAAGCTCCTTGCCATGTTTTTGTTTTTTCCAGGGTCTAAACAAAACCTCACTGTAGCTGCCTTCATTTTTGTTTGGGGTTTGGTTGGTTTTTTTTAATTTCAATACGCAATCTATTTTCTTTCTATTGTGGCTTTTTTAAGCACTTCTGCCAGTA
The DNA here is from genome assembly GCF_947461875.1 of Haliaeetus albicilla. Lineage (NCBI taxonomy): Eukaryota > Metazoa > Chordata > Aves > Accipitriformes > Accipitridae > Haliaeetus > Haliaeetus albicilla. Next base: position 11,013,078 of record NC_091490.1, read on the forward strand.
GGAAAGCTAATGATGTTCTCATATTTCAGCCTTCTTGAGTGGCTTTTTATCACAGACATGAGAAAGATGACAATCAACAGCTGGCACTGCCTTCCATGCACAATACAGCCCTCAAAAATACACATAAATGTCTGGGAGAAAGAAATCTCAGTAGGCTCCCTTTAGCTTTCCGCAGAATCACATGAAAGAATTAGATGGTCTTCATAACTTTCCATTAAATAATGGCACATTTTTAATACATACATTTATCAAGAATAACAGTATCTGATTCAGCAAAGCATGCCCTTCCATCTGAGCTTCAAAACAGGGAAATGTGATTTTGCGTGCTGCAGGAACTGAATCTCTGCTCAACACAACCATCTCTTCTAGTGCTTTTAAACATTTGTATCCAATGAATCTAAATCACATTCGGGTTTGATTTCACAAAGTTAATTTAGAGTACAACCAGACAAAACTCTGCCACTGTCTACTACTGATGAGAAAGAATAAACACAATCATTTTTGTATCCACATAATAACATATACCAATCAAGATACCAATCAAGTGTAGAAACTGAAGAACAGCATTGTAGCATTATATTCAGGTTATGTGACTCTCCAATTCCAATAAACCCTGGTTTTGAAAAGGTATAAAAATACTCAGATTTACTCTGTCAGCTAAAACATGAATTGAAATTCCTGAGCAATAATGGGGGGGGGAAAAGTGCTCAGTTAACTAACAAAATAAACTCATCGCAACAAAAATTAATTCCTGACTGCTTATAGTTAGCAAATAAGATTACAACCAGCTAAGACCCCTACGTTTATATTAATTGTGCTTTTTTCGAAAGTGATTGAAAACTCAGCAGTTGAAGATATATCACTCATAATATCACTGTACTCAGCACCAGCACTTTCACATCTCTTACAGGAAGGACAGAAAAAGGAGAAGCCATTTTAGGAGAACACTCTCCATCAGCGTCAGTGACTGACTGCTCTATGGCAGCATTAACCCAGTGAAACCCTGTCCATCCGCTGCTGTTCTTGGGGAACATAGGGCACCCCAAGCAGGGCAAGGGAATGGGGTGTTTGCTATCATGGGAAACCCGTCCGTCCACCCATCTTGCTATTTAACGTGGTTCTGCAGAGCACTTACCCAAGAACTGCAAAAAGCACTTTGGGAATTATATAACGCTGGTTCACAAACAGCAGAAATTTCTTTAACACTTCATATTCCTGCTTTTCAAAATGCCTGTTCCGCACACCAGTAGCAAAATCTAATCTTGCAAATCAGCATCTGCAAAGCACTCATTTTGGGACTGTCCCCAGACGTTAACTACAGCGAAGTTCAGAGTACCCAAAAAATGTGAAGACACCATATTTGGAGATGCAGTGTTTTTGCCAGAAAAATAGAAGAACACAATGAAACCATCAAACTTTTAAATCTTTTAAAGTCTTAAAGTCTTTTAAAAATATGTCATGTCTTAAAATACGACAATGTCAACATTTGCAGAATTCGCTTTAGTTGTAACAAATGTATGAAGCATAAGGATTTCCTCACATCTACAATGACAAATTAAATCCTTCTAAGGAACTATATTACTCTCTCTGCATGACAAGCAAAACATTTTGCAGAATTAGGACTAGAAACTTCTCACTAGGTTCAAAAATATAGCCTTCTGCATGTCAGAAAACATATCAAGAAAAATAGTGCACTCACACAAATAGGTTACAAGATGAGTTTTCTATTTTATTTAACTCATAAATATGTTAATATGTCTTTGTGAATTCCTGATCCTGAGCTATTCCAAGCCTGAAGAAACCTCTTTCCTGGTAAAATTCTTCCACTCGCCTTTCAGGATTTTCAGTCTCCATCAATCTCCCTAATGCACCTTCTCTACTTCATGCCTAACTTGTCCTCAGAGAAGACCACCTGCAGAACATTTCAGCAGCTCCTGTGATGATGGAGTATTCCTCTGCTGACCAAATGTGTAGTTTCCAGGGCCCTCCTAGTGACACCGCATCCACTGGACAGTTATAAATAACCAATGTCAACGACTTCCCCAATTTCTCGTCTTTACCATTACCAAAGCAGGACGTTAATTAAGCCTGACATTAAACGAGAATGCAATTAGGCAAACAGTCCATTACTTTCTGGACTTCTTTCATAGCAGCTACCTTTAACATTAAATAAATTCACTTGGCATAAGGCCATCTTCTTTTAAATAAAACCTGTCACTTCAAAAGTAAGCTGAACTCCTTGTAAAGTTTGAAGCGGTATCAAGGAGATCACTGGGGTCATTTTGAAAAAGAATATCCCAAAGGTCAAAACTCTTGTGACTGACTACATTTTAAGTTGACTATAGATCAAGAAAAGCTGCCACAAAATATCCTTGACTATATTTTTTAAATATTTCAACCAGGATGAAGCATGTAGTAGTCCAGTAGTTTTCAAATGAAGGTAACTTTCCTGAGTCACATTATGGTAAAGGAAAACTTACAATGGAAACCAGCTGAAATACTAATTGGAAAAAAACTACCTCTTCCTAATTATTCAATCACTTGAATGGTTACATTGTATTAAGTGTCACATAAATATGTGATACTTGCAGACTTAACTTTTTTTAATAGTCATATAACTTTTTTGAATAGCCTCAAACCTGCAAATTAGTTACTAGAAATACCCAGAAATTAAAACTGTTTTACTTGCAAAGCTAAATTGTTTAGAGGAGTCACAAAAGAGAAGATACATTCTTTCTCTATAAAGAGAATATAAATTTTATTTTAAACTTTAAATGATACACCCAACAAGCACAAAAACTATTTTGATATAAGAAAGCATAAGTTAATGCAGATGAACTGAAGAGATACCTGCTCTGTATCACTAACAATATAGTTAAAACTGTGTAATACGTAAAAACTCCAGCAGAAAACTTTGGTCTTTCAGTACAAAGGAAGGGAAAAAGTTCTTCCTATATGCTTCTAAAAAAAGGAAGGTTCCTTTAAAAAAAAATTACATGGAAGATGTGTGTTGAGCTATTTGGGGCATCATTATTATTTGAACAGTGACCTACGCAAATGAAGAACAGACTGTCTTTGAGCAGACTGCAATCTCAAGACATGTAAGTAACAGTCTGACAGAAAACATTAAGTTGAATATATCGTTAAGGTTCATTTTTCTATCATTATTTGCTAGGTCATACAATCTTAGATTTCCTCCTTTTTTGGCAGAAATCACCCCACCTCCAGAAATCACCAAGCCAATACGGAACTAAAGAGCCATACTCTTCTACTACAGTGGTTCACGTGGATTTCAGTTGCTGCCTCTATATAAAAGGGCTCCCAGAGGCACATTTATCTGAGATCAAACTAAGACCTGATGGCCAAGTTTTTTGGGGGTGAAGAACAACCAAACTTCCTTCTAGTGTGCATTTCCCATGCAGGGAACATCCTAGTGACTGCAATAGTTAATGATTCAAAGTATCAGAAACATTTACTGAACTAGCTATGAGGCACTGCCCATTCATATACCTGAATAAAAGCTGCCAACTTCTCATGTAACTTTAATCCGGCACAGTTACTGAAGTAACAGGGGTTGCCATCATAGTGGATACCCTGAAATTCTATCTAATTCGCCACAATATCACTGCACAGTTTAAGCATAAGCAAGTGCTCTGATTTCATAGTCCTAAAACAACTCCTACAAAATTGTACTTACTTAGAGATAGAGGATGTTAACTACAGCTCTGACATCACAATTAGTATTTTCCAAATTAAAACATTACCAAACAGTGATAAGAAGCAAGCACTGGTAAAACACAAAGTTAATCATGCCAAAAATCTTATGAATATTTAATAAGAAAGATTTTTTTCTTTGTATTTCTATTTACAAAAATATCATTTATTCCATACACTAATATCACTAATATTCCATACAACACTATTCTTCCCAAATAACATTAGTAAGAGGTTTGGCAACTTCAATATAGCATAAGCTTAACATTATTTCAAGCTCACAAAATTGATGATTGGGCTCAGATGCCATGGAAAGGTCCATTATCCTCTTTAAATAAGTTACTAGAACTCGCATTCTTTCCCTAGCCCTGTCTTCTTCATGTGTGATTCAAATGTCAGTTGTCTGATTTAACTAAATGTAACCTCAATATGTGATTCAAACACCATAAAAAATGAGAAACATTATTTAAAAAACAACAATACGGAACGTCGGTTTTGAAAATCTCACTTAATGTTTATACAGAAATCTTCTAACATTTTATCCAAAATGTTCTTGAAGACACTTAGTAACACTTGCAAGAAACACTGCATCACAGCGTGCTGCTATAACCTTGACATCCTCATCCAAAGATTTTCCCTCCTCTTCACCAGCCAAAATTTATCCGAAGGAAAACATAGATTGAGCCTCCTGTTGCCACCGTAGCATTTCTTCATCTTTATCATGTATTATTTATCATGCTGCACTTAAAACTTTCTTTCTAACCGGTAATACAGTGTTAATGAATTCACTGTGCAACAGCATTTGCAAACAGGAAGATGTCTTAATCTCTTCTCCTGCCATTCCAACCTGCATCAGCCTCTCCATGAAGAAGTACGGCACTTCATCAGCTTCAGTTCTTTGCAGAATTCTTCCACCCCTGGCTCCCTGCACTGAGTAACAAGACCCAGCCATTGCTAAATTCTCTCATAACGGGGGCTTTGTATATATCCCAAAGAACTGTAACACACAGTCTTTGACAGACATTGTCCATAACCCATTCCAACAAGACTGCTGCAGCAACGCAGATTTGAAAAAGCAGGTGTTATTACCCTCTGTTTTACAGGGAAACAACAGCGCAGAGCTTAAAGGACAAATTAAGAGAAAAAACAGGAGCAAAGGCAGCTGGCACACTTTGTGTCTTCACAGGGACTGAGGACTGAAGAAGAACTACCAGTGGATAGTTAAAACTAAAACAAGACAACACACAAGTAATTAAGGTAAAATGAAGGTAGCAAACAGCAAAGAGAGGGAACAGAGCTGTATTTAAGTGGGTGGATTAGAGGGCTTTTTGTTACTCAGATCACAACTACTAGCTCACAAAAGCAAAAAGGGTTCCCCTCATCTACACAAGACCGCAAACTTCCAACACCTATCTCACAGCAGCAAGCCGGTCAGACGCCGTGCCAAGGATCAACACGGTGCCTCCAGGCTCGGGACTACATGTGGTAACCAGCTAGCAGGGAGTGCTTTCACCTGTTTGACAGCATATTACCCAGAAGACCAAATCAAGCCTGAACTCTAAAATGAGCTCTGGCATGTGATTCGTTTCTAGGTTTAATTCAGGCTGTTTGCTCCAAACTGAACCTCCAGTGCAGGACCTTCCACTCCACAGCTTGTTCCCCCGTTTCTTGGTTAACACAATTAGGCTCAGCTGAAATGTTAAGGATATTGTAAAGCCTTTGCATTTACCACGGCTTTTCTGAGACAAAAAGCTTATTTTGTAGGACGTTGGCTAAGAAGAGTTATTCTGGGAGCAAGGGGAATGCTAATGTAATGAACAGACTAAGAGGATGAATTTTACATTTTCAAGCATAAATTCTTAATGAAGTTAGAGCATGGGATAAGAATAGACTTTACAAAATAAGCTGTGGTACAGAAGAGACATGAGAAATCAAAACCATGCTTGGGAAACATCATGAGTGCTGGTATACCAAAAAAAAAAAAAAAAAAAATTCATCCAGTTTTAAAGGCAGAATTACATCCTAATTTGGCCATGAATTTTTAACAGAAATTGGTCCCTATTTTAGTTATTCCTGTGAAATAATAAGAATCTTCATAGCAAAAGCTTACCTTTTAACCTTAAAAGTCTGGAAAAGCCATGACAACATATCATCAACCAGCAGGCAAGCAAAGTACTCAAGGTTGTGAGCCTCAGAGAAATATATAGTGTACAAGACACAACGAACATGAGAACAAGCCTAGAATGCTGATTTTTATGTAACTACAGATTGATACATCTCTATAAACTGTTTTACAGTAATTCTGGGAAACCCACAAAGGTGACGCATTACAAAAGCAACATTCCCCAAAATATACACAACATTTAGAAGCTCTTCTAAGATTTCTTTTGTATATATATAAGACTTCTAACCTGTATGCCCCCCCCCATATATCAGTAGGGACACACATGTTAGAGTTCTGGAACACAGAAGCAGATTTAATAATTTAAGATAAATTTGCCCAAACTGTATTCTCTGCTTTGAAATAAAGTACAGAATAGACAGATATGGAACTCTCAATGATTTCTGCAGTCTCCAGAGAAAAATTCCTTTTAAAATACTAAAAACAAAATTTAAAAGTTGGCAATGCTAAATCTTACTATACTCTAACACATTAAAAATGACACAAATAAATCTAAATAATGTAGCTAGAAACAAAAATATATAACAGAATTGGTCATTTTTAAAATAAATCACCCTTTAAACCATCTCAGATACAAAGAAAAAAGAAAATGTTGATCAATGGGAATATTCATCTTATACTCGCTTCACTTTCTTTTCTTCCAAATTTTGAATAGCAGATCTAGCATTATACAGATTTTATAGACTAGGGGAAGGAAAAAAAAAAAATCCAAATATAAGCAAAATTTATGCAACTTTTTAATATTTTCTAACAAAACCAAATTTAGGCTTCTGCACTGCCTATAAAAGTGCAACTAGTGATAAAAACAAATAATACTTCCAGCTCAGATTATTTTGCACAACACACAAACTACTAAGCAAACAGATTAGCCGAGACAGCATAGATCATGCATGCAAATGAACACCACCTGCTTGTCCTAAGAACGTACTTTCTGCAGAGAAAATATGATTTGCAAAATTAATAAAGTACTTTTCACAATACCGACCACTTACAACAGTATGTAAAAAATAGACTGTGGCGTTCTACAGTGTAGTCTGCAGCTGCCCTTATTTTTGATAAGAGGAGGAAAGTTGCAGAAGCGACAGGTCACAGTTTTATGATCCATCTTGATATTAGAGGAGGCTGCGCACACTAAGCCATGGGGTGCAGGCTGGAACATGTCCCCATGGGCTGTTCCTCTATGTCAAAGATGAATGCAGCTGTAATCAACTCTATTTTGTTCAAATTAATTGCAAGTTCTCTGCAAGGGCAATGCAGACACTCGTGACTTAAAGGAACACTTCTGGTCAATATTTGTGTGTTGATTCACTTGGAAAATTGGACATTTAAAGATTTTGGAATCTTCCAATTTCTCAGAAGCAGAATGGACAAACAGTTGCATTAAAATGAAGTGTGGAGGAAAGCTGATAGGGTTTTTTACCAGATTTCTTTTGGTTGAACTTTTTTGCCCTAAACATTTGCTGAGAATTATAACTTGACCTGTTCTGTTGTTATTTTAAATTTCTCATCTATTGACAAATAAAACTGAGAATCATAGGAACAAAAATAGGAACAATATAATAGAGAGCACAAAAAATAATATTCACCTTCTCAAGCAAGCTATAACCCAAACATACATTATCACTTCTACTTGTGTAGCAGATCTTCTAATAGAATCAAGAGTTTTACTTCCACACTTTTTTTTTTTAGTGTTTATATAAATAAATGCTTATCTCAGCCCAGAGATGTGACATGACTCTCATTGCACAGCAAGTCTTTCCCAGACGGCTGGATCAATAACATCCCTGCTCTAAAGACCTGAAGGTCTAAAGAAAGGAAAGGACAGGCAGGACAGGAAGGAAAACAAAAGCACACGGAGCTCTTTCACCACAGCAAAGATTACTGTTTGAAGATTTTATTTTAGAACGTTAATAATTCATAATGACAGTGTAATGTAAACTAGGTTAGAAGATTATGCTCTCAAGTACCACAGAAGGGATTGAATGACAGAATAATAACCACTAGCGAAAGTAGGAAAATTTTAGGAGACAAATGAGGGTAAGAGAGAACTCGGAGGACTAGAACAAGCATATTTGAGATGAATGAACAAAAACAGGAATAGAGAGATGCCAAAGAAAAAGGGAGTACGGATGCAGCCTGTAGAAAAGAGAGCACAAAAGGATACATTATAGAAGATGAAGCTCTGCTGCAGGCCGTCTTGCATGGTACAGTTTGGAATATTCAAACAAGAGCTTAAATTTGAGGTAACGTTCAACATAGCTCAGGGTAGTGAGACACAGATGAAATGGGATACAATTTTAAAAAACGGTGCAATGTTACCCTGAAATCTTCTTTCCTTCTTTACATTCTAAACTTTCCTTAAGGTTTCAGTTTAATATCAGTCCACTAAATGGTTTATCTATCTAAATTAGAAATTGCAACTCCTGGCTTCAAACAGTAATTTTTTAAGAAAACAGATCTGAAAGGAATCTCCTGCTCATGGGCAAGAATAGTCCCATGCTAATGCAAGCAGCTGTGTCATATAATCTCTGTTTCTCCCCTGCTCAAGTCCATTAAGTTGACACTTGGTACTCGCCTATTAGTACATCTCTACTATTAGTGCTTCAGTGCAGGATGTTAACAGGCCTGTTTGCACACTCACCAATTTTCCAAGTCACAACTAAAAACAGCACCTGGTTGCCTCATAGTACAATTAAAAACAAGTTTTGGAAAACGCATGGGACTGTCTATCAACAATAATAAACACATGACTGCCTGGTTAAGAATATATATGTCTTTCTCAGAATGATTCCCTTGTCAGGAATTTTTCAGTGCACAGGTTGTTTCTGTATCTGTATTCAAGATCAAAAGGTCTTTGAGGGACAGACTAGGTGGAAGGAAAAATTTTGTACCAAACTGAGCACACTACTATCGTTTGAGGAAATCACTGTTATTTGAGGGTAAGGACAGAAAAAGAAAAGCTTCAGTATTTACTACAGTCTCTTAAGAAACTGTTGAGCTTTTCGTTCCTCACTAGAAGTTGCTAGCATGTCCCAACCATCCCAAACTCTTTAAATAGTGCAGGGGTAGTAAATCAATCAGCTCATATGCAGGTGTACCAACAGATCACAGCCTTCAAACACAATTATATAGAAAAACCAGTTACGAACCACTTGGTTTATAGGTGAAATGGCTAGCAAACATTAAAGATCCCCAACTTCTGAAGTCACAAGTACATACTCCCCTCTGGGAGCCTCTGATTTCCCAGGTCAAACCACCAGGTTATGCTTTATAAGTGGTCCCATGGAGGGCAGCCAAACGGTGAGCCTGGAACGAGACAAGAATTCACAACTCAGGCTCCAAACCCCAGGGTTTAACTCTTCTGCTACTGCAGCTCCAGGCAGGATGCAGGGATTTTAGCATTTACACAGTGCCTCCACATGAAAAAATTATACCATTCAGGCCACCATGCCTCAATATTTCCAACCATGTGGCAAGCCAATGGACAGTTTCCAGTAAGTGTAAGAAAGACAGAAAGTTATCTGAGCCTGTCAAGTTTTAGGTATCACCAATATGTCCCTCCTCTGTAGTCTCCATTTCCTAGATGGGAAAAACTATTCCCGAGAATAATAACTGCTACAAAAGAAAAGGAATACAGAGAAAAATTTCCATTAAAAAAGAAATGAATTCTGGGAAACTCATTCATTCATTCAATGTGCAATGTAGATTACAATTCAGTTGCCAAAAGATTACCTACTCAAAATTCACCATTTCACATTATGCATAATGATATATTCACAAAGTTGTTCTGTTACTCATTATTTCTGAATTGCTTATCTACATTGTTTCCAAAAGTGACATTATACTGTCTTGCAGTCAACTCTGACCAATTATTTAGCACATTTAAGAAAGCAGAACCTGTACCAAATCAAGCACTAAACCAGGAGGATATCACTTGCTGCAAAAACAGAACAATTTCCACATGTCATTCAAGCTGAATATAGTCCTCTTCATTAATCATCCGACGTTTGTCAAATAGGAAATTCTAACTAAAATAAACTCTTAAAATCTATATCAGGTGACTTTAAACTAAAAGGAAATCTAAGTAGAGATAGGAAACTATCACCAACTCTTGACAAGCCTTGAGGTATTTCAAAATAAAAATATAAAGAACCTCATCAAGTCTGAATTCCGAAATGTTTTTTATCTTCCCTAAAAATATGGAACTTCTCCTGATACAGGTGCTGTCCTGCTCTTGTAAAATATATGTAGTCTTCAAACCCAAAACATGGGTGATCTAGGGACATGCATGCCAAGACTAAATCCTTATACTATGGAAGGGATTTCTGCACCTGCCTTGAAGTAGGACTGGAGTTACAAGACCCTCATCAAGACACACCAGCAATCCCCATATGTAAGAAAAAGAGCCACAGTCTATCAGAAGACCCCATTCAAACAAGGCAGATGTCTCCATCCCTACCCTTTGGTGAAGGCGAGCTAACCAGCACCCTGCAACGCCTGGGAAGCCCATCTGTTTACTGCAAGAGAGCAGACTTGCTGAGGACACTGCACGCCAAACCACGCTCATACACCCAAACAATCCATAGCTCTAAATATAGGTCTCCCCTCATCCACTGCAACAGCTTATACGAAAAAGGCTTTAAATAAAGGCACGCAACCCTCCCAGTACATTTGCTGAACATCTATGTATAATATATTCTTGTTACTTACCACAGTTATTGATTAAATGCTTGTTTCCTAGAATAGGCTTTTTATCTAAATAAATTAATATATTCTTAAACTCTATCACAGATGTCCATAAAATCCTAGTTATATAAAACTCATAACATTGTAATTACACACTGATCAAGTAATTATGTACTGTGCTGAAACACTGAGTATTTTGGAGCAACATTAGGTTTCCCATTTTGTTTTACTTAAATAAGACAGCAAGGATCTGACAACCATCACACTCAGAAATGGTGACCAGATTTTGTACAGGCTAGGAAAAAAAATCCATGAAACTATTCTGCAAAGCTATAAAAAATTAATAGCTATTATCAATAGACTTCATTAAGGCTAGAACCTCCAAGGGAAAACATTCCTATAAAAATAATCTCTACCACATATCCCTATAAGAACATGTTCCACAACTGGCATGAATTCATGAAATCAAAATAGCATGAGAAAATACTACTTGAATAATCCAGCTGAACCCAACTCTTCCCTTAATTTGTTAGGACAAAGCAAATTTCCACTGAGACTTCACCTCAACTGCAGCATCCAGAGATGCCAGAAATACGGCACCTGAACACTTTCATCCTTGTAACCACAAACAATCCCTTTCTAGAAATATTGAAATTAGTTTATATCTTGCTGAGGGTGTTACAAAGCGTAATGTTTTTCAAAATGGGGGGAAATGCATGTTCCTTTAATCTCAAGGCCCATCACTTCCATCTTTTAAGCAACTTGATATCAAGAAATGCTGTAAATCCATGTTTTGATTAAAGTACAAATATGGGTGTACAAAGACTTGCGAACTCATAAAAAGGACTAGCTGTGAAACACGGCCCCTTTTTCTTCTTCAGTCATTTGACTTCCCTGCTACCCCCAGAGGAGTGCAAGCCAGATCCCAAATATGAGACTCAATACTTCAGTTTAATTTTGGACATCATTCTCTTTTCTTCCTAAAGATACATGACCTTAATTCCAACCCATGGTTGCATCAACTATAGCAGTCTTATGTCACCTGCTATCAATTTATTTTGATTGTTATCATGCCACTTCACATTTCCTTTTACTCTTTGGAAAGGTTTACATTATTTTCAATTGTTCAAAGGCTATATATAAAATATTTTCGCTCTTAATGAGATTAATCCTTTCAGAAGCCATGAACTTCCATGCTAGCTGTAGGACACCCTTGATGTCAGATGCACCAACAGTTGTTCACCCATCCATGTAAAACTATCAACACCATGAAAAATAGGCAAGAGGGGAAACCTATGTAGATACTTGCAAACGCAATATACAGATGGTAAAAAATGAGAAAGATTTAACATTAAGGGATACACTTTTCTAGTTACATTTTCCACCAGTTCCTAGTATCACTTCCATAGCCGTGGAAATGAGCCACAGCCTGGCTAACCTGAGGGTGTTAAGCTGAGTAGATCAATGATGATAATAACTTGCCAAGATGAACTTTTGCTCTAAGCAAGCAGGAATGGCTATCACTGGTACTGTAACTAAGTAAACAAAACTACAACAAAGAAAGACAGGATAAAACAGGATCAAGAGCTGCACAGGTGAAAGCAACAGTGACAAAAATAAAAAGTTATTATAGTAGACCTAAGCTCTTACACAGAGCCACGTATCTGTGAATCATCAACCATTCAGTATTTAGAGAGCAGATGGCTGGAAGGTCCCCATATGTAAAAAATATTATTATCAAGGCGAGTCCCTAGTAACAGTGGAATATAACTTGACACTAAAACTTTTATATGTACTAGTCTTAAAGAGAAAATTATTCACTGACCCATGTCAAAAGCCTGAAGATTGAAGCATTCTCAGAAGAAAAAAAAAACAGTAAAGTACCAGAAAGGCTTCTGAAAATAATCGAGAATCATTAGATCTCCTCTCCAAAAAAAACCAGTTCTCAACTGACTTCAACAATAATCTAATTTTGATACTTAATTTCTACTTACCAGTCTGTTAATTGGCCCCAATGCTAAACAGCATTTAAGCTCATTTCACCCTTATAAAGGAACATTACCCACCAGCAGCTTTTAAATAACAAAAAAGAATTTAAAATTATATTGATGACAATGACACTAAAATGTTGAGACTGCTCTTTAGTCAGTGCCCTTTACTTCACTGCAAGTGCTGCCAAAATGAGCACCACAGTAAGAATTTTCACCAAGTGCTGCCCAACATGCAGGGAAGGCAGCAGGCACACTGGGCAACCACCTCTCTCTTCATGGCAGCGCACAATACACCAAGTACAGACACATGCAACTTCCCTTTCCTTTGCTGACAACCTGACTTCCACCCAACAGATGTAATATATGTTACTCTCCATTAGAGGGACAGATGCCTAAAATAGCTCAACTTCACATTTTCTTTTTACTCCTACCAGAGCTGGCCAGCAAGAGCAATCTCCCTCTGAAATAACAGTCTAGATTCGGGGGCTATTGCATTACCACCTGATGAGTAACTGAAATTTGACCAGCTACATCCACACTGCAGCATGAGAACTTCAAACCAGCCCTCTGATGGCTCTGCTGGCTCAAGTTTTAAGTAGGTACCACTGAGCTCCAATTTCATAACCACACACACAGAGATCTCTAGCTTGCGTTAGCCTTTGTCAGTGACTATCTCACTGGGTGAAGTTTCTTCTTAGTGAAGAAGCTGAAAGTTTCCACTGGGGCTGCTGATTCCCATACATATTCCATAACAGCACAATGTGGAGGAAGGGCTCTTCCTGAAGGAACAACACATCAGCCACGTTCTCAAATGCTTTAATACAAACTGAGCTGGTTTGGACTTTTTTCAGTTTACACACTCTTGGTACCTCATATTTAAGCCTCCTAACAACAGGCCCGATTTTACTAATTATCTTTTGTAGATCCTGTGTCTGGAGACAAAGACTTCAGCCTCCTAGGTTCTGTAAGAAACTAATGTGGATTTACAGTGAATAGAACAGAGCACAGTACGTTAGCACAGACTCACTATTCTAGGCACGGGTTTTTAAGGAAACCACACTAGGCTGTTTTAATTTTATGTTGGTTTTCTGGACATTAACGATATCTGTGAGGGTTCCTTTGCTCCATGATACAAGTTGCACATGCACTCAGAAGCTAGCACAAGGTACAACCAGCAATTTGCATGCACACGCAGGTAGACAGGTTTCCATTCCTCAATTAATTTTATATTCCTTCCTATGCAGGGCCTTAAACTAGACATGAACTAGAAAAATTTGTACCAACAAGCAACATCAACCTGAACCCTAAATGACTGGAAGTAAATTACAACTACAAGGCTGTTCCCTTCTGTTAGATATTATTTTCTTAAACTATAAAGCTAGTAAGTTCATAAATGGTTACAGCAACACCAAACTGTTAGAAATTCCTAGTTGATACCTCTCCTTACCTCCACTGAAAAGGATGGCTGTAGCATGGACTAGACGGATTGCTCTGGGGTTGCGAGTTCAGGTAAAATACTAAAGGAGAAGTAACAAGCGCACAGTCAGCACTAAATGGGAATTTAAGGTGCTGCAGACCTGGAGCAGATGTAGGAGAGAACATGTGCTGATGAACATCACTTCCTCGGCAGTGGGAGTACAAAGTAGAGGAGATTCTGACAAGGTACCACAGTAGAAAAAAAAAATAAATCGGGGTCAATATCACATCTTCTTTTTCAATAAACTAAAAAAAAAGATACTTCCAAAATACAAGTTATATCTTCTTAATAAATGCAATAAACTAATTAGTCATCCTTTCGATTATCATCCAAACCAAAATGTATTTGTCAGTCAATATAATATCTAGTCAACATTATTTTTCCACTATTAAAATCTTCCAATCTGGAATTATCAAATCCTTTTTTGTAGTGATTCCCAGGCTGTCTGGAATACACACCACTGTCAATCTGCAATGTAAAACTTTTAAATGAGAAAAAATAACAAACTGATAATGGCACCAGTAACAGACATGTACCGTTTATATCACAGCCTTCACAATTTGGGAGCCATGGTTCTACACCAGGGCTGTAGCAACAATAGAAGTATGCAACTGTGAAAACATGAATTACAAAAACCATTAACCAGAAAACAACTTTTAGCACTGACAGTGTTTTAGAACGACAACTAATTAAGCCTGAAAGCAGCACTGCAAAATGGCTTTATTCTAATTTTAGCAGTGGGGAAACTGAGGCACAAAGAGGTTAAGTGACTTGTCCATAGCACATCCATGGTAGTATCAGGATTACAGCTGAGGACACCGATTCCCAGCTCTGTGCTCAGTTCTGTAAACTATACTGCTTTTGCAGGGTTAGCAGCCAATACACATACGTATACAGAGAACACAGAAAATATCTCAAAGTAGCTGCTTTCCAAAAAGCTGCAAACAGACTTCTACATAGAGATAAAAAAAAAAGAGGTTCTAACACCTACTTTATTGAACTATACACGATGAGATGTCCTTCACTGGAAATAAAGTAAAAGTTAACTTAACAAATATTGGTATTATAAAGTGTGCTTATGCGTTAAATACATACTAGTGCCACCATGTTCTTACAACTATAACTTTGATTTTGACTGAGGGATGAAAAAATTTTCTGTTTACCGTATTTAAATACAAAAGTGAGCAAAAGGGAAATCTGGGGCATGTTTCAGTTTTGTTTAGTATTCAGGCATTTTACACTGAAAGTCCTGAAGTCAAGCATGTTTGTCAACATTCCTTGCTCTAAATTTCCTAATGAATCCAAATACTCATCAGTAAGTAACCCTTACATATTAGAAATCCTCCCCCCTAGCAATCTCTGCTTAAACAGCTGATGAGCTTTACAGTCTGCAGACAGAAAACGTTAAGCCTGCCTCTCACCCTGCTCCTCCCTTCACTATGTGATAGATTCATTTAACCTCCTCTACTTATAAACATAGCATTAAATATACAGTTTCCTTAATTTTACCTAATAGAAATAATAAATATCACTATGAACATCATCAATAGCAGTTTTCATTAGTAGATTTCAAAGCATTTATAAAGGACACAAGCATTAAAAAGGAATTGCTTGTTTAAATTTCATTTGTAGAAATACATGTGGCAATGTAAATAAAGATTCTTTGCTTTGAATCAAAAAGTTTTCAATAGCATTCTTAATTTAAAAATATAATAAAGGTAGCAAAGGTTTCTGGAAATTTGAGCCTTGTGACAGCTTTCTGGCAGATTATTAGAAGTACTTTTTAAATCTGAAGAGTTATCAAACTAGAAAGAGTTACAAACATTCAGTTTTACTACATTAATTAATGCTTGGTACAAGACCTAACCACAATGTACCCAATTTAAAAATATTTAAATATTTCTCTTTTTTGGCTATACTTTATGGTAAATGCTCCACAAAAGTACAATGTTAAAGCTTCCAAATGAAATTTCGTGTACAGCCAAATAAGCATGACAGATAAAGAAAGTTCTAACAAATAAAAGGAATGTCTATTGGCCACAGAAAATTCTGGCTTGGTTTTTTTTTCTTCATAGTTTCAATTTGAAATGTTTAAGTGCAATTTATTTCTCACAACAGTCCTTACTGGATCCGCAGAGACGGGGCTCCAAGCCTCTGTTTCCTCCGTTTCATCATTGTGCTGATACACTATGGTTCTTCCCAGCATAAGAGGCTTACAGCCGGGAAGGAGAGCCCATCGTTATCACTCCAACGCAGAGCACAGAACAATCAGTACAATTCCAAGCTCTTCATGTACCCCAGTGTCACAGAGACCTCAGGAGTTCAGTAATCGTTCAGATTAATCACACGGCTCATGTCAAAAACCTAATTATTTAAAAAAAAAAAAAAAAAACCAACAAAAAAACCCCCAAAACCTTCTTCCAAGTCTATTCATAGCATCCAGAGAAAAGAGATGAAGCCCACCAGTACGAAATGAAGGCTCAGAAAAGTCCAAGACAGAAACTAGCCATCTGACCTGTCACGCAGCCAGCAATATAGTCCTGACACACTCAGGCTGAGCCCACAGCAAATCAGCAACAAACTTCTCCTGGGCTTCAAGGAGCAGGAACAGTCGCTCTCGCCAAATCAAAAGGAAAGCATAAAGCCAAAGGGAGCGATGGCACACTTGAAAGGATTCTGGCAGAAATCTCACGTAGCAGCTTGAAAACTCACACTGCGATAGGAATAGAGCGACTGCTCCCACCCAAAGCCCTTGCAGAGTCCTCAGCGGTGCAAAGAGCAGCTGTTCTTGACCGGCGGGGGAACATGTGAACCATCCCTTTTTCAGAAATCAATCCCCTTAAGAACACACACAACTTTAATCTTAAAACATCTTCCTGTAACTCCCAAGCTGTGTTTCAGCTACAAACTTTATGGATTCTAGCACTGAAAACAGAGCAACAGCAATTGCAGCCTGGGGAGCCAAATGGGGGTGGGGAGGGGGGGCAGGAACAAACACCTTCATTAGGAGACAGTGTTCCCTTGTACAATGCTAGTCTTGCATTTTTGTTAGCAAATGGCAATTTCAATCAGCTCAAAATCAATTTCATGCTATTAACAAAACTGCCCCAAAATAATGTCCAACATTTTTTAAATGTGTATTTGTAAGACGATAGCTTTCCCCCCAAAAAATCCAAATACATATCTTTGATAGACTTTGAAGTGTTAAAGACGGTATTTAGGCAGGTAAAGACTGCTATTCACAAGTACTCATCAACCAAGTCAAATTCCAGATTACAACTCATATCTTCAGACCCTCCCATGATTCAAATCACAGCAGGAATGCCCCACACTACAAGGTCACCACCACTCAACAGCTATGTCCCATCAGGAGAATAAACTGCCAGTCTCAAAAGTAAGGGCCAGGGTGCCCACGGTGGCTGTGCCTTAAACAACCAGAGCCCTTGCCCCCCCACCCCATGCCTTCAGAGTAAGAAAGCACAGCAAGCAACAAAAGGTACAAATTTGGTATGTTAACGTATAATTTTATTATACTTATTAAATGAGAACCTGGATTAAGCAGTGGAAACTTGATAATAAAAACTGCACAAAAGACTTTTCTCACTTTTAAATCCTTGATGAAAACCTCCATAAATTCTTTGTCTCTGAGATTACAGTATATACAAAACACTAAAATCCCTCTTATTCACTAAATCATTTTTTTTATACAAACAATACTTTCAAATTATTTTTAAAGCCTAATATACAAATAGCAACACTCCTACAGAGCCCTGCAGGAATAATTCGGCACGTTCCACCTCCAGAGCCAGCCCCACATATCAGCTTAAGAGTACCGGGTTATTTTTGATCTACTGCTTCTATGCAGCTCAGAGAAGGATGGAGTGGTTAGAAAATACCACCTCTTTCTCTCCCCATCTATAAAAAGTATCACAAGCAGAAAGCATTGAATGGAGGCATTATTTCTTACTCTATTTCCAGAACCAGGACAGAACAGAGTGCAAAAGTAGCAAAACTCCCTACTCCTTTTCAGAACCATTTTTTTCTCCATTTCCAGCACTTTGGCTTCTCCACACTTGAGGCACAGCACTTGCTCCTGGCAGGGAAACAGCATCAATCGATCCCCAGCAGAAACGCTTACCCGCCAAGACGAACAGAAATGGAATTATATACTCCATTTCTCTGCAGATACAGAGGAAATTCCCACAGCACCTGAGCACGGCAAGATAATGACATAAACCAGCACTAAAGGCCAAAAATTTTTTTTGCCTGCCATCAAACTTGTTGTTGTTTCCAAGGTCTAAGCATTAAAAAGAATACAAGCAGAAATTGATATAAACTGGTATTCAGCATATCCTCCCAAAGAAATACCTTGGTATGTTTTGTCAGGAAGCTGGGGGTAAATTTAACAAATTACGATGAAGACTTGTTTAATGAAACACCCTATGAAATGTCTAGGGCTGTAGAAACTAAGAACCTTCAGAGGTTTATAAAGTAGAAGGGGAGAGCAGAGAAGGAGGGAGAGAAAGAGAGAAAACGAGCCCCACAGTGGATGTAAATTGCCTTAAGAAGAGATTAGGAATAAAGAACACCATAAAAGCCTTGCACATGACTTTAGCAAACACTATTACGTTGCTTACCAATTTCATAAAGATAGACACAAAAAATTCAGGTAAATATTATTTCTCATCAGCACCTATCACCATAAAAACAGCAGTTTGTAATATTTGATTTATTTAAATGTGTATTTTTACTCGATAGATTCAGGATTATAAGTATTTTTCATGTTTCTTATGCCTCCGTGTTCTTTTTCCATTTGTACACAGACTTTAAAAGTATATTTGATACAGATGGTTGATAGCAGGAAAGAATTAACAAAAATAACTTGCATCTGAAATTAAAAACTGGTTTGGCAAATTTAGTTTGCTGAGGAAATGACTCTTTTCAAATTTAGATATAATGTGGGAAAGCAGTATTTTCTTTTTAGAAAATTTTACGTTTAGATAGTACAAAAATTACAGCAACCTAAGCTAGTAACCCTGTCTAAGAAACCATGAGGATTTCAAATATAAACCCACATTTTTCTTAAAAAAACCTGAACGGATCGATAAAGTTGGCCCGTTCAGTTATAAACAACTGAACTGACTAAAAATGGGGTACTGAACAAGAAACCAGATGGCTCAAATGCCACCCCAACTCAATTTAGTGACTGCTGATTAGCCGAGGAGGCAATCAGAAGAAATAGTGAGCTCCAGGACGGTGGTGTGGATCCTGCAGCCACGACGAAAATCTGCAGTTTACAGCCTGGTCTTTTGGATACTGAGTTCCTGTTATACACATGAACGCACATGAGCACTTCATCATGAGCCTAGTCTGGCTGTGCAGTCCCCACCTTTGTCCTTTGAAGTCTGGAACATCTCTAGTGCGCTTCACGTGCAGGTGCACATCAAAACCATTTGAAAGCTGAAGACAACAATACAAAAAAATAATCTCTGTACACGCTGTAGCACCAAAAGAACAGAAGAGGGTAATGGCTGAAAATAATTAAACTGCTTCCACTAATAGGATGGAGATCAAAGTTTGGGTCTATCACTTCACATTTGCTATTTGAAATTAAAGAAAATATTCATGAATGGTAATTATTTTTTGTGAACAAAGCATGGGAAAAACATAACCAATACATTTATATGCATAATTTATTAAAGGAAAACTTTGAACTCTGATTATTGAACCACACCAGACAGAATATAACTACTTATTCCTGTTCTCATACTTGTATTATTCAACCTCTTAGCAGCCTACAACTCAGTTGAGTATAATTTCCTTTAGTGTATTAAACATAACTCCCCTATAGAAACACACACACTTTAAGCACATTAACAACAAAATGGTATGCAAATAATCAGGTATTTCTCTTAATGTCACCCTGCATACAACTCCCCCATCTGTTTTACATGCCTGCTCACTTTGTGCTGATTATTTCAAGATTAGACTGCAAGATCTCCAAGGGCAAAGTCATCATTTAAGGTGTGCTTGTGTTCCCTTCTGCTAATATGGAAGTAGAGATGCTAATCAAGAGACTTCACAGGCTCCATCCCACCATTCATTCTCTTCAGCTTCTACCCAAGACCTTCTTTAGGTGACAAAATTCCTCATGCTCTCCTGCCCAAAATACTGAGACATCTAACTCCACTCCTTTCCTTAGTACAAACAAGCATAGCAACTGTTGTCGCCCATGCCTACAATCAGTTCCTGCAGAAAAATAGAGACTACTAATACTGACCCAGGCAAATAGGAAGCAATAGGAGTCAGATAAAGTTAGAAGCATTGTCAGGAAGAGCTTGCCTTCTCCATTCAGCAATGACAAATACCCTAGCTAATCCACAGTCTAAAACCTTTCTAACTCAACAATTAACCAAAGCAATCACCTAGCAAGCAGCAATAATCAAGTCTTCATTCTACTTCTGGCTGGCTAGAAAATAATTACTTCCTCCCCAAATATGATCTTTTTACAGTAGTAAATGCACCCCAGCCTCCAGACTAGCACACAGAAAAATGCTGAGTGGCTGTATATTTCTATATAATACAATTGCTACTGAATTGCTACAAAGGCTGGAGTTTGTGCAGAAAATGGATGCACCTCTTGAGGGTTTCTGGCTCCAAGCCAGATACTTCATCCTTCTGCCAATTCCTGCTTCTGCTCCTGTCGGTGAACAAAAGTGAGTGAATGGCAGTCAATGAATCAGGACCTAGCTACATCCATAACTATCCCTACTCATTAGCTACAGCACAACAGCTTTTCAGAATAAATTTTATTTTCAGAATTTATTTTTGCTTATGAGGTTCACTGTTAAGTTGATTCAAGCAGAGGAAAAGCCTCCAGAAGAACTGAGAACTGCCTACAGTCTGTATTTAAGTGCACATTGTTAGGCCACCCTTTTTGACAGAATGGTTGAACAAATTTATACATATTATATGTATATTTTTAACATATATATATACACACACATATTATAATTATTCCCTTTCTTGATATAAATTTCTCTAATTCCTGATTTGAAGACTAAGAGTGGATTTTGTTTTAAATCAAGTAAGCACTCTGACACTGGGATATGCAAATAATGTACATCAGCTCAATAAGACCCTTTTCAGTGAGCCTATAAGCTTAAAAGTACAGCATCAACACAAATATACACAAGCTACAATGCAATACTGACTTCTTAAATAGTTAAACTTTTCAAACAACAAGAAATCATTTGGTAGAACTGACTACAGAATCTGTAATTCCAGAAACTGCAATCAAATAATCAACTAGATAACACAGGCAACTAACTGAAAACATTTCAATTCTTCATAGATTTTCAGTCTCACCAATAGCTGCAACCTTGTGCTTAAAATTTATGGCCTGGATCTTCTTGACACAGGTCGCTAAATTTCTTAACATAATGATGCCTTAAAAGGCACTCACTTGTGGAAGAAAACTAAAGTGAAGTAATGAAAACTGAACGTGTTAAGTCAATATAGAAATAAAACATTCAGTCATTCAGTTTAGTTACTACTAAATAAAATACTACACATTTGAAGCACTTCATTTGTGTCTCAGAAATTTCAAATGTAAATACATGAGTAGTTTTGTGTCATACCCACCTCCATGCTTGAATGAGGGAAGGGAATATCTCTGGCATCCTCAATTTCAATTCCAAAAGTTTTGTACAAAAATATCTAAGTTACATTAAACAAAAAACTTACTGGTACCTCACTGCTCCACCATTTGTTTTAAGAACCTGCACAATCTTCAAACCATGAACACCACCTTTCTTAAAAATCTATCAAATATAGTTAAGCTAGCCTTTAAGGCATACTAGTTTGAAAAAAAAAAAATCATCCAGTGTTTCATGTTCTTTAAATAACTCCCTGACTGGTTTACAATTGTCATGCGAACTAAACAAAAAGGTCTGGTCATGCCCCATTTTTAAAAAAGGCCTTTTGATCCGTTGTATTGTTCAGACCTGAATCACTGGTGCTACACAGCATTTTCCAAGCACTGTTTCTTATACAAAGGGGATAGCTTACATTGAAAGACTGAAAATCATTTCTCATTAGAACCAGAAACCTGAGGAAGAAAGGTTATATGCTTTTGTGAGCCTCATGTCTGTAGTCTACAAGCTTTGGGAAACAATTTTAAATCATAATGCAATTGCAGGCAGTACAAAAGCTTTCTCTTTTATATAATGCAATCAATAACACAATTTCTTCCACCATAAATCTGTAAGCATAGCAGAAGCTAAGCTCTCATAATTTCATTGAAACACAAGTTAGTTTGCTAAAATTCTTTAAACATCATTATGTGTTTAAAAAAAATTGCTATTTGTTTAAACCACATTTTGAAAAGCCTAGTTTTCCTGACATTTGCTACTTTGTTGAAATACCTCTATTACACTGACTGCTCCACAAACACCTGACCTGCCTGGCCCAGGAGCTGTGTACTTAAGACTTCTGTCAACAGACTGTTTGAAGAGCAGTGATCAAAGTTGTCCATATCACATAAGTAATCCATGACTTCTGTGGAGTCACTGCAGTGAAGTCAGTGCAAGCAACACCCAACACCGCAGCTACTTCCATATCAGGATCAGCTCAAGCTGATAATTAGAAGTAAGCTTACACTAGTACTACTTTTCCTACTACACTTAAGGAAATGAACAGAGGCTTCAGTCTCAGAGAAATGCAAGCTAGCTGTTTCCAAGCACATGACAGATTCTTGAAAACGCTAACAGAGAAAACAGAGTATCTGCCCATTTAAATGATTTCCACAACTGAACAGCTATATATGTTCAAACAAACTAAATGATAAATAAGGAATAATTAAACTTACAAGCTTCCTCTTCTGGGGAGACTGAGCTCCTTCTGGAAAAAAAAAAAAAACAAACCTTGAGTTAATTTTATTTGTTATTACATATTGCTTGTTTCTTTATCAACAAATGACTGAGGCAAAATTAATAAAAAGCTGGCCATTTCTGAACGCATGCTCAGTGTATAACTGTGCACAGCACTGCTGCGCTTAAAAGGTGAATCTGTACACATTCATAGCACAGTAGTCTGGGGTACAAAAGCTACTCATTTTGTCTGAATAATCATTGCCTTTGCAGTCAGAAAATCATAAGCACTCAACAGAACAAATATAACTTTGAAAGTCAAGCCTAAACATAGATAAGGCAGTAATTAATTCTGTCCCACATACCTCATCAGCATCATATCCGAACCACTTCCAGAAGTGTGGTATGCAATATGCCTAGCATCTGCTGCATGTATGTTCTCACAGTCTCACCAAAAGGAAAAATTAATGCAACAGAGTGGCTTTTGGTTTTTGTTTGGTGGTTTGTTCCCCGCCCACCCCCCAAACGTACACGTTACTTGTGTTACGTATTATCACAAAAAATCCAAGGCCAATGGAACGAAAGCCCCACTTAAAAGCAGCATTGTGCACCTAAGCAGCAAACGCAAAGGAAGACCGGCGATTTTAAGGTTTTAATTTAAGTAACTAGACCATGAGCATCCACAAGGCACAGACAGGGACGGGTGCAGCACCATGAGACAATAACCAGCCGTGTTCGGTTTGGTTTTTAACGTCCAGCCCAGCACACCGCTGCTTCCCTCTGCCCGCGGCCGCCGGGCCCTGCGCTTCCGCGGGCCGCCACTAGGTGGGAGCCGGCTCCCGCCCGCCCTGCCCGGCCCTGCCCGGCCCTGCCTCCGGCCCTGCCCCTGGCTCTGCCCGGCCCTGCCCCCGATCCTAGCCCCGGCCCTGCCGGACCCTGCCCCCGATCCTGGCCCCGGCCCTGCCCGACGGGGCAAGCGGGCGAGAGCTGGGAAGCGGACCCGTGCTGATCCTGGGCTGCTTCACTTCTGCTTTTCACAGCAAAATAGGAAGTAACAACATAGCCGGTTGCAGTTTCTGACTTTCGGAATACTGCTCTACGGGCTGCATTTTTCATCCCCACCAAGGAAAAGAAACCAGGGTTTTCACTGAACATTGGAAAAAAGTCAATAGGAAAAAAAAAAAAAAAAAAGCCATAAAATCCGGTAACCTCTTTTCCATATTTAGTTATGGTGTACATGCTGACTTAAATAATTAACAATGTTATTGACAAACTGTCGATGACTGGTCTGTTAAGTAATACATTGGACGTTATTTAGCAAAGTTTTTCAAAGATAGCAAAAAGTTACAGCTACTAAAACTTTAAAAAAAAAATTAAATCTTAAACGTGCTGTTATTATTTTCAACTATGAGTTCTCTACAACTTGAAATTTCATTACGGTTTAACAGTACTGAGCAAATTTCATGTGTGAATTATCACAAGGCTGACAGCTTACAGCATCAAGAAATAAATTCCTGTCATCAGACAAACTTGTCAAGATCTAATCAAAACATTTCAAGTATGTAAGATAATAAATCATTAGCATCTATAACAGGTTGTGTGTTTTATATTCTAAAAAGGTACTCCTTCCACTCTCATTTGTTAGAAAGAATTAAAGTTTCCAACCGTGAAGTCTACATAGCAATGACAGCTTTTTGCCACTGCAAATGGATAAATAGGTACAATAGGGTTATTATATACTATTCTGTTTGCATATATAGTATATTACATATACACACAAACATATATATATATATCTCTTACATCATATGAGCAGATATTAATTTATCCTCTTTAAAGAAGATCTTATATAACAAAAGGTGCTTAGCAGAGGGTACTTTTCCTATTCAAATGGCGCATTTCCATTTATTCCAACACAGCCCCAGAAATACTTAGAATGAATGAATAAAGCTCTGGATTTTCATGGTACTGGCTTAAAAAGGAAAACAGTGACCTTTAAATCCCTTTATCTACCTCCTAATTTTTGAGCTTTTAGGGTTCATGTCTACAAGCTTTTCTCTAGTCATTAGGGCTGAAAAGTCACTTCAGCAGAGAACACTTCCTTGCAGCAGCACAGCTCTGGTAATTGACTTACAGACATACACCACAGGAATCGTGGTCCGGTAAAAGGAGTGGACAAACCTTTTCCTTTCCTCTGCTGTACACTTGTTTTAGTCACACAATATTGCCTTTAATGCTTCCTATTACGTCACTAATTCAGGATTAAACGCATACAAGATTAAAAGAAGGACTGACTTGAGCTTTGCTCCTGAAATCATCCTTTGAAATCTGTAATCAACTGAGTTTCCAAATAAGGAAGGAAAAAAGTACTAGCAGATGACATCTCAATGCAATTGAAATGTTATTCTATGCATGTAGCAATTGTTTTCATTCTGCACCTCCACCTTGACAAACACACTGCAGCTGTGGAATCAATAGGCAGTAGTTCAAATTTAATACCTCTGTGGTCTTGACAACAAAGAGCACAATCAAAGCAATCAATTTTTATACCTGTTGTTCCACTATGCCTCATTTTGTTAGTCTTAAAATCCCCTTCAAAACCCTATCAGCCATACACCAAGCCATGCCCTGACTCCCGCAGCACTTTCACTGTCCTCTGGAGAAAGGCCAAGCCTGCACCCTCCCAGCTATTCGCCTTTTTCTGCTTCTCCAAAGCAAGGCTGGCAACAGCACTTCTTATAATCCTCCAAACCAGACCATGAATGGTGGGGCCAATGCAAAAGCATCGGAGCTGGAAGTTACACAACTGCGAGTAGCATAATTATGAGCTTTGCTTTTCCTGAATCACCAGTGAGTTAGTGCCTAAAAAAGTTACATCCCAGGGAAGAAGAAGAAAGAAAAAGCCTGGAGATGGAAGCATGGAGGGAGCAGACTGCGGACAGAACTGATGACCTATTTCAGGGCACCTATTTGAGGATGTCCACTGCCAAGAGAACACTGCAGATCTCCAGGGGATACAGCGGGCAATGAAAATGTCTAACAGAGATGGGGATACACTCACAGGGTGGAGACTAAGCTGGGTCTTAAGATGGCTTAACACTTCAACGTGTGGAATGGGACCAACTGAGAGTTTACATCTAAAAATGACAGGGTAGTTTTAAACATATGAAGTAGCACTACAAAAACACTGATTAAATCATTATGCAAAACTTAAGAGAAAAGTCCAAGAGCTTTTCACAAGTACCCTATAAAGGTGAAACTACTCAGAATCAGCTTTATAGTGCAGATTAAATGTTTTAGATAGTAAACAATGAGGGAGGTGGTGTGATTTGACTGGTTTCCACCCACTCCACAAAGGAGTTTTGGCATTACATGTCGATGTATCCTGAAAAAATAAATCACATTTTAAGAGGTAAGATAACTAATAACAGAGAGCTGAGCTGTGACTCCTTGGTCTGAAACACTATTTACAGGGTGCAGCTGTAATCCTTTAAGTGAATGTACTAGTTTATCCTAAAGGACATTTTTCATTTAAGACACCCTTCTGATGAGAACAACACATGAACATTCAAGATTTCAAACTGCCTCTTCCGACAGCACATCTGCCTCCCTGAGCACTTGTGCTGCCAGTACCTATATATATTACCATTATTACTTCAGCCAGCCTCCATGCCACCTGCTCTCTAGGTCAACAATATAACCCTCAAAATAGAGGCTTACATTTATATTTGATTTATATGAAGTGATAAATAGCATAAGAATATTTTAAAAGATTGTTGCATATTATTCACACAGAACCTTCATAAGTGGAAACAAGTAACTACTTTCACAGATCCTAAAAAATAAGAACAGACTGTTCTGAAAGTTCACTTTTTGTATCCGTTCCATATTTCAAGGCATAATTATTAAACATGCAACTTGATGTCTACATGACAAAAGAAGCAGCAGATTTTCAGACAACTAGTTAAAAATGAACCTTGGGAAAGAAATTCAGCATCGTGGAATTTATAAAAAGCTCGTCCGAATATCCTCCTTCAAAAGAGTTCCTTGTATTTGTTTCCTTTTGTCTTAAGTTTACCATCTCAGATCATGCAGATGCAAAATCAGTTGGACACCGTAACACGCTACAGCTCAGATTTCACAATAGGACTGGATCCTTACTGGACCTATCATTTTTGAGGCAGCAAGGAAGCTAAAAGAGAAAATATATTGGCCATTTCAAGCATCGCTTTTCTATTTACGCAAGGTATTGTTTAGTGCATAGATACTGAAAAATTATTCTATTGTGATCTTTTGTATACAGAAACTGCATCCGAAAACAGGGCTGTTTCAGGCCGCAGAGTGTTGGCTTTTTGCGTACGTATGTGCACACAATACGAAAAGGAAATAAAGTCTGGAAAACTATTTGTTCCTTGACCTACAATACAACCCATATCTTTTAAATAGATATGTTACATTGTAAAAGCGTGAGGAAAACAGGAGCCCATCACTCAAAATTGTCACTTTCTCTCAGTCTTGTAATTTGTCCTTGAATATGTAGCTGCACATATGGCACAGACCCACAGGCAAAGTTGGATGCTAGAGTCTGCACTGATGGCAGCTTAAATGTAGTCCTTTCAAATTAAAGTGAGAACCATCGCTATACTCAGGATGTTCCATATTTTTGCCAGAGCAGACAGCATGATTCCTGAGATTGCCTTTGACCTTGGCTTTCTTGCAAGGTAGCCCACTATCATACCAGTTGGGACAATAGACAAATATTTTTACAGCTATAACAGTAAATACGTTTCAGTTAATAAGTTAATATTTCACAGATGATGAAATTCCACTGACACTCATTGACCTGGTACCATGCACTCATGTTTTAATATTTTTCCTTTGCTGACTATGTTTGCTTTAGGGTATACTACCAACCAGCAGGGGATTAATTACATCTCTTTCTATACGTAACCATTTGCATTACAGAAATGATATAATGAGGGTTGGAATCTCCAGTTCTGATGGAAAATACAACCTGGCCATGCAAGGACAAACTGTAATCCATCCATCAGATTAACGGGAAGGAATTTTCCATGGTGATTAAAAAAAAACACCCCATACTAAGCTTCTCTCTCTCCTATCAGAATCTGTCAAGAAAAATAATTTCCTTCTTTTCACTGTATCATTGTAAATGGTTATTAAAAACAGTACTTCTCAATTTCTCCGTCTAAAAATGATTACATCTGAACTTGTTTCCCAAACTCATCAGCAAAGAATTTTAAACAGCAACACTAAAACCATATCTGTATTGCATGTCAGATTAACCTATGGAATATGCTACAGATATTTTCTATAATTTACTGACTTTTTAGAAACTAAATTCAGGATCATACTGTTAGATCATCTGCTTAGCTACAGAGATGCTTAAAATACAGAAAATGAATGCCCGAGCTCTTGCCAATATCATTCAAAATATTGAGAGGACACAGTTTAATTCCCAGACCTTTCTCCACACTGTAGAGAATTTATGCCTGCAAGCACACAAATCCTGAATTGCCATGGATAGCTCAGTCGCAGCGCATCTTCTCATATTCCCAGTACCAGCCAAACTGCCTGGAACCGCCCTTTCCTAAGAAATCTCACCTGCATGGTGACAAGGTGCCAGAGCCTCCAGGACAATATGCGTGGCACTAGAGTAGTTAACAGTACACCTGTTCACCCAGTGTTACCCTAAACATACTACAAGTTCAAAGCAAATTAAATGTGTTATTTGGATTAGTTCTCTACCTCAACAGAAGTTACGTGTCAGTAAAAATGTCATTTGCAAAGTACATTAACATATAAAACCAAATGGGGAAAAAAACCTCAGGCAACCCTATTTCTCTAAATAATCAGTTTATATCAGTCTTCAAACCCACAGGTCACAAATCAGCCAATGATGCATTTAATGTTTTTAGCACCTTCCAGCCCTTCTCTTCTCTTCAGCTTAGAAATCCCTTACTAGTCAGCAAGAAAAAAAAAAAACCTTTGGATTTATTTCACATTATAGTTACTGGAGAAGAAAATAAAGCTAAAAGCCCTTTAAACTTTAAGCAAAATATTCAAACACAGCAAATTATTTTCCCTCCCCCACCAGCCCTCCTGCCTGGGCAACACTAAGTTTGCCTTTGTAGGCAAAGCTAAGGATCCAGGTCACATCTGTGCATTAACCTGTCAAGAATATACGCCTCCAAAAGTTGCCCGCTAACCTTCCATATCACTTAACCTCAGGGCTTTCTATGAGATTAAGGGTGTTGGTTACTTGACCTAAATTAATTCCAGAATACATCTCAAAACAGAAAAGAATTCCCACTTTTCCTCAGAATATTTTCAGTGCCCACTCCCAGATATAGATATATTTTAGTAAGCTGAAGTGTCTACTCCAAATTTTGTGCATTACGTCATGTTTTCAAGCCCAAAATACAACATTACACAGTACACGATGGGCCAGACTGAACCCACTCATGGTAACAAACACAACTGAAACCACACATCATGGCTTGGATAGGCAGATGACAATAAAAAAATGCATGTAAACCACATTCCTAAGTGGGTGAATGGAGAGTTGCCCAACCCCAGGAATAAACCAGCTGCCACAGCTGAGCTACAGATTACTCGAGTCTGCAGCCGAGGGCAGGGTGGTACACACACACCCCTCACTAGCCAGAGCAATGAATGACTTGCAATTCTCCAAGTCTCATTTCCTCCGCAGGATTCATTCCTATCTCTGTTATTTGGGACTAAGAGCACAGGGTCACTCTAATTTCATGCTATCAGTCAAGCAGCAGTCTCTGTCTTTTCATAGTAAAGAAAATAGCTAGTTTCATACTTGATCCCAAGCTTTTCAGCTGAGGTTAAAACAGCAAATGGTTTCTGAAAATTAAAAACAACCTCTGAGAACCCTGGTCACATCAAGAATAGCAGGTACAGTAACTCAGCTGTTCAGTCCTTAGATGTCAGAAAACTAATTTACTATCAACTTGATTGTTTTCCTGAAGCCTAAAATAAACCTGTAGCAGCAGCCCTCTTCAAATACACTTGCCAAACTTATTTTTAAATGATACATAGCACATAAGAGATCATGTTTTGAAGATGTAAATTCATTTACAAGAAAAAGTAAGTTTAAAGATTACAGCTTGAATTTTGCAACCCAGAGTCCTAGATGTGGCGCAAAAGCATAGAAGAAACAGCAGAGCAGAAGAAAAAAGGTGAATTTGCTCTCATAACACACAATCCATAAATTGCAACAGTAGTAGCTTCAGAAGACCATTGTGATAACTTATTCCCTGAAATAAACGGTAAGAGCTACCCAAAATGTGCATGTGGATCAACCAAATAAAAAGCAAGATGCATGGTAGTCCTCTGTAAATAAAAGGCAGGTTATACTTTAAAACCTGAGAAATAACACCCTTAATAAATGCTCCAAATCTTCCTTATATGTATTATATTTTTGCACAAATTAGCCTAAGGGAGAGGGAATATTGAAAGGAAAAAAAGCGCACAGCTTAGCTCATTAATCTTTCTCATTACTTAGTTCTAGTTTTACAAGGCCATGAAGCAGATCACTGATCCACCCTATGTGTGAAACAGCCTGCCCAGCACTGAAAACTCATCCAAATAATGGGAGCAACTGTTCAAAATTGCCTTTCATTTTGCCAGATTGCACCAGTTTCAGAAATTTAAGTCAAAAGGTCACATTCTACAAAATTTTGGAAAATGCAGAGAAGAGTGTAATCTCGGAAACATACAGAACTGCAGCTGTAATGCTATTGTTAGAAAGTGCTCTAAAAATTACTGCCTTGACTTGCACCAAAAATTCCTTCAAGACTGGGCATGCAATGATCACAAGGAAACAGTCACAGCTGCTAAAAATGCCAAGAGCATTACAAATAAACAAACTCAGTTTTATTCTCTCCCCTGTTGGCTCATACTAATATTAATCTATGATTAAGTCAGTTGTCATTTCTACTATACGCACATCTACTCCTTAAAAGGTTGTTTCTAAAAGAATTGACAGCTGACCTTAAGGCTACCTGACCACCAATTTTATTTATAGAATTCTTTAAAGATCCTGTATTGAATTTAAAACTGAATAATCAAGCCGAGCATAATTTTGGCGAGTTTGGGGACCCTTCTGGTTTATCCTACATAAAAGTTATATAAAACCATGTGCATCTCATGAAAACTCCTGGACCTGCTCACCGGCTCACATCCATTCAGTGCCCTGTTAATACATACTGTGAACAAAGATCAAAGGTTACAAAGAAAATTATATTGAAATACATTGGTTGAGAGCCAATCTCCAACACCGTAGTTGAACCAAGAAAAGGTACATGGTCAGCTCAATATTAACATCATCAGCGAGTATCTCGCAACAGTCCAAAGGGTTCTGTTTATTCTGCCAGGTTGGTTTCTCACCAGCTCCCCAGTTGTGAAGTATTTGGAAGCAGACAGGCAGAAATTAAGTTTTGGTCGTTGTTTTTGAGAGGCGTTCTGCATGTCTCCAATTCTTTATCAATGTTAGGCTAAGACTTTTGACAGATCAACAGCATTTTATCTTTACAATTGTGTATTTCTCAACTAATTTAGACAAAAAGAAAATCTGTGTCAGCCCAGTCTTCCAAGATGGCTGGACAGTTTGGCAACCTCTGAAATAAGATCAAGATTCCTAACGGTAAAGCTCTGGGAGAAAGCCCTATGGAAGAAAAACTTTTTAGTTTCTCAAAAAGCCTCAACAATGGAGGTGTCTCCCATCCTTCCCTAAAGCTGCAGCAAGTCCATTCCACATAGGTCATGTGAAAACACTCTCAGAAATTGAAAGCATAAGCAATCAATTTTAAAGATATTTAGTAATTAGTCCTAAAAGGAATTCCAAGCATATAAAGCTCCCTTGCCTTCATCTAGTTTATGACTGATAGCATCTGTAACCTCGCGAGGCATCCATTAAGTTCAGTAGTTAATTACATCTGCTCTGACTGGGCATTATTTACAGAACAAGCAGATGTAATTTTTCATTGCTTAGCTAGTCTACATGAGGCACTTCAGCTTACCCCTCTCAAATCACTGCTTCTCAACACAAGCAGGGAAGCAGGGACAGGCAAAGGGTGCTCTGGTCATTTTTTGCACAAGAATAGTTAAAGGCCATCATTCACTTAATGAAGAAATTCACACACTGAGCACCATGTGAAAATTTGGAATATGCAGATGCCAGCCAGTATTTGCATCTTTGTAAGCAGACAACAGAATTTTAACTTCTCTCTTTGCCCTCAAAAGTGAATGGTCTCTGATACTACTTAATGCCTGCTGGGCTCCAAACTGTAGCCAAACTGAAACATAAATCCTTGAGAGAAGCGATGAAAGAAAGGGCTCTGTTGCTTCATTCCCAGGTAATAAATATTTTTTACAGCAAAAGCAAATAGCCACAGAAGTTTTACATTTGTATTATGTGTATAGGAAGACATTCATCCCCTGGAATTATAAGGTGGTTACACACTTAGTGTGACTCATTTCAGAGTTACAACACAAAGTATTTCTACGATTACCTTTTTATAATTAGTTCTGGAAAACAACATTTTCAGTGAAAATCAAACATTATTGAAACACGCTCTCCAATCATCTCTTTCACACATACTTTCAAACAGATATTTTATCTGCTTAGAAATATTTAAATTAATCATAAAGACAAAAAAGAAAAAAAATTGGCAATTAAATGGTCCTCTCAATTTTGGTGAGGTAGAACTGTAATAACTACCAACCTTACCCTAATTTTAAAATTACAATCTTGGACTATCTTAATTTCAAGCCAACAACGCTGCCTGTCCTGTTCACATGTGACAATGCTCTTGAGGTGGAATATAAAATGGGAAACTGCGAAGTGGTGCTAGGCCAAACCCAAGATTAATTTACAGATCAAACTGAGTGTGGTGAAAGGTTTATACTGGTATATGCAAGACAATCTTCAGGCTTAGAGGAGAAAGGAACATCTCAGGAAAGGAACATCTATTGCTTTCAAAATGAAAGACAGCAGAGCTGGGAACCATAGGCACTGACTGACCTCATCCCTGGGCATGTTTTTAAATAACCACATCCAGTTCTATCCTTCAGGTATATCATAAATTGTGCAGATGTCAAGTGAACTAAGGTTTTTGGATCACTAAGATTTCTCGTATGAAAAAACATGTGATACATCTAAACATCTTTCACAGATTTATTTCTGAACAACCTTACATTTAATACAGTTGGATAATTCAGGCTTACTTGGTGCCAAGAGATCTGTTTCAGAGTAAAGGAAAATTCATCTCCAATTAAAGTATGGTAAAATACAGGCACTCACTCCCAAAGCACTGATTTGAGAAACTGCAGACTGTGCCTAATGACTTTTAGTTCTGATGGGCGATTAGTGTGCTCTGTAATGGACTGACAGAGACAGCTGATTCTATTACAAGGACACATTCTGGCTAGGATTTTCTTTCTGTTGTGTTTAAATTATAAATATGAACTCTCTTGAAAATATATGAAGACAAAAGATATTAATCAAGCTCTAAAAATTCTGTCTTCTGTCCTTCACCATACTTCAAATTAGAACAAACATTGACTTCATCACCAGGAAAAGCCTCTCAGGTACTCAGGACTGTCTGTACCATCATTACTCTTCCATACTATCAAGCACACAGTTCTCTTCATCCTCTATACCTTTTGGAAGAAACGGCAAGGTTTTTTTCATTCAGGTGTTGGCTTCAAAGGCAGGTTTTAAGGTATATTCTAGTTTGTACTTATGGGTACAGAAAAAAATTCTGAAGTCTTTGCAAGACTTGCAAATTCATCAAAAATTCTTGTTGAACAGTCCTCTTCTCCAATGAGGATTTGGGAAGGGGATTTTCCTGAACCTGATGGATCTCACAACAGCTAGTCTAGTCATGCACTTGTTCACACCTTCAGGTTCAATTCAATGCATGGTTAAAGCACTCAGCTCACAATAGCTTCTGGGGAGTCAAAAAATCTTTAATACATTGTTTTTAACTCAACGTCTTTAATGTACTATAGGAGAACTAGAATACCAGAGTCAAAGTCCATGCTTCTCTAATATACATTTCATGCAACCTACAAAAAGTTATAGACACACATATATACATACACCCCCAATTCAATAGCTTTTCTCAGAGTAGAAGTTACAATCTTGATGTGCTTGCCCCCTATGTTAGAGGACATTTTATACAAAGGATATTTGTTATAGATGTTAAAAAGCTTGATTATGATGCCCACTAATGCGAAAAAAATTCTTATAAGACTTTTCACAGAACTTTTTGCATTTTTGTTTGAGAGGGACTGAACTACAATGAAAAAGCTAAAAAGTTAAAAGTTTAGCAACCATCTGTGAAAAAATAACCTAAAGAGCTTGCAAAGAAAGACTCAAGATTTAACTTTCCAATAGCAACCTTCAACCTATATGCTCTTCGGTATAAGTTGTCCTCTCCATCAAGAAAATCCTTGGTTTATTTCCTTTAGATGTTTAACTCATTAATTCATATTTAGACATTAATGTTTTCTCTCAACCAGTGCTACCACAAACTGTACTGGTACTCACCAAATTCTCACAAGAGAAGTGCAACTTCAGCAGCCAGAACCAAGGATTATTAAAAGAATTAAAGTGATCCTGTAAAATTATTCATTGCATACACAAAAACTGAATTAAGTTCATTCATTCTCCTCTAAATTTAAGTTCTGTGATAACTGATATTCTTCATTTCAATAAAACAGTTTAAAAATTGCTAAAATAGTCCCAACGTATTCTGACTGCAACAGGTTCAAAGCTCTTTTAACATATTTTCACTTTTTTGTTTCTCACAAAGTAAAAGCGCAAAGAAAAGGAAAGATGGTGATTCCCATTTAAATGCTATTCTTGGAGCTAAAACATTACACCAAATTCACCACTGCATTTTAAGCATTTCAGTTTACTTAAGAGGAAAGATACACCTTCAGACAGAAACTTTTGGGATTTAAGGGTTTATTTTTAATATGGACTTTGTACTTGTTGAATTCAGAATTTTAACATCGGAAAGCAAAACCACGATCTGGTCCAGAAATTTCAGATGACTGGCTATAGGGGGACTTAAGTAACATACATAAACCCAAAGTAATCCCAGTGCAGCTTCTGCAGTTACTGCAGATTTACATATATGCTAAGTGACATTTTAAACTTAACATCTTAAATGGTCTTTCCTCATTTATATGATTTAAAAAAAAAAAAAAGCAAGTCACAGGTAACACTCTTGGGTTTTTTTCACTGTTATTAATTCCCCACTATCTTCTTAAATAGTGAATTAGACTATGATTTTTTTCTGCCCATCATTTATTTTTATATAAATATTTATCTTTGAAACAAGTGGAAACATCAGCTTGACATTTTATCTAAGAAAAATACTGAGATGGCTCACACAGAGACAAGAACTATCAGAGATTTGGCAAAAAAAAAAAAAAACAAAAACCACACCAAAGTATCTTCAGAGAAAAAAAGCAGTTTTTCAGATGTAGTAAGTCTGCTGTCTTAATAGGAGATGAGCCCCTGGGAAACTGCATTGCTTTGTTAACATCGTGTTGGAATATTCTTCAGCTAGAAGTAAAGCTATTCAAATCATACTCCCTCCCCCACCTGAAGCTGCAAGAAGCTAGCCAGCATTTATGCCTAGTCTGCTTAAATTGCAATGTACAACTCGCTTAAAAAAAAATAAAATCAATCGACATTATGCCTACTTATTTAAAAATCAATAGACATTATAGATGAATAAAATATTCTTTTCATTTTCCCAATAATTCTAATTGAATATTTATAAAGCCTCTCTACCCAAGTTAACATTAAATGCAGATATACACAGAGCATTTAAATGTGTACTGGTTCTAGGAAGCAGAATCTGTACAGAAGGAATTATTTGTAAAATAATTGCTGAAGTGTACTAAACCTTATTTTCAGTCTTAATACTTCAAGTTTTGCTAATTTCAGTATACTTAAATAACATTCCACTGCCTGTTCAGTCCTAGAACAGGATATAAAACTGATAAAGCAAATGACTGACAAAAAGATAGTATTTTCCAAACAATATAGGGACCTCACTGCACAAATTTCCATTAATTTCAATGAAAAAAGTGGGAAATTAAGTTCATTGTATCATCTGAAAATCTCTAACCGTGGTTTCCTTCATACCTAACAGGCTTTTGCCTTCCTAGTTTCAGGTATTCCTATCAAAGTAAATATGTCTCTGGAGCCTGAGAAATGCAGGGAGCAAAAAAGGGCTCAAAAAGCCAACAGGCAAATAAACAATAGCAAGATGTAGGAAAGGGAAATGAATCTGCCTACGTCAGTTAGCTGCCATGTGCAATACTGAGCAATGGAGCAAAGCAGAACTTACAAGTGCTTCCACATTAACTCTAGAAACCTGAAAAATAAAACGAAAGTATATTTGGCATCAACCAACCACCCACTGCAACAGGCATCCCACACACCTACCCACAGAAGGATAACCTATGGGATAATGTTGTCAGTATCTACTTTCCAGGGATGATTAATTAAGATGTATGGGCAGGGAAGTGGCTCTGTGCATGAAGTTTACCAGGATAAAAATATTACAGAAGAAAAGCATCATGGAATCTCTTTGAGCAGGAATCCCAGCCTGTAATAGCAAAAATGCAGTTCCAGGACTGTGCTACCAACTCGCAGATCAGGACAGTGACCACAATCAGGAAACATTAAATAAGGTGAGGGAAGCTGCAAAGTTAGGACAAGTCATGAGAGCAGAAGATTTCAGCTGTCCCCACAGACTGGGCCAGTGCCTCATTAGGATGAGCAATAGAGAGAATGTTTTGGATGTAATAAAATAGTTGCTTCTTGGAAGAGCAGTCTGAACTCCAAGAAGAGATGCTATTTTAGATTTTTCTCATCTTCTACATCCTTTTTAATTTTTAGTGCCCGCAGCACAATTCTGTCCTGTCTGAGGTCTAGCATTCCTCCTGGGCAGATGCCTTCAGCTCCCATCATACCTAATGCCTTCTTTTTACACCATTACATCATCCACACATGGGGGCTGCTAATCTCTTCTCTACCAATTCCCGCACATGGAGCTGGCAGGTATTACAGAGAATGTTATCACAGAAATCTTGTATTTCAGTGTCCCAGTTGGCAACCTGAAGTTAGCTTCAAGAATATCCCTCCTGAAACATCCTACATCAGAAATTCATTTAGCTGCACTTACTAGCAGAATCTCCCATTATCACAATCAGCTTATCCTTAGGGATCACCTCTGCTGCAGGAGCCTCCTCAGTACAGAAGGATACACTGACATCGCCTGGAAGGTGGGTCTTGTCCAAAAGATTGGGTCCATGCTTCCCAGCAGGTTCCCTCTTTCTCTGAAATGCACATCCTCATCAGCAGCACAGAGGCTGCCACAGTTAAGATGGGAGTACCCTGTTACATCTCTGTAGGTCTTATCTATGAACTTCTCTACTAAGTTGGTCCAGTTCAGCTACTTTCAGCTTAAAAGAGCATTCTCTAAGTGCTGGGAGCTCCTTGAACCACATGCACACATTAAAGGCCTGCTCCCTGACTACACAATCATATATTTTGCATTCTCTGCAATAACTGGAGAACCCTTCACTTAGATGCTAGATTTTTACTTGTATCTTGTGTTTAAAATGTGTTCAGGATTAGAAGCTAATATTACTTAAGCTTCTCCTTTAAGTAAGTGATTTAGATTACTCTCTTCCCACCCTATTGTACTTTTATTAAGCAAATTAGAAATAGGTGAGATAGATTCAAAAGCATGTTTGGTTTGTTGTTTTGTTGGGTTTGTGTTTGGTTTTGGGGGTTTTTTAAATGCTGACTTGAGGCATTCTCTCTCTTCACTGCTGACAGCCAGCCTTTTTGTTGTCCCCTGTACACTGTACAAATTAAAAAATTCTGTTACTTGCACTCCTGCATCTCTGAATAAACTAAGCATTCTCAGTATTCCATGTGCTCAGACAGAAAGCTGGGTAATATTTCAAGTGTGTGAAACATCTTACATACAGAAGTAAAAAAAAAAAAAAAATCCAGATCAGAAGTAAATCATTTTATTGCAGCAAAACATTACATAGGAGACCTCAAGGTTTTCCATTAATCCCAGCATACAGTACATTAGTACATACTGCTTAAGGCCAAACATGCAGATTTTCTGTAAATCCCTAGCAGTGTGAGGAATTTATTAGGTGAGTGGGCAACACAATGCCAGAATCAATATATACACAACAAACTACCCATACACCCATGTAAGGCCAAACTAGCATTAATTTTGAAAAGGACAGGGGAGAAACTGTGAACAGTTCAGTGAAGACAATGTACAGCTGGAGTTTGGAAAAAAAGCAAGCAAGCTGTTAAGCAGCATCAAGAACAGGATGGACCATAATATGGAAATTATTATAATGCCATTAGCTCAATCAGAAACACATCAGCAGCTATGATGCCATGTCTGGTTCTGGTCATGCCATTCACAAAGACAAATCCCAGGCTCCTAGCCAAGACAGCTAGCTACTATTCTTAAAATTAATTTTCCTATGTAATATATACTTAAGCCTGAAACTAGAAAAAAAGTCCAAGCACCAACTTTAAGGAACAAGTTTTCAGAAGAGAAGAAATAACTTGTACTTCTAGCCAAAAGAAGAGAGGTAGCTTCAAAGGTCTGCAGTGTGACAGCACAGGCCTTGAGCAGTCCCTTCCATAGTTCACCACAGGAGCATCTCCAGTTCATCTAAAAGAAACGAATATTCAAAACGCTGGCAGCCA
This sequence comes from Haliaeetus albicilla, assembly GCF_947461875.1. Classification (NCBI taxonomy): domain Eukaryota; kingdom Metazoa; phylum Chordata; class Aves; order Accipitriformes; family Accipitridae; genus Haliaeetus; species Haliaeetus albicilla. Next base: position 11,051,824 of record NC_091490.1, read on the forward strand.
TCATTCCAGTAAAAGTAGTCTTTGGCTGCAGCGAGGACAGTGTCTTGGATTCATTGAGTAAAATCAAGTGAGAATTCCCATAGAAGGAAAGCTACTCAGAACAAAAGACAATGTTGGCACAAGAAATAATGCATACAAATGGGTGCATGTAAATGTGCTGGAAATGGAAATTAAAAGTTTCCAATTTTCTGAGGACCACGCTTCTGAAACAGTAGCAATATAGATTATGAAGTACCTACATTCTCTGTGGTCCTAAAGAGATACAATTGGACAGTGTATATACATTATTCCATACATATGTGTATACACACACACAACTTCTATGAATATACACGCATACAAAGAAATTCTATTTTCTTGGGATAAATGGAAAGCTCACACATTTTTGTTTGTACATATGCAAACTTCAAAGAAACTAGAAGAGTAAATTTTGTTCCAATGCACTGATGCAGCATAGATTGCAGTATTATTTATAACACCTTCTTTTACAACTGACTTCTTTCTTTGGAAAACAAAAGGCTTAAAAGCCACAGGTTTCTGGAATGCATTTTCTAAATGTGCAATTTATGGAGGCATTCAAAAATGACCTACAATATATATAGCAGGCAAACTGTGAAAGCTTAGCACAAGAGGAATTTTCCTAATCTGCTTAAGGACAGGATTTTTTTAGTGACAACATGGCTGCTGCTATATGCCTGTGTTTCTCTGCACTAAGCCTGTTTGTTTTTTGTTTTCTGTTTAGTTTGATTCTCTGGGGGGCATTAATTGTTTTTTGCTTTTTTGCCTTCTTGGTAGGATCACTTTATTATCTGATTTTACGGCTGCCGTTGCCATTTTCTGGGGGGGCACTTTTTTGTTTGTTTAGTGGCTCATCTTCAGTGAATCCTCTCTAGTTACGTACAGCCTTTTTGGCTTTTTACTCCACTCTGTTAGTACACTGCACTACGAGTTACTTTATGAGAGATTAGCTGCAAGGCCCCAGTTTTCAGCAAGTGAAGACTACAGAAGGATCTGTCTGCTGCTGATACACCAAGGTCTCCACTGAAATACTTCTTAAGCCACAAATGTGTCATTTGGAATGGATGGAGCTAAATCATCACGTCTTTTCACAAGAGGATGCACTCCAGGAGTAGCAATCAAGCTGCTCAGGAAGACACTGGATCAGGATTTTTTTCCAGGAGAAGAAAGAGCTACCAAGAATCCAAAGGTTTTCTCATTTGACTCCCATTCCACCAGTAACTGTCATGAGCTGTTATTTCAGGTTTTTGCATGTCTATACAATACGGCTTTCACCACTGAAAAAGAATTAGCATCTTTACGTTAATCAGTGAAAATATTTACTTTAATTTTGACTTGGTTATTAAATTTTGTATTACACATACTTACGATATGGACTTTGGAAATACACCGGTTGATTAATCTCCACCATTAATACTGCAATAAAAGGAGAGTGACAGGTCCCTCCTGATCAGCTTCTGGAGATGAAGAAGCAAGCTTTATAAACTGAGAAAGGATTATTTCAGATGTTCTAACACTGATTGCTGGCACTGTCATTAATGCATCAGGATCTTGTATTACTTTTAAAAATTAAAATTCTGTGTGCTTTGGAGAAAGTTCTACTTTGTCCACCACCAGGGAACAAAGGGAGACTATCTGGCTATTCTTTTAGTATTAGCTTGTTATGATGTCTTGTGCATCAGAAGGTAACCTCCCACGTCCAAAAATCAATTTCTTGTAAAATTATGTCACTGGTTGGCAGGTTTTCCCACTGTTGTCCTCTGCAATGTTTATCTCTATTGTGTTTAGAGAGTGTTCTTATTCAATATTTTGCTGTCAGTGGAGTTCTAATCTCTTTCCTGCAACCAGGAGTTACTACCACAATCCCAGTGACTTATTGGCTACCCTTACAAATTGCAATTAAGTTTCTCCCATTGTTTTGAGATTGTGCTTGAGGAACACCATAAATGGTCTTATTTCTTGGTTAATTCTCAAACTGCCTGCAAACCAGGCCATGGTCAAAGTATTGCAAGTGATCAGGTAAGGATAGGACACAGAGCTGCCACATCTCAGGTCAAATGCAGTAGCTAGCCACATGCACAACTACAAGTCCATTACAATCCTTACTTACATTATCTTCCTTAACTTTCTTAACACTTGCCTGCTCTGGTGAATTCATCTCATGTTGAAAGTTGACTTCTGTTTCTATTTGTTCTGAGGTTGGAATTCCATCAAATTTGCAGCTATGTCTTTAATCATTCTGACCAAAATAGTATAGATGAATTTTTATCTGGACCAAAAATAGGAGACCTTATTCACATCAGTAATGTTAGCACTTTTCTTCTAATGTTAGTACTAATGTTTGTCTTTTTCTTGTTGAGCTAATACCGTATATTGTCCCCTTATGATAGCTCTACTTTGTATATAGTCAATCCTGTGGCATTAGGTGTATTGTACAATAAATGTTCTATTTCTTACTTGAGACTTGTATTTTTAGTTTAAAATTTTCATGAGCTGATCTCCATGTTATGATTTTATATTTCCACAAGACTACTCATATAGCTATTACACGAGTTCTTTAAGGAATTATGATTCACATTCTGATATCTCTTACACTATTTAACATGTGTCAAAATAAATAGTAGGAAAATCCTTTTTAATGCAAAAGAGTATCTGCATGGATATTGCACAAATCTTTATCAACTGAAATACTATTTGAAGATTTCCATTCCAAAGCAATTACCACTCCTGCAGAAGAAAGCAGCTGATGAAACAGGGGGGCAAGAAAGATCAGTACTTAATCCATTATCACATCCCAGTAATGCTAATCTAGGTGTAAGATTAATTTGGACTTCAAACATATTAAAGCAGCAAAATAAGATTTGCTTCCAGAAATGTTCAAAAGACAGTATATCCGTATGATCAGATTCAACATTTACTGCAACCTTTCATCCATAATATGCATTTGAAACCAACTCTTTCAGTTTATAATTTCTCTCGGAAGTTTACTAAAAGATAATACAAATAGATGGAAGCATTTACAGGACCCAAACATGGATTTTAATATGGGAAACAAAACTTAGCCATTAACTAGATCTTCTCTGACGTGGCAATTAAAAGACAAGGAACATATTTCCAAAGCAATCCCTTCAGTATTTGAATCATATAAACTTATAAATTATTTAGATGTAGCATTTTTGTTTGCTTCCCTCTATGATTTTTCTATTCTTTAATTCTATGCTTCTCCCTAAGAACTTGACAGCTACTTGACAATTCAATTCTAAAAACATTTGGTTTAGGCTGCCTGAGCCTAGCAGTTGAGTGTATTATTTCTAAAGTCATTTTTTCCAAACACAACAATTCAATAACCTATCATCTTATTTCACAGTGGTAATGGCGAATAACCTCTAAGTATCTTACTACTGTTAAATCTAAAATTAACTGGTTTCAAATTTGCTAGCTTTTCATTTTGGTTTCACTGGCTCAATTTATAAAGGCAAACACTGCTTAGCGGATTTTGACAGATACCTTGATTTATTTGGGATTTCAGACTGCTCAGTTTACCTACCATTGACTCAAGAACTCATTTCAGTGTAACAAGAATTATCATTGTGTATAAAGGTTCAGATGTGAAGGCACTGCAAGACTCTGGTCTCCAATGTCCTTCTGGGTTCTTAGAGTTTCTACAGCCTGCTTCGTGGCTTTCAGTATTCATCTTCCTGCCTCCTTAATTTTCTGTTCCTTAACAGAGCTCTCATATTGCCCATCCAGTACTGAAACGTAGGTTCAAGCGTATGCCTATTTTTTAATGCTACATATATTAGAAGACCAAAGTCTTGTTCACTATACTCTGTTTTAGAGTCACATATGCCAAAATCTAGGTCAAAACCTTTTGCTAATGTTTTGCTTGAGTTTGGTTTACCTTCTGCTAGCAAAAACAGAAAACAATTATTAAACTTACAGCACAAAGTAAGGTAATGATGTTTTGGGGGCAGGGGGGCAAGAGGATCTTTTTGTTCCTAGTTGTCCTTGGTTTAACATTTCAACGTTCATTATTCTCATATTACCTCCTTTTTAATTAAAACTGATATCCTCTGAACTTGATTTAAAATTTTAACCTTTAAAAACTAATATCATGTTCAAATGCTATGAATGTTTATCTCTACCTTATTGCTCTCTCAGCTGTATTTTATGATCTTTAGAGTTACTTTGACTCCCTTGTCTACATTTTCCAAGCACAAGTCTTTAAGATGCCCTCCATTTGGAAAAATCTTTACTCCATTCAAGGAATTAAGCACAGTCTTTTGGTACAACTTAAAATATATTTACAGCTATTTCTATACTTTGGCTGCATCATTTTTCATTTTCTGTTTCAATGCAGTTTTCTGCCTGCTATGAAGCATTTTAGGAATACACAAATTAGCAGCAACACAAATACCAAACAAAAGATTCAGAGGGGAAAAAAGGAGGAATAATTATTTAACAGTAAAGTGAATGTTATTTCAAACAGATCAAAAAAGATATCTTGTCCAAATATATCTGTCTGCATGGTTGATAGCCTGTGAGAGAGAGCAAAACCAAGATTTTAAGAGGCTCGTTAAGTAAAAGCCTATAGGATTGCTCAAACTGTTCCAAAATATTGTGCTTAAAGCCAATTTCTAGCCACAACACCAACTATCAATCAAGATCTGTTACACTAATAAAAGGATTTATTCTATTCTTGCTTTTTTTTTTTAAATTGACACACATTCAAGACTAAAAGTGGCAGAGAATGTGGGACACGGCTGACATTTAGGAAAGAATCGCCATTCATTTCAAGAATTACAGAATGGTATTTTCCCCTGTATTTGTGTAGCATAATACAGTCCCTAAACCTGCTTGTTACACAAATACTAAATTGGAATTCCATTTTTTTGAGAGTTCTACTAGAACTGACTCGGCATCTCAAACTGTTTGAGTGCTTGCAGCTTTCACATATAATTTGGGTCACCCATGCTTCCCCATCCTAACAACAACTTGTTCCACACAAGATGACTATAAAATTATGCCAGTCATTGGTTCATGGAAACAGCGTTCATTTCTTCCTTTTTATAAAATAAAGATAAGGCAAATCAACCAATTCCATAAAAACACTCAGCAACAACCGAAAAGCTCAGCCCACATACAAAGGTAGCCTATTTTTATTTTTACAGCTAAATATCTTGCTGTATTTTTTTTTTTTTTCAGGAGAGCAGGAGGGGCTCTTGAAATACCAAAAGGAATAATTTTAATGCTTTCTCAAATCTGCCTCCTAGGAGTTTAGAAGCACTAATTCTTCACCAAGAATACTTGGGGAGAAATTGAGTTGGCTAGCTGGAGGGGGGAGGAGGGGAAGCAACCATTCCATTTAAAACATCACTTCTCTCAAGTGGTCAGGTTTCATATGCACAATGCACCCTGCTGCCATTAATTTAGCAGCCCTCTAATCAAGCTCACTTCCTGAAAGAAAAGTAGAGAATATTGAAATGATTGTTGTTAAATGCCAAAGTTTTCAGAAAACAAAAGAAACTTTAGTATGAAGCCTCCTTTTGAGTCCCATTATACAACATGCACAGTTGTGTGATGATGTTTGACTTCACCTGCAGAACAGCTAGGATCTGCAAACTGTGGCTTAAGGATAAATGAATAACGACAGGAGGTGAAGCCCTCTTGTGAGAAGGCTTTAATTTGCCTACAATGGGGAATTTTTTTAAGTTCAAAATAAAATAAAAATAAATAGTTGTTTCTTGAAATACTCACTGTCACTCGATGCTAGTGACCAGCACATAGAGACCCAAGAAATCAAGAGTTTTCAAGAACCCAAGACACCAATACTAGACTGCTTCGTTTAAAATACCAGTGTCTATGTTAAGAGTATTTAAATTCATTTTACTTCAGGAAGCAACTAGGTCACCTGAGGATTAAGGAATAAATGAATGAAAGCCATACACCAACCTCTTAATAAGAAAACACAGTTGTTTCTGGTTGAAAGGTGAAGTTAGTAAAACTGTTTGTTAGCATTATATTGTCTGCCAAAAAACACAAGCAAGGAATGGAAATCACCCAGTAATTCACTTAGTAAAGACCAAGAGAACTGTTGCCTCTCAGAAAGACATCAAAAATAGAAAGCAGTTACATACCACACAATAACCAGACTAACCTTCTCTGAAGTCATTGCAACTTTACCTCAAACACTACTTTGTTTGATTTTTTTAAACAGAAAAAAAATATGGTTACCTTGTGGTACACAAACACTACACAAAAAGATGAAGTTATTTGTGCCAGTAATGCAAGGCAAGTTCTACCCCAAACCCTTCTCATTCCACTGCCTTCAATTTTACTCAAATTATGTAAGGGCTAGCTTTCAAGAAATCATTCTTTTTAAAAAGTATGAGTTAAGTACATGGAAAATTGGCAGTTCCCAGAAACAGCACATGAAGTACCTCTCAGCTTCCCATTTAGACATTTAACTGGATTTTTTACCTGGCTACAGTTGCCTCCCCATTGCTATCAAAAAGAAGGAATTCTCTTACAGTACCATTTTTAGGTAACTCATTTCACCAAGATTGCTGCAATCCATACGACCAGGCAAGGTACAAGCTATTTCTCTTGATTCATGGTAAATCAATATTATGTTTCCAGCACCACACAACTAAATTACATCTATTGCGTCTGTTGCTGAAAGCTCTATGTAAGGGCATGGGTTTTCTTTAGTATTTCATTTTTATCAGTCCCAATGGTACTACATTGCAGCCTATGTTATATTATGCCTTAACAAAAATGATTTTACTACATCACTCCATCATCTGTCTAAACTTAATCAAGCACAACATTGCTTTCTGAAAGTCTACAGTAGTCTCATGTCCCTGAGGGGCTTTCTTCACAGTAGCCACTTTGGAAGAAAAATATCAGCTCAGCACTGTCAAACTATCAAAATTTACAAGCAGACAGTCACCAGCACACAGCAGAACTGTCCCTGATCATACAGTTGTTAAAAATTTTTTCATATTTGCCCATTTCAATACAATAAGTTTTGGGTGTTATTTTATAAGTAAGTGTTTTGAGACACAAAGTGCAACAGAACTGCCAGGTTTAAATTTGGCCCACAGAGTTTTAAGGTAGGGCCTGCCAAAACAGTCAACAAGCTAAGAACAGGAAGCTGCATGACATTCACATTTAAGAAAGGAAGAGAAGAAAAAAAGCTAGAAAAACAAACAGTAAATGACTGGAGACCATTAGAGCGAATAAACTGTCAGCCCACAGCCTTCGTAATCCTCATATCAATCTGAAATGTAAAATAACTCATGTCCCCGTTTAAGTCACCTCCAATCTTTCTCTTGCCCTTACCTCACCACAATCCATTCCTCTTAAATTAATCCTCCTTAAATTAATCCTCAGTGTTTAAGTTTTTTAAGATCCTAATCCCCTCCCAACAGGCACCCAACAATTAGCCCCCACAGGTGGATCTCTTTTCCAGTTAGTACACATTCTTCCACCTTGGCCAAATTGTTCACTACAATTATGAAAAATAAAGCCAATTTACACACATTTTTACAGAGAAGATCACTACATACATCTAAAGAGAAAAAGCAGCATAATATTAGAAACACTTTGTAATAGTCTGAGGGCCACACATTTGCTGGGAAGGAGACAACCATGGGTTTGGCTTGTTCTATTTCAAACCAATGTAGCCTAGAGTCATTACCAGCATGTACAAGCCACAGCTCACAGAACAAATGGAGCAGAAAGGACCTTATTCACGGACTACACCAACCTACCCCAACAACATCTGATATAATTTCATTTTTTTGGCTGCCAATACAAGTGACATTTATTAGCTGATGCTGATATAAAACAAGTGATAAATGTCAAAGTCAATTAATATTTTCATATTTCGATGAAAGTAATTTAAAAGTAATTATATCAGGTTAGAGTTGTTTAAGCTATGCCATACAATAGGCAATAATTATATTCATCCTCATTCCAAACACGATTTTATCACAATATCCAAGAGCATTTTGGAAAGAGAAACCTTTGGCTACAAAAGCATGCATTGTGCTAAAACAATCCAATTTAAAAGGAGCATTGCCATTAGCAAAATGAGTCATTTACAGATATGACCAAAGACAGGTAAACACAAAGTTGAACCACTTTCAATCCAGAGAATTACTTGTTTGTATTCATACACAAAGTGCTGCTAGCTTCAAAGCCCTGATTTTACTGATACATATCTCATCTCCAAAGAGAAACAAGAATACAAACCATAAATGCAATAGTTTATTTAAGAAAGAAGAAATTCATTAAAAGGACAGCAAGGACTATGTCAGGATATCCTGCACAGAAAGCAGAAGAATTAAATGCTTTATTCACTATATTATGAAAAGCCTGCAAGAGAACACTTCACCCAAATGCCTGCAGCAGACAACATGTCAGAAGGCACGGGAAAATGGACCTTATTACCTTCAGACATATCAGTAAAACCGATATGGAAGAATAGTTACAGACAGTGAGGTTGAATGTTAGAATAAAAACCATCAAAATCTTAAACAACTCAATACTTTTTACTGGATATCATTCTTGATCCTTAAAGCAAAAGGAGAAACTTCAAAGTTTAATCATAAAGAAGCATTTATGTAAAATGCCATGTATTATGTATTTATGCTGTAATATACAATAACTGAATTCAGACTGAAATTAGCTTTCAAGTATGGAATAAATAAGACTAGCAAATTCAAATGAATAGGTGCATAACCTACCAGTCTTTTTTTTCAGCTCTGAATCACAAAACTACAAAATCTGATTTGTAGTAAATTTTCCAAATAGAGATGATTTCAGTGCTCACAGGCCAAGTTTAAGGAACTTTGTGCTGCATTATTTACAGTATAAATACAATGTTTTCACAAGAGATGAGTAAAGTGAAAACACATGTTTCTAAAGCATACCTGGCTACATTAAACCTAGTCTAATAAATCATTCCCATACCACTTGAATTTCCTGTATTTTTAGGTGGCTTTTTGTTTAGCAATTTCTTTCAAATGTGCCACTGATAACCAGGCCAGGAGTTACACTACCTAACTTGCATGAGAATTAAGAAAAATCTTTAACAAGTAGAAACGTGAACATTCAGATAGCAAAATTTTAGTAAATCCACCAAAGCCGACCCCATTTCTTCAATTCCTGAAAGGGTATATAAACTTTAAACAGTTTATTCCTGTTAGGAAAAAGGTTGCTAAAGTATATTCACAGATTTGAAAATTCAGAATATATCCACACAGTTCAACACGGACTACAGGGAACACCTGGACTGTCTTGGACACGAAGAGAAAAATAGTTGTTGCATTTGCACGCTGCTTTGGTGAGCAAAAAGACTGCTGCTCACATAGCTGCTGAATAAAGTAATACAGATACTTCGCACAACAATGAGATCTAGGTATGTGTATCAAAAAAAGTCTAGGGTATGCAACTCTTAAAAATAAACGCCATTTGAAGATTTAATATCATATACTTCAGAGAATAACACAAAAATACCACAGACATTTTGCACAGACACTTTGGTGTCTACAAATTCCTCTGTATTTTTTAATAATAGCTTCTAGAAATTCTTGAAAAGCCTATCCTGTCTTGATCCCAGAAATGGTAAAATCCAGTACCTGCTAGAAGTCTCATAAATACTAATGGCTTGGGTAAAGCAATTTAATACAAAGTAAAAGAGGAACAACTGCTAAATCATATGGGAAATACTGCTACATATTCATAACTGACTTTAAATGTCTGTTGACATTTTAGAGAGTCTTTTCTAGGTGTTAACTAAAATACTGCGACTCATAATATACTTTTGTCATTTATTTGACTACTAGCCAGAATTTACAAATATTCAGAATGCAAAGATACTTCATATTTATCCCTTGAAAATATGAGAGGACTACCTGCCCCAAATCAACACCGATAGCTTTTCAAAATTAGATTTTCACTTGGCATGTTTTAATTAGGTTTCCTTTTACAAAACCCACTATCTTTCAATGTATTAGAGAAACTGAAGAGGCAACCATAATCAGCAGAACTGACAGGAAAATAAAAAAGTGCTCTAGCCAATTTCAACTTCTAGGCTGATGACATAAGCCTAGAAGCAAAATACATGCTGCCTCACTGCAGGACATTTCTTCTCATTAAAGAGGTAAGTGGGCCTGTGTAAGCAGTGAAGACTATTAAAGATAAGCAGACTAGTCTTGCAGCACAGTAGCAGCATGTTATGTTGCTAGGTTGGAGAACTGGCTTTTAAGATTTGGGATTTCTAGCATTAAGAGAGTACAAAATGAAGTGATATTAACAAAAGTCAAGCAACCCAAGTGACTAATGGCGGGGAAATGAAAAGCCACTCTCTACACAGCAACCCCTGCAACTACCAGCAGCACCAAAAACTGTTTCGTGCCCTCCTGGCAGCAAACAAGTCTATAAAGCAGACACTTTCAAGCCAATGAAATGTATGAAAAAGATATTACTGTTTATCTTTGGGAAGAACCCCTTTGTCCAACATCTACTTAGACTCAGATGCAGACACATACAACCATTCTTTCACACAGTCATCTGCTAACAAAATCTTTCTTCCTGAAGTAGTAGAATTAATTACTGGCATTTTTATCCTTTCTCACAGGCTGAAAATAAAAAGTTTAGTTCAGCTATACAAGCATTCACAAAGTCCTTACTGACAAACTGAAAGCACTTATTTAAGCATAACTATAGCAAATTATCAGACCAATTTAACAATACCCTGAAGACAGCAGCTAAATGCTATCTTTTCTGCCTGAGCAAACCATTTAACCTTTAATCCTTGTCCATATTTCAAGGACTTTTTATTCTGACAAGGTTTCACATTTTTCCCTTGGTATATTTTCTAATGTCTCCAAAGTAAATGCCACAATCCCCAAACTCAGTTCCACTTCCTACTCCATTGCAAAGTGGACCACAAGCACCAATCCTGAAAAATCAAACCAGTGTGAAAGCTCAGGTGCCAGGCAGATATCCACCAAAAATCAGTGATGCTCCATACATCCCTGAGCATGAATCCTCAGTCCTACAGTGAGATGTAATATACTCATACACATAAGAATCCATTTTCTTATATCATATGGCATCCAAACACAAGATTATAAGTTTTGCATAATAAAACTTCACAATTTATTTCCACAGAGTTTATTCAAAATAAGTTGCTTATGACTGATAGAGTTAATGAATTCTAGTAACCATTCATCTGTAGTCAGTGTTCCCCAATCCTTCTTCTCCTCACTCAAATCCCTTCAGACACTCCACCTGAGCAAAAGACAGTGCACCCTATCCAGCTAGTCTGGACACCCACAGCTGTCGACCAGCCAACCTATGTATAACAGCAAGTTCATTTGGCCTTCACCCCTGTGCTAACACTAATGTGGATTCCTCTCCTTCTGTCAGCTGCTAATTTTCACAGAAGCTGACGAACTTAGACTATCTTGTGGACATCTTCTCCAGTCCAAATTTTAATTAATTTCAGGTGTTGAAAATTTACTGGGAAAATAGGAACCAAGACTGGGCATAAAATCTTGTTTCTTTCAGAAGTTAGCCTGAAAATATGACTTTTTATAAACTAATATTTTTAAAAGAAAAACAGTATGCAATTTCTTGTATCCTAAGATAAGTCTACAATTTCAGTATCTGCATAAATCATTTTTATTTGTCTTCTCCTATTACCACCTCTTCTTCACATGTCAACATAACTGGTGACTGCCTACATCATCACTGTTGGAAGTCCTTCAGCAGACATCTGATCTGTGGATTCAGTTATGTTCCTGGTAAATCTGTAAGCAGTTGTCCTGGTTTCATCTGGGATGTAGTTAGCTGTCTTCCTAGTAGCTGGTACAGTGCTATGTTTTGAGTTCAGTATGTGAAGAATGTTGATAACACTGATGTTTTCAGTTGTTGCTCAGTAGTGTTTAGACTACAGTCAAGGATTTTTCAGCTTCTCATGCCCAGCCAGGGCACCTGACCCAAACTGGCCAACAGTGTATTCCATACCATGTGACGTCCCATCTAGTTTAGGAACTGGGAAGTGGGGGGCGGGGTTTTCGCCGCTTGGGGACTGGCTGGGTGTCGGTCGGCGGGTGGTGAGCGATTGCCCTGTGCATCATTTGTACATTTCAATCCTTTTATTACTACTGTTGTCATTTTATTAGTGTTATCATTATCATTATTAGTCTTTTCTTTTCTGTTCTATTAAATCGTTCTTATCTCAACCCAGGAGTTTTGCTTCTTTTCCTGATTTTCTCCCCCATCCCACTGGATGGGGGGGAGTGAGTGAGCGGCTGCGTGGTGCTTAGTTGCTGGCTGGGGTTAAACCACGACAGCAGTATAAAATAAGTCTTGTTAATGCAAAGAATCTAAAGTAGAAAGAAAATGTGATTATGTTCCATGGGAAATTTGTTCTTTCTTTTGGAGTTTTGAATTCTTCAAGTAACTATAATGACAAGTAACTACAGAAAACCACCCTAAATTATTCCAGACTTCAAATGTGAAACTTTACACCCAAGTTTCTAATGTTATCTTCCAGAGGTAACTTTCATAACTCAAAGAAATATCCACATTTTTTCTAAACATAATTTCAATAAAATTGTCTTTTTTTTTTTTTCTAAAGAACCCTTAAGCTTGAGCTTCCAAATCAGACCTGTCAGCTTTGATTTGATATAAACATAACACTGTCATTCTTCTGTTGTGTTAAGAACACAGCAAAGCCATTATTCCATGTATACATGAGAACACTACTGGTAATTACAGGAAGCCAGCATATGCACCAGTGTTTAGCTTGATTAAGAAAGATATTATCCAATTAACACTGTTTATTATTCAAAGATTTTAGAAGAATGCTATTTAAAACAGTCCCCTCAAAGATTATGAGGAAAGATGCTCAAACTTTTTTATCTCAGTTTGGGGGGGGGGGTGTCCCTTTGTTTCTCTCCAACACATCATAGGTATCCCAAAAGGATATAAATCTCTACTATGGGAGAGGAACTAATCCCCTTCAAAACCTGAACATTTTCCTTCATTTCAGCTTACTTTCCATTGTCTCCCACTGAGACTCAAGCACAAAGAAAATGATATACTCCAGGCCAAACCCCAAACCAAGGCACAAAACATCCCTGGCCAGACCAAGTTTTGTTTGTGGAACACTGAAGTGAGGACCTGGGGGAGTGGAGGGAGTTTAAAGGGGAGTGCAGAGTAACTGGAAGTTATCAGATGGTATCCACAGCTCAGCACAGCACTAGAAGACAAGTCAAGAAAAACGCACCACAAAAATCAAAGGTGTAAAGTTGAGAGTAATCTATATAATTTTAAAAAGCCACTCAAAAGTCTAGTTTCTTCTACAGGCTGTAAAAGCAAAGCTGGATTTCCCGGGACAGTAGGTGCCAGTATTTCCCATAGCAGGATACACTGTAGCAGGCAGCTCCAAAAACTCAAATCCAATAGACCTGTAATATCTGAAGATTTTCACGTGTGTGTGTATGCATGCATTTTTGTACTAAATTTAAAGTTAACCCTTAATTTAAAGTTAATTTAAAATTTACATATTAACCTTGCAATTAACATATTTCAAATTTTTAAAAAAGCAGAACAAAAAATCAAATTTTGAGTCCCATTCACAGTCTCCCCTCACCATAAACAGCTTCTTTTCCTTTACAGAACACAATTTCTACTTTTAACTTTTTATAAAAATACTGTAAAATGCAACATTCTTACTAACTGCATGCTTTATTAGATCTTGCAATCAGCTTTCTAGCCAGCAAAAAATGTCTTCAGTAATTATGAAAGACTGGAAAACAAAAGGAAACAAAATTGAAAAGCATGTCAGTTTTCAAGGTCTCTAAATTATGTCCAAAGATGTTCCAGAGAAGGTTCAAACTGTACAGAAAACTGAACAGTACAGTAAGCCTTCTCTTGTTACATATGTTGAAGCTTAGAGTTTCTGTAACCACTGATCCTGATTCCCTTTCCCCATGAAACAAAACAAAAAAGTGCTCAGTCCTTTAGTAAAATAAATAAGCTCAAAAACAAGTCCCCCAAATATCCTGAGATTATATTCTCCATGCCCCATTTCCCACCCCCTCCCCAGGAAGAAAATTTAAGATTTATCTTTATAATTAAGAAATCATTCTACTGATTTTTTTTTTATATTTTATACATATTTTAGCCAAACATGCTGTGTAGTAGAAAACACTAGCCAAGATAAACGCATTCAAGTACTGTGATGCAGTTTTTCACATCTGCACTGAAACCAGCACAAAAAGGGTCCAGCAAAGTAAATTAACTAGTTGAACTTAGTCCACATTTCAGCAGAAAATGAAAGGGGGCTGCCACTCTGTAAGAAGATGTGGATGCAGAGAACCGTGGTGATGATAATGTCCAACCACATCTGCATACTGCTCAAGTACCACAAATGCAGAATATAAGCTCCATGACAAGTATCTGAAATTTGGAATATCACACTCCCCATTACTTTTCTTACTTGCACTTACTCGTAAGGATTTGGGGGATAGAAACTCCAATTTGTTGCATGTGTGAGAAGAGTAAAAGCATACAAGCTGCAGCTACTGCAATGAAAAAAAAAATTCACAAATTTCTAGTATAAGATGATGTTCAAAATACAAGCTTATCCTCACAGGGACTCACTGGGTACTACTACTTTTCATCTGTACAAAAATACCAGCAACAACAAAGGATACACACGCGTACGGAAAAAATAATAAACCTAGGCAGCCTCGTAACACTTGTGGCTAACATCACTATGTATTTTTACATCACAACAAATAACTAAAAAAACCACAGATCTCTGCCCAATGCAGAAGCAGCTCCACCACCTGCATTAGCACTTGTCCCTAGGCAGTAACTTATGTCAATAGTCCAAGTTCATTACCTAAAATGAAAGCCTAGAAATTAAAAGAATATTCCATTATTAGAAGCACTTTCTCAGCCATCTGTCAATACTATTGCACAGCTACATCAGACTGTAAGCATGCTATGTGAGTGCATGTGTGTATATATTTATATGCGTATATATATTTATACATACACAGAAATCTCATTTGCCCCTTCTGGATCTTAATTTCCACGTATTTCACTATTACAAAATTTGTAGACCGAATTTGTGACACCAAACAGGATGCAACAAAAACAGACTGAACAAATGAAGAAGGCGACATAGATGGGCCACGCACCAATATATTGGCTTTGCCTGTAGGAACAATTCCTGTTCCTTTAGCTTATCTGCTTACACTACTACATAGCTATTTACTGCAGGGTTCACAGCAGAAGAGAGTTCCCAGAGAAAACAAAGTATCACACTACTGATATCAAGTATATTTCAGGTAATGGAGGTAACAAGAAGCACAAGGAAAACATATGCATGCATTTGTTAAAAGAACAGGAATAGCTGGTGATGGAAATGATTTATTTAACAGGGAAAAAAACAACAGGTTTTGAAAAGAGTAAGCCACCTGTGAGAGATGAGCACAAGGAAACCTGAAAGTCATGCAACCCAGGTCCTTCAACAGGTGACCATTGAAAATAAGAAAGGAACAGACAAACAGTACTTTCAAAATAGTCAGAGAAAGCAAAGTGAAAGAAAATTCAGAAAAATTAAAGAAGAGTTTGATCCAGTAACAGTTAGATTAAAGATTTCTGATGATAGGAACAAAGAGTAGGGAGATTCAAAAAGCACCTGGGAATTCAGATTACTGTCTTCTAGATGGTGCTCTCCATAGGGACAGAAAAAAGGAAAACAAACAAACAAAAAAATCAGTTTGCTTTTGTTAGTCAGCAGGAATAACACAGAAAAGGAAAGAGGTATGTTCACTGTCTTTATACTGAGTTACAGGAAGCAATGGGAGAAAGGCAGAAGAGAAGGAAGACTGAAACATCACAAAAAAATAAAAAGGATTCCACCATATAAGATGCCAAATGAGCAGAAAGATATGAAAACAAAAAAGGACAAAACCCCTAAAACACAGCAGTCTCAGCAAAGCCACATCAGTACAAGTCTAAATCAACTGTTTTAAAAACAGCCAAAAAAAAAAAAAATTAAAAAAAAAAAAAATCACAGGTTATCAAGATAAAAAAACTGGTCATGAAAGAAAAAAAAAACAAACACCAAAACCTAAGACAATCAATTTGTTCATCTCAATCAGTCTTCAGTAGTCAGTTTGCAAGTATTACATGAATAGTACTAATAGGTTGTGGAAAGTGTTATTCTATACCAAAATATAAACGAAACAATATTTTCACAGTGCAAGTGATGAAGTACCAGAACAGGTGCCAAGAAAGGCTGCAAAATCTCCATCCCTAGAAATACTCAAAACCAGCCTGAACAAGACCTTCAATAGCCTGATCTGACTTTGGAATTAGCTGTTTTGAGTGGAGAGGTTGGATTAGACAACCTAATTTGGGCTGTGATGTTCATTTTAAAAGGCTAGGAAACTAATTTTTTTCATCAGTGGCTTTCCAAACTATTATCACCCAGCTCCCCCAAAAAAGTAATTAAAACGTATTGCCTTGGCAGTGCCAATATGAACTAACATCTTTTTTAATGTTTCCTGATTGTTAAACTTGAAGTTATCTACAAAATGGTCACTTTTCTGAGTCACAATTTCTTCCAAAAAGTCTACTCCAAGATACAGGGAAGAAAAAAAAAAAGTCCAACATTAACTTCCTTTTGGACTTATACATCTGCCTTACTTCCTAATGTCCTTTTAGCATATTCTTTTAGTTCCCAAAACATTTTTGATGCAGATATTAATTGCATCTATATATATACATGTGTATTAATACATACCTACCGAAGTGCATACAGACACACCACCACATATAGACAGTAAGTACTCAAGACTACTAAAATTAATAAATTCCACCGTACTACACAGTTAAGCGAGGGAAACACATTCTCACTCCCAGCATGTCTTCTGCTGACACTGGTAGACATTTGGGCTCCTCCAACCTCCCTGCCTTTCCTAACACTCCCCTGAAGCATCGTCATGAAAACCACTTCCCCCACGTCAGACAGATACAACATCCTAGAGAAATTCTAGGCTCAGGAAAGCTCTAAACAATCAGCATACAAGGCTTGAAAAATTTTGATTATCTGTGGTCAGAAACAATTTTCTTGGTTATGAAGTTCTGACCAGTTAAATACATTGGTTTTGGATAAACTGATACTTACTTTCAATCTTACTTCTTCCTATATACTCAGTTATACAAAAATCAAATACAGGTAATTTTACAATGAGCAAATGCACTACTATAACACACTGTCACCATGTTATATGCAGCACACTGTGTCAAGATATTTCAGTAACATTAATAAGCTGGCACAAAGAAAAATCAAAACATACACAAAATATAAAAAGGTGAAACATAGAACATATTCAGATAATGCAACAACAATTCTGTAATTGCCTTAAAGCGTCAGTAAGGTATGAATGGTAGTATGTTAAAATGGTAAATTTATTTTCCCAAAGGAAGTTAAATTAACCATCCCTGTCCTATTGTTTAAAAGGCAAGGTTCATGGTCTATAAACAATTACTTATGCTAGCAAGTGTGTAATATGCTATATCCCATTACAATGCAAAAAAAAAAAGGACTATGGTGCTTTCAAGCAAAAATCTGTTCCATGCCCAGCTCACACAAGATTTTGGAGCTCACTCACTTCCAGCTGTTTTACTCCATAAGAATCAGTTCATTCATCATACACCATCAACACTTAACACAGATTACCATATTTCTCATACTATTGCAATTGAATAAAACTTCCACAGCACCACTACAAAATAAAACTTCACTAGTATGTTACAGTCTAAAACAAATTGCAGGAGTATTTATTTCAACTTAATGATAATTGGTGAAAATAAAACATAAATATTATTTGCACTGCAGAATTGCATTCTGGTTTTGGATTACTGTGCATTTGAAGTAATAAAGAAGCATAGCTCTAAAATAAATGAGCATACTCACTCTGCTTTGACATTTAATTTCTAAATAATGCTCAGCTAAAATGGCTACTGTAAGGCAAGCCTGAAAAGTCACTTAATAGATTTTTAGAAGTATCTGTAAAAGTGAAGTTTCAAAAAGGTAAGCCTCATAGTTTAGACTTCACTTCTTTTCATAAGAATATTCACAAGACTATTAGATATAAACCAAGAAATTAACAAACTGTATTTTATTACTTCATACAAAATCCTTCTTTTAATTCATAAAACACACACTAGGTGAAAACAGAAAAACTCAGATTCTAACATCACTTCTGTACTCAGTCAACCCAATTTACTTCAAAAGATTGTCAGCATTTTTACGAGACTGCCAACATTGCAAGCAAGAGAAAAAAAAAAAAAGGTAGACTGAAGTTACACTTACCTGCAGCCCTCTTCTTCGAAGGATACTTGAATCATCCATATTTCAACTCTGCTGATCACAAATTCCTGCTAAAGCTTGCTTGCTTCTGGCTAGCTTTGCTCTCTAACTGTTAAAGAAGTCCATTATTTTCAAACTTTTCTCCCCCTCCCACCCCCACCCCATCCACTCGCTAAAAATAGGACATGGTCTTTCACTTGCCTGTCGTGAAGAACTGCAGCCACGGTCTCTGACTATCTGTACGTAATTTTGCCTGCCCTTTTTGTGGCAGATTTAGCAGGTCACATTGGAAAAAATCTGTTCAACTTTCCTAAATATTTTCAAGGTTGGATGTCTCATTCCCCTCATATACACAACTGTCTAGAAATATATAATAATCCACAACTCCATGTAAGGCCAAACAGTGGAATTTAATTCAGATTTCCCACACACATATTTTTGCTTTATTTCAATTTACTTGAGCCATTATAAGGGATCAGTAAACTACAACAGCTGCCTTCATTTACTGTTTATAATAAGCTCACAAAATCCAGGTCACATTTCCTTTAAAAAACACACAGTCACACTTAACTAAAAAATCAATTCTGTGGACACACAGGATACAGTACTATTTAAAATACAGAAAAACCTCACTAGAAAAAAAAATAGAAATTTTATTTTTCAAAATTTTTAAAAATTCCTTTACTCCTTTGTACGACAAAGCAAATGTCAGATTCTTCAGATACTGTCGCACATTCTTTTGTTTCTGCTATCTCTGAGGTATGCTGGTCTCCTCGTATGCAGCAGACACGGCACATTCTTTAGTTCATTGCTGAGATCTTGCGACTGTTACGTGCTGAAGGGTCTGGAACACATGTTGCAAGTTCTGAACATTTAAGAATTCATTCATTTATTCATCACTGACAGAGTTGTCTTAAGAAGCCCTTCCCTCATCGTCATCCATGGCAAAAAAAAAAAAAAAAAAAAAAAAGGCACAGTTCAGCTGAAGCTTTTTCAGTCTGTCCTGCAGTTTCTGTTTTCCAGCTACCTTCACACAGACAACTTCAGCAAGGTCAAAAAAGGCTTTGTCCCTTTATGTACATTATCCCAAACCCATTTTAAAATATGAGCATATAGCCTGTGTTGAAAAATAAACAACAATAACGCTTCTAGCTATAACAAACACCATTTCAATAAAAATAAAAATCTAGGTATGTTCATCCCAGTATTATTTCAATTACTGAGCATGTCAAGGAGCCTTTGTCCTACACATGCCCTTTCTATATTACAAAGGAAAAAAGGAAATATTGCAAATATAACGAACAACCTACTGCCGCAACGACCTTCAATTTTTTTAGCAGAAAGCTAAAGCAACAGATTTCATCTCCTGATAAAAGCTTCGGAAGAGCCTATTTATAACTTCTGAATATAAATACTGTATTTAAAAAGAACCTAACTTCAGCCTCTGAAGGATTTCACGAGATATATAAAAGAAATCAAACTTCATCAAGAGCTGTGTTTATGAGGGGATTTCAGCCAGACATCCTGAAGTGTGCAAATGCAACGAGAGCCCAGACCGTAGGCTGCCTACCACAGCTTGATGAAGTGTTCCTGTTCCCACAGTTATGACAGCTGCAAACCAAAAAAAGTCTCAATACAAGCACACAGGTTGATGGTGCTTAAAGGAATATATATCTACATGGAAATCTTTAGCTGATCTTCATGCTAAGTGACGGAGTCACATGAGCTAAACACATCATTGTAAAGTCAGCTGAAAGCAGATACAACTCAATCCCATTCACCAGGCTTTTTCTGATCCTCTGCGGAGCAAGTGTGGTCTTTTATTGTGAGTAGCTAATAAATCCTCATCTTGCCGATACCTCCTTCCATCTGCCGTTTTAAACAACTGAATGCTGAATTAGGTCTGCAGAGTCTTTGTGAGCTCCCCAACAGGGCAAGCAGCCACACAGAGGCTGAGCAGGCAGCTCATTTGCATGGAGTATACTGTACCATATAAAAAGCAGCTCGCTAGTAAAAACAACTCAATGAGCCACTTGATTTTAAAGGAACAGTATCTTCTTTTGCAAATATAACTGGAAAACATCGAGCCATGCACAAAACTCTGCATGAGAAGTTAAGAATATGTCACCAGGGAGAATGGCAACATAAAAATACAGATAAAGCTCTGTTTAAAAGCAGACTGAAACATAAGATGATCATATTTCTTCACTGTGATAATATTTACGATGGATTTCACTATTACTTCCTGCATTTTGCCATCAAATAAGCTTCCTCAGAAAAATATACCAAAGGCTATAACTTCACTTATCAGACGTTAGTGTCAAAGAAATTCTATTTTTACTTTAAAAAAATCCCATAGAAACAAAACATTTTGGCATGCATAGTCAGATATATTACATTTATTTTGCAGTTTATTTTAGTCTATAATAGATTTTAGGAATATTTATATTAGACCATGCGCTACGGGGATCATTGATCTTACCTACTCTGACTAAGGCCACCAGCATTAAACAACATATACTGTGAGAGGAATCAAGGAATCTTAACAATTATGCAATACCCATCACATTGCATTTTCCTCCTACATCAGCCACTACATGAAAAGGTTTAAGCCTGATAACAATAGTATATAACCCTACTTATTTCTACAGTGTAACTGAAAACATTCTCATCAGCACACATACATCTAATCCTTCCTGGATCATTTACCTTAATATTCAGACATTGCCAATTCTCAAAATGTCTTCACAAGTGACTTATAATTGATTGAGGCTGGCACGAGTCTCAAAATACCATGAGAATCATCTGTTCTCTTCCAAATTTCAAGCTTTCTTGGGGAGAATGCTTTCAAATTGGCTGCCTGCCACACTTACCCACTTTCTGGGGTAGAGAAGACAATCAGGGCTGCTGCAAAAAAGCAGGCATGGTTTTTCCTCTAGTTTCCCTCTCCCCTTCCCTTCTTCACAGCAAACAATTCTTACTTAAATGTCTGATCAAAAACCACCACCAAAAAGATCCCAAATGTGATGACCACCTCTTCTTCCCTCCTATTTAACTGTTAACACTCATCCATTCTCCCTTTTTCTTCTTTCAACAAAATCTACCACAGAAAAGCAATGATGAAAGAGGGTGGGAGGGACCACTTAGTACCAAACTGAATCAAGCAAAGGACAAATAGAATTTAAAAGCAGCTCTCTGACAAGGAAAATTTTTCCTACAAAATATTACCTTTAGAAATGTATCTATCATTTCATCAGGAGATTACATCATCCTTAGATATTCATTTTAACGTCGTAAAAAGTCTGCAGGGAAGTCTCCAATGAAAGATGAGAATGTATTTGTATAAGACATTTCACTAAGAGATATATTACTGAAAGAAACTGAAGTACACAAAATATAATTTTATCAATTATATAAAAAGTTAATCATAAAACAAATTTCTGAAACAGTTTTCAGATGCAGGCAGCATTTAGAAAGGGCCCAATATAATATCTGTTTATCAGAAGAAAAATTCAAAATAAGGAGGTAATGTAATATTTGAATCCTTTAAGAATTACAGTATCTACCTTAGCACTCAACTTCATTAAAAAAAAAAATAATTAGGAAGGGGGATAAAAAGAGGCAGTTCAAAATTTGTTCACCAAAAACTTTAGTAAGCTCCTAACTCAATTCTTCCCTCCTCCATCAAATTAACAAATTTGGGGAACATTTTGCTTTGCTCTGCAGCAATGAGAAAAGAGAAAGGGTAGTGTGGTATTGGGATCATTTGGACATACTCCAACCAATTCCTGTTTGGCTGCAGCACTCTCTGAAAAAGCTATTCAATCTTGATTTCAAGACATCAAGAAATGGAAAGAGCCGTGAACTTCCAGTAAGTATGTTCCAAGCAATGGTTGGTCTGATAAGTAGGGAAGGACAGCTTATCAGCTTGTCAATACTGGGATGAATTAAACGAGGCTAAGAGCAATTTCCTAAGAAACAAAAGGAGGTACTGCTTTACAGAATAGTCACATTGGGCTATTTCTTGCTGTAAAAGGCTGAAAAAAACCCATGAGCATGGCGAAAAGCCTTTGGAAAAATTCATTGAAGAATCTGCCAAGAACTCTTAAAAGAGGAAAATACACTGAAGATGACCCAGAGTCACAAACAGCTGCAAGAGTTCTGGGAAGAGACTCTGCCTTATACACCTGCTATCAGCTGCTATCAGAGATAAGCTAATGGGCTCACCCAGTATAATCATTCTATGTTTTTATTTAGGTAGAAAGTACAACAGTAGTGCTTGCTAAAGACAACAGTTCCTTGCATCCTAAAAGGCATCAACTCCACAAAGGAACTAGAGGTAACAGTGAAACCATAAACTCAAAAATAATTCTAAAAATAGTCTGATAGCTATAACAGTTCGTGTAAGCCCTGAACAGACCAAAAGAACTTACATGTCATAAATTAGTGGTATTGTCTCTGTATGTGATATTGATAAGATCATTATGGAAAATCATGTCTGTTACCTATATTTCAAGATGAGTATTGATAAAATGGAAAGATCCAAAGGAAATGTTTTCAAGGTAGAAAAAGATTAGTTAAAAGACTTCAGGAACTCAATCTCCTTTAATTTTTACAGGAAGGACCAAAAGTGCGACAAGACGTTCAAGAATATTAAGAGGACCTGGAATTTTACTCCTTACATGCTAGAGCAAAATTCTAGGGGGTGTCTACACTTAGATTTCGGTCAGCATTTCATTTCTGTTGATAAGAAGAAATCTCTTCTCATCCATGCTGATTCAGACCTCATTCCACTGCCTGCTACCAAAATCTATTACTCCTCTGTCTTGTAGAAGAAAAATCTGAGAAGCTAGAAGAGTTCCAATAACTGTCTGAAGATGACTGGAGTTTTCCATCTGTTAACTTCAGTATAATCAAAGCAACAGTTCTTTCTGTTATTCTGTAGCCCACAGGTTTTCAAATAGCATCAGTGGAACATGACCAAAGGCATATGAGTTTCCCAGTTAGGAAAGCAATGACCACAAGAAGTCACTATGAAGTAGTGTGATTGTTCCTATGTACAATACATCTTACCAAAAAAAACTGAAAAATTGTGAATAAGCTATTATCCTACTACTCACATTTTCTAATCACCAAAGCAACTGCAAAAGGGGATAAATAAGAAACCAGTCTGTATCTAGTATATTAGAGTGCACATATACATATGCACAAAGACGTATCTGTGTAGAATCACATGGCTCATCTTTGAGCTGTGTTCAGTTTGTTTGTTGTACTGTCTATGCTGAATATAAAATACTTCCTACGTATCTTAAATTGTAATTGAAACTTGAGGCATACTTCAAGAATCACTTAACAGTCATGGAAAAAGTTTCATCCAATTTATTCAGAATTAGCTAAAATATGAAGGAGAGCACAATTCATTTTGCTATGACTTCCTAGTCCTTTCAGGTTTTTGGCACTACGTCCTGCCATCTGTCCTGATTTCAGCTGGGATAGAGTTACTCCATACCATGTGATGTCATGCCCAGTATATAAATGGGGAGGGGCGGTGTTGGTCGGGGAGAGCGGGGGGCACGGATCACTGCTCAGGAACTAACTGGGCATCGGTCAGTGAGTGGTGAGCAATTGCATTGTGCATCACTTGTTTTGCATATTCCAATTCTTTTATTATTGTCATTTTATTATTGTTATTATTATCATTATCAGTTTCTTCCTTTCTGTTCTGTTAAACTGTTCTTATCTCAACCCATGAGTTTTACTTTTTTTCCCCCGGATTCTCCTCCCATCCCACTTGGGGGGGGGAGGGGGGCAGGGGGGTGGAGTGAGCGAGCAGCTGCATGGTGCTTAGTTGCTGGCTGGGGTTAAACCGCAACACCATCTTTTGTGGTCTATACCATTGCATCAGAATGGAAATCTACCACTACTATTAAAGCAAAACCAGTAAAGGTGGTTATCTTAGCAATCAAATCATTACATTGTAGATCAAAAATTTGTGTACCCTCTAGTATAGCTTAAGTGAATCCAATAGCTGCACACCTTAAACTCATAACACTAGAGGTCTAAGTCCACTTATATTGACAATTTAGAAAAGGTATTAAGCCACTTGTGATGTTTAGTATTGACTACAGAAACACCAGAAAGCTTCTCAGCACAACTGGGACCCCATCATGGGAGACATGGTGTGAAGGATGTCAACGCTACACAATAGGATGATCCAATGATGAAGACCCATTCATGCTTTGCCATGCAAAAAAAGTACCCCCATCCAAAAATCAGGCTAAAAAAAACAACAGCTTTTCAATTGTCTGCAACAAGATGTAATGCTTTTTATTGCATACTTTTATTATCATGAACTTTTTGAAAAAATTTCCTGATCTAAAATACTGAGATTCAAAATTCGCATTTTTCATGATTTAAAATTCATTATATTTCTTATTCTATTTAGTCAAAACTAAAAGCAACAGAACATCAAGCTGTGGCAAACCTTCAAGATACAACATTTCCTTACGTAACATATTGTCTGCTGGAAAAAAAAAAGATCACTTTCTGAAAGATTATCAGCTGACAATTTCAGTGGAATTTTTTTTAAGTCTTTGGTAACATTTGTCTGTGCAACCAAAATGAGCCAAATGTTTCACTATCAATCTGAAACTTAAGTGTTTGGGGGTTTTTTATTTATTTTGATCAAGCTATGTTTATCTGGAGATTTAAAAATGTGTCCCTTTGAGATAAACTGACAGACTACTGAAACAAGGAAAGTTGATGAGGTAACTTGTTTAAAAAAAAAAAAACAAAAAACAAACAAAAAAACCCTTGGCAGTCAACCTAAGGAAACTTGCCTGACAGCTTGTCTGAATTTCTTCTGGATTTCCTGCCTATTTACAAGATTCAGTTTGATAAACGAAGACCTTTGGAGCAAAGCTGTGCATGAACAATGAACCATAAAAGGAACTCATCCTGAACCACAACAAACTCCACTTATAAGGCTTGGTCCCAGGGAGAAGAAATGCTGAAAAAAATGTCCAAAATCCTCAAGGTTTACACAATAATCAGACCTTCACAGTGCATTTTCTGTTTCCAGTTTGTTAGGTTTAGATTCCTGGGCAAGACTGCCCATCCCCCACATTCAATACATTATGAAAGGCGGCACACCCACTAATCTTCCATACAAGTGTAAATTTGCTGTCGACAAGGGTGGGGGAAAGAGTTCATTCATCTACAGACCAACTGTTCTCATACTGTACCATAGAAGGTATATTCAGAAGAGACACCAGGTTCCAGGCAGAAACAAGTTCCTTGGCTCAAGCCCCTTTGAAAGCTAACATCTTTGGAAAGGAATCTTCAATTAAACTTTAGTATTTACAGAATATGTTGAATTCACTATGCAAACATTCTTGTTGTGACGTTAAGTGGCATTACAACAGAATGGAAACTAGCTTCTCTGATGCTACATTTCAAATACAATACCATTTTTAAAAGAAACACTTTTTTCAATAGGCAGAGAAGCCTTTTTCAATATATGCTGCAAATTTAAACCTGAAGAAATATAATTTCTGTTGAGTGAACATTTAGATGACATTACCAAAATCACAATTCTCTTACTTTATTATAAGACAGCCTTCATGCTTTAGAGACATTCGGACTTAAACATCAGCAATGAATACCTCTAATCAGAATGGCAACAAAACCAAAGCTCAAGGACCCGATACCAACTCTTGTGTGTTTCCCTAATGAAAGGTATTGATACTTACTGAAAAGTTTATAGAAACAACAAAACCTGTAGTTTCAAGAATCCCGCAGGAAAGACATCATGAACCCAGTTAGCCCAGGAGCTATTTTGCCATAGAAACTGGTTCTATAAAAGCTACAACTTACAGATGGATCTCATTTCTCATGCAAGCACATCCCAAGAAATACCCCCAAAATGTTACTGTAGTTAAGATTTCTTCCACTATCCTCTTCAGTTCTTCCCCACTCCCAGCTAGCAGCACTCTTCCTGCATATACATACTTGCCTTTTCTGCCAACTTTTCCCAAACTTTCCTGCTTCCGATTGTTACGTCGTCAACACAGTCGCATATGACTTTGAAGTACAAGCTAGACAATTTGTACATAGAGACAGCACTTCCTTTACAGAGTTAGAGTTTTAAGGACAAGAGATTGCAGAGGTATGAGACTAAACCAAGCCTTATTTCACTGTATTTTGCTCTCACTTTTATCTATAGGATATTTGTCATTTTGGACACTAAATTCTTCAGAACAAACACTTGATGCTTTGCAAAACAAGGAACCTCTTCTATTACACTAGCATAACATTTACAAACAATGAATTAGACTGTCAAACATACTCATTAGGAAAAAAGCCATGAAAGTTAACAACTGTTTTTTCTTTAATTATTCTGCTCAGAACAGAGTCTACAGCACTGAATATATTTTTCCAACCTAATCCACATGCAGTTCATTTCAATATACCTTGAATTTTACTTCGGTATCCAGCTGACATAAAAGTGCTCGCACAAAGCTCCAAAGACCGTACCATTATGCCTGCTTAAGACCAACATGATATACATTCAAACACTGCCTTTGAAATAAATCCTTGAAGATCATAAGCCAAAACTTTCAGAGTTAGAGGGTTTTTACTCTCCCCTACTCTCCTTGTCTATACCAGACTAACCTTATATTGATATCCAGGGAGATGTCTCACAGCAGGGTTTTTCTGATGGATTCTGACAGATTTTTATTCTTCTTTTTCTGGTCTCAGACAAAATTTTGCTATTCATTTCTCACAATTTTGTCATCCTCTTAAAATGCTAGACAAGTTAAAAGCTGTTCATTTTTTACAGATATCCCTTTTCCCAACATTTATCCACTAAACCAGAACAAAAAATGAAATAAAGATAAAAGAATAAATTCATTCAGGATTTCAAAGATTTCCAGTGCAGTGACAATTTCTTTTTTTAATTCTTCCTCTCCTCCAGGATCTGTGTCAGACCTCCCATTTTTATGAGTTCTCCTGGTTTTGTTATTTTTTTCTTTGAAAGCTATTTTTCCTCCAAAAAAGCAGATGCACAATAATAATTTGGCAATCTCTCAAACTTTTCTGGTTTTATTTAACAGAACCTATTACATTTAATCAGGGGAGAAGAAACAAAAGACAGTAAGAGATGTTGACTTAGAGCCTCAAAGAGTATTTCTCAGAGGAAAAGTGTGACATTCATTATTTTAAAAGGCATGTGAAGACAAGCTCTTTCCATAAAACTAGCAGGTATAAAAATGCTTGGATTTCAAATTAAGATGCAAAAAATACTTTTTTTTTTTTACTTTTCTTGATACTTATAGTTACCTTTTACTTCAAATTCAATTCAAACACACAATTCTTATGCATGACACTAATACTAATACTGCCATGTCCAACAACGAACATTTCATAAAAACAAACATGCTTCATTGCAGCACAATAAATTTACACTATGTTCTTTAAAGTGTTCAGACATCCTATTGAATTACTAATACAACATTGAGCTTAGCAGTTGAAATCTTTTGTTCTTTGCTTAGAAAAAAAAAACAAAACAACTAAGCTTACCAGAAAAAATTGAAATATTATTTTCATGCATCATTTGAATTGTCACCTGGGCTTTTGTCTCAAGAACTGACAGAGAATATCAATGTGTTAATTGAAACAAGCAGTATGTAATCCACAGGACATCTTTAGCATATGTTTCCTTCCAAGGGCTGACAAGAGCTTTCTTGGATTTTTCAGCGCCAGAGTCTAACATTTCCATTTTCAAGCTAAAAATATGAACAAAAATCTTACACGTTTACATAAATACGTATTTTCCCAGCAGTACCTTTCCACAGGAATCAGACAATGTTATATCTGTTTTGAAACCTCAAAAAATAAAATGGGAGTATGGTAACATTGGAACATGTAACGTGTTTTCATTGTAACATGAAAATTTTGAAAACCTCATCTTTAAAGATGTATTTTTCTTCATAATTCAAAAAGCCCAGAAAAATAAATCCAATCAGAAACCTAGCTCCAAGATGGAACATTCTTACTGATGAAGGAGAATGAGCTAGTGGATGTAACAAGGCAAAGCTCAATACTCAAAGCTATCATAATTTAAAATTAGACATAATTATCCTTAACAAAACCAGGCACTGTGGAAAGGGGCTTTGGAACAGCTGCTCCTCTTCAATTTAAATGCTCATTTGTTTTACATTGACCTAGAAATCAGTATCCTCCTAACCAAAAGCCAATTAGATAATAGTCTCTCTTTCAAGCTTGTAGAATACTAATTTTTTTAATGTGTTTAGTAGTGAAAAGCAAAGAAATAAACTGCAGATGATGCCACACGTATGCTCTGCTCTAATATACATGAACAAAATGTGAGGGTTCCCTCCCTCCCTTTTCAGAAAGGTCAGATTTACAGTCCAGGAAAGACACCCATCACTTCCTTGTGCTAACCTTTCAGTGCAGTCTCAGCTTGGGACAACCACAGAACACTGCAAAGGCAGCACGTGGAAAGATCTTCCATTTGCTGAAGTAGCATCCCACCATTCCTTCCACAGTAAAAGTAATACACCAAACAGACAGCAAGGAAGCATTACAAGAAACATTTCAAAAGTTGTCCTTCCAACCTTGCCCAGAGTTAGGTCACCAACATCAATGTTTTTGGAAGCAGAAGGATGTCAGATTCTTTCAGTACTGCTATAAAAATAAGGTACTTCTCAAGCAACAGAATTAAAGACACCCAGTTTCCTACAGACTCGAGTTTGTCTTTTTGTCATCTTGCTCCCTCCCATAGTCCTTACAGAGGTAACTCTGGCCCTCCTATTTTACCTCCACCCAACTGGAGACAGCATCTCCCCCAGCTAATCAAGAGCTGTCATATTTGAGTGTCAACCAGTGCTGCCAAGCCACAATATACAATGAACTGTCTCTCAGCGAACGTGAGGGGGGTGTCTCCTACTCTGTTCCAATTTTGATGAAATTACAATTAAAATTATTTCTGACATTTCTTCTTCTTTTCAAGCCTGGATGAAATTGGCCAGTTGCTTGGAAGTTACCAGCAAAGAAGGAACAATTGCAGAAACTTTGATTCCCTACCACTGCTCAATGTTTCTGGTAATCATGATCATTTACACCATTACTTTCAATTTTGGTTAAAGCCAATGCCAAAAATACATATTCATCTACAGATCTGTTCCAGCTCTAAAGACACAAAATGTTGATGAGCACCAGTTTGATTACACTCAAATACAAAGCCGTAAGATTCTTGGTCTTCTGAGTCTTGGCAGCAACTCTACAGAAAATTCTTTCCATGAGAGAAGTAGAGCCTTTTCTAAATGCATCAACAAAAGAAGCTTCTCAGAAAACTGGTACCATACTGAGTCTGACAGGATCCAGAAAGAAACTAATTAATGCAGGAAACTACAGCAGAAAACAGAGAATTCTATTCTACCAAAATATTAGGTCTCCATAGAAGAAACAAACACAGGCAATCACCAGTAGCAACCCATAGTTTCACATTGAAAAATAATCTGCTAATGCAAAAGGTGGATGGTTTAATATTGAAAGGAGCCTTCCGAAATTGCCAAAGTTGTGAAGTAAAGCAGCCTATATTGACAGAATGATCTCATAGCAGAACACAAATCTGTACAGTCAAGGTGGAATTCAAAGGAAAGAGAAGCCCTTTCCAGAATATGTAACGAAGCTGAAGAAACCCCTATCTCTTAAGATTTCCTTCTGAAGTCACTGAAGTAGAAAGCAGCTAAATGAAAGCGTGAGCTGCAACATACAAAACACAAACACGACAACAGCAGCAAAATTCTAAATATACCTCAAAGTTATCAGACATCAGCATTATCAGTTTATTGTAGCGATTTGCTCTCTGTCCTGAGCTCCTGAATTTCCCACACTAGCAGCCCCATTTCCTTCTCAGTACTGCCTTCGAAGCTTCTTTTGCAAGAGGAAGCAGAGGAAAAGTCCAAAAAAGCCCATTGCTACCCAGCCAAACAAGAGTCAAGGAGTAAGCAGATTATTCAGGAGGTTTCAGAGCAGCTAGGATGATGTCAATCCCAGGCAAAATAATTATTTTAATCCTTTATCAGCTTTTCCAATTAAAGAAAAAGTACAAGTAACATCAGTTGTTGAGACTTCTATGGAAAAATAAAGTCACAAATAAACCACTGCAATTTCTGAGAAGAGTTCTTAGGTGCTTTTGGATGGGGGGAGGTAGAGGTCGAGGTGTTTAAAATACTGCCTCTGCTTGACAAACATGTAGGCATCAGACTTAGAATTGTTCAGAGCTTTTAACTTACCTGCAAACTACATTTCTAAAAAACATATCTCTAGGAAACAGCAGAACTTTCTGGGTTTAGAACCTGCCAATTGACTGAATTTTTAAAACTAGCTGTCAGAAGAATTGCTACTGCATATGACCATTCTGTGTCAACAGAACAGTCATGCATGTAACATTATTCAGCATTTTAATTGATGACCTAGAAATAAATATAAAACCACTGATGACAAACATACTGTAATAGCAGAGTATAAACAGTGAGGTCAGCACTGTCAGGGTTATCTGAATGACTTGGTAAGGCTGCTGTATTCAAATAACGTGTTAATGCAACCAAACAGTACATTACACTCATAAGAATTGCGATTCAAGCAACTATAGCATGAAGGGAACATCTGCAATTCTGTAACTCCACAGATCTCTCCTGGATCCCTTTCTTTAAATACTGGTACCACATGTGCCAGTTTCCAGTCCTCAACTGCTGAAACTATTTTAAGCAATTGGCTATAGAGCACAAATAGTAGTTCACACATTTTATCCTTGAATTATTTTAAAGCTGTGTCATTATCTCCTTTTACTCACCGAATTAACAACCTCCATTTTTTTATGGTTTTTAACCACTCTGCTTTCCTTTTAACCATTCTGAATTCTTATTCAGAGGAAGGAGGGGGGAACACTGCATTTCTCTGCCTTGAAGAAGAGGTCCTTAAGTCAGTTCCATAGAAACTACAAAGATGCAGGTCTCTTAGCTGATGTTCCTTGCTCTTCAACACACTTTCTCTTTCTAAATTAGTTCAACTTTTTGAAACTGAAAGCAACCTTAGTGCATTTTGACTATTTTTAGCTCTGCATATATGTATTTCAGTTTCAGCCTTTCGGGTGGCTTTTTGACTTACATTTTGAACCAGAACTGAGCACTGCTAAGGATAAAAGCAATGTTACCTCTCCCTCCATGGGCTCTTTGCTAGAGCTTAATCTGTCTTATGAAACAGAACACATAAAGTCTACTCTTATCGTGTCCCCATGTGGCATGTGTCCAGTCTACATATAAGACATATAAGCAACTGAAGTCTCCCACTAACATTTCATTCTGCAGTGTCTAATCTTCCTCAGCACACTACAGTCAGCATCAGCTATCCTCATCATACAGTGAGTAATACAGGCCCCAGATTACTACTTCTTAATTAGATCCAAGTTTCAATGCTTAGCTGGTCTGTGCTACTCACTGATGCTTTGTCCAGGGAGGAGGGTCTTTAAACATGCAGCACCACCCAGCCACGACCCCAACCTCTTTAACCTTTCCATCTACTTTGGGGACACAACATTGGGACAGAGAACTACATGTAAATGAGACGCCCAGTCCTCAGCATAGCCATGTCTGAACTTGAGCGTTTTATGGGATTAATTATCTTTAAAACATATAGTAGAAAGTGTAATAATTATACTTATGGGTACTGAACATTATTATACAGTTTCCACTACTCTGAACTGAGGGATTCAACACAGAACAACAGCTTATAACAAAAAGGATAAGCTCAATTATGTAGCTTAGGCGAAATGGAGTTCAATCAACTTCATCCATTTTACTTAAGACAAAATGGAGTTTAACCAACCTTTCACTGCTTGGTCCAGAATGTGAAATTGTGATTACCTACTTTTGAACCCCCAAACAACTGCAGAAGTTTCCTGATATGCAAGGAAAAATGGAGCTAACAATTACTAATGGTTGCCCATGGCTATTTTCAGATGGCGATTTCATACAGTGCAGGCAACGCTTGATGATAAAAGCCTTGTTAATAATGGCATGAAAAAGAAAACAGATAGCAGATGGAAGGGTATGCATCATTAATGTACTTGATTGGAGAAGTTAGGCACCACAACACCTTTCCCTTGAAATCATTGCAATTTATAGTAAGCCAAGGGGAAAAGCAGCGGTTTACCTTTTGCTTATGGAAAAATAGAGGAATTCAGCAATTAGAACACTAAGGGATATCTATGACATCATTGTAGAGCCAAGTTTAATGGCCAGGCACCCCCCCAGTTAAACGGGTATTAATCATCCCTGGAAGTGTTCAAGGCCAGGTTGGATTGGGCTTTGAGCAACCCGGTCTAGTGGAAGGTGTCCCTGCCCATGGCAGGGGGTTGGAACTAGATGATCTTTAAGGTCCCTTCCAACCCAAACCATTCCATGATTCTATTCTTGACGCTTTCCCAGGGAAGTTAATACCACAGATTTGTCTGACAATAATCCACAAGGAACAGGGTACCCCAAGGGTTTCAACACCTCTCATTTATACAAAGATTCACTGCCATTTTCTTTTTAGATCTAATCTATATATAACTGATTTCTAAATAACCTTTAGCATTAAAGAAAAAAAAAAGAGAAACATTCCATTCAATTTATTAGAGTGCTTTCTTGGAATTAAGTTGGTACATAAATCAACTGTTTTGTTTGTAGGTATTACCTGATATTCATACAAGTTCATACCAGAAATAACAAGGTCTGATTTTCTTTCTACTCTATGTCTGGTATAATTCAAGTATTTCTTAGTCAGCAACATTTTAAACACAGTATGTAAATTACATTGAGAAAATAAACATGTCAGCAGTCAAGTAATCATAAAGAAAATAAAAAGATGTCATTGTCAAATATATCACTTTAAACAGCTGCCTATTTAATCAGGATTGATGCTGATGTCTGATCAATATAATTTGACAATGTTGACAGGGTACTTTTCCTCTCAATTCAGATAGTTTTGCGAGTACACGATATTACAAATTGTTCCTCTCTTCTTTCAAAAACCTCATCAGTTTATCCTGCCAAATTTATCTAATTATTTCATTAGCCTATTTTGTTCTAATAAGATTTAAGATTTCTTTGATAAGAAATGCATGCATGTGTTTTAAATTCATAACACCCTACATTTTACTTTGAAACAAATTATTTGATAAGTGAATTAAGGCAAAACAACACTTACCTAAAACCAAACAGTTATCAATAGATTTAATAATATCCACAAACTTAATTTTATATTGCATACTGTCATTTGAGCAGAGTCCAAGAACTTGTGGATCAACAGCCCATGATTCAAAACACCGTTCATTTAGCAAGGAGATACTACAGAAATAAATACCAGAACCAGTAACTGTACGGTAAGAAAGATACATGCGAATTTTGAGCAACAGTAAAACTGTAATACGAGACACAACTCTATAGCTTTCACACTAAGAGTCCCAGACCAGCAGTCCACAGCCCGAAGAATTTACAGTGAAGAGGGATTAAGGAGGTTGCAGCAGAAGTATACTTGTGCACAAAGCAGTCTGAATTCACAACTTTTCTGACTATCATCAAATAATAAGAACAAATTTTTACCGTGGGGAGGTTTTTTCCCCCTGTTTTCTGGGGGCAGGGGAAGCCACAGAGAAAAATAAACACTTCTGGGAGAACACAGGAAGGAAAGGAGAGCTTAGGAACATCAGAACAGGCAGGAGGGATTTTAAAAAGGGATCTGGCTCACACCAGAGACAGCATAGTATGCAAAGCTGCAAACAGGCAAGCAAGGTTAGCAACACTGATGAAATGCAAGCAGTAATGAATATTCTGACCTTTGTCTTCAACCCTTGGATTCTTGACACTGTGATAAACACACTATGTATTTTCCTTGGCAACAGCTCATCCATTAAATTAGATCAATTACCAATATTTAGAAAATTTGAGATGCATATTTGCCAAAAGTACCTCTGCAGACTTAACTACTTGAAACAAATACATAACAAAGTATCTAACTAGAAGTCTTTGTGTGAAAAATGTAGTGCATGCGCTGTACCTTTACTTGTGTAACCAAATCACATAGCAGTATTCTCTATATTACAGGTATGCAAATACTTATTTCTAATTTTGAGTGAAGACAAATATAGAAACCATGTTAGACCTGAAGTTTCATGTTTTATTTAAACTCCAAGGCAGGGAATTTTAATTCCAAGTTTCACACAATAATTTGTTTTCATGGACAAATTATGAACCCTGCCATAGGAGTTCATCATATAGCTACTTTTACTGTCACTATACTGTATGACCACATTAAAATAATGAGGTTTGAACATTCATATCTTCAATTAGAGTTTTGTGGCTTCGAGCACTTAAAGAACAAATGCTGCCGTTAACCTAGACCTTACCCCTTAAATATGCACCGAATACATTAACAATGTTACTGAATCATGAGGTCATTGCGAAAATGTAAGTCTCAGTGGATTCCATCACAAAGCAAAATCTTGAGGATTTTAATAGGATATTATTTAAGGTATAAAATTAAAATCTCTCATTAAGTTATCTCAACAGCTCATTTAATTTATAAGGCTCAAAAAATATTTTAAAGGTTATTTTAGGTTAATTACATTTCACATCCTTTTATGACAGATCTGAAACCCTGCACATCTTTCCTCTATTATAAACATTTCCCCCTTGCCAATAACCTAAAGTTCACATTGACACACATTTTTGAATACTCACACTATAGTCTCAACATGACAGCATTTTATATTTGTGATGTACACAGAATCTTTTTTTTTTCTTTTTTTTTTTTTTTTAACATGGAAACTTGGTCATTGCAATAAATAACAAAAGCTAGAAGCACCTCAGTCAGTTGTTCCACACTATTTACTAATAAAACAGCTTAGGTAAGCTGGTTTGTTTTGAACACATAAGGCACCCTCTCAGCAAATTTTGCACTATACATACTTAGTTGGCCACAACTGCTTTCAGTGAAAAAAACTCTGATCGATCCAAAATGCCACAATACAAGAATTTTCCTCATCTATTCCTATAATAAACAAAGCATTGAAAAAACAGCCTGTCCATTATTTATCCTAGTCTCTGTTCACAAAGGGAAGAACTACAGATATTGACTCTAAATCAAGCTTGCTAGTGTAATGGTTATTCTGACTTCATACCTCATGTTCTCACAGCACAAGGACTCTCTAGTTCCCACCAGGGAAGAGTTTAAAGCTCACAATTGCTGCAGAAATCCTCAGGTTAGCAATAATAACCTAGCAAAGCCAGGTAAGAGATCAAGGTATTCCCTGGCTTTTGAACAATTGATTTTAAAATCTAAATATCTTTAACACAATCAGAAATAAGAGAATGACACAGCCACACTGTATACAGCAATGGAGGAATAAGTTATTTCATAGCACCATCCATTTGAGCTTCAAACATTTTCCAAGCATTAATAAACTGAGCTTTACAGAAAGTCTGTAAGGTATGCTTTACTCCCAGTTCTACTGATGACCAAATGACTTAACCTCTCTGTATCTTAGTTTATCAAAGTTCAGATATCAGGATTGTTGCATAAGTCTCAGGCTTTAGTACTGTGCTTCACTTACAAGGCTACACTTATCTCAGCCAAGAGATTTCACCTCTCCCCCGCTAGTAATCTCAAGGTAATAATGGACTTTAGATTAACTCTTAGGAAAGATTCTGAGCTGCAGCTGTTCAGAGGTGAAGCATATAAACCACTGGATTCCCATTTTCCTCCAACTGGTAAAATAAGCAATCGCTGTATCTCTAGAGCTGAAGCAGTTTGGATGGCTGGAAAGATACATTGCATGGCTTGGATAAATCAAAATGATACAGTATAGGAAAACATACCAAACAAAAAACAGCACCCAAATTATGCTACTCATTTCTAGAGCATCTCCAAAATTTTTGCTTAGTTGAAGAGTTACAGGGGATTTTTATAGATGCCCTAAAGCTCAAACCAGTTTGCATTACTGGAACAAAGTTGTTTGAAACTTAGGCAAACAAACTATGTCATGTTTAAAGACTTATCCTCCTATTATCACATCCTAGGAAACAGTTACCAGAAGTGTTACCAGACACAGAAGGCAGCCATATTAAAATACTAAACATGGACATCTCACACTGCCTTTTTGTGGAAATACCTGCCAAAAATCACCAAAATAAACCAGCCAATTTTTTTACTATTTTAAATTAAAACCCAGAATTTTTATTGTATACATCAGCGTGTCTTTATATAGAGGTCAATAAGAACCACAGAACAACACTCTTACGGAACAAAGCCTCACTCAGTGACAATGTCTGTTCAAGCCAGTCTGAAAAACTCATTATATTCTACCTTAAGTTCCCCACAGCTCCCCAAGCAAAAAAAACCTAATTTTCCATGCACACGGCAGCAGTTTCTCACTTTACACCTACAATAGTGCTGCTGTCAGGAACAGAACTGACTGCATGTGCCAAAAATCAATTCAACATATTCATAGACAAAAAAATAACACGCAGCATCTGAAGATAATGAGAACTGCAATCATTCAAACTGACAGTCTAGTGCCTAACAATTATCACAAGGCAAGTTTTACGAATTCATATTTCCTACGATGACAAGCCTCAGGTTACACAGAAGGGTGTTCAATTTTTCTTTCAAGTATGAAAATCTCCTTTGAGCCAATGAGTCCACTCCAAAATGGAATTCACTTAACTGAAGTGAATAAAAAGATGCTGTGTTTAAGTATTATGGTGAAGTTTCTTCACAGCAAGATGCTGACTGTGTTTAAGTAATATGCACTATATACTAAATATAACTTTAGTACAGAATTTACCATAATCATTTGCTGTTCTTTACACAGATACACATGAATTACTCAGAATGAAGTCTAGTAGTGAAAAACCTATCAGGACTGTCAGTTTTGAACGCCATTGTGAAGCATGTGTCCTGAATCTATCATGAAAACACACAGAACTATAGCATATGCATTTTAGTCTTCCTACCAGAGATACAGTAAAGCTGTGACAAAGGTAAGTCTCTGCAAGCACTCTAAACACTCCCCAATGCTCAGTATTTTGCTCAGAATACTTAAATACATTCAAAGAAGCTTTCAGCAGTCTGTTTACAGTATCATTTACTTCTTTGCAAAGGCTTTCTTCTCCACTGTTCCGCATTACCAGAACCAAATTCCCTGTTCTTACTTTCATCAATCAGCTCATGCCGATACGTTCAACCCTCTGTCTAGAACCTGCTCCCTACCTCTTCCTCAAACCTAGTCCCTTCAAACAAATATAAGCCTGGACACAGCTTTAGTTCTTCAAACAACACTCATCTCCTATCTATCTCCTTACAGCCACATCTTCCAAAATTGATAATGTACCCAAATTCTCAAAGATTTGCCCATAGAGTTTGCAGCATAAGTAAATGTAAATTTTTAATTAGTATGCATGAACTTAGACTTCACATGGTCTTAATTTGGAAATCCACTTACTTCCCATCTCAGGTTATTATAATTACAACTGCTACTTTAAAATGCAATTTCAATGACTTCATACAGTAATAAAATCCATCCATTCATACAACACAGTTTCTGCTATCTTCCGTTTTTCTAACAAAATAAAAATATGAAATTCTACTTGTACAGTCAAGTATTGAAATTTCTCTGCTCCCTAAAACAATTTATGGTCTTCATGAGCTATAACTTCAATGATTACTCTTAAACAAAAAAAATTTCAGCTGTACTCAGCAACATTTAAATAATCAACATGTTACCACCTAAAATACAAACTAAAAGTAAGGTTTTCTGTAACAAAACATTTGGGGAAAAGAGAAGCTGTGTGTTTTAGAACACACAAATGTAAATGAAGTTTTCTCATCAGATTCAAATATCTGCTTCTGTAATAAGTACCCAGTCAATCAGCAGGAGATAGCTCTATGCACAACTGGCATTAATGATTTGTCCCCCAACTAGTACTGTATTTTTCAATAAAAAGACAGAGATTACATCTAATTCTTTTGTGAGGAGGTAGAAGTCTAAGCTCTATGCGCTCACTTCACTGCCAGCGTACATATTGAGCAGAAAGGTGGACAGTGCAGTGGAAGATCAGCTGTTGTGCTTTGCAACTAATGTTTAATTTGCTAGTCAGATACCTGCTAATCATTACAAACTGTATTCCTTCCAAGACCACATCACTGTGAGATTAACAACCACTACCCAGATGCCTGCATAAAGCGGAGATCCTAAATAATAAACAGTAAATCCAGTAAAGCACTAGGGACTAAGTAGGAGACCCAGATATAGAATTTCCTTTTATAACTAGGAGGGTTTTTGAAGCAGAGTATAAAGAAGCTTGAACTTCTAGTTCCACTGCACTTCATCAAGCCTTTTGAATTATTAATTTATGTACTGAATTGACAATCAACACAGAATTAAGGTCTCCTTTAGCTACAGTCTACTGGAAAACACCTCTAGCTCTTCTTTAGGTTGGCCCGGTAGCAATGTGTCATTTTGTGTTGAAAACGCAATTCACTATACTGAGACCTCCAGTACTCCAGCACCACCTAGCAGGCCATAAACCAAAACGCAATTAGGCAACACAGCTTCTGACCCAAAAATCACAAACAATGATTTATATAATTAGCTCCAAATAATAATTTTTTTAAAAAATATTATCTTATTCATAACTATCCCAACCATCATCTCTCTTACCAGAAAAAGAGTGTTGCAAACCATGGTACAGTATTAAAATATGAAGCTAATTCATACTCCAGCTAAAAAAAAAAAAGGCCACGTTATTCGCAGGTAGTTACTGTGGAACACAATCCCAGAAATAACATGCCTGTGCTGCAACAATCACTAACAATTACCAGGCTCTCTAAAAGCGTTTTACAAAACCGTACTTGGATTTTGGAGTTATTATATTTCTATCAGTTGCCAGCGGGGCACCAGCAGATGGCGGACCAGCACCACGAACTCCTCTGTAGGCTGTAGAAAAATTAGCAATTGGATTTAGCTTTCACATGAATTTAAAGGGAATTACCTAAGTTGTCTCACCCACAAACCCAAATCTGTAGCCAGCTAGCCACTCTTCCTGCTAGAATGATACAGATTTGAAGTACATCCTTCTGTGATGAAGGGCAACCTGCACAGAGGAAATAATATATTAACTTCCCATAATAGTGTAAGTACAATCGATTCCATTCCTAACATATCTAAAATGAAATAAAAAAGCAAAGGAGTAAAATTTCAGAAAATAAACAGTACATATTCTCTCCTACATCTAAAAAGCATACCTCAACTTGGACATCAAAGATAACATGCCACAGTGTGAAGTCTGTCTCAGTTACCAGGTTTCCAAAACACGCTTCCTTGCGGAGCCAAGGACCCACCATCACAAGGACAACCATTTTCCCCATTCCACTTGCTATTGCCGAATCTGCACAGCTTTGGGGAACTACACGTTCAGAATTAATCAGGCTGAATGGACAGCATCACTGGCTCAGTGTTATTCAACACAGAAAGTTCTTCAGATTGTTAGTAATTTCATGTCTTTGTATTTGAGCCTTTCTATCCTCCAGATCATTATTCAAAATGAGAGGCTTTTTTTTTTTTTAATCACTTCCAGAACAAGACCAGGGGAAGGTGAGCAATTTGGCACTCTCTACAACAGCAAAGAATAGGCAATTGTCTCATTTTATTTTAACCATTAGCTTACAAAGTAAACGTAAAACCATTAAGTCATTTGAAATTACTCTCTGAAGAGGAGACCGACCCTACAAGGAACTCTTGCAAGTCTGGCATCAGAGGATTAACA
Organism: Haliaeetus albicilla; assembly: GCF_947461875.1. Lineage (NCBI taxonomy): Eukaryota > Metazoa > Chordata > Aves > Accipitriformes > Accipitridae > Haliaeetus > Haliaeetus albicilla. Next base: position 11,092,156 of record NC_091490.1, read on the forward strand.
GAGCACCAACTGCTTAGTCAGCAGACTTCACCTCTGAAGATAAAGAAATGGCTCTGACCATGTACCATGTGGTACAGAATACAAGGAAGAAAATTTACTCTAAAGAGAGAACTGCCACCACACAGCTAGAATCCTCAGCTTCATTTTCAAAAATGACGTTCAGTTTTTCAGTTCAAGGAGTACAGCGAGTTTCAGTTCAGTACTGGAAGCACATTAGAAAACTGAAGTTTGTAAGTATTAAAAAAAAAAAAAAACAAAACAAAACACAACATTCAAAATCTCTTTCACAAAAGTATCTCGTTTTCCACTGACAGGCTTCTTCAAATGTTTTCCCATCACCACAGTTGGCAGAAGGAACATGCATGGTTTCTTATTCTTGGAACATCTCAAACTTTTCCAGGCATTAGATAGTGAGCAATGTGTGTAAGATGTAGTCCTAATTAATGGGTAGCACACTGCCAGATGTTTCTTTCACAAAATGCTGGAGACAGTGCTTGAGATGCTCTCTGTGGGGGGTGATGGGGTGGGGGACACACTTAAAAAAACCACACATCTCTCTCTACAAATGTAAACACATATTTAGCATTAGCATAGTGCTCTAGTTGAGCAACCTGTCCTTAACAATAAACATCAGGGGAAAAACATCCCTTGCCCACCTGTAAATGCTCCAGCCCTGGAATATTAACACCTTACGGCATTGCTTCTGGCAATCAATTTCATTCACACAGAGTTTTGTCAAAATAAATATTTGCAAGACAGACACTCCCAATCTACCTCTTCTACAACAATCACAACCTTCTCTTCACAAGTTCTTTTTCCTTTCTAAAATTAACAAACCCTGATCTCTTACGAAGAAAGGCCTGAAGAGCAATGCATCCATATTCCTGATCATTCACATCAGTTGCCTTCAAAACACAGTCCAAGTTCTAACTCTTTTTATGACAAGGTGCCTGCAGATCAAGATTTCAGATAGATGAACCCCCAAATGAAGTGATAAGAGATTTTCCATATTTCCATATTATTATCCTTTTGTTCCTTATACACACACTTTATACACACTCCCTGTGCCCCCAGTTTTTGCTATATTTGGGTCTTGAGAGCAGAAAACACCACTGAGATGCCCACAATGATGCTTTATGTCTTTTTTTCCCTGATTACTTCCTTGGCTATCTTAAGGATTTATAAGTCCTAAATAGGATGCTCCCCATCAGAATTCAATCTACTAGGATCAGAACCATCCGTCTTAAGAGTAGATGGTCATCCTCTGAAATCCTCACATATATTTAGAAGGCACACAGATCAGATCAACATCTACCATTCCACCATGACAGCACACAGTCTGTCCCGGCTTCTTTCTCAAGTCAAGGATCTAGTGGCAACTGCTATGCAGACACATTAATCCAGGCTATCACACACGTACAAGCTGAAAGATTCTGTCTAACAATAAATTGTGCTTATGTAGTTTAGCATGTTAGAATTTGATGTATTTCCAGTTCTTGAGTTGTTGCTGATAAGTAGCCTAGCTATCAGTCATTTCAGAAGCTGCAAACTAATTTCTATAGATTTGCTATTGTTAATTTATCTTTTCGCTTTGCAAATACTTTCAAAGTTGAAAAGAATGCAATTTAAGCACAGCAAACAATCTGTAGGATTAGTAGTGGATAGAAAGTAAAAAAAACACATTACTGAATGCCAGCAAAGCAATTCAGCAAAGGAGAACCCACTGATACCTACAGTGCCAGAAAGAGGGAGCAGAAACAATGCATATAGCTTTGAGTATTCTGGCTTTCCCATACCACACTCCCACTTCTCTCTAGCTATCCGTCTATTGCATTATAACAAATAATAAAAGAATTAAATGCTGTAGCAATCAAGGCTAGCATATTAAAATGACACTCTGCATTACTGAACCTAGTCATCTCTTAATAGAGCTATTCTTCAAAGGAGATTAATTATACTGGCAAGAGACCTTTTGCTATTCTAATTTGTGAAATGTATTTCTATACCACAAGCATATTAAAACAGTTGCAAACATGTAACTAGCTTCAAGATCCCAGGTCTCACTGCATTTGATTCGGTGTTCATCTTGTGACCAGCTCTTTAGTCATTGCTTTAGAAACCCACTCCATATAAAAATTCTTAATTTCTAGGTTTAATTAACTGCAACTGTAATTAACACACAGCCCACCATAAAGTATACAGAGATAGGAAAGTGACCATATACTTCAGTACCTAACACCACCATCATAGAGGGACAAATACTGGATTTATAGCTGAATTTCTCTGCTTTAATTAGAAAGCAAAGAACTTTAAATTATTTTAAAATAAGCTATTGGCATTGCATTTCATATCAAAACATTTGATAGCACAAACACTGCCATGACAAACTGAAAATATATCATATTATTGATACGCAGAATTGTAACAAGTGAACACATTTGCAGCTCACTGAATTGTACACAGTTAAGCAACAAACTAGTATTCCATATCAAATATCTGAGAACTAATGCTTTGTTTTAAAGCACAGTTATTTTCATTAACTTAAGCGATGAAGCCTCAAGGCATTTGCCTGCCTCTAGAGAACAGGCCTGTATTTTAACATATTACTTTTTTTAATCCCCATCAGATAAATACTTAGATGTAAAGTTCACATGAGCATTTTCCCTTTCTGTTGATATAGTCAAATTATAACCACTGCTAATAATAGAAATTTAAGACGACACTGAACAGGCACCAAACTAAGACACAATTAAATCAAATCAGAATTTCAATACAGTAGCATGTCTGAAAATGCTAAGACTACAAATACTTCACTGTGAAATCAAAATTAGGGTAACACAAATGCATGGCTTTTTGAACTTCAAAGATTTAAGTTTCTTTTTATAGCCTGGTGGTGCCAAACTGTCTAGGATCCCCCCAGAAACTCTAAGGGCTAACAATCTAAGGGCTATATCCAAGGTACAGCCTTTTACTTAAGGGGTCATTGCTTCTAAACAGTCTTACAATATAATATAATTTTACCCAGTTACTTGCAGCTCTATAAAGTAGTGCACACCACACTTTTCTCATTGGAGTGAAACTTTTTATACAGGCAACTCTATAGAAGTTCAGCAAAAAAAGCTTCCAGCTTTGCTTTTAGTCTACTACTTAGCAACCATTTCTGTTGCATATATGACTGCTCACAAATAACTGTCTTTTCTTATTCTTATATTTTTCTTCTCCTTGCACTTCAGTGATTTTAGATATTTAGAGGTAATAAGGAAAAATCTACAAACAAAACATGTTGCTTTTGGTTTGCAATTCAGTTGACTGTAGCCATCCGAGTTTCCCCCCCCATACAGAATACTCTTCTTAGAAAATGCTAATTTAACAGATGCAACATTCTTCAAAAATACATTCACTTTACCAAAATCTTTTGACAGAAACCATGCAGAAAAGCAGATGTCAGTTCCAGCTCTTCAATTCCTTGGACAGTTATCCCTTCCAGCTTCATCCCCCTAGATATTCTCTAGGGAAACAGGCAGAGGTAGCTACGCAGAAAACTGTTTCCCAATTGAACTTGTTTTAAATGGTCAAGTTCCCATGCTCACATCTCCCTAGACTTCCAGTGATACTTTCTTTCAGGTATCAGGCAGCTTAAGTAGCACTGAGAAGGAGCATCCCAAAAAGAAATTATTCTTCACACACACATTATTTTCCTGCTTTTTGTCAAAAGCAGGACAAACATATTCTCCTCCTAATTCACGCTCTACCCTAAAAAGGGCTCACAGGAACAAAATGCTGCATTCACTGAGCAGGAGCATGGAAAGCAAGGTAAAAACTAAAGCACAGGATCACACCACTTTTTATTTATAGCACAAAACCATCATGAGTATTCCCAGACTCACTCACCAAACCAGCAGTAAGTGAAGGAGCAGATTGTCCTAGAGACTGATTTCTCATGCGAACCAGGTTTGAGGTATCTCCAGGTGGCTGCCATATCGTCTGTCCCACTCCACTGTGGACACTATTTGATAAGGGAAGTAGCTGTTTTCCTTTAAAAACAAAACCAAAATACTATCAGCTTGTTTTTAAACAAGTTTGCAAGTTCAAAACACAACGCTGAAAACAAATACTGCATGTGGAGAAAAAGCATTTAATTAAAAAAAGTAATTTGAAGGTCTTGGTAAGTTAGAACTTGTAAGAGCGCACTACCTGTGAATTAATTATGTTTGATAAGTAAGTATTTCCAAAAAAATCTAGTTTACATTATGAGGTAACAGGTAAATCCAAAACGTTGTAGAAACAGACTACTATCACTTTATACCTTTCTATACTTCACACAGCTTAAAAAGGAAACAGTATTTGCTGCCAATTAAACAGTTTATTGCCCTATAGAGAGGCAATGTTAATGTTACAAAATCTCTTAGGTATAATTTTAAAAACTCTTATGAAAATGCATTCTTAATTGTAAAACATTACCTCTTCTAAATAGCTTAGCCATCTAGACATCCCCACTTTCTCCTACCATTGGAACATTCAGCAGTAGATTTCATGCAGCTGTGATCAGAACTCAGTCTATGTTTAAACATTGTTTTGCTTTGAACCATGGATGGATATTTTCTGTCTAAAAAATTTCACTCTTCAGCAATATCATATTATCTTAAAAGCAAAACATTCTGTAGGTTTCCGAAGTCTCCCTTGTATCTGATTGATTAGTGTAAACACTAATCTCCCATGCTACATACACAAACAGTGAGAAGAGTAGTTCCTATCTTAACAAGTTCACACCATTGTACTTCACTGCAGGAAATACAGTAATCATTTAAAAGGATCTGCTCAATACCTTTTTTTTCTAGTCAATATACGCTCTGTTTTGAAAAATGTCAAGCAGTAGATTTCCACAATGAGAAAGAACCAAAGTCAAAGTAGGTCATATTTTGACTCCATCAAGTTTGACAGTTTCCTTTTATGTACAATGTCATTCACAAAAAAAAAAGAGAAGAAAGATAGTCTTGTGGTTAAAAACACATAAGTGAAAAAGTCTGTAAATCTGGGTTCCATTATTAGCTTCCAGATTACTTCCGCTGTAACTTTGGTCAGTCAACCTCTGTACTCAGCTTCACCATCTGCAAAATGAGAGTGAATAATACCCCTTTTCCTTAAAATTAGGACTGTGAGACTAAATTACACAAACCCACTTCCCAGCATGGTGAGGACGGTTGCATTCAACAGATTATTACATGCTCGGATACTACAACATTTGTTGCAATTAGTAGCAGGAAGAAGTCTACATCTTTAATCACATATACTGTAGAAAAGTACTTTTTTTCTCAGAGGCAGCAAGCTATTTTACAAATTCAACTTCACCTTAGAATTAGATGCGAAATATTACATTCATTACATACAAGCAGCTACAATATTTGGAAGACTGTCACATAATGTGATTAGCCATGATGTGGGGGGGTGGGGGAGTGTGAAGTGGAAGTGGCATCTTTTTTCTTTTCTTTTTTTTTTTTTTAAAGTTGTTTATGTTAATTTTCTGGGCAAGTTACAAGCAATGGGCCAAGTACAATTAATAGAATGAGTCAAAGTGTATGAGAGATGAGACAGCTCAGCTTTGGCTAGCAGACACACAGCATATAATATGCTGTACCTTTTTCCCAGTCCCACTCAAGCTGCTTACAGCTGTGGGCATGATTTTCATGGTTTGCTCATTTTCAAGATTATGTGTAAATACAATGACTCCTCTTGTCTGCAGAGATCTAAAACTACAGAAATGTACATTTCTGTATTTATTTCAGTAAAGCACTAACAAAGATATCCTATAATAGCAATTCAAATCATATAATTATCCAGCAGTTCAAAATGCCAGTGCTTGAGAGCAAGAATATCTTATCTCCGCAAGATATAGTTATCAGTATCTTCTTTTAGTTCCACAACATCTGAATCCAGGAAGACAGAATTCCATCAAAAGTGAAATCTAAGCCAACCAGTTTGCATGCACAACCACCTATACTCTTTAAACTTATTTGCTTCTGTTGCAAAAATAAGGTGGAATTATTTTCAGGATGGAGCTTGAAGCTAAAGCCTTTCCCTGCCATGCCTCAAGCCCTATATACATTCCAAACACCCACGTTTAAAATATATATCTAAACATCTACATTTTCTTTATCCAGTTGGGTCAAACTGATCTTGTTGGGGCTCTTTCCCTTCCTGAATCAGGCTACAGTAGATTGAAAAGTCATTAAGATGAAGCAACAAGTTCTGGAGAACATTATCATTTCAGAAGAGAAAATTTACAAGAATGTTATCTCCAAACAGAAAAAATATTTTTAAAAAAGAAACAGAACTTCTCCAGTTTTCCTGATTCCTCCTATTTACTTTTCTTTGCTTACTTCTACTCAAGAGGGAAAAAAAAAAAAAGAAAAAAGAAAAAAAACAACCACAAAACTACAGTACTATCTTTGGCCATTGTAATCAGCCAATAGCTGTGTGGTTAATAAACTTCTGTTCTCCTCTAGCGATTAAGCTACCTTGGAGAACAAACTTACATGAGTGCAAAACATTTATGAAAGTTTCCATTTTTCAGAAACAAGCCACTTATTACAAATAAAACATTAAGACAGGGCCAAGCCAAAATAAAACATGCATACTTTACTGCTTAGCTAATTCTATTACACCTAGCACCTGAAACACTAAAAAATTTATCTTCCCCTGATAAAAGACAGAGGAACCAGGACTGGATGTATTTTCACAATCATGTAAGTCAAGCCCATGCTGCTGCCAAAATGGGTGGTTTCACCTTCTTCCTCTTCCCCTCCCACCTGAGAGTTTCCAACCCTTCTGTTCTTGCACTAACATGCAAATAGGCAAACAGTCAACCTAATTAGGGAGGAAATGAGCTGCAAGTTAACCCTACAGAACAACAGTAGTATTCAAGCAGATCAGCTATTTCATTCTAGACTGATCATGCAGCTCTATATGATATAATGCCAGCATCACAGACTTTGATACCAGCTTTAAACCACTGTAAAACCATCCCCCAGCCCACATACAAAGTCTTTTTCAAAAAGACAACTACTGAGCTTGGTCGTCTGTTTTTTGGCTAATTACTAGACTATGCTTGCTCCATGGTTCTACGGTTGACAAACTAAATTCTCTGACAGGGCTGAAGATTGTGTTCACAAGAAAAAAAAAGAACAAACTTTATACAAACTGAATAGTTAGTATAGTCTTGAGTTAGTAAGCAAGATTTTTATTTTACTTTTACTTACACAAAAGCCTACAGTACTTTTGAAGCCGAAAAGAAACTAAATAATCATTTTAACCTGATATAAAAGTCAGCTTCTCAGTAAGAAACAATATGGCAAAGTAGGCAAGCTTACAGTCAGTGCTGACCTTAAAAATAAAAGGGGTAAGAATGCATTACCATGTTGCCTGAAGTTCCACTGCTCCCTTCTTTTAACTTTGCACATTAAGGCTTAGCATCTAACTTTTCACTCTGGGCAACACAGAGAATTTCACTCCAAATCCAGTCTCTCTTTTTCACTCTTTTCTACTAATATTTCTTTTCGCATCTTTCTCTTACAAAAAATTTTGTATGCCCTCTCAACAAGAGCTCACCTCTCAAGTTTTAAAGAAACAACTGATCAGAACCTGTTACTACAACTGTTATGCCAACAAGTAATACTGCATCTTTAATACTAACGAATTGTCACATGGTCCTTACAAAATGGCATACCTGACAAAGAACTTGCCAAACTACCTCTTCGTAGCTTGCAGTCATCTTGACTTAGCTGACGATGGAGCTTGGTTTTCCCAGCAGATGAAAAGATGTCAGGATTGCTGAGCTTCCTGCAACGTAACGGAGTGGACTCTGTTATCATCTCCTGTAGAAAGAAAAACAAGAAGTTTGTTAATGACAGCTGTTTTCTGAAACATAGAATCTCCAAAGCATAAATGAGACTTTTTTTTAAACAAACACTCCCAGCCCCATAAAAACACCCTGCTTAAAATTGTAAATCCCCCTCTTTTGTGCCACATATCTGCACAGAAAGCGCATCACAAGATCCCAGCCAAATATGGTCCCTGAACACTACTGCTCTAAGGAATATCATTAATAATAGTCAGAAAAAGGCAATTATGCTACCGCAGTTATTTGCTCTTACAGCGTGTAGGAAAAGAGGCTACTGAAAAATTAGGCTCAGCTTGATTCAAGCTATTTCCTACTAAAGCAAAGAGTATTTTATCTGAATTCCTTGAATATTTATTGCCTCCAGTCTATGAGTAAAATACCTATAAAGAAACTGTTGCAATGTCTAAATGCAACCCAAAACTCCTATTATAAAAGTTACAGCTCTGCTACAAGATGATATGTATCACTAAATAATAATTAGGATAGAGATCATCCTTTGTGTAATGTCTTTGTTATTACTATAAACAAAATTAGACATGTATTCGTCAGAAACACTCCCACACATGTAAATTCCTTTCACAGCATACAGCAAACTTTCAATCAAAATAGCAGTAGGTAGAACAGTGGCAAGCACAACCACAGTGCTTTCCTCGTGCATTTAATTGTTCTGGAGGTGTTAAACTTTCATTTCACACCCAAAGAAGAATTACAAGCATAGCTATCATACATGGATTTGAAGATATGACACTTTCCATTATAGCCTATATAGATTAACTAGGTCAAGTTCTCCCTTCTCTGCAGTAGTGCAACACGTTCCACATGTCTTAACGGATTACTCCATTTTATTTCAAATGCCTCTCATTAGCTATACAGCACTTCAAGCAATGCTTATCCTCATAAAATCTCATCCGAGACAGAAAATAAACCGAAAGGAACACTTTCCCTGCATGATACATCACCACACGGTTTAATGTAGTTTTAAATCATGTTTAAATCAAAAATTAATCTATCAGTAATAGGTTTTAATTAAAATGTGCAGATTTCAGTCAAAATCTATTTCCAAAGTCATTATTTCAGATCTGTTCAGTCTACAGTGTTAGCCTCAACTGTCAAATCCAGACCAGGACTACACACTCTAAAAACTTCAAGGTGTTTTGGGTGGGTTTGTTTGGGGTTGGTTTGTTGGGTTTGGGGTTTTTTGGGGGGGGAGGGGGACCAGACATTAATAAAGTGGGTTTACATGAAAAAAAAAATTTTTGATTTGAAATAGAATCCTCACTTAGCTCTGAGTCACTCATTCTCAACCTTTCTTAGACCCCATCTCCTTTTAATCATGAAATCTTTTGGCACCTCATAATAGTAAATAACTTTGTTATTTGAGGGACAGATGCTTTGCTTTGCTCCACATCTGCTTCAGTGGTACACCTTTCACAGGTTGAGAGGTACTGTGCTGATACAATTTCTTCCTCTGGTTACGGTTAGACGTTCAGTCGCCGCACTGTCTAAACCAGATCAAGAGACAGACCTGGGTAACTTAAAGTAGGTCAGTTCACTTATCCAGTTCATCACGCAGTTGCAAACGCTTGTGTTGGTGCAAGAGTGGGGAGAGGCACAAAAACAAGTGACCTGGGGTAGAGAAAACCGCTTGAGCTGAAAATTACTTTAATCTTAATGTTCCTTATATGCATCTTGGAGCAAAGAACCTCACATTTTCATTTGCCTCTGTCCTTCTCCACAAAGGTACTGAAGACCTTCATTTCCAGCAGCCTATACTTCTGGTTTTCTGTCATTTGGAGAGCTGAAAAGACATTTACCACACTTTCTGTTTGTACTTAGGAGTAAGCTAAGTAATTTTAAATTGTGACATTAGCAGTCCCCCAGCATGCCTCTGAAAGCTGCAGAGGCCAAGGGCAGAAAGCCTTTGCTGTTTCTATTTGGGATGGCAGAATGTGGTTACATATGTATACATGTCTGTAAGAAGACATACAGAAATATACACACACGCTTTTAATATGGCCTGTCCTAAATGCCTATAACATCTAAAATCTGTCATGTGTTTCCCAACTGTGACAGTCTGAAATTACCGTAACTCAAAAAAAAACCCGAAAAAAAAAAAAAGGGGACTCCAGGTTACAAGCAAATTCATTAAAAATCTCATCCAGCCTACCCTCTCACACTCCTTATGCTTCAATTCCAACAAATGTTCCCAGCATCCTTCAACATCTAGCTACTTCCCTGAAACTAGTCATAACTCTGTTGAAAGGCCCTATGCACAAGATGCTACTGGTCATCCCTGCAGTCCATGTACTGCCTGCTTACACAAACCCCTAGAAAAGCCAGCTTTTTTACCACTCTCACTCTGCACAGGCCGTTGCCACGATTGTCTTGCCTTCACCAGTGCATTTAGGTTCCTTTAGGAAGGGGAAGCACAGTCCTGCTTGCCAGGGTGATGCAGCAACTGTAGTTGCTCTTCCACCATGTTCAGCTGAGTTGGGGCAGGGGGAAGAAGAGGGCAGGCAGAAGATACACAGAAGCTAGTGCCAGTAGAAACAGTAGCTTGTCCACCTGGCAAACACATCTGCACCCAAGACAGAAACAGAATACGCCCCTTACTTAAACTGCAGCTTTACGGCACCCCCTTTACATCCTGTTCCGCCCACCCAGCACAAATGCCAGAAAAGAAAATCTGGAGAAGGCGACACAGGAAAGAGCATCCGGGAACAGGGATAAGGCTACGCGGAATTTTCTTGGCTGCTTTTTTGCTGCTACTTCACTTTCACAAACGTCTCGCACATCTTGATGATGGTTTAGTGTGATGTCCTTAGCTTGAAAGGTACACCTTACCTCACTAACAAAAGTCCAACAAATTTAGTAATTTTACTCCAAGTCAACAATTAATTTAACATCCAAATCAACAAAAGGAACAAAAATCAGCATATACAAGAAAATAGGACTTTCTCTTCAAGAGAGAAAAACAAGGTATTCTTTTGCCTGCAAAAAATTTCAGCAGAACATTACTGTACAAAAACAATTTTGAGATTATTGCGTTAAGAAGAATACCCATCAGCAGTTAAAATTAAAATTTCAATATTAACATGAAGAAAAGTGTTCTAACTGGGACTTCTTTGTTCGTTCAAGGCTTTGGGGTTGTTTGTTGGTGGTTTTGGTTTTGGGGGGGTTTATTTGTTTTGGTTTAGTTTTCTTCCACTCAGGTGCACACTCACCTCTTCCCCAACACACACACACACGTCTCACCCGTTTCTCTCAGTAAACTGCAACTGAAAAAGAACATTCATTCATTTGGGGCACCAAAGTAAGGAAGGGCAGTAAAGTCAGAAACAAAAGTACTCTAAGTGGTGTTACAAGCAATTTCTGTATTTTACATCTCTTTTTTTCCACCCAATATATAGACATTCGCATACCCCTACCAACCAAAGGATGTGCCCACTTCCCTACCCTTCCCCTTTCCCCTCAATGCAGAGTCTCTTCTTATCGGCAAAAATAATTACAAATTCTTAATATTTATTCTTGAGTTACAGTACACGAGCTTTTTAGATCTGATAATATCTAAATTAAGAGTACCCCAACTGAAGGAGCACATGGAGCACCAACACTGAAGGGCACACTTACTTCTACCACAATATCCGCTCAGCTATGACATCCTGCCTACACACACCTTTCAGGTCAACCAAATGGTATATGCTACTTCAAAACATCATTCCATATGCATTTCTTCAACAGCCATCCCCAGCTTAAACAATTCTTCCCCACCAGAACTTGTACCACAAAGATATGAAAGTTATAGTGGAAAGGTAACAGCTTCCCACACTCACCAAAGAATCTAGGCTGTCTTCTACAGGAGATAGGCTTAGTACATACTACATAAGGAAAATTCTTCATAAGCCCTTTTTTGTTAAGCACTTTATAAACACTTGGGCAATATTCAGAAGCCTACATAGCTGTTGAATGTTTTGAAGAAAGGGACCCCAATCACACTCTGCAGGTTAATATACTGTTAAACTCACTTTTCAAATATTAAAAAAAAATCCAGTGCACTGTTCTGAGACAGCCTATTATTTTTTAAAAAATGCTAAGTACAACACAGCCAGTTTAAAATTTCATTTTCTAAGAGCTATGCCTATATTGTGTCAGCAAAACAATGAAGATGGAAAGTTTTAACTTGACAACAATAGAGTTGTCTTTTGTGAGACTCTAATTTATTCCACTCATCCACCAAAACCCAGCTTTAATATTGCAGTTCATAGACGAACTACATGAAAATAGCAGTAGTTTATGTTACCACTCTTAAACAAGGAAGGAAAAAAAACCCACAGGAAGAGATCTTTCCTTGTCCTTGCACCAAAGCAAGATGCAATACATACAAAGGACAGAAAAATCTTACACAACATTCCAAATCAATGGATTAAGAAACTCTGCAGTGATAGAACAAAATTTTGCTTACTTGCTTTCAAGTTACAAAGACTACCAGAGCAAATGGTTGAAGAGTAGATTACGCAGCACAGACTGCCATAATTTTAAGGACTCCATTTCCACTTTTGAAAAGAAAAAATTCTTGCAGCTTTACAAATGAAAGCATTAGTAAGCATGTAACAGAAACACTTTGCTCACACAGTGTGAAAAGGACTGTGAGCCTCTCTCCTTTAATTTCTTTTCAAAGGTGATAGAAAAAAACAATTCTTACTTTACTTTGGCCTTGTGTCATTTGCCACAAGCTAAAAAATCAGGCTCAAACAGCCAGCTGAATCCTGCAAAGCTTAGGGCTGAAGATAAAAGCGTGACACAAACAATCTTGATTTGCTAGGCAAAGATTATTCCTATCAGTCCGTTCAAAGGTATACAAAAGGTTGCTCACATAACTTGAAACAGTAGGATCTGAAGAAGAATGGCAAAGGCTTTTCTTGAAGTGAGAGCCTCTGCATTTTTCAGCTTGATCACTTAACACACTTGCACAGAAAAACAGTTAAAATAGTTGTGGCACTGGAAATACATACAACTGTTTCTCTTGCCTGAAATCTCACATAGGGGTTATTACACTCAGCAAGATGGAGAACCAGACAGATTGCAACAATAGCTGCAGACAGAAGACAAGAAACCAAATGTGCTTCCTGATGTGTAAGATTACGTTAATATCCCACATTAAAATCCTGATCCAGTAATTTCAGAATACAGCTACAAGGAACCTTCTCAGCCGTCTTTTCCATTTCATTGCACAAGGAAAGTCTCCCAAACAATTCAAGCAAGAAATAAAAGAACAAGCACATAAACCACTGCAATGATTTTCAGCAGCTTTTTTTTTTTAATGTTCATTTAATGGTGCTGCAAGAGAGTGACACAGCACAGATCCTAATCTACAAATGGCACGTGAATACTGAAAATGTAGATGCATGTCAAAGTACTTCCTTGAACTGCCAGATGAAGTACCACACAGTTAGTGAGACTGATATATCAGCAACAGTTGAATGTTAGGAAAAAACTTAAGACCTGTCTTTATGGTCTCCATTTAAGATGTAACAGATCATATAAAGCAGCACTTCCTTTCATGTAACTGTGTTACAACTAATTCAAAAATATTTTTTTCCTAGAGATGTCTACAACAAGCAAAAACACTCAACTGTGACTAACAAGTATTCAAATATGCAGGTCAAAACATGTTAAGCTATTAGCTGGGGGGGCAAGGGAAAAAAAAGGTCTACAAAAAAGTTTTCTGTGAACAGGTAATCAATTAACAAGAAAAGTGAGAAATCTTTTTTTTTTTTTTTTTAAGCCTAACGAGCACAACCACCTAAGGTGTTCTGGAAGTGAATTCTAGCTAACTGTTAGAAGGAAGAATGAAAATTTAAATACAATAAATTGGCAAAGAATACGCTAATATCACCCTATTTTGGAAGATAACCAATGAGTAATGCAACTTGAGGATAAACTTGACACTTTCTGAATTTTTTTAAAGCAAAAAAAATAGTCAACACTGAAAGCTGCATTTTCTATTTTTTAACACAGTACTGTTTGTCCTTTAAAAGATAAAAGCCTGTTGTGTCAGGATTGTGTGCACATATCTGAGGAGCATTCTTTTCCTTCTCATCACTTTATATAATGTGTCTATATACCCTTAACAGAAGATAAATCTGATCCTGTCATTAGGTCTCCTCTAATATACTTTAAAATACACTGAAAAAGAAAATTAAAGGCCTAGAGAACAGATTGCAGACTAAATATCAGTCTAAATAAGTAGCAATTAATGCAATGGAATCATAGTATTTATGCTTTAGTATTTAGCACTGAAATTTGCCTTAACTTTCTAGCCTGGACATGACATATTGAGGGAAGAGGGCTAGCAGGAAGCTGAGGTGAGCCCAAATGTGACCAAAATTGTAGGCTGAATAAGAACTTGCAACTAAGACTCTTCTTAACTATATCTGCTTAATTCATGTACTTGCCAGCAGCATCCTGAAAAATGTCAGAGACAGCAGAATCAAGGAAAATTACATTAAATCAACAGAGCCTCTCAGAGGCTGTAATATATTGGTTTACTACATCAACAAGAGAAAAGTTTTACAGAATATATTACATTAAATAAAAGTGTCAGTATTTTAAAGACAGAAAAGAGGTTTACAATATTTTTTCCCTTTAATAGATTTTTTTTTTTTAAGAACTTTGCAATAAATCCCAACATTCCCACAAAGGTAAATATATAAACTTAACTTAGTGTCAATATTAAGTTTTCAAAATGACTGGAAAGCTAAGCATTATTGCCACAGTGATGCTTTCAATAGTTACACAGTGTAACACGCACACATTTAACACTCTCAATACCTACAGCTTCCTCTGTACACTCCTCTGCAGTTATAACACAGATGATAGAAAAGTTATAAAACAAATTTAAATCCTTTTGTATGAAAAAAAAAAAATATCCCACAGTTAAAAACAAACAAGAAAAAAAGAATGTCTCCTGAAAGACACAGTATCAGAACCCTATACTATGAGATACACCCTCCTTATCTTGATCCTCCAACGGGAAGATTTTTTTCTTGTTAACTCTTCAGGAAACAACTCCAAGGCAGGTTTGATAGAACTAATGAATCAGAAACTTTAATGTTGTTTCACCAGGGAAGTTCAAGTTGTTAGCTTTCTTGCCAAGTGTCCCCAGCTGCAAGAACGCATTAAAAAGCTTGTTAAAAAGCAAAAGTGAATATTTACAACTATGTACACTATTGCCCCCTTTCTGAGGATCATTTAGATGCAGAATAATCTTATTCCTGATGGAACCACTGTCTAGAACACAAGGCAATTTGTGATTAAATGGTATCAGCTTGAATGTTTGGTCCTTATATGAAAATACAAATACTACCACAATGGTTTATACAAGCCAAGTATTTGATCCTACTTCAGGATCTCCTTACTAAGAGACAAATGGGTAGTATAATTCTTGAATTCAACTTGTAAATGCCTAAAGCCAAAATAATTTCATTTAGGGAAGAAAGAGCAACAGAGCCTCTATAGAAGTCTGCATTAAACTTTACAGAAGCTCAAAGAAACCACTATCAGTGTATCAAGACTCAAAACCCCACTACATGCTCACTAGTGACACTGAAAACAAAACCAGCCTGAACAAAGACACTGCACGTTAAAGGCCACATCATTCCTTTATCATTGGTATTCTAGCATGAGTATTTCAAACATAAAAAGGTTGTATAGAGCAGGAAAATTAGCTCCTGACCAGATAAAAAAAAACATCAACAACTCAATTTGTCATTTGTACATTAGAATCCTGTCTGCTGTAAGGATTAAAAGAATCATGACCCCAAAAAAATGTGATTTGTAATAAAGTTTGGTGTTATAAGACATTAGTAACGCCTTCTCTCTTAAGATTTTCTTCCATTAAACTCAGAGGATGCACCAAGACCCTGATGTCCCAACATCACTGTCGAGTATTACTGCAAGTTCTCTTTAGCATCCTACACATTAACACTCATTTATCTTCTATATTCTTTTCTATTAGATTTTATACAGTCAAATACAGATGTAAATTTAGATTTGCTAAAGACCATAATCCACAGTATCAATAAGCCAAAACTTTTCTCATTTTCCAATTTCTTACAGACTTATTCAGATCTTTTTTACACAGAAAACACTGAATTTAACACCTTTTATCACAATTATGCTGTAAGAAAGACTAGAATGGGAACTGCTTAACGAACCAGGCAAGCAGCAGAAACACAGCTGCATCTAAAGCTGTGCATGTAAAAAGACCTATGATTTCATATCAGCTATAAAAAGGAGAATTATCCAAACATCCTGCAGGGTGCCTTGATTTGGTGCAACATTGATGCTAATTTTTTTTTTTTTTTTAATGAGTGAGCTTGCAGATCTCCAACTATATTTATTTTCGTTCACATTACAAACATTGTCTCACCATCTCATTCACAGGGAAAGAGCAAAACAACATAAGATACCTACTTAAATGTTTGTAAACTCTGTTTAATGCCTACAAACAAAGTTACAATCAAGTCATTTTTATTGGGAATGTAAAGTTCCTCTGTTTTTCTACCAAGATGAACAAGACCTAGTGACAGGTTAAACGTTCATTCAATTTACATAAACAAACAACTGCTTCACAGCAATAGGACCTGTAAGAGAGTTTCACCTAATTTTATACATTGCAGACAGGAAGCTCTGGGTCACATTTCAAAAACTGAGAAATTATCTGTATTAATAGTTGATTCTCAGCCCAAAACAATATAGAATTTTCTATGCCTGAGGCACAAATAAAACATTTAAAATCAAAATACTAGCTAAAAATACAAAGTTTGGCAAGTGAACAATAATACAGTGTATTAAAATGTGCATGCTGCATAAAAATTGCTTATTTACTAACAGTGCAGAGTTCTAATATTCTTTTGAAAGAAGCACTTTCCAAAGAAAAATGTTAAGACTCATTAAGTTTGAAGTACAGTCTCAGATAAAAGTCTCTGTTGGTCCAGTAAGAGATACAGCCCTTCAAAAACTGTCCCAAGACTAAGGGGGCTAAAAGGAGAGAAATCTATGCCCAACTGCTATTCCAAGGCTTGTCTCAAATGAAGCTGCCAACAAAGAAAAGCGAAAGGTAAGTCATGAACTGAACTTCGGCAGGGAACCGCTCAGGTGAGTTAAAGGGGCTTTTCTAATTAGACATTCAATGACTACTTACAGATAGGTAACACAATTTTAAGACTTGATCTTAATTTATAAAGTTCACTTGAATAGCACACTCTGCACAGAAAGAAAAGTATGAAACCAGAAAACACAACAGAAATCCTCTTTAACCACACTACTTGTTTGCCCAGGATGCTTTTATGTATTGCAGCTATGACCTGAACAGTAGTAGGTAGCAGTGGAACTACCTGTAGTTAGACAGAGATTAGCAGCAAAATAAGATCTAACAAGGCACAATGCTCTGCTAAGAGTCAGAACACTATTTGTTCATATACATGATGAAGAAAGACCAAGATACATTTTAATCTGGTGTTATCATCACTGGGGAAGATCATTATTTGCAGCAGGAAAAAAATCTAAACTTTTTTTTTGTTTCTGACAGTGAAAGTTCCAATCATTTGGCATCAATATTTTTGCCTTCATGAACCATCTGGAATCTTCTCACTTCCTACCACAAATGAGATAAGCACATCAATGCACAGCAAAAATAAGAAGCACTTATGTGAAGTTTTCCTGAGAACAAATTTTCACTAAAACTCAACAGCAGATCTGCACATATGGAATGGGAAAAAAAAAATTATCATTTGATTATAGGACTGCAAATAAAACTACCAATGGCTTTAGACCTAAAGGAAATTAAGTTAACCTTTGGAAACCTAACAAACACTTAATCCTTAGCTTTTCTTAACAGAAATCATACAAAATGGCAGACAAAGATAAACTAATTCACAATTCTTATCAATGTCTACACAAAGAAATGGAGTATCTATAGTCTGGCACAAAAGCTTCTCCTTACCAAGCAGCATAATACAGTTCCATCCCAAAGAAACAACAGACAGAATTTTTTTCAAGGACAAGCCATGTGTTTCTTCCCTTCTGCTTGAGAACAAAAACAATGCCCAACTGTTAGGTTTATGAACATCACCAGGCCTTAAGCTCAAACTGAAAGACTACAGTCAGTAGACACTTCTGCTAAAGTGTCTGCTAAACTGGCAAAACAATGCTGCAAACAGATTCTCCTCTGTCCTAAAAACAGGGAATAATGCAAAGGTCAAAGAACGTACAGATACCTAACTGAATGTATAATTTAACTTTCAGGATCACATATTTTTGCCATGTTCACACTGCACAGGTCCAATTTAAATCATTTCATAAAATAGAGAAAGTAGCATTTGCTACTAATATGTCACTGCATCCATCTATGCCTAAATGTTTAAACATTTAAATGCCTACAGTCACTTCATTAACTATACAACTCATTTATAAGCTTTCCTCTAAAACAGTGACTGTAATTTATTTATTTGTACTCTCTGATCTTCTGGTGCTGTCCAGAATACTTAACATCAGTCCTGACCACTTGATTTTCTTTAAAGGACTTTTCTGAGGCTCCATATTAAAATGTGATTTTTATGATAATAAAGTGCTTGTAAATACACTAAAGATTGAATGGTGTGATTTTAGTGAATAATAAACCAGTTTTAATTATTAAGCATTCCATTTTTGAGATGACATTTCCTTGCTCTGGGGTCCCACAATGGTTTCTTTAAAATAAAACTGGGGGTTTACTCCATTTCAAATGGCAAAAAAATACAATCATAAGAAAAGCTGCTGCTAGCCCTCTCAGCTAGTCCTCAGTGAACAGAGGACATGCAACTACCAGGAGATTAACAGCATAAACATCAGAAAAACAATGCAAGACATTAAATTATTTCACTGCCTATCAGTACATTTTTTTCCTTAAGTAGCTCCACAAGACTCCATTACATACTCCTCTCCAGTTTTGCCCTTCCGAGAGTTTAACACTTTGCTTGCATTAGTGAAGTTGGATTCTCTGGGTATTGTACATGCTTCCTCAGAAAGCTCTGAAAGCCACGTAAAGGACAAAGATATCTATGCAGTTTTGCTGATGTGTGCTTGCTTTGCAATGACAAATTGTATTGTAAGAAAGAGCGCAGAGATTGATGATTCTAAGCTGTATGCTCTTTAATGCAAAGAGAAGCAAACCCCAAGTTTAATACCTGCGATAACTGGAAATCAACATGCACAGGGAGAAAGTCTTCCTGGAAACATGGAACCACGCTTAAACCATCTGTAGAATATAACTCAGGTATTTATGCAGTCCTTCTGCATGTGTATGACTCCCAGTGTCATGAAAACAGCACACATAAGCAGCAGTATCAAGTTCTGGTTATTAGACATAGTACCAGGAAGGCATATTAGAAAACCACCTTTTTTTTTTTTTTAAATCACTCTTATTGAGCTCAAAGCATGACAGCTGTGTATTTGAAGGATAAAAGAACATGCTTGAGCACCAGTTAATCAATCTGACAAGTACTACATTTCAAAAAATTTTCAAGCTTCCTGAAATGCAGCTACAAGATGTTTTCACAAGTTTTCACCCCACAGACAGTACTGAATTCCCCTCACTCCTTAGCGGATGTACCTTTTGCACTGAGTTTTTGTTTGGATGGACTAAGAAAAAATGACAAAGTGTCTCAAGTTTGGGTCCAACCGTACACATAATTCAGCCTTCAGTAAAACTGCTTTCTATAATGTTGCAGGCCAGCATTTGTTTACCATTGTAACCATTCTGTACTTCCTCTTCCATCATGAAAGACAAACTGGTCTGTGAACTCTTCCATCAAATCCAATAAGGAAAAATCAACAGGGATGGCAGGACCTACAAAATCATCTTTTTTTTTTTTTTTTTTTTAAATCCTGATGTGCTAGCAGCTAACATATCAAAGTGATAAACACATAGTGTATACTGAGGTAATTTCCATAAGACAGCTCACAGTCACTGCAAGAAGTTAGGGCTAGCAGAATGTAGCCTCATATAAGCAACAAATTTTAAGTGTTACCGGAAATCTATCTTGAATGGATCACTGGATGTTTGGACAATGTGCAGATAATGGAAGCAGTGCCCCAGAGGTGCACTGAAAATTCAGCTTCTAACTACTGTTAAGTATTTTTACTATTAGCAGAATTAGATGAGATGCCAAACAACAAGAGTTTCAGAAATACAAGCATGACACGGTAAAGGCCAAAAAAAAAAGTTATCCAAGTGTCATTCAATTAAGTAGTTAAATAGCTCATCTTGGCTTTGTACTGTTGAAAATGTTTATGGTGGATTACCTGTCACACTATGTAGTAAAAAAACATTAGAGAAAATCTTCTGCTGTAGACAGTTTGGGAAGACATGTGTGGACTGAAACTGAATCAGAAATTACATTTCAAAAATTCTTAAACTCCCCATAGTCCAACCTTAACAGTGCTAGCTGCTTCTGGAAATTTAAACAGGTATACGGAACGTTTTAAAGACCGTCTTGCTTCTACATTCATGAAAATCCAGATCAACTAAAAGGTTTTGGAAAGTATTTTATTGTTAAATTGTTTACTATATGTATAAGAAAAGGTGAAAACATTTATGATGCCGTTCTAATAGCAAAGGCATGATTTTTTCCTGAAAGGAAACAGAGCATCATTCTATCTTCCATGTAAATAATGTACCTCCATTAATGCTAGAGTGATTCCAAATAGGAAAAAACTGACAAGCTAGACAGCTAGATTTTTTTATTATGGCTGGGTTTTCAGTCTTGAACCCTATTCCCTCACTGCACTGTAATGTGTATTTATAACAGGACATTTGAAAATAATTTCTGACAGATTACTAGTTTTAGGGTTCATGGGACCTAAGCTGTAAGTTAGATGACACACTATTACAAAAAAAACACAGCTTAGAGGAAGAGTAAGTGAAAAAAATAAAAGCTTTTAAAGCAGGTTTTAAAGGTAACAACAGAGCTGCTTCATTACAAACCAAACAAGGCCTTCAGATCTTTCCACTATAGTGAGATACCACAGAGCATTAACCTTCTATGACCAAGAGTGACATCTATCAAGACATCAAAAAAACAAGCACATTTTCATCACCTGAAATAGATTTTTCTACTGCCTTGCAAAAAGGTAGCTTTTTGAGTGATCATGGACTCAGCTTCTTCCTCCAAAGAGCAGCATTTTCACCAGGCTTCAAATAGTACTACATCACTACAAAAAGACACTAACCACACCACATCATCATTTGACGTGGAAATGAAATTGTTAAGACTCTACATGACCTGCCTATTTAGCTACTGTGGTTCTACCTTGTGGTTCAAGGTCTTGATGGGTGATAAAAGCTTTTTGGTTTGGTCTCAAACAATCCACTAACCTGGTGGTCTTCACTGCTTGCTTAGCTTCAGCTACTCAGGTTCCATGAATAAGAATTAAATAAGAGTAAAAAAACTTTTATTTTAAATAAATGCCTATCATCATATCTATAATAATCCACTGCATTTCTTATAAGCACCAAAGCTATGTTAGCTTATGGAGCACAACAGGCAGCCCAGGCAATAAAAATTACCTATCAGATGAAAATAAAAAATTGCCTCTTCTAGAGACTCTAAGAACTACCTTGACAGGCAGGACAACATTCACATTCTTTGCACTGTAAGAAGGCATATGAGCTTGCTCAAGAACTAAGTCAACTTCTAGGTATAAATTCAATAACGCATACCCATTCCTCCAACACAATACACACAGATATTACTTGGTTTCCCAACACATACAGTCAGGAATATATCCACAGTCTGAGTGTTTTGTAGATGCTTAATCCCAGCTTTGGACAGCACCCCGCCGTTACCCTCAAGTGCTCTGTAACAAATACTGTGTAACAGCAGCTTTTCCCTTCAAGCTAATAACTCATTACGATTATAAATAAGTAGTCCCACACCAAATCCAGCCAATTCTGGTAGAAGACTTCTCTTGGCTCCTTCACTTCTATGCTCCTTTTGGACAAGAAAAGCAGTGCACTGCTGAACTCAGATGCAAATAATCAGCAACATGAACACCTATATATTCATAATCTCTCCACTGCCTGCTTAGCTATTCTAATATGCAAAATATGAAATCAATGCAGCTAATACACAATATTTGCTCTTACTCTTCACTTGTGACAGGAAAGTGAAATCTCACATGAGCAAGCTGAATCATCTAAGCTGCTGATGCAATGCCTACCTACTTATTGATTCACACAAATCGATTTAAACAAATTAGGTTTATGCATTAATATTCAACTTTGAGGGAAGCGATGTTTTTATTCTATCAGGCCAGAGAAGCGCCATATGTCCTTTGGCACTATTTTGCTATTATCTAACAAGCCCATGGCAGAATTATTGGTCACTTAAATCTACGTCCCTTTTGTCTACTTCTAGATTAATCTTTGGCTCAATTCTGTTATTATCTAACAAGCACACTGCAGAATCGATCACTTGACTCTATTCCCCTTTGCCTGCTTTTAGATGACACTTTTCTTCAGTCAATTCCTCCCCCCCCCGCCCAATACTTCTAAACATTAGTATGAACATACAAGTGAACTCAGAGCAACATGTTGCCAGCAGCTGCCATTGCTGCCCGATCAAAATACTGAAAGGCAAAACTATGGCTAATGAAGAAGTCAAACCAGAGTAGCTCTGGCATCAAGAAGAATCAGCTTATGGAAGACAGCAAGACACACCTACAGGACATCAATGTTCTTTCTGGCTTCTTTTCTTGCCTCCTCAGGAAAAGGACAGAGAAGAAAACAGTGACAGAACTGTTCACGTCATAGGGAACAGCTCTCTCTTTGGCAGCTATGCTCTGGCTTCTTCACTACCTTTATTTCTCCACAGAGGAGGGGATAAAATTAAGAAATTAAACTCTGAGGATGAATAAGAATGCCTGCCAGCCAACCATATGCTCTGGACTCTGGTTCACCATATCAGAAGCTTTACAGAATAGAACTCAGCATCTTCTTATTAAAAAAAAAAACCACAACATAAACACTTATTTTTTGCTCTCTCCCTATAATGAGAAAAAGAGCTAGACAGCAAAAAAGGGAGATGGGAAAAGGAAGTCTGAGGTCTACAAAGAGTAACTGAGTTTCTAATGTTAAGTCACATTGACAGCTTGTAATTTAGGAGTCTTTACCAATGTCTTCTTTAAGACTTTCTTTAGCTCCCTTGATGAAATAGGCACAGGACAGAATTGCTCTAAAATCAGCCCTAAATGGCAACGAAATCCCAAAAGAGGTAGGTAGAGGTATTTATGTAAAACAATGGTTCCTGATCTTCCAGAATTCAGCAGCACTCCATCTCTCCTTTGATAAGGAGGAGCAATGATGCTTACAGAACATATTTGCTATGTTTAATCTATATTTGCTTTTATGGAATCTGTAATGTGAATATTAAAAACTACACTTTATTGCAAATGCAATCTGCATTACTAGCAATATGTCCATTTGATTCTGTTTATTTGCTTGAATTTTGGAAATAAACCTCCATCTTCTTCAGATTAAGTTTCATCCCAGCTTACACATTTTGATAGGAAGTTAGAAGACAGCTCTGAGTGTTGTGAGCTGTTAATCATAGGGTCCGTGGCTGGGGGAGCAGAACAGGAGCTGCAACAGAGCTCTGATCAGCAGCCTGAGAGACAGAGATGTAGCGAAAGCTCAGAAGCAAAGTGTCAACTGAACTCCAAAAGCCTGCTGCTTCACCTATCAAACTAAAGGGAAGACTCATGGTAGAAATAACCAAAGAACACTAAATTGTTATGAAATCTATGTACAGGGCTCATCACAATAGAGGTACTGCTTTTAATAGCACTGATGGCACCTAGAGGGAAAAGAAAAAAAAAAGAGAAAAAATTTATTATATTTGAAGCACAGAAGTTCTGATTAGGAAAAAAGAAAGATCTCTTCAATTTCCAGGCTTGCCACGCAGCAAGGAAAGCATGGTAACAGCTTCTTTGCAGCTGTGGAGGCAAAACAAATCTGACTAGCACTCTGGGGTTTGGCCAGTTTCTCCCTGCTGGTCACTGACTGCTTTCCAAAAACACGAACAGGGTGAGAAGTCAGTGGAAAAGATCCTTTGCCATTCCTTCAAGAAAAAAAAAAAAAAAATCAAAATATAAAGACAACATGAAAGGCAGGATAAGCTTTCCAACCTAATGTTTATAAGCACTGGTGGACCAATTTGCACTATGTCCTGAATACATGGAGTAGAAATATCCACATAGCCATAATGTTACAAAACTCTCTCTCACATGACACACCCAACTGTGGTAATGCAATCCCCGAAGTTGTAAAAAGACAAGTATCAAACAGTAGTGGAGAAGTAACTTTGTGATCACACTGTTCCAGGCTGCTGCCAGAATACTACCTATTTTTGGTGCACACGCTCCAAGAACAATCAGGGGGAAAGCACAAAGTCCTAGAAGTAAAAGAACTCAGTGTCTTCTGTTCCAACTGAAGCTAGATTTTACATTTCAAATACTTATACATGGAAAAGATATCAAATAGTAGAGAATTTTTACTGCCTGTGCTAGCATAGGCATATTCCACAGCTCAAAGTTGGACATTAGACAAAACAAGCCTTGAAATAAGATGTGGTTTAGTTTCCTAACTGCAGGTATAATTAAACATTGGCAGAGCTTTCCAGAAGAGGTGACAGGCACACCATGATCTAAGGCTAAGATAAGATCAATTTCTAAGAGAGAAGTTTTAATTTATCTTTCAGGAAAGCTCCAGAGCCTACACATGTGGGGAGATCACACTGCATAACCACAGTAATCCATTTTGGCTTTGGGACATACAGATCTACAAAGTTTCAAAGACACCTGGAGAGAAAGGAATACTTTTCCTGCTCTCAGAAAGTTTGCAGCGCTACAGTTCCAAATGACTATAATAGTCAAATGATTTGATTGTAAAGTCAGTTACTTTGTTCAAAGCTCAGGAAATACTTTCTATCCAATTCAGAAATGACAAAATGTAGTGTGGGGAATACCCAAGATCATCCTTCTTCAGGCACACCAAAACTGACAGCTGGAGATAAGTCTACTGCACTGACTGCCCTACAGAAAGGGCTCCCCCAACACAAAACTAACCAGGACTAAGGAGGTTTTTCATCCTTCTCAATATTATGTATGCAGCTTGCCTGCTGGCATCAGCTGAACATTTCCCATACAATGAACGTACGGGGAGCCTCCAGGTTTAGCAACATTTCAGTCCAACTCTACGTCAGCAGCAGCCAAGCTAAACTTTACACAAGACAAAGGGTCCATCTAACCCAAAATACCGCCTCTACAACTTGCAGTCCCTCTACCGGCTCCCTGAACTGCTTGTTGAGATTTTGCTACTGTTTTCCCCTTTGTTTCTTTATTATCCCTCAAAATCACAAAGTCATGGAATCTACTCATAAAACTTCTCCTGGCCCTGGCCATCCATGGCAAGAGAAGAGGGAAGCTTGACAGAAGCGAGGGTAAAATGCTGACAAGCGTGGTGTCTGTTTCTGTTCCCTCATCCTGTCACATCTCCGAGCAAAGCACCACTGGGCAGCAGCCACTAGCTCCCTGGATGCCTTTAGAGCAGAGAAGGCTGTTCAGGGATATTCAGTGCTCAGTGTCCTGTATTTTTACTCTTTTGACCCTCAACCTCCATGCCCCCAGACCTACCACAATACTACAGCTTTCCTTGTATGTGTTCCCCTCTTGCTCTTCTAGACACTGAAGAGTCCTTTATATGGTAACTTTGACTTCTACCTGAAGTAGAAAATGCTAATAAAAGCACCTCTGACAAATACTGGCTATGATCCATGTAGGATCTTTCACAATAAATATCACGATGTCTCAAACTAATTATGTAAGCATGACATGGAAACAATCTAACGCTTACAATATGCCTCTGGATGAGGGTGACTGTCACTCCTAAGCAACAATAACCTTCACCTCAACTTTCCATTTTTGTCCTTCAATGTAGTCACCGAACATACAACGATTAAGCTGATGCTTTACAGAAACCCAGGTGGGCTGTGTTTGACAAAGATGCCCTCGCTCAATGAAACCAAACTGCCATGGGATAAGAAGGACAATTCAACTACGAATTAATGACCGATTAACAGATAGGAAATAAGAAGTTGGAACAATTGGCCTTTTTCCCAAAAAAGAAGGATCACCAGTGGAGTCCCACAAGGATCTGTTCTGGGATCAATTCCTTCAACATTTTAAAGCAAAATCTAGCAAAGAAGCTTAGCACTTACGTGACAGAGTCAGCTGACAATGCTTAAAGTTATTCAAGGTTGCAAAAGCGATGGCCAAAGATCTGAAGAAGACCTTAATGATACTGTTTAAGTGGGCTGTAAAATAGCAGATAAGATTAAATGTAGATAAATGTAAAGGGATGCATAATGTAGGAAAAAATCCTAAATTTATATACACAATGACAAATTCTGAATAGCTATTACACTTAAAAGAGTGATTTTGGAGTTATAATAGACAGTTCCATGAAAGCGCCAACTCAATGTTTAAAGATCGTCAAGAAAAAGCAGGTAGGAGATTAAAGAATAAAACTTCATATGCTATATAAGTTTACAGGGTGTTATATGCTCAAATACTGTAGCCAGTCCTGGTTACTGTTCCCCAACCCTGTTCCTCTGATACCTGCATCACTAACTCCAGTCAGGAACACACCTGCAAAAGGTGCAAAGAAAATAGCAAGGACAATGAAAAGGATAGAGTCACTTCTTTCTAAAACTCCTCTGGAAAAGTCACAAGCAAGGGATGGTAAATAAAATAAAAAGTTATCAAGCCATAAGCTACACAGAAAAACATGGATTCTCTTTTTCGCTGCCTCTTCCAATACAAGAATTAACAAACAAGGCATGAAACAAGCAGGTAGAAAGTTCAAAAACAAACAAAAAAGAAGTGTTTTTTCCACACCAAATGTATTTAAGCCTTATAACACTCAGCCACAGGATGCTGTGGATGCTACAAGCATACATGGCTTCAAATACCAATTGGACAAATTCATAGAAGAAAAAACCCACTGGGGGCACTAAAAACAAATATCACCTCTAGTTCCGGAAACCTGTGAGCCACAAATTACTGGAGGCTGGGAGAGGTATTTCCTCAATATACACTATACTCTTCTCCAAGCATCTGCTTTTGGCAGCTCAGAGAGGCAGGATACTGGGCTAGAGGGATCTTTAATGTGACCAAGAACAGTTATTTTTATGTTCTTACGTAACTCATAAAAAAGTGAAAACATTAATCGTATGTACATGTCAGAACGACAAGCACAGCACATTAAAGGACCAGATTTTCAAAGGCCTAAAGGTCAGCACAGTGACTAACTACTACAGTCACAGTTTGATAAGTATTTTTTCCAACATTACAGTAGCTTAGTCTCCCCCAACCACAAACTTGTGCAAACGTATGGCAAACAAACTGTGAAATCTGAATTTTATTCAGAACGGTTCCCTGCAGCTGTGCACACTGCTGCATTGGTACAACTGAGGGCATACTACAGGCTTGGAATAACAATGCTACTTAAATCAGAAGTGGCCCCAGAGGAAATATTTGTCAGGCTGCAAGCTGCATCAGTGGAAATGGAGCATCGCATCACACTGTCTTTTGTATCTCAGAAGGCCCTTTCCACCACATCCACCCTACCAACTCCTGATGTTTAAAGAAATACTGAATTATTGATATTAAAGACAGAAATGCTGTGAGTAGACTTATCTGTCCTGTTTATTAAATTTGTTCAACTCATCTATTTCCAGTTGCTTACCACATTTACAAAACTTCCACCACTTCAAATGGAAGACAAAAGGGGAGAGGGGATGAGAGGTTCTGCTTTGAAATTTGGGGAGGCATCTCACACAGGTTGAGTAGAAGCTTTCTTAACTTTAGCTGCAAAACTCCTCGACGACTCCATCACACTGAATACTCACCAGCACGTAAAGATCTGTTCCTACAAGTCACATCAGGTCTTAGTCAGAGCACCCAAGCTAAAAACAAACTGGCAGTATCTCCCATTAAAAAGCCTTGTGCATCTCAAAAGCTGGCACTTCTGAATTTGCAGCCTTTCCTGTTTTACCATGTTAATGTTGTTTTGGTGAAGGTTCCCAAGTGTTCAATACACTCTGTGGTACGTAGTGTGTTCTGTATGCATGACTCGTAAAAAGTTTAGTTCACAACTACCAAGAACGGAAATAATTTACTCTAATTTCCATGTCAATATCATATACAATATATCAAAACAGTACAACAAACACCTTGCTATTCCATTTGATAGCTCTACCAACCAACAACTATTTTAATGGAGAGTCGGGAAGAAACTAAGTCAGCTCTTCTGCTTTCAGATTATTATTTTTTTCCTGAATAAGGATATTAGTGTTCTTTAATTGTTTCAGGAAGTGATAAGCATCAAAAGCAGCAGCAGCTCTTAATCACTTGGCTTAACAAGGCACTAGAGAATAAAATATAAAATAAAAAATTTTAAAAATAGAGCTCTTTTCTTCCAGGGCCCAGTCCGAGAAATCTCTATTCAAGAGATACCCACTAGTCAAAGCCAAAATACAAGTCTCCTATAATTAAAGGCAATGTAATGCAGCTTTTCTAGAAAAAACTAAGAAATTTAAAAAAAAAAAAAAGTAAATCTATGCATCTACAATAATGACATAAACTTAAGTCACCTTTTTGACAACAAAAGTCAAATAACCTAGTTTTTCACTTTGTTCCTAAAAATGGCAAAACAAAGCAGTGAATTACTGCATTCTGGGAGTCTTCATACTTGTGATACTTTTTCCTTCTCTTCAAAAAAAAAAAAAAAAAAAGGCACATTAGTTGCCATCTACATTTTTAAACTGCTAAGTCTGCTCCTGCATTTTCCTCTCTTGTAAAACTAGGAATATGAAAACACATCGAAACAAAGTTTAAGATCTCTTGGGTCTCTGATCCCTGTGACCCTAAGCAGCAATCAGTAGATCCTTTTTCTGTGGGGGTGAAAGACCTAAAAGCAGATCCATTGAACTTAGGCACTCTCACTTTTAAGTGAGCCTATGCCTTTTCGAATATCTGCAAAGGTATGTTTCCTAAATAAACCACCACTTCTTGCACTAAGAATTAAGACCTAAGAAATGCTGGAAAATGCATCATAACTAATGTCACAATTAGGAGTGACCTACAGAAGGTTACTAGCAAGAAGCATTCTGTAATTATTACTACCAGCAAGCACAGAACACGAACTAGATTTCGCCGCATCCTCCCTCGCTTCTTCACCGCCGTGCAGGCAGGACTTCTGCCACCCCGACGACTCCCCCACCGCTCCCTCAGCGCCACGCCGTCAGAACCCTGACAGGCCGCCACATCCACCCCTCCCTCTCCTGGGGCCATCTACCTGAGGATGCCCACGTCACGTGGGAGGATGCTCGCAGGATGCAGCCTCCCCCCCAGGCCGACCCCCCCCCGCCGAGCGCAGCACCTCGCCTCTCCCCGACCCTCCGCCTCCCGCCAACCCCCGGACACTCTCCGCCCCCCCCCGGCCCGGGCCAGGCGCACCCCTCACCCGCGACTGCGGCAGCCGCAGCCCGGCCGGGCGCGGAAGGCGGCACCGCCGGGCGCCCCCGCCCGCCGCCGTCCCCGCCACGCGGGGCGCGCGTCTCCATGCCAACGGCCGCCACCGGCACGGCCCCCCCCACCTCCGGCCCTACGACCCGGCTTTACCCTCTCCAGCGCCTCCCGGCAAGGCGCCCCCGCGGCCCTGGCGTCCTCCGGGTCCTTCCTGCCGCCGCCCCCCAGCAGGGTGGCTCTC
Source organism: Haliaeetus albicilla (assembly GCF_947461875.1). Classification (NCBI taxonomy): domain Eukaryota; kingdom Metazoa; phylum Chordata; class Aves; order Accipitriformes; family Accipitridae; genus Haliaeetus; species Haliaeetus albicilla. The sequence goes on from NC_091490.1 coordinate 11,121,924, forward strand.
CGCTCCGCCGCGCTGGCGGCCACCGCCCGCCCGGGCTCCCTCCGCGGCGGCGGCGGCGGCGGCGGAGCCGCTTTGTCCCCCCGGGAGCGGCCCTTCCTCATCGCGGCGGCTTCTCCTCAGCGGCGGCTGCGGCACGACTCGGGCCCCCGATGCGCGGAGCCGGCCATGGCCGGCGGGAGTCACGGAGAGCCGGGGCGGCGCCGCCGCCACCGTCGCCGCCACCACCTGCGCGCGGGGCGGAGGGACATGCCCGCCCGCCGCCGCCGCCGCTCCCGCCGCCCGCCTGTCAGGGAGCGCGGGCGCAGCGGCTGCCGCGGCGCCGCCCCCCCGCCGCGCGCCCGCCCGCCCGCCCGCTGCCTATCGCGAGAGCACCGGCGTCGCGGCGGGGAAGAGGCGCGAGACTTGGCGGGGAGGAGGGAAGGAGGGGAACGCGCGAGACTTGTCACGAGGGGCGGGCGGGAGGTGCGAGGCGGGAAAGGGCGCGGGGCAGCTTGGGAAGGCAGCGGGCGCCGCTGAGGGAATGGCGGTCTCGCCGACGGGCAGCGGGGCCCCGCACGCTGCCCCCGCCAGCCCTGCGCGGCTCCCTGCACCGCCGCCGGTGGGAACACACGCAGAAGGGAGGAATACACCGCGGGGGGACCACAGCAGTCCGGCAGCCTGGCTCCCGGTAGGGCTGCCCGGGCAAGTGACGCCTCCGGGCTGCAGATGCTCTGCTGCCCTGCCATGAGAGGAGGGACAGGGCTGCCTCGTTGCGGTCGCAAAAGGAGGCTCAGAGGTGTAGACTGAGGATGCACAATGCAGTAGTGTCTCCGGGGAGGGGGGGGCGGTGTTTCTGCCCCCATCGTTATCATCCGGGATCAGCTCAGGTGTCCAGCAGCAACCAGCTTCCGTGTCAGTAAACTCTTAACTGCCCCTGGAAATGTAAGGTGAGCGCAGGACCTTTCCTGTGGTGTCACCAGTAGCAGGTAGCATTTGGGAAAACGCCACACTTCTTTGTTCCAAGAGGCCCGCCGACTCCTCCAGTGTGATATGGTGGGAATCAAGCCCCAGCCCCCGGCAGCGCTGGGGTGACTGGAGCCTCTCTGGGCAGCCCCCAGCCCTCTGCAGGAGCACTGAGGTGCAGGAAGACGTTTACCAGCTGTGCCGTCAAGTGCTACAGCCCACTTTTTCATGGAGAGTGGGATGGCATCAGGAAGCAGATTAAGATGTAGTTCCCTGTCTCAGTAGAAAAGACAAACCAGCAGAGATTCATTACCTCAAGGAGTAATCAGAGCATATATCATCATCTTGTGTTTCATCTCAAGAATTCACACCCTCTCAACATTTTTGTCTTTGCAAATTATTTCCTGAGGGTATAAGTTACCAGTTTCGGGATTCATTTTTCACAAAAGCGACTTCAAAGTTGTCCCTTTTTTTTCACTATTACATAAACAGGAACCTTGCTACTGCTGCAGAAAAAACAATTCCTCCTCCCTTTTTACCAAGCTGAAAAGGCTTATACATCTTCAATCAGGTAATCTGATTTTATAATTTTTTATTTGTTTTGTACAAAGAAAGACAACAAAAATACACTTTCAAACAACTTATTGACGTAGATGGGTGGGAGCGTTTTTAACTCATTATTAAGAATATTTAAATTCTTGCTGAAAACTATTTCAGGATGCTGGATTAGTCACAGAGATTTTTTTTCCATCATAATTGTATATGATAGAGATGGACAACCATGTGGAATTTCCCAGCTGGGAATCCTGCCCTAACTAAATGTAAATAATGCAAATTTATGGAATCTTGGCATCCATGATAATGTGAGTCTATTAGGATGGCACGGTGCCTCATCATAATTTGGCTGGATCTTTGCCCTGTTGCAACATAGATGCCAATTAGTTATTTGTTGGTTATGGCCTGTGGGCCACCTTGCACTGGCTTACACCTGTTCGCTTCATGTGCCAAAAACGAATTCATGAATACGGGAAGAAAAGTCACAATGAGAATTTGAATAACACTACCTGCCTTTGAAACATATTAAAACCAAGTCTTAATTGTTAGCTTTAGATAGAATTGCAAATAATTGCCTCCTGGTTCAGTATTTTATGCAAAACAATTTAAAAATCTTTTTGATCTCTCCGAATCAAAAAGCCATTTGGGGGTTAACAGGACATTTTACTTGTGAAAAGATTGCATTTGGTTTGCTTCTGGATTATTTCCTTCTCTGTTTAATCCCTGTTTAGTATTTTGGACTCAAGGTATCTTTCCAATATTTTTGAAACAAAAGGAACAGTGAGGTTTCACGTTGAAGGAATAGGAAAAATATTCCTCATTTTACTGATTCTCCCAAGTTTTTTCCATTTAAACTCATCACTGAATATGACCTGAATCTGCAGACCAATCTGAGTGACCTGATTTTTCTTTTCCGTATGAGCTAGTTTTCTGAACTTGTTTTTTTTTCCAACTTTAAATAAAAGTGAACGAATCATGAGAGGCTTGGCAGGTAAAAGGGGTACAGATGAATGAGACAGAGCATGGTGTGATGTGCCTACAATCACAGTGTTTGTTTCCAGAAATATTCTGTCACATCCAAAAAAGATAGAAGAGTAATTAATAAAGGCTTATAAAGGGGCTGATTCTTATGTTACCCAGACTGACTGACATGGAGCAAAAGCAGAGAGAGCCTCTGTAGCTCACTTACTGATACTCAGCTAATACTCAGTTAATTCTGTTTCTCTTTGCAGTTCCAGATACTTCCTTTCCCTGGCTTCCACCTTCCATTTTCTCCATGTAAAGAAGGTCTCAGCATGCCCTTCTTGTTCAGAAGGTAGCTGGAACGATGCTATCCAGGAAGAGTTCTCTTCCATTCTTCTCTAGCTGGTTTAAAGGGACTTTTGGTAAGACAGAACACAGAGTCTAGTCCAGCTTATTCCATAATGTTTTCTGAAATGACATAAATCCATCTGCAGCATTTTTATGACTGCTGAGCACACAGCTACAGCAATAATTCCTGGAGCTGGAATAGAGGTACACAGCTTGAAGCTGTGAGGTTAAAACCTCTTTATTCCAAACAGAATAGGAAATGCTAAATAGTAGAAGTTATTAGGATGCTGCTGAGCAAGAGAATTTCCTCTACAAAATGAAATACTTAATCATTTGAATTCTTATTAAGTTCGAACATTTAGCAAAACTGCTGCCGCACAAAACCCAGCTGATCACCTGTTTTCACTGTTTCCACAGCAGAACTGCATCTCTAATGCCACGAAACAAGTATATTGCTAAGGCTTGTCATTTGTCATTCTGCTCACAATATACACATAATCTTCACTCTCAGTATTTCTGCTCTGTGTGAGACAGAGGAAATGGCTTTAGTTGTTTTGCATGTTAAACTGTCACTCACCTTCTGTTAGTGACCCAGTTCTAATGGTATTCACAGAGAAGTTTTGGTCTTTACACTGGAATACTAATGTTTGGCAATTGGCAATATGCAGTCAGCCCGGAAGACGGCACAGTACTTTGGGATGTTGTACTATACCTGCACAGAATGTCATTAATGACAAGTAATTATACAGGCTGCACGTCATCGCCATGACTCCTAGCTATTTCCCTAACTTCACCTCTGTGACAGCATTCTTTTTTAAAGATGCACAAAAAAACCCAGCTTGATACAACTAAAGAATACCAGTTATGAGCAAAATAAAAAATATGGGTAAAAAAGTAGTTACATGAACTGCAGGAAGAGCAAGATTTGCTAGGAAATGCTTTGACTAAGACTAATCAATTACTCTTTATAAAATCATGCATCCTTTTGTTCAGCAAAAAGCAAAACACCAATCCCCGCTCTGCAAGGCTGTCTAAGCAACACATGCTCCCTGCATAGCTGAGAACTGCAACCGCAGAGTACAGCTCCCCACCACCACCCCTAAGCTCCAGGGAAATGGTAAGAAATATAGGATTTTCCAAAATAATGCAGGAGATTTAGTAAGTCTGGGGCCTTGACACAATCTAGGCAATATTTACTCATGATCTGAATCTAGTGAGGTCTGCTATTTGAGAAGTTCTGCATTAGACATTTGCGTAATTGATAAAAATACTCATAGTTACATGAGGACTTTTTACAGGAAGGATGTAAACCCTCATGTTTCAAGGCACAAGCTAATCATTGAATTAAAGAGGATTAGGAAGAAATTTCTTACAGGCAGGTTATTCCATAAAAGTATATTATACAGTATATTATTCCAGTGCATCTTCACTAGAAACTACTACTATTAGTCAGTCCCAGGGACATAATAATGAAGTAAACCAACTGACAACCTGGTCCAGGATGGCAATTACTAGATCTATATATAACAAAAGTCCAGTCCTAACTGGATATCATTTGCTTTCCAATTGTTATTTTCCTTCTTTATATACCATGAAGGACATACATCCTTGTTTGCAGTGATGCAGTATGTCAGAGTGACAGCTTTGCACTGCTGTAACCTTGTTCCAGATATATTTATGTCTGACAAGGAAGTAGAAGGTGTAAATATGCAAATATATATCAGGAGTTAAAAGTATGTTTGTGAGGTTTAGGGAGAGCTTACTGCAATAGTTAAGTTAACAGCACTTCTTAGCAACAAAAGCTCATCAAACACATTACAGCTTTAAAGAGACAGAAAGAGACCAGTGAATATGCTGCTTTCACTGTCAGCCTGGACTTGATTGTACAGCAATTGCTACAGTTGAGCTCTTACCCCTAGGTGTTAACATAGTACAAATTACATATGCATATAAATATGTATATTTGTGTGTATTTCTGAAAGGTCCAGAAAGGGAAGTACATGGGGAATGGAGAGATGCTGGCCAGCAGGAACAGCATCAGATCCTAACTGTTGTCACCCTCTGTTTGAGCACCCAAAGATGAGTTTTAAGGAGGGCTGGGGGGAGGATTACACATAGTTCTACTGTTATTTGTGGAAATGCATCCCAAATATAAGATGACACATACATGGAAGCCATGGAAATCCAACAGCTGTGCAGTGGAGGCTGTCATCTGGACACTTCAAGAGACTTAATGGGTCTGTATTGAAAGAGAACAGACAGAAAGGGCTTAGATAAACTGAGAAGGGAGTTGGACGTGAAAACAGTTTTTGACTGATACAACAGAGAGGGGAGCCATTTGAGGGATGCAGAGAGAGAGAGAGGGCACAATGTAAAGAAAGGTAGTGGGGAAAAAATACCTTTTGCATGAGTGTTGTGGTCAATTTCTAACCACAGATTCATCACAGGGCAATGAGTCAAGCTATCTAGAACTAATATGACATGTATGGGAGTCATTCCTCAGAGATGTCTGCAGAGACACTACATGGACCTCAACTGTGTCCTCCTTAAAATTCATCCCTGCTGTGATACTAACAGGAAAAGCTCAGCAGTGATTAATCTGGTGGTTTCTAGTCACTGCCTTTTAATATGTTGACCAGTATGATCTCACTGTTACCTTGTGCTTGCATTATTTGTTTCCTCTATAGACCTGTCGGCCCTTAATTTTTATTACAAGGTGTTCAACATAACAATTAAAAAAAACCCCAGAATGCTAACACAATGGGGCTTAGAGGTTGCCAGTTCTGACTTAAAGTACTGCCAGTCCTACCCTCCCCTATTTGTCTTTCTCATTGTGATACACCACCCTTTTCCTCACAGCAACACAACTCTTCTACAGCTGTGCTATAAACTGAATGGGGAAATTGATTTGGCTAGAAACACTGGAGGCAGGAGGAAGTTCTGGATTTCTTTTTGCTGGATCAGTTCCCCCATTTGGTTGGGTGCACAACCCCATCTGGGCTGTGCCAGCACAGTGCAGGGAAAGGGTCAGTACAGGATCAGGGCAGAAAAGGAGGCTGTGGGACATGGCCATCCGTAATCCAGTATTGGCACCAAGTACTTTAAAACGCTACATCACAACTTTACGCAGGGACATCTAGGCATTACCTCTATACAAATAATAAATACCCATAATAAAAGTGTAAATAAATTTTTTTAAAAGTATTCATACTCCCCTAAGAAGAAATTAATCATTCATAAGTGATTGTAGGAAATTCAATCAAATGTTAATAGTCTAAATTAGAAACAAGATTGCAGTTGGTTAGTTCTGGAGTATAGGTCAAGCTGGGCCCAGATTTTCTTTGTCACTCGTGAGAGCCCATATCACACCACACAGTCAGTAGCTATCCAAACCAAAGGCCATTCTTTGTAGAAAAAAATAACAATAATTGTTAGTGGTTCAAGGAACCTCACAGTAACAGACTAGCAGAATGTGAAAGGCAAATGAAAGACTAGGGCAAAGGAAGAGTGTTCAGTTATGCTTTTAAGAGGTGCTTTCAACTCAGTAATAAGCTAAAATAAGTAGGTTTTTGTCCCCTTTAATTTTGAAAAACCTAACATGGGGCTTAAAATAACATTTTTACAATAATAATTTTGTTGTTTGGGCTGTGATTGCTTTTTAAACCTACTATTCATTAAAATATCTGCTTTTTTTTTCCCACTGACTCACTCACTTGGCTATATAAAATTACTGGTGCTTTTGTCATTCCTGTGCCCTGTTGGAACGTCTCAGCAACGTCTGTGTACTCAAATAAAGCAAGTAAGCCTTACTTCGTGCCATGATGTATTCCTTACACAGACAAAATAAAAGGAGAAATCCCAGCCCCACCAAAGTGAACAGAAACAAATCACACCTTAAATTCAGTAGAGTTAAGATTTGACCTCAGTTTTTTTCCCATAGTCAGGAGTGCCAGACTGAGTCCATCTGGAGTGTCACCCCTGGCATTCAGCTTGACTGGTGACATGATACATTCAGCAGAGAGATTTGTGAATATGAACTCTTGGTTCTGAAGTCTAACATAGTGAAAATCAAGAATATATACTTAACTGATCATCAAATAATGTGCCCTTGTTGCAACTTTAAATGCAGTTCTGCAAAGGAGCTTCAGGAATGACACTAAATTAGACAACAACCTGTGCTCCTAATTACATTTCTTGTCACAGTTAACGAGAAAAACAATTCCAACTTCTGAGCTTGCAGGCTCACACTGAGATGTGAGGAACAAACATTAATTCCATTAGCACACATTGCCATCTATAATAAAGCTGTAACAGGCCAAATGCTCTAATTTACGCTCCTGAAACTCTATCTCCCTCCGGTCACGCTGTTGTTACACTTTCAGGATGCCAAGAAGGGAAATGGATCTGGCAATTGTCACTGGTTGGAAGTGCAAACATTTTTTCCCTTAACCACATCGGCTTTGCAGAGTTACCAAGAATATAAAACCGTAAAAGCTTACTTCAGTCATTAAAGAGATCTGACTCACAAAAGAGGAATCAGTGTGTTGAATTAGGAGATGTCAGTTGACATAGTTACTAAACTGATTGCCAGAAGCTGGGAAGTGAGCAACTAGCTTTATTTTTTAAACATTTTTTCCCCTGATTTTCTGCTAATGGCTCTTGCCAGAAGGAAGTTGCTCAGGTAGATGGCTCTTGAAACCTAGTATAGCAGTGTTTGTGGTTTTGGAATAGATGCATACTTTTACTAGTATCATAGGCCACTACCAATTAGATCATCAGATGATAATAATAATAATTTAACATTGTGGTACCTGAATTGCTGTCTGTGGCGATATCTTAACATCACGCATGCTTTAACTCTCTCTTAACACCATGCATGTTTTAACTGTGGCTCTTGAAAAGATTAATAGAATAGAGCACTGATACTCAAGTTAAAATTAAATGGCAGTAGGAGTCTAAAAAGTACAAGAACATCACTGAGTACTTGAAAATAAGTTCAATTTTAACAAATAAAGAGAAATTACCTATTCAAGCATGGGAAGGGGTAAGAAACTTCCTTTAACGAATGTCTCAGTATGAGACATCACACAGAATAACTAGCCAGAGAATACTTTAAGAAAAAAGAGTCAAGATTCACTTCTCAGGTGATGAAGATGTATAGCTGAGATCTCTAAAAGCTCCTTAGCCTGAGCCTGCTTACATGTATTGCTAACCAAAGCCAAGTCTGAGAAATCACAAACATATGACAATTTTCCTGCCTGCTGTTAGAAACTGTGCCTCATCTCCCAGCAAGTGATCCCATTTGGCTCATACTCAAAGCCTGAAAGAGATCCCAGTTTCCTATAGCTTAATATAATTTGTATGTCAATTCAATGAACAGAGGCATTACAAGAAACGTCCTGGCATGCTTACACCTTTACAAGCGTGCATATATTTTATGCAAACCGAGCAGTAAGGCACAGAGCATGTACTATTTCTGTGCTTTTTACCAGGCTGGCTAGCCCATCCACTCATCACAATGTTGAAAGTGAGTGTTCATATTATACAGTGGTCTTTATTTTGTATGAATACACAGATCCAAGTGCCGAGCAGTATGCACGAATCCTTCACATTACAAATCAGCAAGGAGCTCCCTGAATTTCAGCCAACACTAGATCAAGCCACATGAGGTGAAGGCATGGGTAGTAAGCCGTTACATTTACTTCAGTTTCTCCTATAGTTACTTTATGCCTTTTTAAACTTGCCTTAATTAAATTCATTCTTTAAACTTGTCTTAATTAAATTCATTCTGGAACATAAAAATTGCTCAGTTTCCACTGATCTGGAAATGGCTCTTTTTAGGCCAGCAATCTTTGCCTTGAGGCACTTACTAGAACTAGGATAGGAATCGGTGCTTACAGCTTATAGAGATTGTTTTATTATCATGCTCAGTGAGTTTGCTCAATGAGATTCATACCACACTTCCATTGTGCCAATGTTTGTTTTTTCAAGCAAAAAAGGTTTGTAAATAATGGCCCCAGAGTATTATCTGACAAACCAGTGTTCTGTTTTAAACACAAAAACAACAGATGCTACTTTCCTTATGCATCTAAGTAATTGCAAGGTACTGAGTGGTGCTGCCTTTTACAGTAATCAACAAGATTTGATCTATGACAGTAAGTGCAACTACTTGTAATCACCATGTCTACCTTATGCGATGGTTTATGTTCAGATGCAGAATTCTCTTTGCAGGAAGTAGATCTCACAATGAAATCCAATCAGGAATTACTATCAATGGTACAAGCAACAGTTTCTTGTACTGCTTGTGACACTGGTTGATGAGTACATATGAAGCAGGTAGAGCAACCGGAGCTAACAGCAGCAGGTTTTAAAGGGATCGTGTGAAGAAAGAGCAAAGACCTGGGAATTGGGAGATGTGGATTCTCTTTCAGGGGCTGCAATAAAATTACTGTGTAAGACAAGGCAAGCCATCATATCTATAGTCAAAATTAAGCCAGTTATGCTGAAATATGAAGTGTTGTTTTTAATGTGTCTAATTCAGTGAAGTCATAATCTGTGATAAGAACCCCATGAAACTGTTGTAGAAATTAATAATTAATAATACAAGGAATCATTGAAAAATCAGGCAGGGGGAGTTAGTTGTATTTGGTATACAGGAGAGCTGTTGTTTTTCTAATTCTAACCTATGTTTGTACTTTCCTCTTTATCAAGTCAACGTTTGCAAGCAATAAAAGGGCATTATGTGCTGGTCATTGCATCTGCTTTCGAGATAAATCTATGTTAGCATTCCAAAGGGTGAAGGAACTCTTCCAGGGCAAACAAATTCTGGAGCACTGATGCCAGATGGTGTGTATATAAAGTGGAAAATGAGAAAAGCAATTTACTGTGTTCCTGTTCCAGCGAGAAGTATCACCCAGAAGGACAGCAAAAGAGGTGAGAATACTGAGAAATTGGAGAGACAGTCTTCTTCTATGTAACATGTTGTTTTCTTTATATCTGAAAAGCCTAGGTACATAGAGGAGCTGCAATCCTTATTCAGGCAAAATTATTCCAAAAAGGTAATGGGAATATTTAACTAAAGAGTGAAAGGTTACATTAATAACATGTGTAAAGAATTATGTATTGGTTTATGTAACAGGTTCTAGATTTATATATATAGCTCACCAGTACGTAATCTGTCTTTAGAGACATTTTAGTGGCACAGACAAAATGTTTTTATCTTGATGGATCGGATTCTGAAGTATAAATTAGCATAGCCTCAACAAAGGCAAGTTATCAATGTAATTTATCCAGCTCAGGTGCTGACCAGTACTAGCTCACTTGCAGCTGTATTAAATGTGTAATTTCCAAGTGTACAAAACAACTCTGCAAGTTTTAGAACTAATCAATCTTTTCTTCAAATCTTGTGAAGCAGAGGAATGTCTCTTGGAAGGGTTCAAAGATAAATTCAGGTTGCTGTAAGAAATTTAAAATAATTTTCTTAAATACTGAAAATTATAACATGTTTTCATAAATAGCCTGAACTATTGATGGCTTTTATCACTTGCCGTTGAACCTCAAAAATATGTAGCAGAAGTATAAGTGTTCAGATATAAGCAAAGAGAAAGGGAGAATGTGTGTCCTAATATTTATGTGTGGATCTTTGCTGAGCATATTTTATTTGGTTATATATTTAGCTTTTTTAAAGCAGTCCTTCCTCTTAATGTTATGGCTTCTCCTAGAAATAAACGATATAAATAAAGACTTCTCTCCATACAGAAAAAAGAACCGAACAACAATGCTGAGGTTTGTTGTCACCCTCTTTGCTGTCATAACATCATCTACCTGCCAAAAGTACGGATGTCTGGAAGGGGACACCCACAAACTGAAGCCAAGTCGTGAGCCAAATATGCATGAATGCACTCTGTACTCTAAATGTAAGAGTGGTTTAATTTTTGCCAAATATAGTCTAGAAGTACAGCTTTGTACACACTAATTGTTTTGGCAGTTCCCTTAATTTCTCAAAAATATATAAGATGCAGTATATGTTGCATTTGAAAAGCTTCCTTTATTGGCATTTTGCTGCATGCAAACCAAGAGTAAGATTCTGGTTCTTAACAAAGGCAACTGCAAAACTCTCATTTACTTCATTTATTTTCTTTTAAAAATGCTGATGAAGTTTACTTTTCTTGTAGCTCCATCTGCTTAAAAAAGTTTACAGCAAAGATGAATTTGGTTTATTGTGATTAAGTATAAAAATTAATTAATTGTAGCAGACACCAAATAGGAAAGGTTGAAATCAAAATTCTATAGTGAGCAAAGTATAGTATTTATTATATTTCTTCAACTCTCTTCTTATGTTTGGTAGCTTTCAAAGTTAGTATCCCTCAGGATATAATATCTGGCAGAATACCAGTAAAATTCTTGGGGCTCTCTGGGCAAACCTTGACAAAGCACTGTTGATGCCAGTCCACCTCAGTTAGCATTTACACTGCTACTTCCAAAACCAAAAATGTTACATCTTGAGTACATCTTCTGCTTAGTACTAAGAGACTTCATCATGTTATGAACCAAACAGATTCATCTTTCTTACATTTTGAGTCTTCCAAGTACAGTATTAAAGAAAATCCTTATTACAAGATCTCTTGTTTCATTCCTAACAGCTTCCTGTTGCTATGTAGACTTCACAGAGCAATTGGCTCATTCCCCAGTAATTAAAGTAAACAACAGCTACTGGAACAGATGTGGGCAGCTCAGTAAATCGTAAGTCAGCTTTGATGTTGTCTGTGTCCTGGTTCAATAGATCTGTGCTGTAGCAGCCACACAGCTAATGGTAACTCCCCCTGGAGTTGCTGATGGACGGTCCCTGGGTTGCCCTACAAATTATGCCACCCAGCCTGGTTCCCATCATCTTTTCTCTATACCTGACCAACACCTGACTCTTCTTTTTCTCCTCTCACAAAAGCCCGTGAATCCCTAAGTATATATTATTGGTGCAGAAGGATTTATGCCATTTTATCAAGAAAGGGTTACATTTTTTTCAGGTTTGCTTTCAGTATAGAACCAGGTCTAGCAATGCAAAGCAGTCATAAACCCAGTAGGTAACAACCACACCACATCTCTGTAGCTCTCCAAAGCAACCATTACATACCAGTGAGTGTGACCCCTAGTCAATACAGACCAGGCTTCTTCCTTTGTTTAGAAAGCAGGTCAACTAGATTATTAAATCTCGCAAACAAAATGCACAAGAGTCCAGAAATGAAACTTCTGAGTATTTAGAATAAAAAATTCTTGTAGCCCTGTGGGTTTTGTAACCATGAAGAATGTCTTCATAATTAAGATTTTTAGTATCTCATTAGTTGTTAGAGCTGTGAAACATGGCAAGTTATAGAAATAAAAGAATGAAAGTACAAAACAATTAAGCAAAAACAGATGTGCAAAAGTAACAGCTATTGCCTGCCACTCCCAGAAGAGCAGCAACAGTATGCATTTTTAAGTAACTTCAGCTGGGCTGTGGGAAAATCTAAAGATTAGTGAAACCATGAGGCTACAACACAGAAGAAGTTTTGTACTTTAGTTTTAAACTACATTTTATTATTGCCTGGAATCGTTCTTGCCAGGAAAACTCAAGGCCTCAAAAGTTTACAGAAAGCTTACACAAATAGGGCTGAAATATGCATGGAAACATTTGTGCACTCTTTAGCTGGCTATGGTAATTGCACGGTCAGAGTCTGTACACAATGCCAAAGGAATGAGTTTGGAACCTAGACACTAGCAGGGTGAAAGGATGCTTTTCTGTATTTTTCTCCTAATCTGTAGTATTGCATCCACATCAAAGCAGGCCTAGAAAACTGAGGCTATAGCCTTGATGCTAAGAAACAGGCTTATCTGTGGCTTTTCTCACCCACCACAGCTGTGAAGATTTCACAAAGAAAATTGAGTGCTTTTACCGGTGTTCACCACATGCTGCTCACTGGATCCATCCCAATGACACTGCTGCTATTCGGTCTGTTCCACTGTGTCAAAGCTTTTGTGATGACTGGTAGGTTCAGCTTTTTATCAGAGTATTTTTATTTAGCTTTAATATGCCTGTGTTACTAGGGTGTCAAGGAGTATGGGTGGATGAACAGATCTCCCAATCAAGTGGCACTGAAATTTGATGGTGTTGCACCACCTTTATGCCTTTTCTCTTGTTCTGCCTCTTCATTTCTTGTTTGGCATCTCTACTTGTTCCTCTGCTAAGCTACTACCCTCAAAATAATGATACAGGCTGAATGCAGGATGGAGTCACTAAACTCTGGCAGAGTTTAGTGACTCCGTAAGGATGCAGTGCGGTGGCATCAGAACTGCCTGACACGGTGGAGGAGCTCTCACCACGTTGAGAGGCACTAAGCAGTGAGGGCCTGCCCACCCTTAGAAAAGTCCATACCTGTGAGTTAGCATTTATGCAGTTAGCATTTTAAATCTAAATACTTGATCATGATATGATACATTTCTTATATATGTATAAAATCATAGAATGGTTTGGGTTGGAAGGGGCCTTAAAGATCATCTAGTTCCAACCCCCTGCCATGGGCAGGGACACCTTCCACTAGACCAGGTTGCTCAAAGCCCCATCCACCCTGGCCTTGAACACTTCCAGCAATGGGGCATCCACAGCCTCTCTGGGCAACCTGTTCCAGTGCCTCACCACCCTCACAGTGAAGAATGCACTACAGAATCATGAAAGCAGCCACTTTCTGTATGTTTTCAATTAATTCATATAACAAATTAGCTTAATTCCTTAATTTTTCACCCTTGGCCTTTTCTCTTCCCTTCCATCATCCTTCTCTCTAAAATCACTTCTAAAAGCCTGAATCTCAGAGAAACTTGCAGCCAAGTAATGCTAAAAATTTTAATAGCAACGAGCAAGCATAATAGCATTTAATTTTGTTTCCCAAAATATAGCATCAAGGAATCACATTATTTTTTGAGTGCAAGACATGTAGTGGGACAACTGTCTGTCCTTAGTCTTGGCGTAGGAGCATTGTATCCAGGTGGGGTACTGAGATTTTTTCAGTGGTCCATATCCAGCATATATTTCTCCCTCCCTCCTTCCCTCCCTCCCTGTTTTGAGATGTTGGACCTTAAATAATGTCATCACGTGACATATAAATCTCAAGTCAGTACCATATTCATGTTGTGCCTAGTAACTACAGTAACTTGTCCGTATGGTTAAACTGGTGTGAAGCATAGTACAAACAGCACAGGCTGTGTTCGCACTATGGGATTATAACTGCTAGCATCCCTTGAAAGTAATGAACTGTGAATGTCTGAATCCCTTAGGCTGCTCTGAAAATCACAGAAGACTGTTTTAGTACTTCTAAAAATGTTATAAAAGAGCTTTTCTTGGAAGCACGGAAAATACAGAACACACAGTAGCACATGGTCAGGTTCTCCTGCACTGCTCTGTACAGTGCTTTCCCTAGTGGTTACACAACTTGAATGTTATTGACACATGGATCCATTTTCATTCTCATCTTCTCTTCAAGAGCAAAGAAGTCATGTATGCAGTACAGTATTTTGGTAGGATTTGTCTTTAAATATGTCTCCATTGCTTTGTGCCAGAGAAGGAAACAAGAAGTGTAGCTTGGATTTGTAATGGAAGATAGTGAGAAGGGCTGATATATTTCTTAGCTTCCCTAGAGTTTCCTCTAGTGATGAATTTTATTTCTGTGTTAGGAAACTCCATGTGCCTCAGGAACAGATTTGTTATGCACAGTCTTCCTTCCTAAATTTTTGGTAATCTTCTAAACTGAATCCAGATTATTGACCTCCTTCAAGATGAAGACTGAGACCTTGAATTTGCCTCAGTGCTCAGAATCTCAAAGCTCAGAAGCAAATATTACCAAAATTTGAAAACATTTGGATATTAAAGCATTGGAGTTGCCAGTGAGCTTTAGGATAGATCTAACAGGCAAAGTGAAAGAATACCAACATGTAAAACAAATGTATCCCAAAATAAGTAGGACACAAAGTCATCACCAAACTGCTATATCCAGTGAATGTGTAAAGATGAAGGAAAATACACCCTGTAAGTTTAGTTTGCATCTATGAACTGGTTTAAACCAGCTTCAGTATATGTCAGATTTATACCAAAGTGCACATGGTGGGTCAGTATTACATAGCAAAACTCTCAGTGTCCCCTGGGTATTGCCAGAACTTCCAGGTAGACAGCATTTTTAACTTCTGTTGTTGGAAAGTATGGAGGTGTGTGATTGAGAGCTGCTGCACAGGAAAAACTGACCCTTTTCCAGTATAGAGTCTTCTGGCAGAGAGTAGGCTCTACGCTAAACAAATACTGAACAATGATCTGTTGCCCCTGTTGGCATCATAGATGCCTGGCCTGAATCAAAAATGTAATGATGACCCATTACCGTGCATGCTAGTCTGTGTGCCTGCCTAATGCCAATGTCAAACCCATTCCCTCACACTGCTTAAGGCCTGAGGCTAGAAAAGAGCCTGGACAGAATTCCCACTCATTCTGGTGATTTAAAGTAACATTTTTTCATGTTCTATTCACTGGAGTCCCTTTAGCATGCTGTAACACTGCTAGTGATGTGACCTACTTTCTCTACATGCCGTGAGTGTGCCTGCTGCATACTGTATGTCTTTTTGTGGCCAGAAATGTGCAGAGGATTCTGAATGAGCAGTGACTTCATTTAAAAGAAGTTAATCTGCCTAGCTTGGGGCCTTCCTTTTCTTCCTATTGTCTTAGGTTTCCTTGCTCCCACTAGTCCCAAAACTATTGCTTTTGAAAGAGCCCTATGTACAAGCCATTTTCTGATCCACCTGTAAAAGGGCCCTGTGCCCTTTAAAAGAGAAACAGCTACTTAAAAAAAAGGGGGAGGGGGGAAACTTTAAAATAAAAATATCCTGCCCATTGTGCATAGGGAGCTAGTATGTTCAGGGAGGATCTTTTAAGTATTTGGTTATGTTTCTCACAGGTTTTAATTAATGTTTGAAGAAACCACTTATGGGTTTCTGGACAGCAGAAATCATACTTTTCATAAGTCATGATTTTTCATAAACTTAGCTTCATAATTACTTCCATTGGGATAAAGAAAAACTTGTAACAATAGAGTTATGCCTTGCTACCTGCTTATATAACAAACCACAGAGTCAGGCAATAATCATAATTAGGAATCATTTCATCTGACAATTCAATAAATAATAGTGAATAAAAATATAAATACTTTAATAAACATATTTAAGTCAAATTCCTGAGGAAACCAGATGCATAGCATGAATGCCCCAGTTCAGTAAAATTCTGAAATACATATTCATAATTTGAAAAGTATAACTGAAGGTGACACTAATTTCAAAAGAAGCAGTTCTGCTCTCTCCTCAGCCCCAAGGGCTGCTCATTCTTTCCCCTACCCTGTCCCCACCCATGTGTCAGCTGCACTCTCTGAGAGGCTGTGAAGCAACCCTGGTCTGGGAACCCACCAGGCTGAAAAATACTTAGCCAAATAATAAAGGAAACCAAAAAAGGAGACTGTGGGAAGGGCACAACTGCTTTAAGTGTAAGTGCTAGTATTAGGCAGCTCACAGCAGGTATTGGTTGACTTTGCTAGAAAGCAATCAATTTAAGTGCATGCATAAAGTAAAGGACATGCCTGCATGGCTTGAAGAATCAAGGGCTAATTGTTGAATCCGATGCTGGTATGTGGAGAGCTCATAGATAGTGATAACAAAAAGTTTGCATTGATGCTCCTAACTGGTGTGCCTTCAAGCAGGCAAAGGGACTAGTATTAGAGAAACAGCTGTCACTGGGGAGTTACCTCTGTGTGTCTTTCTCAGTCAGGGTACACGCAGCAGCTAACAAACAACAAACCAATTATTCTTATAGTACCTAGTCCCAAATCCAGACATGGCACAAACTGGTAGGATCTGCCTATTAGTGTCACTTTATATTAATTTATCAAATTGCAGCCTATATTTCCAGCAGAGCCCCCACCTCTGACAGCAGATTCATGGATGAACACATTTGAGAAAACATGTCTCCTGCCCTAGACCTGTTTAGTTCAGGCCCTGGTTACCGTCCATCTGTTACTGCTTTTTTTCTCCCACCAAAAAGCCCAGAAAACCTATGTGAAGGTTCTGCAGATGTGCATGTTCTTACCTTTCTGCATGTGCAAATGTACTGCAGTGTCTAGTTCTTGTAGTTCTGTGACCACATGACAACCTCATATTTCATTTAAAAATGTAAGTCTGAAGCCCTCGTGATATCAAAATAGTTTTGGAACCACGACCCTGAAGAGTAAAAATGACAAATAGAAAATATATCCAAAGGCATTAATTATAAATACCATGCTGAACAACGCTAACTTTTTGAAAGCTGTGCCTCATGGGTTTGGCACTCTCAGTTACTGGTGTGAATAGTCCGCCTGAAGCCACTGAGACTAAATTTAAGTACATGTTAACTGATTTGCAGAAAGTGATCCTTAAGAAAGGTAAAAGCCAAAAAGTAGAACATAAAAAGAAGTAGAAGGAAGGAAATTACGCAGGATAATGGTAAGTCATGAGGGCTCTCATCACATAGACCAGCCAGTTTCATACTGTACTCATTCCAGGCCATTTATAGGCTTTTTTTTACATTACCACTTACAAGTTTAAAATAACTTAAAATTTAAAATTTTAGACCTATACCCTGCAAGACTCTTATCCTTCCTCCTTCACTTCAAGTTTAACTTCTTTGAAAATGTCATTCTAAGGCTGACAGCCTATTAGTTTATATGATTTTGTTGTTTGTGGATTTTCCTTATTTCAGTGCATATTCCTCATAGCAAACCCCTGCCCAGGAAATATCATTCTTCTTTTCCCATATTCATAAATACAAACTTTCCCCACATCTCCTTCAACTGACAGTTCACTCTCAGCGTACCTGTGCTTTGTCACAATATTGAACATCAGTATTCATGAAACTGCCTCCCACACAGTATTTCTTCCATTCAGTAACATCAGCAAACATAACCAAGCAGAAAACACTGCATGAATGAGCATTGCTCCTCAGAACATGAGCCCTTTACTTAAGTCTGTGAGTATAAAACATAGTGGGTGAACTGTTCAGTTTTCATTGGGATTTAGGTCTTCCTGGCCAGCTCAGAGTTTATGGACATGTCAGGCTAAGATAATGTGCACACTTCTTGAAGATCTGTTGCTAAGCTGCACTGTACAACCATACCACGTTACTAGCATAGCCCATGCAGACTTTTTGAGTTGAATCTGAGTCCATTGAAAAAAAAGTGAGAGAAATAACTGTATCTTCCACACTAATCTCCATGAAGGTATGAAGCCTGCAAAGATGATTCCATATGTGTTCATAACTGGCTGACAGACTGGGAATGGGATGAAAGTGGAGAAAACCGCTGTAAGAATAAATGTATTCCATACAGTGAGGTAAGAAAACCTGATCAACTGGAGCAGAAAAAATGGCATTAAGAGTTCTTTTTTTTTTCCTGAATATATGGGTGTAAAATGCAATAGGTGAATTATTTTTACTTCAGTCATTTCAAGCCATACCTACATCACACTTTTTAAGTATATAAATTTTAAAACATTAATATTTATGTAGATCACTTACTCTAAGTATATATACATTTAATTAATCACTATTCATACCACTTGCGAAACAAAAGTAAAAGTTCAGGCAGCACTGATATTTTAACCACAGTGGGGTTTAGAAAGTAAAAGATAAATGAAATTTGTTCATACAACAGAGACACTGAGATGCATTTTATAAGGTTCCTTACATAATGTGGGGCTTTACACACCTCTGTCTTTTTAAAGTGGGACATAAGTTCCCAAATCACGAAGGAAGTTTTAAGGTTTTCTTTCCTGTTAGGCATCTTTGCCCTTTTCTCTATTTTACCTTGTTCTGTTCAAGTCCTTCTCCATTCTCCAAATCTCTCAGTCCTGACATTCTATTTGTCTCCCTTTTGCTCTCCATAGACCTATCATATCTCTGAAGCGTGCCCTCCATTGTGTCTGCCAATGGCTAGGCAGAGCTAACTTTGTTCTCTGTAACTCTGATGGTTCAAGAGCAGCACTGACAAGCTTTCTGAGAGCTCATCCCATCTCTCTGAGAAGGTTTAATGGTTGGGATAACTAATTTTATGAGCAAAAGTGTATAAAATGAGAACTGACAAGACTTACAGGAGCAAGGTTACCTAGTACCTGATCTGCAGACTTTTCAAGACTCAGGTAGGATTTTTTCTAGTGACTCAAGTAAGTTTAGCATCAGGGCAATACAATACAGCTCAAAACTGCTACACTTATTTGAGTATTTTTAATAGTTGAACTTCACTGAGTCCATGAAAACTGTCCAAATCGCAGAAGAACGAAATTTAAGTGTAGTGCTTAGGGACTGGTAGTAAGGCTTGCAGAGATCTCAGATTCATTGTTTTGAACTCAATTCAAGTGCATGTACTTCCAGAAGTCAGTTCAGCAGCTGATATAAGTGGAAGTCACAGTCCAGTTAGTGCAGGATTGCTGTCTGCCTTGCAAAAGTGACACTAATCAGCAGGCTCAGGAAGGTGGCCAAAAAACAAATGGGCTGCGGAAACTTACAGCTTAGTTTCCCAGATGTGCTAAATCATCAGTAGTTCCAGATGAAGTGAAAAATGAAATGATAATCTCCGTAAATAATCTCCAGTCCCTGTTCAAACTGTCCCTGGTCCAGAGATAGGAGTTTTTAACCTTGAATTCCCTTGTACTTATTTCTTAAAGAAAATATACCATCTGCAGGGAAAAACATGCAGCAAATCCAGAGGTCTTATCACTTGAAACCAGGCGCAGCTATTCCTAAACTAAATGGAACCACACCCTAAACTGGCCATGTTTTTCACCAAAAATAGGCTTGCATGGTAAGTAAGAATAAAGATGAAGTTTCTTCAGAGAAATTAAAAAAACACATTTCTCATATGAAAATTACATTATATACAAACATTAGACTCACTCGGTTTGGACTCAACTCATGGAAAAGAAAGTTACTGTTACCCAGAAGCACAAAGGGTTCTCCAATGTCAAAGCGCTGTGGACAGATGCTTACTTTCTTTTGATGCCCTCAGCTCATACGGAGGAGCAATCAGCAGCCCTACATTTGACATATGCAAGTGGTTGAAAGGACTATTTGGAACAAACACTGAATATGAAACAAATGCTGAATATTAAGAATGCACAATGGATCATAGCCAGTTTTAGCCTGGCTAAAATGAGGCACATTTTGTCATTGTTCTCCCAGCTGAGTGCTCCCCAAGCAATGTTAATGCACAGATTGGAACATTTTCCAAGAAGCTGAAGAATCAGAATCCTTTGCAGTAATTTAGGGACATGTTTGGTAAATGGGCTGTGAGCACTGTTTGTTTGCTGCAGCATTCTGGCAACACTGATCTTTAAGCAGAGTTAGGAGGAAGGTAAAAGTAAAATTACCAATTTAGCAAGTAGAAGACCATGAATACATGTTACAGAACCTGTGGGACACAAGAACATGATGTAGCCATGTCTCTTGCATACAGACCTACGAAAACCCACGTGACAGCTTTGAATACTTTTTGGAATGGTTAACTAAAAGCCAGTAGGAATCCAGGAACTGTACAGGAGCTGGAAGAAAATGTCTAATGCTGCTTAAAATGCAGAAATAGTGGGAAAGAAACAGCTAAGATCTGCCTGCCCTGAGAACACAAGGAGAGAACTAGATGCAGCAACCTTTCAATTTCTGACCCTACATTGCTCCCAGTGCACTAGCCAACCTCCACACTCCTCTTCCAGCAACTGCAGCATCTGTGGAGTGAGCCCTGGCTAGAGATGATGTGAACTGAAAAGCTATTTTACAGGCTACAGAGTCTTTGGGGCTGTTTGGAATGGACTCTTTATTATTCACGAAGGATAGATTTCTAAGGCAAAAGTGATGGGTATGATTTCTTCTCATTTGCTTTCTTGCACAGTACAGGTCAACATAGTTTTTGCATGTGGGGAGGCAGGGAGACATCTCATAAGAAGAACGTCTTGTGGAAAATAGGTGGAGCAGAAGAAGCTGCAGGACAACAGATGCCCAGTCCCACTTCCACATAATAGACTTAAATCTGTAATCATTCATTTTTTGCACACAAAGCAACTTCCATGCAGAAATCTCCCAGCCACAAAGACAGGGCACCTTCTCTGAGATTTGCAGTGTCAGATCTTTATATGAGCTGGAGATGACGGTAAACCAGCACACCATCCAGAAATTACAGCACTAAGAGAAACACTGTAGGATTAAAGAAGCAGCATCATGTGCAAGGACTACTTGTACTATTACAGATGAAATATGGCTTCTTTTAGAGAGATGCTGGTGACATGGTCAAGGTGAATCAGTCAGCAATGAAACCCAGCAGTCCTGCTGCGTGGCCCACTCTTTCAGTCATTAACACTCCCACTCCTTAATTCCCAAGGCTTCTACTCCTGCCATCACTCCCACCCCCAACTTCATTCTTAGCTTTGCTTCTGGGGGTAAACCTAAAGCTTCCTTTACAGAATCAGAGAAGATTGAACTTCAACCACAAACACATGGGAGAAATGCAGGCAAGATAAAGTGTATATCCTGCTTACTTTGTGGCTGGACATGGTAACTCCTAAGCTAATACTCTTTAGGCAAACTCAAGCTGGGCGGACAGAAGGTTGTCACAACGTGAGCTTAGCAAACAAGAAATATCTTTGTTGTATGGTTGTACAGGTCCTATGACACAGGCCTTACAGAACAAGGTAGTACCAAGAACAGGTCAGATTTACTTGGAGAGAGTACAAGAGGCTGCAGTTTACAGTTTCTTGACCCAGAAAGGCTGTTGCACCACTGCACACAGCACTTTGGAAGCTTGAAGAAAATTTACTTTCTTCAAGCAGTTTCTGTGTCTCTTCTCTTTGTCTGTGAGGTCCTGCCCGGTCATGATGTACATTGCAGCAGGCAAAATGAGATCCCACGGAGCTGTGACTTCCCTGGGCTGTCTCCAACCTGTAGATACAAAGATTCCCATACTCGAAGCACTGCGTGGCACTTTCAGCACTACTCAGATGCCGAGACATGTCAGAGTGTCCTGACATGCTACAAGTTGTACATCCTCTCACACACAGCTTTGGTCTGTCAGACCCAGAAACCTAGGTGGGCTGTTGGCCCCAGGGTGGAAACAAAGAGCTGGCTGTTGATCACTTTGCACTTTGTATAATCACTTGCTCTCACAACAGGCAAATCTCTTTTGCCAGTTGTGGGACTGGATAACATTTTAAGATATCTCAGAAGTGATGAAGCATGGCACACAGACAGACAGTGAGTAACTCCAGACTGCTTTTTTTATAATCTAGTACCAATTTTTAAGAATTGATAAATGTTTATCAATTTGATACAGACTGATTTTAACTCAATTCTTTTTAAATGTAATTGATGCATTTCTTATTTGACACACAGATGTATGCAAATGGGACTGACATGTGCCAGAATATGTGGGGGGAGTCATTTAAGGTGAGTGAATCCTCCTGCCTCTGCTTGCAAATGAACAAGAAGGACATGATGGCAATCAAGTATCTCCTCTCCGAAAGCTCAGAGGAAAGCTCCAGCATCAGCAGCAGCGAGGAACATGCCTGCCAAAAGAAACTCTTGAAGTTTGAGAAACTAAGGGGAGAGGAAGGGGAACAGACAAGATAAATGCTGGTGGATGTATGTCAGGACAAGAGAAGTCATCGTGGAGGCTGGGCTCAGGGCATCACGCCAGCCTGCTTTATGCCTTACTTCCTGGAACATAATAAATCAATGGCTGGTTATATTAATCTTTCTCTGATGTTTTTGCATCTGCATCACAAAGCTCCCAGACAGGTTAGCACAGGTGTAATCCTGTGACTTGAACTGAACAGCTAGAAGCCCGGAGGTAACATCTAGGGGTTGACTTTCAAAGAGAGGCACAGGCAGCTCCTGCTGACTTAAGGTGGAACAGTGAGAACTACAGACCTCTGGAAGGCTATGCCAGTAATGCACCAAATCTTCAACCCAAACCCTTCATTAGCACAGGCACACAGCACTCCTGTTATGAGTTTCTGTGTGCCTAGCTCTGCTCAGACAAAGAAGAAATATTGCAGGCAGAAATAGGTCAGTGAGCCTGGCTACTGACCACTGAAAATGTATTTATTTTGTAACTCAAAAACATTCTTGCAAAACAGGGGATTGTGGTGTACTAGATAAATCCCTGGATCCATATATTACCAGTATACAGTATGCACAGTCTGCTGCACTGGGCTTTTACCTTAAACAACAGCAGTACAAAAGTCTCCTACAATATGAATTTGAAGCATAATTTTGAGTGCAATTAATCCTACTGAATGATTCCAAACAGAATGATCTCTGACAAACAGAGGTGTCAGTGAGGGCCCCACTCAGGTTTCTCCCATCAGTAATTCTCCTTCCCAGAATCACTGTTACAAAGTAAAACTAAAATCTGTACCAGTCCCAGAGGGACTCATCAGGTAAAGATGAATTAAATTCTGCTTTCAGTTATGCATCCATACTTCCTCTTACATCACTGTAGAGTGGACAGGTCTGTGCCATTCTGTACAGCCTTTCATAGTGGTATCACCAGGGAAACCGTGAGAAGGATCTTTGGGGGGGTTCAGATTATCAAATTGTGAAAATCAGCATCATCTCAGTGCTTGCTATATGGCTAGGGATCTTACAGCATTTAAGGATCTGGTCCACAGTTAAAACAATGACTTGGCACATCCTGTTAAACTAGGAGAATCTTAAAAATCCAGCACACTTTCTTCATTGGGCTGTTTATTTATTGGAATGGTTTCACACAGCTGCAACAGTAATGCTAAACCCATTAGGCCATGATCTGCTTCAAACCAGCTTCCCAGTATATTTAACAATGGACTAATTCCTACCAGCACTGAATTGTTTTTAGAATGACTCTTTGCCACATCTGTATTTTGTGCTAACTCAATTTGTCAGTTCTACTGTTTGAAAAGAAAGAACAAGAATTTGGTCTTCTGTAAAGCTCTGACAGTCCTTTTCCCCCCTATTTCACCAACTCTGTTCTTTCCTGTCCTTCTTTATTGCACCTGAATCAGAGCAGAAATTTTCCTGCTTTTTATTTTCCTGTGCTCAAAATTCGATAATTAATTACCCCCTCTCACTGCCATAACACCAACTTTTTTCTGTATCACCATGGCCAAAGATTTCCTTCATCTTTTTTGTTAAGTATAGCAGTATAGCACAATTGTTTCTGCCTATGTCTCTGCTCTTTTTCTTCCCATTCCACTTTATTCTTTTTGCTCTGGCTAAATTACTCTTGAAACTACTCTCAACAAACAATCCTTCCATGCTTAGTTTCAGGATGACCCATGAGACTGGTTATTGCATGCTCTTGAACAGCACTGGATCTTACAGCAGCTAAGGGACCAAGACCATTTAGCTCCTATTCATAACTTTCCCACTGACTCATGATGTACCCTAAGCAAACCACTTAACTCTTTTGTGACCCTAATAATTTTGCAGAGCTACCATATTTCTTCTAGGTCATCTCTTTTCTAAGCCAAAAAGTCAAGAACTACTCAGTTGTCCCTAGCACAGAAATTGTCCCATACCTCTTGGTCGTTCTTTCATTGATCCAGATATGTTTTATTCAAATACAAGTTACCACCCAGAAAGACTTGCAGTCTTGATTTAAAGCTCCAAATAATGGAGAATTGTCCAATGCACCTGATAATTTGTTTCCTCAGTGTTAAAGATTATCCCTAATTTAACGTTTGTTGTTTCAGCTTTCAGCCACTGGTTTTTGCTAAAGCCTGTTGGATTAAAGAGTTCTTGAATGTTCAGCATTGCTTTTTTGCTCAGCAGCATATACACTGCATCAAATTGCTTCTTAGCAATTAGCTCTATCTTAGCTCTCTTTAGTTTACCTATGTCATTATAAGACATTCCCTCTCTCCTTAAATCATACTTATGGTTCTTCCCTGTACCTTCTCCAGTCATGAATATCCTCTCTAAATTGTATAAATCAAAGCCATACTCCATGCCAGTGTTAACGGTGACCAACAGAGAGCGCACCATGTCCCTGCGTCCCTACACACTTCTCCCTAATTGCACTGCCCGTGTCTATAAGAGCGTCTTTCTGATTATTTGCATGCCTCCAGTGCCCATGTGTTATGATCCCTCATTTTTTCTTGGTGTTACTTTTTTCCACTATACAGCTCCCTGGTCCCAGAGGTGTGAACTGTGATCTTAGCTCTTAGGCTTATTGCTTTGAACTTGGTTGTATTACAAAACCTTCTTGTGAATTTACCAACCTTCCTAAGCCACTGTTTGCTCTGTCTAGCTGCTTTATACTCACAGTAATTTACATCTTAGACAATCTCTGTGTCACTCAGAAATGCTATCAGTGGTGATTTTACATTTACAGAAAGGCTAGGATAACTCAGATAAAGCAAAATTAAAAATAACATGAATCACTAAAAATAAGACTACAACAATACACTGGGAAGGTGAACCAGGGAAAAGAAAGATCCAAGCTACTGATGACTGCAGACATCCCCAGCTAATGCTGACTCAATTTGGTAAGTGCCTGGTATGCACCACAGCTCAAAAGCACATGCCCTGCTTCTGGACCCATGCTGGCCCAGACAACTGAAATGTCTCTGTATTTAGTGACACTAGACTCGACTAAGATCTTTATCAAACTGTCACAATGGTAGACCAACTGCTTTGTGAAATATGTCCCTACACTAATCTGTAAGAAACAGACTTAACAACCTTTATCAATAAATTAAATTTGATTTATCAACATGAGAATGTTGATACAATAACAATTACTGCCAATTATTGATTTATTTACGACCTGGCTACGTATCAGCTTTTGTACTGTGCTACTTGGGAGTGGTGTCACGTTAACCAGAACACAGCTAGCTGGGTCATCCTGCTTGTTCTGTTTATTTAATTTTCTTTCCTTAAACATTGGCACCCAGAAGACTATGAGTCTTCTGAAATTTCACTGGAATGCCAGGAGTTATTACAAATGAGATCTCTCTTGACAGTTCTGTTAGAGCTCTTAAGTATAGGTTCAGTATATGAGCCTGATGCTTTAAAATTATTAATGTTACTTATGATGAGGAACCTCATCTTTAATTACTTGCAGACTGAAAAGGATTTCATCATCCTTCTGTAATACAAATATTTCATCCTGCATATACTTTGATACTAAGCATTATTAACAAAACTTGCTCACTGTATCTGGTGCCATTGCAAGGCTTTCTTCATCAGGTTGCTCAGTTGTTTTCACCTTCAGTTTAGTTGTGCCAGCCACAATTTCCTGTAGTACCTTTAGAGTCCTCACTCTATTTTTATAGTTCATAATTCTCCATGGATATTGATTGCAATATAGCTTCCTTTTTAAAAAATAATAAGCATCAGTAATTATGACATTTTCAACTTCTGTTGCATTTTTCATGTGCAGGTTTCACTGAGAGCATTTTATAAATATTCATTAATCTTCAAAATATACCTGAGAGGAAAATAAGTAATGAGAAGCAAACTGAGTCAGTGGGAGAGAGTCAGTAAGAGACTTATCTGATCATTGCAAGTATTGCAGAGCTAGGACTAGCACAGACAAGTTCTGTTTCAGAGCCGTATTTCACACTGCAAATGGAGTTGCACTTTGTAAGGTGATCCTTGGACAAAAGTTATCATGCAAAAATTATAGAAGAGTTTCTATGAAATAAAATATTGCAAAAACCTAAGCATCCAAAAAATAGAACAAGTTATTAAACAATGCATTTCCATTTACCTTGAAGGATAATGAAATTATAAAAATAGTAATTGGTAGATTATTTAAGACAAATAATGTCAAAACAGGCTAATTTCCCTTGCTGAGACAACCAGCCTGCAGAAGAAGGGAAAGCTGTAGGTGAGATATGGCTTTTTAAGGGTTTTGATAACATTTGATGTAATATTCTGATAAGCAAACTGAGAAAACCAAAGTGCAAACGAAATCACCATAACACAGGTGCACAACTGATTAAAAAATATATTAAAATATTACTATGAGTATGTTGTCATTAAACACAGACAGGTCTTCTATTAGGAATCCCAAAGGGTCTGTTCTGATTCTACTCAACACTTCTGTTTACTCAGACAATGAATTAGAGTTTTTGCAAGCACTCTGAAGGACAAGATTAGAATAAAAATGATCTTTCTAACCAGAGAACTAGTCCAAGCTTCCAAAGGTGAAATTCTGAAAAGGGAGATGAAAAATGCTTGCACTGAGGAAAGGTAAATCAAGGAAAAAATTCATCCAGGGAAACACACAGCAAGGGAACAGCAAAGCAGCCAAGGAGCTGGAATGCATATTAGCAACCTACGCCATTTACAGCTGAAATGTTACACTGTGGAAGTTTTACTCTTTTAAGGCTTCAGTGCATGTGGAGCCCTGGAAGTCCTGACTCACAAAGCAAGCAGATGCAGGACCTGCAGACGTCCTACTAACAGTTACTCAGAGTTTGTTACATTCCATGGAGGCCCTGCTTCTAGAATGACCCCACCGCACACACAGGCTGTGGAATGTGGTGGGTATCAGGCAGAGTTTAACTCTATCCATCTTCTCAATGAAATCAGCTCACAAGTTCTGTCAACCTAAGTACAATATCTTCTAGGACAGCAAACATGCTCCTGGTATATATCTAATGACTATATAAAGGGAATAAAATTAGTTGAATTTATGCACATTTTCTGGTTATTTTCCTTCCTTTTTTTCTGTTCAAAAAGTTTGCATAACTTGGGAGTTATTTAAAAAAATGCCACATGCTCTAGACAGCTCATGGGTCTGTTGTGTGTTTGCTCTGCTTTATTATCCAAGGGAACACAGTGATTTAGACAAGAAGAGTTAAGTAAAGAGTCCAAAAAGCATTAGGATTTGGATTACAGTTTGAAACATTGCCAAACTTTACTAATGGCAAGACTAAAGTCCCACGTGCCTGAAGACTCATAATTCTCAAGCACAACTCATTTTTTCCTTTTGGCAAAAAAAAAGACCTGCACCTTTGATAAAGTCACCTTAGCAAGCAGGTCTAATTCAGTGTGAAGCTGCAGGACAACTCTAGACAACAGTGAAAAAAGAACCAAGCTGTGAAATCAATCTTCTACTTCAGATAAGTATGAGGACACAGTTAGGATCAGACCCCAACAATCTGGCAGCTTTCAACATCTCCAAGAAAAAGTTGCAGCGATCCCCTACTACTGAGATTTAATTCTCAGAGAAATGAGGGGGAAACTCTGCTGCACCATTTTGCTTCCCCTTAGCTACTAAAAGCATATCTCTCCTGCGTCTGTTTTGATCACCAACTGCTATCCGAGTCTTAGTATTATTTCGGCCTCCTTCCTTGGAAATGCAGTGAGCTCTCTGTGGAGTTTGCCTTGGTTCCCCTCGCAGACAGCTGTGATTAATTCAATGTTCAAGCTCTAGAGTTAATTCTCTCATTAGATCACTTTCCTTCTTCATAGAATGATTATTCCCACAGGAGAAATGAGAAAGACTAAAACAATATTGTGCTAGTATCTGACACACTGCATCCAGGATGTTTACTTTAAATCAAATTGCCTGGAATTGCTCCAGACTTATGGCTTAAACACAAGAATCTTCTAACTTGTGGGGAACTGTAGCCACGCATGTTGCACAACATTCCCAGATTCACGGGAATTCCTCCAAACTTCCTGCTAGGTAAGTGCACCCGGAACACAAACCTCTCCACACAAGTGGGTCAGATGACACAGTCCTTTCATTGCTAGGGCATACTTTAAGACTGAAAAAGTTTTTTTCCTTTTTTTAATTACTTTTTATCATACACCAATCACCTTTCTAACCAACACTATTGTGAAGTTGAAGACTGGAGCACACAGCAGTGAAATACTGCCAGTGCTCCTGAAATCACAAGCCATTATCTCTGCATTGCTCACTGGGAATGTCACATTCCCTCTGGAGGCTCTTGCAGTTCAGACATGCTCCCCACTTTTACTGGCTGCCAAATGGCTCCCCGGGGTGTGGCTGGTCATTAGAGCACATCACCCTACTCAGTTGGACTCTAGCACAGCCTGCTTCTCAGTACCTTTGGTGTTATGTGGATACTTGGGAGAGTTTCTCAATACCCTGTTCAAGAATGCTAAACCTGTCTGGACCGACAACTCTGATATCAGGCAGTTACCTTAATGTCACCTTTACCTGAAGCCATATTACCATGAAAGTAATAAAAATACTAATTACAAATTCCAAATCAGACAAAAAAGTTCACAAAGTCTTCTAAAGACAAAGAGAGAAGAGAAGAGAAGAGAAGAGAAGAGAAGAGAAGAGAAGAGAAGAGAAGAGAAGAGAAGAGTCATTCAGCATGGCACTTCAATGAGCTTTACAGTTTCCCTAGCCATTAACGGTTCAGCTAGGAAATGGACAAAGCCATCATCACTTTGCTGGTAGTGTGAAAACTTAAAAGTTTTCACACACACCCTATATTCTGGGGCTGCCTGTGCAGAAAGACTAGCTTTGGGGACCCCTCTTGCTCTCCTTCTTTGGGTCAATTCCAGGTCAGACCTCTACCATACACATATACATAGGTAATCATCAAGCCTCATTAACCCTCACAGGAACGAAGGTAAAAGCTCTTGGGCCTGGTCCAAGCCTGCCAAGAGAGAGTGTTCTCATGCCTCACTTAAGTCTGGAAAATGTGTTATCTCACTGTGAAGTACAATGCCTTTACCCACTGAGATGGGAAACATTCAGACCCTGAAGGGAAGCTTCTTCATCCACTAAAGCTTATGTATCACATAAAAACATAAGCTGACAACAGGTTTATCTAGTTAGGATCTAGTGCCTGTAGCTCATTAGAGGCTTTTGACTGAGTAGACACCAGGATAACCAGTCCCATTGGGGTGGTGACAGGTTAACCACCATTGTCTTTGAGAAATACCTTGAAAATACCCAGGGAGCCTCTTCTCTCCTCCATTTTGCGTGAGTGTGAACTCCAGCAGCCTCTCTCATCTTACCCCTACCAGGGGCTGCAAATTTATCATGCAGCATGTAACACACCACTCCACTAAATTGTGCATCAACAGAGACTGCTGATCTGCACCATTTCCTTGGGCATGCAATGGCATCCTGAGTAACTGGGAAACCTGGGCAAATGTAACCCTTAACAGAAAGAAGGGGTCTTGGAAGTGCAAGAGATGTAGCTTAGTGCACTACAGATATTTGTAGTCCTCATAAACTCTTGGTGGCTCTGTACTTCTGCAATTTTGGCTTCCCTGGGAGAAGTTTGAGTTCAAGTCCTTATGAAACTTAGGGAAGTGGAGCAGAAATGGTTGTATCCTCTGAAAGTTTTGTGACCTGGACACCAAAACACAAAGTAAGCTCCTTCCATTTTGGTGAGGCTGTGCAGCACCTCTCCTCTGATAGGTCAAGTGCATTAAAATACAAATAGTAACTACAGTGGGTAATTAGTAATTAAAACAGCAACTGACTGTATCACTGAAAGATTATAGCAGATGCCTTAGCACAGAGGACAAAGTGCAGAGATGCACTGCAGTTTGGAACAGGAAGTGAAGATTTCATACCCGTTGAAACTGGGGGAGGAATTTGACCTGGCACATTCTGGTTGACTTTCATGGAAAGTGGCCCCCTATCACAAAACATCCCATGAGGTTTGTCATACCTACAAATAATCAAAGCCTGAGTTTCATGTCTCCTCTGCAAGAGAGAATTTTAGCAGCCAGTATGGTAAGGATACTGCTTGAATACTAAGTCGAAATGGTCCCCAAAGCTATAGGTATAATGAACGGGCTTCTGACTAGAGGCAGACAGGCAAAACTGCACTTTCAAATCAATTATTTTTCTTTTAGTTTTTCTGAGACTAAAAGCCCTCCATCTTGATGGAGTTCGGGGGGCGGGGGGGAAGAAAAAAAGAAAAGAAAATAACATTTAGGTCTAGCAAAGATCTTGCTGTAACAGAGGAGAACTACAACACCCACACGTGCAACACTTTAGCCACCCATTTTTTGTTGCGTATTCAAATGTACCATCCTGTACTAACAGCACCATCTGCAGGATTTGAGTTAGGGAGCACGGACACCTTACTCGGCTGAGCAGGACATCTTCCAAGGCATCTGGAAAGGTTTTCCTGAGAAGCCTTCAGCCAGGGAAATCTGAGCAGCCATGGGCCTCTGTGGCATAACACAGGGAGGACTGCAATGCTTCATGGCGCTCTGGCACAGCCCAAGGGGGTTTTCAAGAGAAAGCCTGGATAGCTTGTTTGTGAGATTCTTCTTACTGAGGGGTTTTGGTCGTGTGACAGCACTTCTGTGCAGGTGTGAGCAGTGGGACACATGGAGGAGCACAGGGTATGCCTTTTTTGTCGCCTGTCCTACATGTCAGTCAGCATTCAGCTGGCTTATTGGCAAATATCATGTTAGGAGCCTATTAAATTAAAATTGAAGACATTTTTAATTCCTTCACTGCAACGACTGTCATTCCTGGTGTTAGTTAATCAAAAGGCTCCTCATTATACAGTGCAATTTCGCACTGTCAAATGTACTTTCAGGCCTGTTCCTGAAAATCTTCAGCTTGTTTTGGGAGATGCACAATAGTATATAGGAGCGTTAGCTCCATCTTGTAAAGCTTAAGTGTGGTTACAGAAGGAACATGCTGAAGCAGTGCCCTCTTCTGGAGGCAGAACCATTCAACCACATTAATACAGTACAGGACAGGCCTTCAGGGCAAAATTAGCAGTCTCAGCAACGCTATTTTGTGTCTGTAAATTTGGCGCTATGGTGTGAAATCCTAGTACTGGCCAAGTGTCTAACAGCTGACATCAGCCAGCGACTGAGCCACTGGCATTTAGGAGAATTCTAAGCCTTTTACTCACAGGCCACTTCCGATGAATAAAATGTCAGTGCGAGAGGGGTCTGGTTTCTTTTACTGATTCATCAATGAAAGAAAAATCTCAACGCATTTATTAGCCTAGCTTAAAATTTATACTGAGTTGTATCAGCATGCATCCAACTGTGTGTGCTTGCAGAAACCTTATTTTTCTACCTAGATCTATATTTTTTATGGGTATTTTTTTAAGACCAGCTTGAAAGGTAATTT
Organism: Haliaeetus albicilla; assembly: GCF_947461875.1. Lineage (NCBI taxonomy): Eukaryota > Metazoa > Chordata > Aves > Accipitriformes > Accipitridae > Haliaeetus > Haliaeetus albicilla. Next base: position 11,153,894 of record NC_091490.1, read on the forward strand.
TACCACTCTACTGTCAAGAATGTAATGCTGATGAACAGAGAAACCAACAGTCCCCAGAGAGTATCATGATTCAGATTCCTTCCAGAAGCACATTTAAAAGTTATTACAATGAAACGCAGAATCATGAGAAAAGCCTGAGGGGCCATGACCATTGTAACTGTAAGCAGACACGTTTTTCTTTCCCAGTCTCACAGTAAATAGATATGGAAGCTTTCCAAGAGGCTCTCTGATTGCTTTTTGCTTTGGCTGCATGTCACGTTGCTGGAACAGTTGTGGAAAACTCAGGAGGGATGTTTTTCTCTCAGAATCAGTGCCAGCTCTGCCGGACCCAGTGACCGTGTGCGTGTAACTCAGTATGTCATGCTCATCCCTTGGTCAGTGCTCAGGCATGCAGTGACTCAGTGAATTATACAGACTAAGACGGAAGCATGCTCTGCCTCAGGATCAGTGGCTCACATGGTACTGCTACAGGACACTGTGATGAAACATCCGTGCTAGAATGAAGGCCCAAACATGGCATGACACTATAGAGAAAGGGGGTGAGCGGGCTGGCTCTGATGCCACAGTCCTGGGCTAACAACAGGCAGTTCCCCCTGCCTCCCATCCCTGGGGTTCCCCCAAGGCAGACGGTAGCTGTGGTTTCTCCCCAACACTGCCATGTTTCTCTCTCCCAAGCATAGATTAAGGTGGCTAGGAATCCAGTTTGCATAAAGCACGCCTGAGGGGAACATGACAGAGGGACAGAGATTGTGAAGGCAGTGACGGCATATCTGCCATTCACCTGTTACCTCAGCACCAGGCACAGCGAGCAAACCTACCAGAGGACCAGCTTCAACCACAGACAAGAAAGCTCCTCGCAGAGCAGGCAGCGAGCCCACGGTGCGGTGGCCAGAGGTGCCTGTGGGGGTGAACAGGCTCCACAGGGCCAAGTGACCAGGCAGGCACACAGACAAAAGATCAGACAGGCGTACCACATCCAGGGCAGATCCGCCTCCTACGCCCACTGAGGGAGAAGGGTGCTCAGCACACAGAACCCCTCAGCAGCCCCTCTTTTACGAAACCCGCCGTCGCCAGACACACCCGCCTCAGCGGGGGGATCCCGCCGGCCCGCCAACTGCCCGCACACCACACACACACTCACACCACCCCCCAACCCCTCACCGCCCCGCGCATGCGCCACGGGCGAGCCGAGCGGGGCGCCGCGGGCGCCGGTGCGCATGCGCCAGCGCTGCCCCTCGGCGCGGCGGGGGAGGAGGGAGGGGACGAGGTACCGCCACCTCAGGGAGCGCTATGGCGTGCGCCGCGGCGGCGAAGGGCGCCGGGAGCTCCTTCTCCGACCGGCACGCCCGCCTCCTCCTGGCCCAGATCAACCGGCTGCGCGTCGGGCAGAGCTTCTGCGACGTGCGGCTGGAGGTGGGCCCGGAGGCGTTCGCCGTGCACCGCCTGGTGCTGGCGGCCAGCAGCCCCTACTTCGCGGCGCTCTTCGCGGGTGGCATGAGGGAGTCCGGCCGGGATGTGGTGCGGATCGCGGGCGTCGAGGCGGGCACCTTCCACACGCTCCTCGACTTCATCTACACAGGTAACGGCTGAGGCGGGGGGCGGCGGGGACGGTTGCCCGACGGCCGGGCCGGGGTGGCGGTTGCCCGAGGGCCGCGGCCTCGAGCGGAGCCCCGCTGTCGTGTGCCTGCCCGCAGGGGTGGTGAGCATCGGGGAGCACAACGTTCAGGAGCTGATCGTCGCCGCCGACATGCTGCAGCTCACCGAGGTGGTGGAGCTCTGCTGCGAGTTCCTGAAGGGGCAGATCGACCCGCTGAACTGCATCGGCCTTTTCCAGTTCTCCGAGCAGATCGCCTGTCACGACTTGATGGAGTTCACCGAGAGCTACATCCACGCGCACTTCCTGGAGGTGCAGAGCGGGGAGGAGTTCCTGGCGCTGACAAAAGAGCAGCTGATTAAGATCTTGCGAAGCGAGGACCTCAGCATCGAGGACGAGTACCAGGTTTTCATAGCGGCAATGCAATGGATTTTGAAGGATGTGGGGAAAAGAAAGAAATACGTCGTAGAAGTGCTGGAGCCTGTGCGATTCCCTCTGCTACCAGCACAAAGGCTATTGAAATACATAGAAAGTAAGTGAAAGAAGGAAAGAAAGAATATCAGATGCTTGTATTTGAGCAAACCATGTGTTGTGCAGAGTTACGGGATTTTGATGGATTTTTTTAGATGAAGAGCATGATGAGTGAAAAGATTTACTCTATAGCAAACAGTTCTATTTTTTAACAAATAAGCGCAGCTTACTTTAAAAACGTGCTCTTGAAAAAGTCTTATAAAAGTAGGCAGTCTTGATTTGTCTGCTATTTCAGGAGAAACTAGTAACTTTTCTACAACTGAGTTACTTATTGTCTGTAACTTTTCACTGTGCCTTTTTTATTCTGCTTATTTCCTCAAGGTATTCGAGATTTCAGCCTTCGGGTGGCCCTGCAAACTCTGTTGAAAGAATATTGTGAAGTCTGTAAATCTCCCAAAGAGAACAAGGTCAGCAGTTTTCTGCAGGCTTCTAAAGGTCGTCCCCGGAGGAAAGCCAGGAAGTACCTTTATGCAGTAGGTTAGAACGTGGCTGTTTGAACCTTGTAAAACAAATGATGAAGTAGCATCTCATATTACGGTACTGAAGGAGATACTGGATTTTATTTTTTAACCAAAAGATATAAAAACAGAAAAATGTTTCATTTGGCTGAGTTACCACATTAGCTGCTTTCTGCTTAGAATTGCACAGAGGGGCAGCATTCACGTTTCTTGTCATTATGACATGGCATTCAAAGCCTAGATTTGCCTTTTAGAAATTATTTGCCTTGGGTGGAAAGCTGCAAATCAGCAGAGGATTTGCCCGTGGTTCACTGCTGGAATGGTGTATACAAATTCACTACACTCCTTGTTCTTCTGAAGGCTGAAGTTTTCTCTGTCCACGATATTTTGGTTCATGTGATGGGATACTTGAAATTGCAAGTTTTCAGCAAAGCTGCAGCTTTCTATTGGAAGGGAATGCTCTTGTTTCACCCTGTGGGAAGTAACACTGACTTAAGATAGCAAAGGCTATTGGTTGGTCTGTGTTTTACTAAGAACACAAATGGTAATATTTGTAGTGTTGTGGTGAAGTGGTCAGCTCAGGCACAAGTTATGTGACCTTCAAGGTTACCATTCTTCCTTGTGTGCTGGAGAAAGAATGCTACTTGGAAAAGTCCAGTTCCTACTAAAAGTGGCTAATGGCTGTTCCTGTAATTTTTTTGATGATTTGGATGCAGGAGTATAGGTATGAACAGAAAGCTTTTACCCAGCCATGATCTTTCCACTTACTTTCTAGGTGGGTACACCCGACTGCAAGGAGGACGCTGGAGTGACAGCAGAGCCCTCAGCTGCGTGGAGCGATTTGACACCTTCAGCCACTACTGGACCACAGTGTCCTCTCTCCACCAGGCTCGGAGTGGGCTGGGTGTGGCTGTGGTGGGAGGAATGGTCTATGCCATTGGAGGTAACTGCTGAAACATGCTTTCTTTGTTACATGGATACTTATGAATGGAGATTCTGTAAATTTTTCTTCCTGCAAGTGTTTCTGAGGAATCCAACAGTAGACAGTACAACTTTTAGATATAATAAGAGTTGAATTAAGGTTCCTTGGTTCTCTACCATCACTGTTCTGTGAATGCCTGTTTAGGCTCCTATATTAGTCATTTTTTACTAAGTTGCTCTTCCTTCATGGTATAGCAACTTACAGATAAGCATGTGGACATGTGCAGATACACTAAGAGATGTTGGATATTCTGTGGACTTTGTGTACCACCACTAATAGCATTTCACTTGTAGTCTAGCAGAAGCCCATAGCATAAAAAGCAGTAATACGGGACAGACCACTTGTGGTCTGCCTACCTGGAAAGGCTTGTTATGTGTGTTTGTACAAGGATGTGATGAGTAGCTCTACCAGCCCATCGTTAAAAAATGCATATGTATACTGTTTTTGTCACCGCAGAACACATTCTTTGGTCTTGAAAACCCCATCAGTTGTGCTGCAGAGTAAAAAGTGTGTAGCACTGGTTGTTCACTCCTCTGATGATTTCAGTAATGTTTCAGGGAACTGTTGATGAAAGCTGTTCCTAGTGATGATTCAGTTCTAGGTATAAATGAAGCTTTTGCTACTTTGGCCATTTGGCTAGCTGAAAGAAAGATCTTGTATACAAATGTTGCCTGTCCTGGAAGGAGTTGAAGAATGCTTCTGTATCTGCAGTGCAAAACATTGTGTTTCCCCTGTCTCTGTTCTTGCTCTAATTATGCAGGTGAGAAGGACTCAATGATTTTTGACTGTACTGAATGTTATGATCCTGTTACTAAGCAGTGGACCACTGTGGCTTCGATGAACCATCCCCGTTGTGGACTGGGAGTGTGCACGTGCTATGGCGCTATCTATGCTTTGGGTAAGTTTCGGGTTTTTTCCTAGGTGAAGTTAATTTTAAAGGTGTTAATTCATGGAACTTGTAAATTTATTTGATCTTAAATATTACATCTTGGTGTTGCAAATTTGCAAACTTCAGTTTTGAAAAACAGCTGTGTACATGAGCATTGGTAAACCAAATCTTTGTGGATTAGTTATTGTTCAGTTATAACTTATTTCCATTGTAGATTGCATGCTGGTGTCGGAATTTGTCCTGGAACAGTGCACCATAGGTTAGCTTCATGCCATTAAATTGTTTGCCGTTATTTGCAGGAGGCTGGGTTGGAGCAGAGATTGGCAACACAATTGAAAGATTTGATCCTGAAGAAAATAGTTGGGATGTGGTGGGAAGCATGGCTGTGCCCCGTTACTGCTTTGGGTGTTGTGAAATGCAAGGTGAATATTGTTAAGTTTGTATCCATAAACAGTTCCACGAGCCATTGGATTGTGAAGCTTTATGTTTCAGTCATGAATTTTTAGCTTTGTCTTGTACTGTGCTGTCAGTTGCACAAGCTTGTGCCTCACTTATTTGTCCTTCTAGTACCATATCTTTAATTCTACAGAACTCAAAGACTATAAAATTCTCTCTTGTCTTCTGCCTTTTATCTCATGAGAACAGTTTTTACATGGCTGCCAGTGTGGTTATCCAGCTAGTCTTTAACAGTTTGTTGTCCTTCCTGATACTGCTTTTATTTACCTCCCATATTTGGGTTTGTGTGTGTCTTTGTGACAATCTGAAGAGTTGCCACAGGTTATTTTAAGACAGACATGTCTAAAGACTTGATCTATGAACATGCTTATTAAGGATTTGATCCAGGCCTTGTCAGCAGTTGCAGCCTTCTGAATTTTCTCCCCTGCACTTGCTTATTTAGTGCTTTCAACAGAGTTTCTAGTGCTTGAACCACAAGTTACTAATTTGAAAGCTTTATGTATGCTACTACTAGACAAATGGAGGACTTTTATCTGGCATTCTTAAACCATCTTAATGTCAGGCTGAAACTTGTATCGTGACAAACATTTTCTCTCTTTCAAACCTTTCTATTATGAAACCTAATAGAAGAAAAACTATGTTTCTACAGGTTTGATTTATGTTGTTGGTGGTATCAGCAATGAAGGAGTAGAGCTGTGTTCCGTTGAAGTCTACGACCCAATATCTAAACGTTGGTCTGAGCTCGCTCCAATGGGCACCCGAAGAGCGTATCTTGGTGTAGCTGCTCTCAATGATTGTATCTATGCTGTGGGAGGCTGGAATGAATCTCAGGATGCACTTGCTACTGTAGAAAGATACTCCTTTGAAGAGGTATGGTACAGTCCCTTTCTTTCATAAATGTAGACTGCGTCAACTTTGTGTAAGATGCTATAGAGGTAGCTTGCTTCCTTTCTTTAAAAAGCTGGAAATTCTATTTGCTTTTCACTACTGGCTGGTAAACCAAGTGAAACAAAGTTTCAGTGACCTCAGGGTTCCTCTGTCCTGACCAGTCTCTAGAATCTTGCTATCTGATTTAGTGGAGTGTTTATGAAGATTGTATGCATGCTTTTGGGAAACTGAAAGCTAACCAATACTGATGATGCATAGATCTACTGTAGATTGGTTAGGGTTAAGATGGGGGGATAGATTCCCCCTCTGCAATAGAATGGTCAATAATCTGACAAGAGAGAAAAAAAATCCCTGAAAAAGTAAGAGTTGCCCTTTGTTGCAAAAGTTGAGGATCTTTCTTCTGCATCAAAATGTAGTAGTGTTTCAGCATGGCTAGAAAAATCACTTTGAACACTTAAGCTTTTGAATAAAATAAGAAATTATTCCTGACTATTATTGCTTATGTTTCTGTGATGCTCTTTGGAACAGTAGCTACTGTTAAAAGCAGAGCATAATCCAGTGTGCCATTCTGTTTTGCTTTTGGAACTGAATCTAGTTTTCCTTATTTCCCACCTAAAACTGCATACCATTCTCTATTTTGGAGACAGACTGCATCTTGCAGTGACTGAAGAAAGGGAGAGTAGTTGTGTACAGACACTATGTGATCTGTTCTTCAGTGACCAGCGTGATTTCAACCACTTGTGAAAGTGCTGTCATTACAGTCTTGATAATCCTCTTGATACCATACACATACCATATCGGAGCCTGTGAGAGATATACATAGTGTTTTTTGTATATGTTTCAGTCTTTAAGCTTTAAAAGTTACTTTTATCAGAATCTGGGCTTATGCTAAAACTACTTGTTGGCTCTTTCACCTTCTCATTAGGAAAAGTGGGTTGAAGTTGCATCAATGAAGATACCAAGAGCTGGTGTCTGTGTTGTGGCTGTGAATGGATTTCTTTATGCCTCGGGAGGCCGAGCTCCCAGTCATGATTTTGCTGCTCCAGTAACCTCTGACTCTGTTGAAGTTTATAACCCTCATATGGACAGTTGGACTGAAATTGCCAACATGATCACCAGCCGCTGCGAAGGAGGTGTGGCTGTGCTGTAAAACCCAAAGAAGAAAACTCATTCAAGGAATGAGTAAATCCGTCTCCTCAGATTTCCGGTTTCATTGGCCAGAAACCTCTTCTAAGACAGGAGCTTCAGTGGAGACAGTGGAGAATTAGATCAGAGAGTTTTTCCTGAGCAAAAGGGAATATTAAAACTCTTGCCCTTCAAATTGGCTTATCCAACATCTGTCTTGGGAAGTATTCTGTTAAGAGTAGGAATGCCCCTTATGACGGGATTAAGCTCACTGAAATAAATGGCGAGTTTGCCCTGTAAAAATCTGTAGAAATCATTCCAGCACATTAGAGACATTAATCAGGTTGTTAACTCTCTAAGGTGCACCAAAGCTAGCATCTTTAGCTGGCCTTACAATCTGGAAGGAGGTTACTATAGACAGCTAGGAGTTACCTGTAGATAAGAGCAGATGGGTTACTTGGTTAGCATTAGTTGTCCTTTTCTGGAGGAAAACAAGGAAGAGAAGATAACAGATGGGGAAGACTTGGTACCTCTACTTATGACCTTGATGCATTTGAGCCTCTTTGCTGCTGCTGGATGTGATGGGCATTAAATATGAATTGGATATTTACTTTCTAGTCACTCCCTAACCTGGATAGTGAGTGGCTGAGAATTTCCTGTTCTGGAAGGTTGTTCTCACAGTTCTAATAATGTCATTCCACTTCAGCACAGGCTTTTCTTCTCAGTGACATCAGTGATGACAGTAGAGCTTCTTTTTGTGTAAGCTCTGATGAATTTTAAATGGAAATGCTATTCATTAGATTAGCTGTTCTGTTTAGGACTGCTCTTATTATGAAAAAAAATACAGGGAAAGCCTTTTTCCCCCTTTTTTTTTAACTTTTCCTTATTTAAATGTGTTTTACCCTGTGACACATGCTGAGACTTGGCATTAGAATACATGCTATTCTACAAGGTACACACGTTCATCCTTGCTATGTCTCATATCCTGCCTCTTCCAAATTTGAGTGGACAGAGTGTTTTGTGATAGAATTTGCTGCACTCAGCATTAAAGTGAGGTTATTAGCGTGTTTTGTCTTAAGGAGTTTGTATTTAGCTTGGATACACTTAGTAGAACAATACTACTAGGAGTTTGGAGTTATTTCTAGATTCATTAAATTAACGTACTTGAAGTTACTTTTTGCACAGTATGATTGCATTTTCTGCACAGCTGTGGATGATTTGGATGGAGTCTGAAATAAGGCCACTTGAACTTTGATAGACAGTGTTATTCTAGAACACAAAACCAGAACTGGAATGTCACAAAACAGGAAGCCTGCACTGTGTAGATAAAGGAGCATTCATGCTGTCTAGGTCAATATCCCCTGTGTAAAATTAACAAATTAATACATGAATAAAATTGTCCAAGGTGAGTGTTGCAGGTACCTTAAGAATCTTGGTCTTACATTCTAACATAGTGTTGGGAGATTGCCAGGCTAAAACATGCTAGATGATGGAGCATGTGTTTCTCTGATTGTTCTATGATCTTGTGTGTGCTTTTACTTCAAAAGGATTTCTTATGTGTGTGAACTAATGTTTATTCTGTCTTTTTTTTTTCTCCCCCCAAGTTTAAGCTTGTTTTAAACAGTTTTTCATAATAAAATGCATTTTCAGAACTGACTGTGGAATGCTCTTGAATAGGGTGCTTTCCTATCACAATGAGTTGTATTACTGCCACTTTCATATAACAGGTCATCTTTTTTTTTTTTTTAAACTGGAAATCCAATTTCCCAGTAGGACACTAGGAGAAGATTGGTTATAAGTGTTGACTATTTGAAAGGTGCGAGTAACACATTTCTCTGGTAAAATAGTCATGCATTTCTCTTCTCAGTGTAAAATCACTCAGACTTCTTGGAAGTCTGGCTGCCTTGCCAGCTCTGTGCAGCCCTCTCAGGGATCAAATGATAGGTATTTCTTAGGCTTTCTTCTTTACATTGCAGGATCCCTTGTGAACCATTTGAGAAACATTACATTAGCTCTATTTTATTAGTTTGGGAACTACACATTCACTTCTGATCCCTACACATAAACTTTCTGGTTTAGTGGAGCTTGAGGGAGTCTGCTGTTATATGAAGTTACCTTCTCCAGTTTTTGTAGCTGATTCTATCATGTTTGAATGAAACTTTGAAGTCAGTTGATTATGGTCTCTGATACTCAGCACCTCTTTGGCTTGACTCGGGGTAAGGCAGTACTCTTCTCTGGACCCACCTTAAAAAACACCATGTCTAAGTAAGAAAGAATAAAAGAACTGTTTTCATTCACAAACTCAATTTTACTTCATTTATATTCAGAGAGCACTGAAATATATTGCTGTTTCAGAGGCATGAAGCTGTTAATGTGTAAAGGTTAACAGGTTACAAAAGTTACAGGCCCATGTACATAGCTGCTGTTTCAGCAATACCATGTAAGATGACTCCAGGATAGACAGGCTTCTTAAATGTCTGTTCTTTGCAGAATGAACAGATAAAGCACACGCTGTCACTTAAAATTTGTTATTCTGTATAGAACAACAGTGAAGAATAGTGCTTTAAGAGAACTACCAGGATTATCTAAATTGGTCCCAAGACTGTGTGTGGATGTCACTTTTCAGCTTTCTTCTTGCATCTTATACTGTACTTAAAGAATACTTAAGGTAAAAAGCCTACAGTAAATATGCCCACATACAATTTCATAGGTTTCTTGAGGTAGTTGAGGCCAGAAAAGAAAAACCATGTGACTTAGGTTGTATATTCTTCCCCTAAATTATATGTTAGGAAGACTTAAGTACAAAGAGCATAGGCTTCTGCAGTATTTTCAATGACAGGCCTATTGTGAATGGTTTGCAGGCTACAAATCCATTTGGACCTGCTCCAGGTGCTCAAATAAAATGAATTTTGAGGAGGAAGAAAAGACAAACTACTTTCAATCTCATTATCCGATCCCTTAGTCCCAGCAATTGAGTCCTTGTGTCATATCATCAGTTAATAGTACTTTAATTTAGGAGTATGACAGATCTTTATGGCTATGTTGCATGCAGCTTCCTTGGCTAGGCAGCCCTAAGTCCAAACAAAACCTAGGAACAGATGGCCCAGGTATCCTTTTTCATTTAAGTAAGCCTGAGTAGGAAGTTAACCTTCTGTCTCTTGTGGGGCCTTGTCAAAGATGCAAAGCTTCCCCTTCTAGCTCTCCCCACTCCATCACAGCAGCTGGCTGACATATTTTAGGTGAGTGCTGACCTTGGCTTGCCACAGCAAACAAACCTTGCCTATCCTTTCTTACCCAACTAGCACTTCATCACATAGCATTTCAGGACCTCAGCTGAAGTAAGACAGAGAAGAGTTTTGTTCCACAACGTAGGAATTGAACACGTATGTACTTTTGCATAATTCTCTGCTGCTTCTTTCAATGCTAAACTAGAAGAACTGCTTTCACCTTGTTACTGTTCGTGACTGCACAGTTGTTCTCCCCACTACAGAACATTATCACACGTTATAGTTAAACCAGATACTTTAATAATTCAGCATAGAGCAGTTCATACGCATCTCATTAGAATCTCCATTTTAAATTCATATGACAGTAACACCTCCTTCAAGAGTGATGCTTTGTTCTACAGATAAGGACAGACTCATGCCTGCCTTGGAAGTCACTGCTATTTACAATCCTTCCCTCCTAAACTAGCGAAGTTGTTCGCTTTGAGAATAAGCTTCTTGATCCCTGCCATCCTACAACTTCTAAGCATAAATAAGTCTTTACTTCCCCTGAAACTCAATACAAATACCTTATTGGCAGATAAATAGCTTTTTCCTATTGATTTATTGTTTTGTGTTCTGCCATTTATTTCTTCTGTTACTTTGCTGCTCCTCTGAAATAGTCTTCAATGCTGCAGTAGCTAACAGTGATAATACCATCACCACTGTTCCCACTACCCTCAGTACTTTAAACCACCCAGGATAAGTAGGAAGAAGGGAAAGGTCATAATGTAGTGCTATGCCCAAGGCCATTACTAGCATTATTGCACCAGGTGTGGTATCTTTAAAAAGTAAGGCTTGCCAGGCAAGTAGAGGAGGAACTGTACTGTTAGCCAGGTTCAGCCAGTCTGGCTTGGCTGGGCTGTTTTCTGGGAGAGCAAACCCCCACCTCTTCCCTCCTAGGAAAGAGACTGTTACGGCACCATACGTAATCTGAGCAAACGCCAGCTCTGGGTAGTAGGTCCCTTGGATGGCCATTAACAGCGGAACAGAAACAAATGGAATTAGCCCTGCAAGGCTCAAGTAGAGGGCTGGCTTGGGAGAATCCTTCAGTGATTTCATACTTCGTTGCAAGATGCCCAATTCTTTGGTCTCAGATTCTTTGGGGGTTTTCTTCTTGAAGAAGGGGGAAGAGGTATGAAAAGCCTGGAGCTTAGTCGCATATACTGATGCTGGGTTGAGGCTTGGAGATCTTGAGAGAGGACACACATTTCTCTGCAGCTGGAGGCTGAGAGAAGACCAAGTTGTCTTATTCTTTCCATATAGTAGTAGTCTGGGTACGGTTAACTTCTGGAGCTGCAAGTATAAAACTTGTTCTGAACACCTTACAATGTAGGTTTACAGATCTACAGTTACCTAAACTACCTATGAAATATTGTACCAAGTAGTTTTCCAAGTCAGGTCACATCACAGCTGCCCCTCCTCTCGATTTGCAGGTGTTTTTAACTTAACTCATTAACCTGATACAGCTTTCACAAGCTAGCTGATGAAGAGCAACTAGGCTCTTCAAGTGAGTAAGCAAACCTTACTCGCTACAAAAGGTTTGTATATCCACCTATCCTTCCACCCACAAGTGCACTCTTAAGGCATTTTTAAGTTAAGATAGAGAAGTCCTTTTCAGAGCAGAATATAAAATGATTACAGAAGTAGGACAAGGTCACCCCTGAAACCAGCTACTATCCCCTCACTACTCTACCAAAAAGAGAGAGGAAAAAAGACCTTTAAACAATAAAATTTGATTTTATAAAAGAAATATCTTAGCTTTGGCTAAAAGCTATTGTAGAACCTAGGAATTTTCTCAGAAAAGCTGAGTGATAAACATGTGGCTGCTCCAACTTGTAAGTCACTTTTTTTCCAATGCTCCACTCACATCTTTTGTTACTTAAAGAAAAACAGACAGCAAAAAAGGCTTCAGAAACTTACTTTGAAAGGTGTGTGGAAGCAGCATCGTTGTATGTGAGGAAACATCTTTGTTTTATCAAGGCCCTAAAACAGAAAAATTCAGGAGAAGGTCTGAAACTGATGAATTGCCGAGTTTGTCTTATGTCCAAAGCTAAGTCACAGTCTAGACTTGTTTATCAGATGTGGGACTCCTACAGGTGTATACTTAAAGGTAAATATTACATGTACTCGATCCTTATTTACCCACCACAGGATATTTTGTTTCAGGTAGCTCTATGAACTGAAGTTCTAAAGTTGCAATGAGTGTTACGGGAGCAATTCCTAAGTTAAAGAACTAAGTATCAGGTGCTGGCTTCCCTTCCCATCTCCTTTTCGCGGGATAAATGGCTGCACGCAGCTGATAAACGAGCAGTTCCTCACGTGCAGCAATAACAACCTTTAACCATAAAGGAGCAGAAACCTCACCGCACCCCAAGCTGCCGGTAAGCAGCCTGCCGGGGGGACAAAACTAACCGGCAAAGGCAAGCTGCTGGCCGGTGGACTGGACTCCCCGGTTCACGGTCCTGCTGCTCCGGGGAAGGGGGGCGGCTCCGAGCGCCCAAAGCCCCGGCCCGGAGGGAAAGGGGAGAGGAGAAGCCGTACGTCCGGAGGGGATGCGAGTGCCACGGGGCCGAGGCGGCCACCCCGAAAGGCACGGAGGGGCCGCGCTGCCGAGCGGGGAACGCGCGGGGCGCTGCAGCCGGCCGGGGGCGGGCTGTGCCCGCCGCTAGGCCCCGACCGCGGCGGTACCCACCGGCTCCTGCCGCTCCGGCCCGCAGCCTCCCCAGCTGGCGCGGCCCCGAGCCTCCTCGCTGAGGCGGCTTCCGGTGCCCCGGGAAGCGTTCGGGCGGGGCCCGGCGCTCAGCGGTGCCACTCCGGGCGGGAACAGCCGCCGCCGTCTTTTGTTCCGCCGGGCCCGGGAAGCGCCCGGGTGTCGCGTGGCGCCCACCGGAGCCGGGGGTCCCGGTCCCCGGCGTGCTCGAGACCGGGGACGGCAGAGCCGAAAAGGCGTGCTCCTTCCCCTCCCGCCGCTGTAGCCTCGCTCGCTCCCAGCCTGAGGGCTGCGGTCGGGCTGCCAGAGGGGCGACAAGGGCCTCCGCTATCCGCGGCGGGGCGGGGGGGGGGGGGGGGGGGGTTGTCGCTCCTTCTTTCCAAGTTCCGGGGTCTCGGCAGCGGGCAAGCCTCGGTCACCCGGAGAGGAGCGGCGGGCTGGGGGCGGACTACAAATCCCAGCGTGCCCCGCGGCGCCGCGCCCGGCCGACCGGCGGCGGCGGTAGGGCGCACGGCCTTCTGGGACGCGTAGTCTCCGGTAGCTCCCGACGGGCGACGAGGGCGGTGCGTGCTACCGCTCTGATTGGTGGGGCGGGGGGCGCGCGCGCGCGCGCGCCCCTCGCCCGGGTCCCGGGCGGGGGTGGGGGAGCGCTCCGCGTGGCCGCCGGGGGAGCCGGGCGGGGGGGCGTGTCCCTTCCGCCTCTTCGGCCCCGCCCCGCGCTCTCGCAGGCCCCGCCCCCTCCGGCCCCCGGCCGGGCAGGGCCGGGCAGCCATTTTGGGCAGAGCTTTGTTATGGTTCTGGGGCCGCAGGAGGCAGCGAGAGGGGCCTGGCCGGTGAGTGCGGCTCCCACACCCCTCCTCCCGGCGCCCCGCCGCGCTTCCCCGCGCGGCCCCGTCGTCCGCCGCCCCGGGACCCGGCCCGCCGCACCCCACCCCCCCCCCGCCGGCGCTGCGGCCTCGGGGCGGCCCGGGATCGGCCTCCCGCCAGGCCGGGACCCCGCTGGCGGCGGCGGCGGCGGGGGGGGGGGGGCAGTGCGGGCGCCGGGGGTGTGCGTGGGGGGGGGGGCTCCCTCCGCCCTCGGCCCCGCCGAGCGCGCACCCCCCTCCCCCAGCCGCGGCGGGCCCGCGAGGAGCCCGCTCCCGAGGGCGGCAGCGAGGGGCTCCCTGCGGGGCCGGGCCGGGCCGTGCCGGGGGAGGGCGGTTGGGGCCGAGGCTCCTCGTTTATTGTTTCCTGCTTAGCCGGAAAGTTCCCAGCGCTTGGCGCTGCCGCGGCCGTCCTGGCCCTCGCCCGGAGTTTAGCCTTGTCCTGTCATCAAGCTGGCCGGGCGGGGGCGGTGGGGGGGGAGGACAGGCCGGAACGCCGCGTTCCGCCGGGGCGGCGGGGTGAAGTCCCCGGGGAGGCCGGGCCGGGTGCGGGGTTTCCTGCGCGGCGGCGGGGCGGGCGGAGCGCCCGCGGCAGGGGCGACTCCGCTGCCGTCTGTTTTGATCGCGAGCTGGAAACGAAACTGGGTGAGCCGTGCTGGCTCGGGCCGTTTCCCTTCGCCGCTGCGGGATTTACGGCCGCTCTTTCCGGCAGCCCCCGGCGGGAGGGGGCGGTCGGCGCCGAGCAGTGACACGTGTGCTGCGGGCAGCCGAGCCCGAGCGTCCCCAGCCCGCTGCCAGCCCCTCTCGGCCGACCTGAGCGGGGCCGGGGCAAACGGGGGCTGGGAAACTCGTCAGGTGCCGCTCGTTATCTGTTCACAGGAAAAACAGCGTCTGGCGTGAGCGTGAGGTGGCTTTTTCCGTCGTGAAAGTTATTTCCCTGTGTCCGGTGTGCTCTGTGCCTTCTTGGCCTAAGCTCTTACGTGGTGTAACTTAAAAGGCCGAGGCTGGGCTTGATCAGAAGAGCCGTGTTCGCACCTAGCATTTCGAAGATGCGTTTAAGACCTTGAATTCAATTAAGTTTAGTAATGAGCTGTTTTGGAACGATTTTAGAGCGGTTAGTGGGTGTCTGCACAAGTTACGAGTTTTTAAAACGGCTTTGGGGGAACAGTCGCTATTTAAATCCTTGTACGTAATGGTAGAATCGTTTAAGAGCGCTGCTTAAAAGCCTTTTTATATTAACGTGACCAGGTAAGTCAGCCTTCCTTTCCCCGCCCCCGAGGTTTGAGTGACACAAGCGTTAGTAATGTTGATAATACTCTGAAACATTGCGAGTGACTGAGCAAAGTATGGAGACAGCAAAGGGGGGGTATGGAGATGAGAAAACAGCTGAGATAATTGAAGAGCCAACAAAGCTGAATTTACTGGAGAGGTGACATTGCTTCTGTGAAAATGTTAGGTGGTTATGAAAAAAGCTAATGCAAATGTTACTTCATGAATGAATATGGCTGGTATTTCAGTGAAAGGTTTCCCCATGCTCATCCATTTGGAGACTGCTGTTTCAGACTTCCAGTCCCTGACTCAGGAAGGAAACAGGTGTAGAGCAGTGGTAGGAAGAAATAAAATCACCAGGTTTAAGAAGAGCAGTTTTTCCTCTCACATTCTCTGACCATTTCTAGAGAAAAGTACCTGAAGAAGAACTTCCTGAAGTTTTGTATTTAGAATAGAAAAGCTTCAGGTGATACTTCCCTCTTTTTTTTTTTCTCCCCCCCCCCCCCCCCCCGTTTTTGTTTTTTTTTACAGCTATTTGTAGGGAGGTGCTGCCTCTGCATTTTATATTCATCTGGTTTGTAGTCTTAATCCTACATGACACAGAAGTTTCCATTGCAGATATCATACTAGGACTTAAAGTGAAAATGTGCAGGGAACAGATGGCATTTAAAAAAAAAACCTAAGTCCTGTTTTTTCTGCGGATGCCTCAGAAATAAGAGAAGCAGAATGCAGATGTGATATATAACAAATCAAGTGGAAGTGCACACTTTCTGAATTGTTAGGAAAATACTCAGAACATTTTGCAGGGTATGGTCACTGTGTCTCACAGATGTGACTACTTTGTAGGTGGTGCTACTGCCTCTTGAAATTCCTGTTTTAAATTAGAAAATTAAGTCACTACAGAAAAATAATCTTCACTATAATTTTCATGAAATTTAAAAAACATTTTAAGAACTGTAGGATACTTTTTTTTTAATGCATCAAAATACTGTGGCTGGATCTGTGAATTTCTTCTGGAGTGTGGGGTGTCAGATAATGTAGTTCTTGTCTTTAGTAAGTGAATAAAAACTATTGGCTCAAGAGTTAAAGTTGCTTTTTGAATTTAATTTCAGTGTTTCAAGATGTTTGAAGTTAGTTGTGTAGCTGCTGAATTGATTTAGTTGCGAAGTGTACTTCAGGGCGTGCTTTATTCATTTGTCTGTATGAACAGATTGGAAAAGGGCTGACTATATTCAGTAGAGCTAAAACATAAAGCACCTCTCTTCAGTAAAGCGCTGGCTGCTCTTTCATGGATACAGCTTTTTCTTATGGCTTTGTAAAAACAGGACCATGGGATGACTGTTGCTATAACTTATACAGGGAAAGGTCATAGTTAATGAATTTTGCAGTTGGCGAGGTAGTGTGTATACCGGGAAGTTTGTTTGGGATTTTTAAGTTGCATGTTAATTTATTTGTAGAGGCAGGAGTGGTTTAGATTTTGTTTTGCTAACACAGCAATGTAAGTAGATGTTTTACTGTCACTTACGTAGTGACCAGGATACCAACTAAATCGTATGTGGCTTTTGTTTCAGTAAGAGTAATTGAAGTGTATGTTCTCTTGTCAGATTTGATGAAAAGCAGTGAAGTTGGCAGAAACATGGTCCTGCTTAGAATACTTCATGAATGCCAGGATGTTGTTTAACTTGTGTTCTGTACGTTAATATGTTCCTGTGAAAATGTGCCAAATTTTAATGAGTTACTGTATGGTCAGAATATAAATTTACATTTTTGGGAGTGGATTTAGGTAGAGATTGATAGTGGCTAAGAATCCACTGCCCCATACATGCACACACAAACACTGTGCTGACCTAAAAATTCTAGGTTGGTCAAGGCCATTAGCCTGACAGTAAGTGGGAAGGGAAGCATATTGGTTAAATTAATCATACATATTAACCATCAGGCTCTATCATTCCAAACTGGAATTTCTTGATTAAAGTATGCTTAACTATTTCAGTTCCTGCCTTCTCTAGCTGGCCTTCAAAAGTGTCAGAAGAATTTTAGCACTTATGCTTCTTAGAACTTTCTGTAATTAAACAGTAAAAAGGCTTTGCAAACCGTTGGTGCGTGCAGTTCCATAAAATGGCTAATCTGAAATAGTTGCACTTCCAAGGTCTGGCTTAACAAAAATCCTTTGAACCAGTGCATCCAAACATAACTGAGGTTTTCTGCAATAAATGATTCTCAGAAACAAATATTTTGCAGTGTATGGCCTTGTGCCTCATGGACTGTTTGTACACTAGAGGGTTCACCAGGAGCTACTGAAGTTGTAGGATTTACAGTCATTCTAGCAAAAATGCCACTGTCTTTTTTCTTTCTTTTTTTTTTTTTTTTCCTCCTTGATTCTTGTGATCACTTCCAGTTCAGTGTTTTCATAGTCTTATCCTCCTCCCTGGAAGGAGCATCATAGCTTCATGACGTGATGTTGGTGGGTCTCAATAAGCAAAGGGGGGTGCGTGTGTATATAATGTTGTCTAAATGCATGTGCCTGGCTTTAGGAATCCTCTTTTTCCACTACAGGAAGAAATGAATTTAGATTAATTTCCCTTGGAGCAGTTTTATTTTCAGCATCTGTTTTAGGTTCAGGTAGATAGTAAGTGTTGGGGTGGATAGTGGTATGACCAAGAATGACTGGCAGTGGGGATAGAGGTTTAGTGTGGTGGGGACTGCTTTCCTGGGTATCTGTGTGACCCTCACAGTGTAGTTGCAACATATGGAGCAGGTGGCAGTGATCGTCACTGTCTTGGAATTTTGTCATCTTCAGTTTGTGATGAACAATTAACTTGTAAATAAAGGGCTAAGTCTGCTGTGAAGGTATATGGTATTATTCTGGCACAGAAATTATTGGTATTCACAAAGTTGTTGGTAACTGTGTGGTAAAGATTACAACGGGTCTCCAGCCTTTCAGCAGAAAGGAGTGTTTTGCCATTGTATTCCAATGCATCATCCTCCATCAAGGGATTAATCAGGATTCACATGAAGTGGTCTGAAAAGACCTTTGATGCTAATCTTAAAAAAATCAGCAAGGGAACTCTGTCACCCTGAAAATGTTGATTGTGTTATGATCTTGACTGTTAGTTTGGGAAAACTCTTTCCTCTACTTTGAATTCTAGTTAAAAGTAGAGAAACAGGTTAATGATGACTTTAATGCCTTCAGGTTGGCTGGGCCTTATGAAATGTATCCTACAGTACTCAGGAAACTGAGAGCCTGTGGGGCTGGGAAAAGTTCCAGAATGCTGAAGTGTTGAGGAGCGCTTCCTCTCACAACATCTAAAAGATGGCAGGACTTGGGTATGTTCAAGGGAAGAGTGTTCACATCTTGGAGTCTGTCCTGGGTCACGTACTGTTTGGTGTTTTCACTTCTCTACATTGAAATAATATTCCTACTGAACGCACAGATGATGTGATCTTGACAAATATAAGAAATTGTCTGAAATCGATAGCATTGATTTCAGCCATTTTGGTGTAGATGGGTTCAAATTACTGTGTTTAGGAATATTACCTTATGTAGTCAAGTAACAGCTGGCTAGGCAGCACTTCTGTGGGAGAGTATCTAGGGTTTGTAGTGGTTCCTAAATTATCATGAGTCAGCAGCATCACTGTCATGAAAATTCACTTGTCATACTGCAACATATAAAAGAGCACTGAAAATAAGGTAATGAAGTGGGTTTTCCATTCTGCTGAGGAGTGGTAGGTCTTCAACTAAAAGTTACCGTGTTCAGTTTGTGATACTATCATACTTTGGGAAAGTTATGGCTGGCTAACAAGATCTGTAAAGAAGATAGCAAGGTCTGTAAAAGAGAGAACCCCTGAGTGAGGATTGGGAAAAAAAACTGGATTGTTTAGCTCTGGAATGGTTTTATACAACTTGTGTTTCATCAGACATCAGCAGGTGATCTATAAAGCAGCTTAAAAGAGTTACCTGCAGGTAAAACTGGGAGCCAGCTCTGACATCCTGTCACTGCCTGCAAGCTGTCATGCTTGGTGGGTGGGTCACATCAGTTTTTTCATCATCAGTGCTTTGAACTTAAAAGCTTGTAGCTTCAACAGTAAAAATTGGAGTGGTTGGGGGGGGTTGTTTGTTTAAAAGCATGGCTATATTTGATCCCAGAATGTGTTATTACATCCTTTTTCTGCTGCCAAACAGTGGTGGTGTACAGGGTGGTCTGTGGGACTTCTGCGCTGCACCGCCACCTTCCCCACCCCCCACCCCCCCCCCCCCCCAGAAAACCAAACAACGAAAAAAACCAAACAAAAACCAACAAACACACCCCTGCCACCTGCTAAGGTTGCCTTTCAGTGAGGGAACACTGAAGTACTGATCTGGAGAAAAGGTGTCTTAAAAGGTATCTGCAAAGAGAGGTTAGTCAGCTTGCCATATCCATCATGAATAAAACAAGTAGTTAGGGGTTGAAATTGCAAGCAGAATGTATTTACGTTAGGCATTAGGTGTGGGGACAGGCTTTCAAGCCATAAGAATAACCAAAACAGATTGTAGAGATACGCTGGAGAGTGCTGGTATGCTAATCTCTTTTGATTTACAGCTCCCAAAAAAATATTTCAGTGGAGGTATGAATAGCTGCATAATGAATTCTAGTCTGCTGATTATATTATATTTTTCTGATACTTTTTGAGACATCTTGGGATTAATTTTTGGACCCCTGCAGCTCTGCAGCCTGAAGATCACTGTACAAATTGGTGGAGCGGGGCGTTGCTTAGTTTATTTTCAGAGACATCTGATGGGAGAGGATAGAGCTAAAGCCTTTTAAATCTCAGAAGGGGACGAACTATGCAACCTCTGAAGATATATCCCGCCCCCCCCCCCCCCAGCTGTTTTGCTAGTATTCCCTAGTTTATTGTGGGGCACTAGGATAGAAGAATGACATTGTTTAACTCTTGGCCTGCACAGTGTACCTGCAGAATAACAGCATGGTAATTCTCTGCCAGATCTAAAGTTGAAGCTCAAACTAGCTGGACAACAACTTGTCCGCAACTCCTTGCTTTATTTTATCTCTGAGTTTCACAGACTAGATCATAGAGAGCTCCAGCAAAACACTGTGAGCACCAAAGAGGATATATCTGCCAGCTGCAGCATATCATGAGATCACAGGATTAGGGATCACTTGTTCCTCTCTTTTTACTTTTTTTTCCTGAAGCCAAGACCAAACAAATGGAATATTTATTATTTGTGCAATTTATTTTGTATGTATAGGACTTGTTTTAAACTGAATTATCTTCAGCGACTTTTCTGCACTTATGTTTGGTAATACTTTCTTAATTGGAGAAAGTGCTGAAAATTTTAAGGTAGTGGAATGAAAAAACACAGCAGACAATGTAAACTTTACAAACTGTAATGCAGGTGTTGTACATATGCTGAAAAGTGCTGAGTGAACATGTCTTTGTCATGTCCTAGTCACAGACAAATAAATGTGGAGTTTCTTCATATTTTCCTGCTCTTGAGGTAAAATGGTTTGGAAATAATCCAAGTGGAAGGAGGGGCAGAGAGGATAGGATTAGTCCCCCAGTCTTGGCTTGTTGTCTTGGGTGGGAAGTACCTATAACTGGAATGTACTGCCCTTCCCAGTTTGTAGCACTGGTCTTGTAGGGCTGGGATAATGGTATTAAGGGGAAGAATTACTGTAATATCGTTTAGGAGAGTGGTCTCTTATTTCTAAATGTCCTTCCCTTTTTATTTTGTTGACTCTCAATTCTTTTTCCTCATTGCAAGTGACATGCCTTCTACTGTCTTATCCTTCATCTGGAATGCAGATCTGTACTTCCCTGCACTTGATTTATAGTCTCTCTTGCCTTGACACAAATATTTGATAAATAGTCTGGTTGCATTTGATGCTCTTTTCCAAAGGAAATATGTTTTTCTCAGCTCCAGACAGAATAAATTTAAATGTAAATGTGCTATAGTAGTGATTGTAACCCTGGTAAAATACTGGGTTATCAAATACCCTTAGTGGGAAACACCCTTTTTTTTTTTTTTTTTTTTTTAGGTACTGGAGAACTACTTCACTACTTAGGCTCTGTCTACATCTCTGGAAGACAGGTAGGCAGGAGGTATTTAGTATGCAGTAGGGATAAAGCCAGTAATTACATATTTGCAATTCTTTCCTTATGATGGGCATCATTATCCTGGGGTATGCTACTGAGCAGTAGAAGTGACTTTGTTCATTAAGGCTTTGGGCAGACCATATAGATAGGCTCTTCATTGCCATTTCACTCACTCTGTCATGAGGTTTGGGGGAGGATAGTGTTACCTTTAAAGGCAGCCATGACAAGGTGTTGTGCTTTGTAAGGTTCAGGGCAGAACAGAGCCTTATCTTGACTTCAGATACTTTCAAAAGGTCTGTAGATCAAAGTGCACTATAAAATAGATGTTTGATTTTTGGTTCCCTTCAAGAGCTAAAAAGACCTTTGGATTTGATTAAAATTAGCAGAATGTCTTCTCAAGATTTAAAATATCTTATTTAATAAAATGCTAAAGCTGGTTGAAAATTCAGAATGTTGTTCACATTTAAAGCCTAATACTATTTAAAATATGGTTTTTTGTTTTGTATCAGTAGTGTCAATAGATAACACTTGTTTAACAGAGTTGTATACAATCCCTGGAACCTTACTCCCTGCAGTAGGGCAGAGCAGTGGGCAGGTTTTAATACTTCAGGTAAATACTGCAATTCTCTTAACATAAGCAGTACTAAAGACTGTTAAAGGGACATTGGAGGGAAGTGCAATCTTAAGTGGCACAGGAGAGAGGCATAAGGGTTGACAGTATTGCCAGTGGCTGTAGAGTATAAAACATCCAGGAATAATTCTTGGTAGGCATAATACCTAGAAAGTTTGTGCTGTCCCCATTCTGTGCTTACAAGGAGTTGAGCCTTTTAGATTTTACATGTTTAAAATGGTCCTATCTTGGAAATCAAAGTAAAACTCATCAAAACCCACTGGAACAATTCAGTTGCAATGTATCACGCTTGCTGGCTGAGGTTCAGAGCCTTATCACCTTACACAGGCTTCTGTACAGGTTCCCCAGATGCCACCTTTTCCAAAATGTGCTTTGGGCTTTTGTGTTAAATACAGCTTGCTTCCAGAGGCAAGCTTGCTGGCTTTGGGTTCTGTGGTCTCCTCAATGCACCTGATACTGTTGACCCAGTAGTGATGTGGTGTTAGCCTTACTGGCAGAAACTTGGATCAGCTGGGGCTAGAAGGGCAGGCATCAATCAATCAATAGCATTGCTAAAGGTGATATTTTTGTTGATGGTGTTTTCTTATCTGATGAAGAATCTTTCCTACATCCCAGTCATAGAAGTCACTTTTCTCTGGGATTTGGTTATGTTACTCTTGTATGCCCTTCTATCTTTGATCACTGTTAAGAAAGAAAAAAATCATCTCTTTGCCCACTGCATTCTAGATCTCAGTATGGATTCACAAGACTAGGCTGTTAAGGCTTTCCAAGGTATGTGGTTGTGTGGGTGCATATATTTGTTCCAGAAATTTTGAAGGAGGTAAGATTCAGTTAGTGTAACCTTAGAGAAGTGGAAAGTAAGTAGGTAAATGGACAGGTTGTTTGTGAAGCAGTACTCTACGAGACGCCAGTGGGAGGAATGTCAATAGAGAAAAGGGTTTTAGGGTATAGATGTGTCCATATGGACCTTTCTTAAACTATTTTCTGTTCATTTAAGTTAGTCATCTGGTTTGCAAAGATGGTCAGACACATAACAGTTATTATGATTTTCCCCCACCCCCAGCCTGTTACTCTGGAAAAAACTTTTGTATGGACACGGTTCTGGCATGTTTTCATCTTGGAATATATAGATTTGCAGTGTTGTTTCTAGAACACAAAACAGTTTTGATGATTCTGCAATATAGATTCATTTGCCTTAAACTTGAAAAACAAGGTGTTATTCTTTCAGTAATAGCTGGTTTTCACAAGAACTTTGAATATCTGTATCTGAGAAGATTTTGGGTTGGTACATGATTAACATTTTAATCTATCATTTAGTCTTTAATAGGCTCATGTTTCCATAATTCTAGAAAATCTGATATGAGCGATACTTTGCATTTTTAGATGCTAGGTTTTTTTCAGCAGCCAGATACAATTTAAACAATGTTTTCTGCAGTGTTTTTAATTAATAGAACTGACCTTTGTATTTGAGTAACTGTTTGGGGGGGTCTAGCTGTGGGATATAATGGAAAGAAACAAGAAATGATGGCAGATCTGTATGATAGTTATTCTGGTCCATCATACCTCAGGTGTGTGAGCGCTACCAGTTGTACATGCCATTCTGGAACATCTACATTTGTCCTTTCAAAAGGTAGCCGTATTTCAGTCATGTAGACAGACTGAAGGTGTGTCTAGACAACTGTAGTAATGGAAACTGAAAGCAAAATGAAAGTAAGTTTGTTTTGTAGATACTTTATGTAGGTGAACTGCAAATAAACGATCTCAACTTGAGAAGATGTAGCTCACCAGTTGTTATGACAACTATTGAACTAGCAGTGCTGCACTTGTTTCTTTTATAGTAAGGCCTAATAATGCATGCAAGTTTGAAGCAAGATTTATAATTACATTCTTTTAAAAGGGCTGTGCACCCAAATATGATTATCTTACTCAATAAAATATACCTAATAATAGTAAGACCAAGCCATGTTCTGCTTTTTTGGAAAACAAGATAATGAAATTTCATGTGTGGCTTTTTGATATCCTTAAGGAAATCAGTAGCATGCTTTTGATTCCTCCTAGATTGGGCTCTAGGCTGTGACTCCCTGTTTCTGTGAATGCATTGGATGAATCAAAAATTATTAGAAAGTGATCATATTTTTACTGAATGCATATGATACTAATTCTTCAACATAAACTAACATACACCTATTAAATGACATTTTACTCTAAAGAGTAGCTAAGTGGAAAGGTCTGTTGTGTATGTTTAGGCATATCTGCTTGATTAAATAACTTTAAAAGAGCTGCACAGAAAGAAAACTGATGAGGGAAGTAAATTCTGTTCTGCCTTATGCATCCATTAAATTGTTCACTAATTTTTCTGAATGCTTTTGCAACCCAGCTGACATCTGATCTGTAGGAATATTACTGAAACAGCAATTGGCTTGGCCAGTTAGAAAAACAAATCTTTACTCTTTTTAAGTAAACATGTTCTATTTAGAGTAGTACATAGAAATGCAGTGAAGTGAACTGAAATTGTGGCAGGGATAGACAGATGTTGTCCTTGTGACCTTTTAGAGCTGCTATTAGCTGGATTGATAAATGTATAATGAAGGGTAAAAGTTTACTTTTATGCTGGTTTTCTGCTAGAGGCTCCACATCTTTGTGTTTTGCTGTTGCAGGAGAGGAGAAATGGAATTAAGGGCTGTAGTTAATAGGATTCTAGGTAGACAGCAGGGTTGAAGGGATGTGAGGAGGTTTGCAGGGTACAATGAATCAGAAAAAGCATCCAGTAAAACGTGTCCATTTCAGAAATGTGCACTGCAGTACGTAGTGTGAGCAAAGGTTAGAAGCCCTGGTTTCAGGTATTCCCAGAGAGGTTGCGTGAAAGAACGGCACGGCATGGCAGGTGATCTTGTAACTCAGGGCAGGCTTTGCTTCCCATTGGGTTTTTACAGTTTTGTAGGCCAAGGCACGAGATGGAAGAGGAAGTAATAGCAAAAATGCACTGCTGATAAGGCTAATCAATGTGCTTTCTTAGTACTTTTGAAACACCTTGATCCATTTCCAATGAGTAATTTCATAGCTCAATGGCTTTGATTATATTTAGCTTTTTTCTCTACTCTTATGTTCTGATCAGTATAGGTCTTTACATATTGAATACGTCCTTGGTTCCTACTGTCAGGTACATCTGCAAAGCTTTGAGAATCAAAGCTTTAGAAACTTTCTCATTTAGAGATGGATCAAGTCTATGTTAGGAGTAGAAATGAAAGTTAACAGAAGGATTAAAACAACTCTGCAACTATGTTCAACGGTAACACAGCAGGAACACTATGAATGGTGTGTTGGAGAATGGGGATTTTGTCCTGGACTATGTATGCTTCTTTACTGTAGTCTGTGCCTCTTTAAATTGAATATGCTTGAATGTTCCTTCCATTTTCATGTCGATCTTTTAATATTTGTTTAGACAAATACACAATGAAATCTGGTAATGTAAAAGAGCATCTGACAATTCTAACTTGTTTATTTGAGTCAGTGATAAATATCACTTCTTCTACTTGCATGTTAAATGACATGGTGAAGGATATTTAAATAGGAAACTTAACCACTTACCAAGGGAAAAAAGTACTTTTGTCACAACAAAAGCTTATGAAAAGAGGTTGTTATGAAATAACAGTTAAAACATTTTTAATGCAACATGTAAAAATTATTTTTTTAAAAAAGGTTAATTAGAATTGTTAACCAGTGGAACGCAAGTGCTATTACAGAGTTTAATTTTTTGTGTACTTATATTACTTGTCAAAGACTTCTTCATTTTGATCAGTGAAAGAATATTTTGGGGTAGTTGACAGACAACCTTTTTTCCTTCACCAAAGCTCATTAATACAGATTTTGTTGTTCTGAAAGGAGGTATGCTTTATAGAACATCTCAGTAATATTATTGTTATTATTTTCTCTTTCTGATTTGTATTTCCAGAAATAATTCAAGCTTGAACTCATTTAAAAGGGGAGAGAGAATTAATTAAATTTGCATTGACAAGCACTTTTGTTTGCTTTTTTTCCTGGAATTGGGAGTGGCTACTGGGAATGATCTTTGTCCTTGCTGTTTTCCATAGTAAAGCAGAGACCAGTTCGACTGAACTGTAAAGGCAATATGAGAAGAGTTGGGAGCTTTGCCTTCAGGGAATGCATGAGTGTTTGTTCCACACACATGTTCATGTGGATGACTAGAGAAAAACAGACCCCACCTGTACTTTGAGGATACCCTTCACTCTATTGATTATTAAGTAGTTGGCAAAGGTGATTTCAGTTCTACATATACTAATAAAAAAAAAAAACAAAAAAAAAAAACCCCAATGTTAAATATTAGGAAGGAAGGTTAAAAAATGCACAATTTTGCCACTGTATAAATTGGTCATGCTCCTGAATCTTGAACACTTTATGCAGTTTTGGTGACATTATAGCTAAAAGATATGGTAAAAAGTAAGGATTATTAAAGGTGTTCAGAAAGCTTCCACGAAGTCTGACTTATCTTGGAGGAGGGATGACTTGATGAGTACATATATCATGTATAAAATCATGAGTATCGTGAAAAACCGAATAGAATGTGGTTGGGCACTTTGGTAGCACAAGAAAACATCCAGCTGACTTGAGGCTGACATTTTTATAGCCATAAATTGACTTTTGCACAAATCACAAGTAAACTGTGCCCCCTCTCATTTGGGAGGCAAAAAATATATAAATGTGTCTTAAAAAAAAAAAAATCAACAGATTTACATAGAAGCACTGGCTGGTAATAAACTAATACAGACTCTGGCGTAAAAGTCTGAGAAAGTATCCTGGGAGCCCTGATGCTATTTGCTCTTGTTCTTGCACTTTTTTCTCTTAAGAATTTATTGTAGGTTGCTGTCAGAGAAGGTATTTGAGAGACTTTGGGTCTTGCCCATTATGATTTTGTGATGTTACTGTTGTCAGTAATATGGTAGGTTATGGAATTAGTCTTAGATAGGTTGAAGGTGTAATGTTGGACGGGATTCAGTGTGTGTGAGAGGAGGCTGTAAAACCTAGTGTGTGGGCTAATCGTGGAGACTGAAGGGTTTCAGTAATAGTATAATTTACAACATTTCATCCAACAGCAAGTTTTTTGCTTTAGCAAAACGTATTGCATTTTAATGTCACATTCCTTGTCCTTTTTGTGATAGTTGTGCCCAGGAAGGCGGTGACTGAAGAGCAGTATATATGCCTATTGAAATACAGAGACAGCTGTATTGGCATATAGTGTATTGGTATGTGGCATTCAGTACGTTGCTGAGTACCAGGGAACGCAACTTTGGAAGGGCTCAAGATATGACTTTGAATTTACTATCTGAAGTGTGCCTTCTGTATGCTACCTGAAGAGAAGTGGGTGGAGATTAATTTAAGCATCTTGCTTTAATTTACTGCAACCTCAGTACAGAGCCTCCCAGTAACTGTGACACAAGTGAGATTGTTTCAGAATAAAGTATCAGAATACTTGATAGAAGGTTTGAGATGATGTGGAGGTCATTCCTTCAACAAGTGTGAAGTTTTCTGATCAGCAGTGCCTAATTTATGCTAACTGTCCAAGCATGATGTTTGCAAGACTTGGATATCAGTCCAAAACGTCATGTCTAGGAGTTGCCTGAGACTGTCTACATGCATGTTAGATACTGCTTCTTAATGAACTGCCCTGGTCACTGATACTAACAATGGTATCAAAATAGCAGGTTAGGAGACCTGAATCTTCTGCAAGATCTTTTCTAAATTGGTGGTTGGAGTTTTGCAAAGAGTTTCACCTTGGTTTTGACTGCTGAAGTATAAAAAGATGTCTTGCAGCAACACAAGTTTTGCAAACTGTGGATGTGTTTTCCTTTTTCATTTCCTTTTCCAAAGGTACTGGGAACCTTTTTTGTGAAGTGGAACCTGGGTATTGTACTTCTGTGGTGTTTTTATTTTTGTTGTGTACTCAGACCTAGTTCCTACTTCAAAACTGTAATTCTGTGATGTTCATTTATTTAGATAACCTTAAATCCAGACAGCAGTTCTCTGTGGGCTTTGCTCTGTTTAGGTCCATTTTTCACATCGCTGTGAATCATTCTCAAGGTTCATTAAATCAACTTCTTAAATTATATGACTTCTGTCAATAGACATGGCTTAATTACTATACAGTTTGTTCTGAAAAGCATATTTATTCAGAAGGTAATGAATCTTGTTTAAATATAGTCAACTGCATTGACTTTGTTCCTGTTTTATCTTCTACTTACTACTCAAACTTTTGGTAGCAGCCTCCGAAGGTCACATCTAAAGGATTTCTGTACCTGTGCCGAGTTCAGCGTGATGGGAAGACCAATTTGTCTGTAGCAGATGTTCCAGCATGTCCCTATACACACTGAAAAATTATCCTTTAATAAAAAAACAGGTCTTGAGAGGTTAGCACTTTTGTTGTTTGCAGTGTGTGGCGCTTACTAGCTTGTGGTACGGGGTGGGATGCTCAGAAAGTTCCCAGGTCAGTATTGTGTATGGCCATGTCCACTCTGGTTTTGCCTCATCTTGGCTGGTAGTTTGTAGGGGTTGTGAGGCTGCTTGCTGTTATTCTACCTACAGAAATGCGATCATGGCTCACAGCTTAGGTGCAAAAATGTTTCCCTCTTTCCAAACTCCCCTACAAAACAATAACATCTAGTTCCAGAAAGAAAAAATGATATGGAAAAGAGGGGATTTATTAAAGGGAATGACCCAGAGGATAAAAAGGTGGTGATTCTCATACTGTTCCCTATGGGTGTTTATTTTGAGCCTCTATCAAAACCATCTTAAAAAAAATCCACATGCTTCAGGTGAAGAATGGTATAACAAATGCAGTGAAAAACAAAACTGATCAAAGAATGGAACCATATCCAAACAAGGAAAACAAACTCTGATAAGTCAAATACAAAGGCATAATAAGGCATGTGTAAAGGGATCCTGAGAAACAGCTGATGACATCAAAACAGTAATAAGACTTTTCAGATGTTTCAGGAGCAGTAAACCTATCTGTTTGCTTCTGGTTAGGTAAGATGGTTCAAGGAAAAAGAGGCTGTAGCAGAAAAACTCAATTGCTATTGTTGGTATTTTCTGTGGAGGAGTTAATGGAATGCTGGAGGTATTACTATCATGAGTCTCTTGAGAGGGGAGTCTGGCTATATTGGAGCAGGTGAGGAATGATGTGGGCACATAGAGGAGATGAGGCAGGTGGAATGGTCAAGCCTACCTGCAGTCTAGAGTCTCGTTACTATTTTAGCAGCAGGTTTTTAAATTGCTATGAAGTGTGGAATCCCTTTCATCAGCTGCATGCAGTTTCTCCACTCTTCCCTTTATTCTGATTCAGCTTGTTTCTATTGCCCTTTTGTAAACTAAATCTGGGAAGTGATCATTTAAAAGCAAAAATGCCTTTTTCAGGGGCCTTTTTTTTAATTAGGCTATTTCAGGTTTTGTTTTGATTGGAGATCAAATAGCTTTTGGCACTTGCACTATAGCTGCTCAATTTCTCCTTCTGTTCTTCTCTCTAGTCATATTTTGTCATGTTTATGCCACTTGTATTGATGGGGTTTTGTTTGTTTTTTTGTAGTGACTACAGTTCCTGTCTCACCTCTTTGATGGAAGAGGACTATGACCCAGAAGTGAACTCTCCACTGTAGAACAAGAAGCTGCTGTGGAATAATTTGTGTCCCTTTAAAAGCAGCACCCAGTCTACAAAAAAATAGAGTAGAAGAGATTATTTTTGGACCTGGCATTTTTTTGTCCATGTGACCTATGTTTCAGCATGTAAATGGTGAAAAACGGGGAGATAAACATTTGTGCCTGCTTTTGAGCTTTATATCAAGTAGTGTTTAGCTCTGTGGAGCATTAACCAAGTTACGTGAAGACCAGAGTATATCCTAACATTCATTTTTTAAAATACTATACCTTTTTTTAGCAGATGTATGTGATAAAAATGAAGTTTATATTTTAAGAGCACTTGGGCAGATGCTTCTTGTTTAGATCTCAGCATTTGGGGCAAACGTTTTTATGTAACGTTGTCCTTTTTCCAGAGTGTTCAGGTTGATCTGCTGCGGATCATGAATTATCCAGCAGACTTGAGTGTTTCTGTTCAGTATTAACCATGGTGTTGCTCTGAATGTTGTCATGCAGACTTGACAAACCTTTTTGTAATGTAAAGGCTGACTTCTGTACTACCACAACCAGAGGAAATTTAATGAGGTGAACGTGGTCGTGGCTTTTTAAAAATATAAATTACCTTCTTAGGTTTTTTTTTTTGTAGTGAGAGTGCAAAGAGAGGTTAAAATGAGCAGCTGAGGGGGTGAAGGGCACAGTTGGCACGAAGTGCGGCCTCTCGTGCTCAGCTTTGAGACGCACTATTGCCTCAAGGCTGGCCTTACAGCATACTGGAGAAAGAAGGAACCCGAAGGTCAGTGAAGCACAGAAACTGAGAACATTGGACTACAGAGGCCAAACTCAGGGTAAGTGATCATATGTACTTTTTCCTTTGCTTATATAGTGTTGACTTGTTCATAGATAAAGTTGAAAAATAAAGCAAAATGGTAAACTGGAGAACCCTTCGTGAAAAGGCAGAATTCAGTTATACAGAGCAGTAATAGAATTTTCATCATTTTGAGCAGTGGAAATTGCTATGACATGTTGGAAAGAACAAATCAGTTTCAGATTCCTCACTGAGACACCTCAGCTGGTCTTCAGTTGAACTTCCATCAAGATCCTTCAACCAGCTTGTGTTCTGTTCCTAACCATTTGGTTTCTTAGCTGTGAAAGCAGTTTCAGCGTAGGTTGTTCCCTGGTGTATGGAAGTTGGTGGATCTGGATACAATTTTAAGTTGGGGGTGCAGGAGCTGGCATATGGTTGTCTTTCAGGTCTCTGGTCTGCTCTCAGTGTCTCTAACATCATCACTGGTTTGGTCATACTTGATTTACAGCCTCTGGAATACAACATCCAGTGATCACCCCTTTGTAGACTGAGGCAATGAGCAATGAAGGAATGTACCCCAAATTCTGTCATGTCTTGATTTTACACATCTGTGCATCGTATGGCTTTTATATGCTGTTTGTTCTGTTGTCTTCCTGCCTCCATGCCCATCCTATCATGAATTTCATGGGTGTGTTAATTGTAAACAGGAAGTAGCTGGGAATGTTTAAGCTCTTACCTGTTTTGGTCGGAGGAACAAAGTCAGCAGGAAGAAAAAAATGCTGAAGTGTAATATGAAAAACTACAGCACCTTTCCCCTTATTCCTATAGGCCAAGTTTTGGGAATAAATTGTATTATTATTTCACTTTGGAAGAGGTGACAGGGAATGTTCTTTTCATTTACAGATCCTGGCCATGAGGTTTGATGCCTCATTTTATTGAAGGGAGACACTGGACCTAAATGGCGCAGCATGACTTTGTTCCTGCCTGGCTTAACTTCTCAACGCCACAGTCGACCAAGGTAACATTAATACAGATCACCACCTTGTACAGCTATGACAATAATAAAAAGCAGAAAATTGCCCCATGTTTTGTTAAACTTAATTTTAAAGAAGGCTTTTGGAAGCTTACTAAAGTGAAAATATTTTTTTTCTTTGTTTCAACAAATGTATCCCTTTTATTTCAGAGGAGGAACAATCTTTGCATTCAGATGTGGAAGTAGTTCAGTGTCTTTGTGTTGAGACTTGAGTGAGATCCCAAGTAGAAAATAATTAAAGAAATGGGCCTAATTCTGTGGGGGTTAAGACTTGACCTGCCACTTACAATTCAGGATATAATTTGGGTTTGATTTATGAAAATAATCTGACTCTTGCTGCATAGTAGGTTGATAATAAGCCCTTGGGCTCTAACTCCAAACTCAGAAATACTCATTAGTTTTTGGCAACCTTAAAACGAGGGCAGTTTGCCCGTTGTCATCTTTCTAAAACTGATTCCAGAAGCTTAGGTTGACCCAAGAAGTCTGTTTTAGGCCTTTGACAATTTGTGTTTCTTGTGCATTTTAATAGCAAACCAGATCATGATGGACAACACTGATGAACAAGAAACAATACAGCTTTCACCTTCATGCTTAAATATGAGGAGACAAAAGTAATTTCAGGATATTTGATCCATTTAAAACAAACCTGATTTTTTTTGTAAATGAGGGAAAGTGAAGAGTAAAAGATTCTTTAGAATCTTAATGCTAGAAGCATTAATGTTTTCTACAGCATCGTAGTTGTTTCAGTCCAAAAGTGCTTTAACTTACTTATCTCTGAATGTTAGTCAGACTGATTGGACCCTCCATGGCTATCTGCTCTTCTGACTTAGGAGGGAGTGAATGAATGAGCACCTGTGTATCATAGAATTTCTTAAATTAATTTTTCTGAAAGTATGTGTTTGCAAAGACTGCTGGTAATATTAGTATGCTAGGTTCTCTCTGATTCTGTGTAAGATGCACGGATTTATGTGCCATTCTGATCAGGTTCATGTGATTGTTGAGGTCATTGGCTTAGCAATGTGGATATGGGTGCTGTACTGAAAACTAGTATAAGAATGTGGGGTTAGGGTTTGGTTTT
Organism: Haliaeetus albicilla; assembly: GCF_947461875.1. Lineage (NCBI taxonomy): Eukaryota > Metazoa > Chordata > Aves > Accipitriformes > Accipitridae > Haliaeetus > Haliaeetus albicilla. The sequence continues at coordinate 11,186,212 of NC_091490.1, forward strand.
TTTTTTTCAATTAACAATATGTCACTCTTGGACTGACAGGCTCCTGGAGTGCCCTAATGAATGCTTCATTATATCACTTTTTATTTTTTGCAGTCCCCTGCAGCTACCTTTGAGAAACATGGAGAGCATCTTCCACGGGGAGAGGGCCGCTTTGGGGTGAGCCGTAGGAGACACAACTCTTCTGATGGATTTTTCAATAATGGGCCCCTCCGAACTGCGGGAGGTGAGTAGGAAGGGTCAGAATGCAGCCTGAGATCAAACATTTTGGAATATTCTACAAAGTGAAGAATTCTGCAGAATATAAACAACATTTTCCAAAACTGTACCTTTTCAAAACATCCTATAAGAAACTCGTGCTATTCTTTTCTCCCATGCCACGTGCTCAGGCCTTAAGGGATTTCTGTGGTAGTTGTATGTGCATTGTGTAGCTTGGTTTTTTTTCTGATACAATCACACAGTAGCTTAATAAGTTTGGCCTAGTAGTTACTTAGTGAACACTGATGTAACAACAAGAAAAACAGCCTGATATTTCCAGTATTCTGCACACCATGTTGACTTTTTTTATTTGCATGTTTATCTCCTTTTGTTTAGACTGCTGGCATCAGCCGTCCCTTCTCCGCCATGACTCTGTAGATTCTGGTGTTTCTAAAGGAGCTCATGTTGGGCTTTCTGGCAGTCAGCCTGGCTGGCATGGTCCTTCACGGGGCCATGATGGTGTGAACCAGCGTGGTGGAGGAGGAACTGGAGTTCATCGCCACTGGAATGGCAACTTCCATTCTCGGAAAAGTTCCGCCTTTCAAGAAAAGCTGCCTGTTGAATCCAGGGAAGAAAAGAAGGAAGATAAAGAGCAGTTGCAATTTGAGGAAGAAGACTTTGTAAGTGTGTAGCTTCTCACTAGAAGTGGCAGCTGTGAGAATTGGCTTTTTGGATCTCGTTTTAATTAGCACTGATAGCTGGTGAGGATCTAGAGTTGCATTCCACTCCGTGTTCGAGATCACAATAGATTTAACAAAATTATTCTAGTGCTGATGGGATGCTAATTGGTACCCAGAGTCCTCAGGATTTGACGACCTGTTGGATTATGGGGTTTGGCACATTACTATATTTTGCCAAACGGTTATTGTGAACTGAAGACAGCATTGTAACGCACAAGCCAGATCTTGAGCAAAAACCATAAGGCGACACTTTTTGTCTGCCACAGGAAGAGTAGTTGTGTTGACTTTGTGGCTTTGCTTACAAAGCCTTTTTTTTTTTTTGCTCCTAAGTATATCTATTCAGCTTATCTTCAGTCTACCTGCTGTTCCTGTCTCCTGCATTCTCATACATGTTGGTGTTTGTGATAACCTTCCCAAGCTTGTTCATGACGTGCTCAGACCTTTGCAACCATCTGTCTTCAATCTTCTGGAATAGTATTTTGTTATGAGAGATGTTTTCCTATTTCTCTGTTAATCTGGGGATCGGGGTTTCTTGAGCCATTTCTGCCATCAGTATCTCAAATTTATCAACTTCTTATCCAGCATTCTGATTCACGTGGTATTATCAGTACAATAGTCTCTTACATCCTGGCTCTATTTTTACTGGAATATCTTTAGTTTTCCAAGCTTTTCCAAATAGTACTTGGACTTAACGGCTCTCATCCTTACCATGTGCTAATGCTTTAAGATACATGAACATTTTCTGCTTTCTCTTTTCAACTTAATTTTTTTCCTCTGTCCCTTGATGAGGATTTTATTGTTATCAGACCATGTATTTTGCTTTTCGCATCTTGTTTTCTGCTCTCTCTCTAGGCTCTTCTTGACCAGTGTAATGAGGTTGTCATGGTTTAACCCCAGCTAGCAGCTAAGCACCACAGAGCTGCTCACTCACTCCCCCTACCACCCAGTGAGATGGGGGAGAGAATCGAGAAGAAAAAAAAAAGTAAAACTCATGGTTTGAGATAAGAACAGTTTAATAGAACAGAAAGGAAGAAACTAATAATGATAATAATAACAATATTAAAATGACAATAATAAAAGGATTGGAATATACAAGTTATGCACAGTGCAATTGCTCACTGCCTGCTGACCAATGCCCAGTTAGTTCCCAAGTGGTGATTCCTCCCAGGCCCACTCCCCTCAGTTTATATACTGGGCATGACGTCACAGGGTATTTCTGGAATAGCCCTTTGGCCAATTTGGGTCAGCCGCCCTGGCTGTGTCCCCTCCCAACTTCTTGTGCCCCTCCAGCCTTCTTGCTGGCTGGGCATGAAAAGCTGAAGAATCCTTGACTTAGTCTAAACACGACTTAGCAACAACTGAAAACAGCAGTGTGTTATCAATATTCTTCTCATACTGAACCCAAAACACAGCACTATACCAGCTACTAGGAAGACAATTAACTCTATCCCAGCTGAAACCAGGACAGAGGTCAATATTGTCTGTAAGGTTCTGGTAACTCAGTCCTTTCACCTAATGCAATTCCTCTGACTTTGTCTTCAGTGCTAAAGCCATTGCTGCCTCCAGTAAGGAGAGTTTCTGGTGATAGTGCGCACACCTGTGTGTATCATCTTGAGCTGTTTGCTCCCTTATTCAGCTTTTTTTCTCTGGAAGGCTGTTTACAGGTGGAATTGTCATGCCAGTTTGATGGCACTGCTTCTATTCAGGAACTTAGGAGCTGGAGTGAAATATACTAATGCCCACAGCTGCTTCAGGCCAAAATCTAGAGTCTACACTTACATTGCCACAGGAGCCAGTTTGATTTAAGCTGCTGGGTTTTTTCAGTGAAGTGCTTGGGGAGTGATTGGTGCTGTTGTTCAGCTGCTTCTGCTGGGACTGGTAGCCTGCATCACAGGTTAACACCTGGAGAGCAGTGATAAAGCTTGTGTGTAGATTTCTGTTAATCTGATTTCTCAAGAATACTGTAATATTCAGGATTTCATAAGCTTGTTCTTTAGACTGTCAAAAGCCTGTTGAAATGTAGAATGTTATTGTTGATGATTGCGACTGTGTACTGTTGTAGTCTATCTTGGTCTAAATCTTTCTTCCATGTACTTCTTCAGTCTCTTCTTCAGTGCCTTGATGAGTGCCTTTCCCCAACTGCATGGCTGTTTCATCTGTAATTACTTTCCCAGTTTTTTTTTTTTAAGATTATAAAACCACACACTGTCTAGTAGCAAGCTTTGCTAAATAACTCCTGTATTGTCTTTGCCATAGTGGTGGAACTAATGTATGCTGTGTTTAAGTATGTAGCTGTTAGGCCTGTGTGGCTGACAATGGCAGCACTTTTCCTGAAAGGTCTGCAAAACAGGCTGTTAGTCTCCAAGGTCTCCTGTGGTGTGAGCACCCCTGCTATAAAACTAACCTGTAACTAAAAAATGAATTACTGAAGCAGAGGAATTTCTAGGGTCTGAGGCAGGAATTTCTGCTATCATGTGACTTTTTTTTCCTAACTCTTATAGAACAGGAATGCCTGCTATTTCAGAAGCTCATTATTAGAGACTTATGCTGTCACCATAGTAACTAACATATGAAGAATTCATTAAAAAGAGGAAAAAGATGGCTTTATTTTGAACTGAAGTTATTTGGGATGGGGGAAGAGGAATAGCTAATCAGGAATACTTGTCATTGAATGCTTAGATTTTCTGTACGCCACTTTGAGCTTGGACATGTCCTTGGTTGTTCCACTAAGTTGAATTCTGATACTGAATCAAAGGTAAGTCTGCAGAGAGCACTGAGTTTACATGCAGTATTGTCTGAAAAGTGGACTCTAAAGCCTAACATAAATTTACCTGTAGTTTCTTTGTCTGTAAATGTATATATATTCATTATTCCTTTATGTTAGGAGCCTAGTATTGCTTTTGTTTGTTTTTTTGTGGTTTTTTTTAATTAGTTAATGTATAATTATTGTATAAAAATATTAGGGAAATAAGACTAGATACTTCAGCTACTGATGATGTGGATTCTGTTTTATATTTGAGCTGCTGATTCAATACCTAAATGTTTTATGTGTATATTGGTTGATGGAATCTACTTAATCATATAGTAGAAGACTGAAGGGCCTATCCTGAACCCTCCGATAGTTCTGTTGGAAATATAGCAGAAGCCAAGGAGAATACAAACTTGATTTTTAGATGTCTTGTGACAAAGCACTCTAACTCAGGTGCTGTTCAGAGAAATTTACCTATACTCTGGGTTCCTAGAAGCATAATGTTATGTTAATGCTGAATTTTTTTTGTTACATGTGGTATAATGATATACTCATTTGCATTGTCTTTTTGCAGCCATCTTTGAATCCAGAAGCTGGAAGACACAACAACCAGAACAAACCTTTAGGGACACCTTCTGGAGTATGGGGTAGGTAAAGGTAGTTACATCACTGTACGGAATGCTGATGCCGAGGCAGAAAGTTGTAACTGATGTTTAAACGCTATTTTTTTCACTCAAAGAGATTTTAAAGACTCATGTGAAGCAGACAGTTTGCAGCTTTCTCTCCTTTGTTGTTTTCCTCCCACAATCTTCACTAATTTCTTGGCCTTTTTGCCTACTTGAAACTGTGCTTGTCTTGTCATAAAAAAACCTGCTGGTAGTTCTGCGTTTGCTTCCTGTCTTCCTGCAGTTACAATTTCATGCAGACATCACTTGAAGGGCAGAGCAGACTTGAGTGAAGTAGACATTAGTTCCTGACTTGTGATCTTCATATTAGAAATACAGCAAAACTGTCAGAATTCTGTAGTTTAGATTTATTTTACTTTTTTAAACCCAAAACAACCTTGCTTTTAATTCTGATGTGGTATGCAAATCTATACCTTTTTTAAAAAAAAAAAAGGTGGAACAAAGTACCAGTTCTAGCAACTAAATACGGGTTTGTTAATCTCTAGTTAAAATGTAGCTAGATTAGTTGGGTTAGATACTGTAAATAGTACAAATAGAAAAAAAAACCTCAAAAACACTTCTTGCTATAGTACCAGATTGTATTCTTTTTGCATGTTTGTCAGGTAGCTATTGTTCTGCTCAAAAATAATGCCAATCAGCATTTATGGGTCTTTTAGCTGTTTATACTGTTACTGTTGTTAAATTGTTCTGCTCCTGCAAATGTGTTGAGTTGGCCTAAGAAATATTAATTGTGCTTGCTAGTAAAAGCACTGTGTGTTTTGAGGTATAGGTAATGCAAAGTATTGTTGCTGTGTTAGTGAATTAACAAAGCTAATCCATGGTTGCTCAAAAAAATGCTAGTATCTTTTCTGATTCCTGAAGTATGATGGAAGGCTGTTAGCTGATGCCACTGTATGTTTTTCCCTTCAGCATTGAGGAAGCTGTTGTGGTTAAATGAAAAAAGATTGGACTTTGACATCCTTATCCAGGATCTTTGGTCAAATCTGAAACAAAGGCCCAGCTGTCAGCAGTCTCAAAATCAGATGTGTGGCATCTGTAGGGGAGAAACTGGACCAGTATACTGAAGCTGTTATGAAACTGAATGTTTGTATTTCAGAATTTTTCTTGTTTTATTTTTACAGAAAACCCCCCTAGTGCCAAGCAACCTACCAAGATGCTGGTCATCAAAAAGGTTTCAAAAGAGGATCCTGCCGCCGCCTTCTCAGCTGCATTTACATCACCTGTTTCTCACCTGGCAAATGGCAACAAAGCCACCACCATTGTCCCAAGTGTCTACAAAAATCTGGTTCCTAAACCTGCAGCTCCTCCTTCCAAGGTACAGGGGTTTCCAGTGAAGTTAGTGAACTGCAGATCAAGGGAGAACCCTCTCCCTTGACAAGGGAATCAACCCCCTAGCAAACAGTAGGAATTGGAATTGCAGTGGTTTCTGGGCTAGTGGCCTTTACAGTAGAGGTCTGTTTACTACTAAAATTGTTGTTCCCTGTTAAAATGCCGTTTGGTCTTGTCCATACAGGGAACTAACCTCTTTTCTGACTATACTAATGTCTGTTTGAGTGGGTGTGTTCTCATGCATTAGACAAATCCTTACCTTAATTAGACAAAACAAGCAATGCTAGAGAAGTGGAATGTGTGCTACAATGTGCTTGAATCGTTCACGTGATGACCTTGAAAAATCTTTATGGGGTTACAATACTTTGATGTGTTTAAAACACAATTGAGGCTGAGATCAGATTAGATTGTAACATCCTACAGTTTAGCTCTAATTTAGTTGAGCCGTAAGACAACCTGGAGAAGTAATGTGTTTTGTGCTATAATTCTTTTACTGAAAGAAATATAGGAGTGTTCAAAAAAAAAAAAAAAGGTGTTCTTTTGTTTCTTAGTTCTAGGCTTCATCTTGCCCACTTTTCCAGAAAATCTACATATATAGATGCCCTAGAAACTTTGTAGGATTGATAGTGAAAGTATTTAAGAAGCTGAAGAAAATTATTAGCTAGGTTGTTCTTTAAAAAGGTGTCCAAATACTTTAGGTTCTAAAATTTATTAATTACTAATGCTGGCTGTGACATTCAAACAAAATCTTCCCTGTGATTAGAGTAGATTAGCTTACACACTTCAAAGATAAAAGCAAAATAGGAAAGATTAACAGCTTTTTTTTACAAGAAAGCAAGTTTAGAGCTCCTTTCCATTTCATAAGTTTCTCTTAATTCAGGCTAAGTTCTGCCAGCTACAGGAAAAATCCTAATGGTTAAAATGATTATCGAATAATCTTGTATAAACCCTTAATTTGACAACTGATCTCCTTCTCGGTGAGATGGGATAAATTGGCCCATTATGAAGAACTCTTTTATTAATAGCGTTTATGTCACATACAGTTTTCAATCCATATACATACTTGGTTAGAATAGTTAAACAAAATGCAGCTTCTGATGGATAAGGAGCCTCTTGTGGCTTTTATTTTTGCTTGTACAGCTTGATTGATATATGTGTATATACAGTCTTACCTGGTGTTAGTCTGCATGTTTTGAGTGGTCTTTGAAACAAAAAGCCAAGGACATGTTTTCTGTCCAGACTGTTAGATTGTTTCTTTGATTGCTTCAAAGTAAACAGAATTTTAGTGAGCAGGAATGCATACAGCTTTTCTGTCTTAGCTGCTGTTGTGTGCAAAGGTAACTTGCAAGATCTGAAAGTTGGTGCTGTACCAAGTGTAGAGACTGAGAGACTGAAATGCACTTCTGAAAGCTATGTAGATGTCTGTTGTTACTGCTGGTCATAGTATACTTGTTGCTTGAAATTGTAGAATTTGGACGTAAAAATCTGTTTAGCTATTATTCCTTGCTGTGCAGTCACCATTGCATTTGTTTTTACTACTTCTAAAGCCCATGGTCAGAGGTTTTTTCATTAATTCCATCTAGAAGAGCTGCTCTTGAACCTTTTCCTAACTGTGTTCTGAAATTAGACTCTAAGTTTTGATTCTTCAGATGAAACAAAAATTACATTAACCAGTGCTCACAGTTGGAGTTAACCCTTTAAATCTTATAGGTAATTTGAAAAATATGATCTGTTTTTCTGAGAGAGCCTTGTGACTGTGGTATGAAAGTTCAGCTTACATCAAAAATAGTGGTAGGGCTTTTTTTGCTAGCTTGGTTTACATGTTACTTAGCTCTCATTTGCATTCCAGATTGTGTATGTATATTTAAATCAGATATTATGGCAATATGTAGTGGTAGCTGCCTAAGTTCCTTTTAATGAAGTAGTTACTGTACTGAACCAGTTGGTAGGCCTGGATTACACCTGGATTCATACCTGAAGCATTACAGTATTGATAACATATGAAATGCTATTTGGCCAGTGGAGAAGGTATTGACTTTTGTTATGTAGCCCAAGAGATCAGTCATGTTAAGCAGCATATAAATATGTACTTAGTGATTTAGATACTAATTTTTAAGTGTGTATGCATTGACATGGTGCTGTGATTGTTGGGGGAGTGTGGTGCTCCTCAGCTGTGGGGATTGCAATAGGGAAGAATTGTCTGCTGGTGTCATCAACAGTGCTTTTGTTAATGAGTGGTGACCATTAGCAAAGCTAAAAGGTGGGGTATCAGCATATCCTTAGCCAGAAAAACTGCATGCATGATGCCTTTTTTTAAAGGTACAGGCATAAAGCAGCTATGGTAGGATGCATTATTCTGAAGACTTCTAGAAAGTTGTACAGAAATTGCAGTGCATAAAGTAGTAGAGGGGTCAAAACATTCCTTTTGACAAAGTCAGCAGTATTGGAAAGCTGTCACAGGCAAACTGAATGAAAAATGTTTTTGTTAAGTTGTACCAAGTAGTGTTGAAAGGAAGAGAACTGGTGGCAGTGAAACAAACACGTTCTTTCTTGGCTAATTGAGATGGCTAATTGTTCACAGTCAAGCAATTCATGAAGGTCATAATCTGCAAACGATTCCTTTTTGATATTGATCTCTAGTTGTTGTGCTTGAATCTAGTGGCCTCCCTAAGAAAGCAATAGGGGTCTGTCTTTGAATTTGTCTAAGCTGCCCCTTTGTGGAAGCTGAGAGAACAGCAATCAGCAGCTAAGAACTGAGTATCTGAACAGTCGTGCAACCACCAGATCTGCGGAGAGAAACTTTTTGTTGTAGTAATTCTACAGCCTAATTTTAGCACCGGGCAATATTGTGCAGATAGGGATGTTTTCTGGATTTGAAGGGAATGTTTGGAATGTGTGCTGTGAATGCCGATTAATCCATTCAGTAATGTGGACTGCTCTTGTTTTTAAGTTGGAGTAGAAGAGTAATGCTGGTGGCCTTCCCTACTATTTATTTATTTTTAAATGAATAAAATAACCCAGTGGAGAGTGAGAACGTACTGAAATAATGGCTTCTGCTCTCATTGCTTACAGAATACAAGATCTGTTGCATCTCAGATTTAATTGTATCCCACTTGTGTGTGAGTTATTTTGCTGATGATTTGAAGTTGGCTTCAGAAGTCTAATGGGTCGAAGGAACCAGTATGTTTTAATGCTCTGATAGGTGTATTTCTCATGCTATTTGATACAAGTTTCTTGTTAGGATCCTTTTTGTAAAAACTGTCACTTCACAGTGTTTGCCCTTGGCTGATAAGGGAGGCTCAAGAATAACATTCCAAGTAACAAAAACTTATCTTGAAGTCTTTGTTTTTCAGCCAAATTGCCAGTGTATTTGAAGGGATACTGCAGAGAGTATCCAGAGCAAAACAGCAACTGCTCATGCACTCTAATGAACTGGCTGCTTTTTCTTCTTTTTTTTTTCTTTGTTCTTTTCTCTTTTTTTTTTTTTTTTTGTTTTGTTGTCGTTGTTGGTAAATCAGTGCAATGATGGACAGTTTCAGAGCCCTAGGAAGTAAATAATTTGCATTCTCAGCCTGGACAGAAATATTCCTTGATGTGCTGCTTCCTCACACAGGTGAAGTTCCTGTCAAGTGATGCAAACCTTTTCTTTGTGGCATACAGTGTTCCCATATGAAGTGTGAATTTAATTGGGATTTTTTACTTCCCATCTGTGTGTAGCTATAAGATGCATTGCGTTACTCAGTGGTGATTCCAGTTAATGAAGAGCAATGCTGTATTTTCGCTTTGTGCTCTAATGGTGTTTTACGGGAGGGTTTTGCCCATGAAGCAGAATTGTGTGTGGTTTGGGGAAAAGAGAAGATGACAGGGAAAAAATAATGGGTGTCGAGGTAAACTTGTTAACACTGTTCTTGGAGAGGGAGGAAAAAAAAATCCGTACAACAGCCAACATAATGTTTATTTATTTGTTTTACTACTTGCAAGCAACCGCTTCTTGTGCCTTGCCATTTACTGTCCAGTATTTTGTGTTCTCTTCAATATAGCCAAGTCCATGGAAAGCCAACAGAAGTGAACATAAACCAGGCTCGCTTTCCTCCAGCCGTGACTCTGCCTTTACCAGTCCAGTGTCTGTAACCAAACCAGCGGTACTGGCGAGTGGCTCAGTCCTCACCTCTCCCAAAGAGGTAAGGGGTTGGGTTTGGGGACAGGGTGGGAACTTCTATCACTATCGCCTGCTATAGCTTAAACATGATAAGGTCCTCTCTGTACATGGTAGCTGCCTTTGCACCCTTGAAGAATGACTCACTTGAACATTCTTAGCATGTTCTGTCACATCTCTGATACACTAAAAGAAATAAAAATGTGGTTTACCTGGATGTAAAGCCATTGGTATTTGTCCGAATGTATTAGAATTTCCCTCCAATATAAAAAAAAAAAGTACTAATGCTTTTAATAGTGTTGCATAACTAGACGTGCATAGACCTCGTGTTATCGGAGTGCAGATACCAAGAACTGATGTGAATAGATAAGTAAACTGATTCCCATGCTGTTCTTCAGTATGGAAAAAGAAGAGGAAGAAGGGTGATCTGCCTCATTTTCTTTCTCCAGAACAGCAGCACAGGCAGCGAGCTCTGAGGGGGCTGAGGGAGTTCAACATGTATACATGTGTCTTCATCTACAGTGTCTATTTTTAATTTTGGTGTTGGAAGGAGGTCATCTGCTGAGGTGGAAGCTGACTTACCTCTGGTTTTGGCCTGAAGTATGGAGAGAACCTTGGGGTATATGTCTGTTAACATTTCAGCAGTAACTGTGGCATAACATGTTTTGGCCAGCACTCCTATGCTTCACTTCATAGCTTGTATACAAAATGCTGCTTTGGACCTTGAAATTCCACAAAGCTTAATACGAAAGTGACACTGAATAACTTTTCTCTTCTGCTCCTGGGAATCAAAATTCAGCAGGTTTGTGATCATATGTAAAAACAACAAAAATAAAACAGAAGGCGATAAATTACATACTCACAAAATTTGAAATTAGTGTGTTTGTGTTTCAAGTGTAACAGTGGGGTTTTTTACTTGTGCATTTGCCTTGTTCGTTTACAGATCTTGCTTCTAAAATAAGACCTTGTCATCTTTATGATTTTCTGCTTTGCAGGCTTTACTTTGCAACAGCCTGTACTTTTCTGCTTTAGCCACTGTTGGGTGTAAAAGCACTCATTAAAAGCAATAGTTAATAAACATGCACCTATCACTTTGACAAATAGATCTCCCACTGTACTCTGTTCCCTTACCTTGCTTTTGTCTGTCCTTAGACCAAGTCCTTTGTGCTACTGACAGCCTTCATTTTTGTGTAATGCACAGCATGGTATGGACACCTTTGCAGCATAAATATGTAAACTTAAATAGGCTTTCATCTCCAGGTAGATACTGAGAAGGGCATCCACTTTACCTCATACAATAGTAACGCAAGTCGTCTCCTTCACCCACACCCCAAGAAGGTCTTGCATGAAACTTTAGTCAGCAAAGATGTCAGGTACTAATCTGACAGCAGGAGTAGGCAGCTGGGTTTTCCCCAGAACAAGCAGTACTTCCTTGAATACTTCTTGTATTACCAGCATCAGTCAACTAAACAAAAACAGCTTAAAATTTCCTCCCAGCTAAAATTGAATACTTGTAATACATTTTTCTTTGGATCTCTTGGAGACTTGCAGTATGAAAACACAGGACCATGGCCAGCAAATACTACTGTAATCCTGCCTCCACAGGCCTACTACAAGTAATCTCTGCCTGTTTTTTTTCTGAAATGAGGATAATGCCCCTCCTGCAGAAGTGTTGAAAATATCACCTTTATTCATAAGAGACCACAGTGTGTTGAAAACTAAAAGGGTGCCAACTAGCACTGGTACTGTGTACCCACAAGCCGGTCTCAGGTAACCAAATTAAAATACAGTCTGAGCTCTTAAAATGATTCAGGATGACTTTTCCGTAAGAGTAGCCATCCCTGTTAGACTGGCACCTGAACAAATCTGAGATGATGCATAGTGCTCTCATTTAAAACAAAAAAACAAAAAAAACAAACAAACAAAAAAAAACCCAAAAAAAACCAAAACACAACATGCACAACCGAGAGATGCCTTGATGTTTCAGTCAAAGGGCTAAACTTACCTTTAGAAAAAATGCCAAAAATTACTACTTGTACCCCTTTAATACTAAAAGAGAATGTTATGTAAAAACCCTTCTACAGAAAGTTATGCATAAAACCAGAATTGAGGTGAAATTAAATTCCCTTTCAGGAATCTGTTGTTTATAAACTTCAGCTATAACTGTCTTCCCCTGAAGTGTAGAAATTAAGTTTTAGTATCTCAGCAGTTCCGTTCAACATTAAAACAGCCACTAGCAAAGAGCTCGAGTATGCCAAATTACCAGAAGACATCTAAATTTTTTTGTCTCCTTTGTTCATTGTTATCTTCTGTCACTGCAGTCAAACTAGTTACCATGTTGAGAGCTTAATTTCAGTACTATGCTAGCTTTTTATCCTAATACTCACTTGTTATGTCTGTTACAATTGCTGATTTGTTCCTTACTGTGTTGAATTAGGCAAAATCTGAAAAGGCCACCTGAGAAATGTTTACTGTAAGGCATGTTTACTGTAAGGCATGCACTTCCCTGAAAGGCATTATTTCACACCAGTGTTTCATGTGCAACAGGCATTAGAAATACAAGCAGCAGTTGCTGCCTTGTTTTTGTTTGCTAAATATTTCGATTCCCTTGATCTTTGCTCAGAGCTCTCTGAGTGTGATAAAATTATTTTGCAAAGGAGATTAATTTTTTAAGAGCCTGAATTTGCAACCTTCCCACCCTAGCTTAAAAAAAAGGCAGGGGGGAACACAACAGACTAGGAAATTTTACTATATTGCAAAAAAATCCAAGTAAGTGAAGGAAAATATTCTAGTGTTGGGTATCCATATTAATGTCTAAATTCCTCATTGTCCTGGAGTAGCCAGACATGAACTCTGTATATGAGCAGAAGGTTAAGATATTGGGAACTTTCACATAACATGTTCTTAGATTTCTTTTGCATGTCCAGTCAAAATGATGGAACAGATTGAATCGGAAGCTCATCTTGGTTAGCAATGATTTTATTGCAATGTCATGGCTGGGGTACTGCAAATGTGCAAACTGTTGTGCCTTATGCCTGGTTCACAGACTCAGAATAATTAAGAAAGCTTAATCACTGTGGAAGAGCATGGGAGGTTACCTTGGGTTCCTGAATTGAGCTGAGCAGATTTCCCACAGGCTCCAGGGTTGTCTGTGTCTGACTACACACTGACCTATCTGGGCTGTGAGTGTCCATAGCAAGGAATCGGCAGTGCGCTCTCCAGGAGAGGATGCTGAGGCTATGGCTACCTATTTCGTACCCAGTTGTGGTTAGTTAAGCATGTGACCACTCTCTGAAAGGAGATTACCACCCCATAGCTTAATTTTAGGATAGAGTCTGTCAGGATGGCTTAAGATGCAAATTTGAACTGAGCCTAATCTCCTTAATTTTTTAATTTTTGTAGGGTAAAAGTCCGGCATGCAGTTCTCTGCCTTAATATTCTGTTGTAGGCTTCAGCATTGCTTGAGAGAGTTACATTGCCAAGGAACAAAATAAATGTATTCATGACCATGTGAATTGACTCCTAGGAGAAGAAGAAATTAAGAGTCAATAATGATAGGTGGGAGAACAGTGACCTGGGAAGGGAAGAAGTGCATGTGCAACACTAATCAGTATTTTGATGGAAATTTGACATTAGATTTTCTTTTTTGAGTGGTTAAAAGCCAGCCAAAGAACTGATGGGTGTTTGAAAGGTGTAAGCAGAGACCCTGAAGAGGGCCCTATCTTTGCAGCAATGTAGTTTGAAAGTCTCTATATTTTACCTTTCTTGTCTAGAGTCCTTCCAGCACCACCCCTCCCATCGAGATCTGCTCTTCACGCTTGACGAAGCTGATGCGCCGTACCACTGATAAAAAGAGCGAATTCCTGAAGGCACTGAAAGATGATAGGAATGGGGAGATAACAGAGAACAGAGAATGTGACAAGCTGGATGATGTAAGATCCCTGTCCTTATTGTATATATGATCATTATGCGTTTAAGGAGTTGGGTACTGAAAAAAAGCAGAGCAGTGTATGTAATTCAGGCTCTGGAGGACGAAAGGAATGACTTCCATTGGTCTGGCACACATGCTGTGGAAGTAGCGCACAGCACTGTGATGAAGGGAGACCTGTAACATGATGAAATGCAAATGGATAAGTAAGAAATTAGGTGGAAGGGAAGGTCACAGATGGTTAAGGTAATCTAGATTTTTGCAAGGATTCTCTAAGGAGTGGAACAATACCATATTTTAACATCTTAATTTGCTTTCAAACTTCCTTGTCAAGCTACATCCCCAGGAAAGCTGAATTCAGGGGTTGTGAAAGGTGCAGGATAGTGGCTCAAGCCTCAGAGGCTTGGACCAGGCCTCTAAATGCGTAAATCCGTGGCTTAATGTGTATGTAAAGGCCATCCTTTGGACTATTTAATTCTCACAGGTTTTTTTTTTACTCTCGCTCTCAAGCCACTTACTCCCTTGACACAAAAGTGCCATCCACCGAATGTTATTCCTATTGTGTTGTCTTGTCACAGCCAGCTAGAAGTTGCTTTCAACTATTATCAGTCCAGGCTCTGTAAAAAACATTGACTCAAAATGAAAGGCTTTACTTCCAAAAGCAGAAGCTTGAACTTGGAACTGTGCTATTGGCACAGTCTGTGCAAGCACACTTTAATGCTTTTATTTTTCTTTAGATGGAGAGCAACAGCACACCAGAACCAAAGGAAAACTGGGAAGAGAACTGCCATCAGAATGGCCTTTCTCTCCCTTTGCCGGAGGAGGGGGAAAACCTCTCTCATTCATTGGAAGCAGAACACAGGTGAGTAAATGGCAAAATAAGGTGTCTGGAGTAAAGGAGGGCGAGTCCTTGCACTGTGTGAGGAGAAAGAGAGTCATCTTTGAAATAGTCTCCTTCTGGGAAGCAGCAGTAGCTTTGTGTGTACTGAGCTAGAGGTGTGTGGGCTTCATGACTAGTCCTGGACTGGGTGGAGTCTTGTTTTATTTTCAATAAGACACTGATGACAGCTGAGCCAAGACTTTGCCAAGGTGTATAATTAAACTCCTGCGCTTCTCTAGTGCCACATCCCTGTGTGTTAATGCTGCCTAGATATTTACCTGCCCACACCAGGAGTGAGCACAAACCTAGTGTGATTCTGGTTAATTTACAAGCAGGTGTCCTAAATGGAATGGTCTGAAGACACACCCTCGCATGCACATGCCACTTTGTCTGCACTGTGCTGCTTTAAATGCTGTAAAAGTGGGGGAGAGTTAAGAAAATATTTACCTAGTATCTCAGCTTCTATCTCACTTCAGTGAGTAAGCAGTGTGTGAGCATCTGGTATAAGTGGATAGTAAGTTTTAGGAGAATCCTGAGCTGCAGTACTGGTTTGATTGCCTCATGTCCTCCTTCAGGGTCGTTGGGTAGAATTTCAAATCTCTGCCATGCTTTCCTTATGCCAGACTAGTTATTTACCCATTGTACAGGACTGCTGATGATTAAATATTTGTAAAAGACATTGAGTATGAAGAATGTTGGGTGAACACGGAGCATTGTTGAAGTGGTCTCTAATAGAAGATTCCCTGGTGAACTGGGAGTGATTTAATACAAAACCTTGTGCTTCATGGACAAAATGTTCTCTTCTTTGCCATTGTTCCCTTGCTTTAATTCCTGTGCCCCTTCTATTTTCTCCACAAATCAGGTTATTGAAAGAAATGGGATGGCAGGAATACCCTGAAAATGATGAGAACTACCTTCCCCTCACGGAGGATGAGCTCAAAGAGTTCCAAATTAAATCAGAGCAGGTATGTTTACAGCTCTTGCCACTTGTGACTGCTCTTCTCTCTCTCTCTTCTCATGTACAAGTCTTCTGTGGTGTAATTCTTAAGGAAGTTCAAGACGACAAAGAACTGAAGTGAGAGTGTAGTGGAATTTATGACTGCATTATCTGTGCAGAGCATGTGTATACAGTTAAATACATAATTTGTGTCCACAGATGGTTAGTGACAGTTGCTCTCAGCACTTTTGCTTGTTTTAAAACTTGCTTTCATTCCTACAGCGAAGAAGAAACGGATTTGGGAAGAATGGATTTCTTCAGGGCCGCGGCTCCAGCCTGTTGTTCCACTGGAGAAGCACTTTTAAGACAAAGATTGAGGACTCAGACACAGAAACTAGTAGCAGCGAAACGTCAGATGATGATGCCTGAAAGCGGGCACAAGAAAATTAAAATAAATAAAACCAACCCAATAAACTCAGTTCATAGTTCAACATGTGTTTGGGGTTGTATAAACTAAACAGAGTTTATTCTGTCTCCAGTCTGTTCAGTTTTTTCTTTTGTTGTTGATACTTCATGCACAAGGGAAATAATTGTATCCCAAAGAAGAGAGAAATTGGCTTCTTTAGCTTTTTCTTTTGGTTTTGCCCTAATGCTTAATAGAAGTTTGTGCAGCTAGCAAATTTTGACAAAAATCCCTTGTGGGGCAGTGCACAAGTTCAGTCTTGTAAGCAGGATACAAGTGGCTGACTGATCTTTGCAACAACAAGCTTCTAACAGTGCCGCCTGCATTACATAATGTTGTGCGGTAACAGTGTGCTAAAACAATCATTGTCAATGACAAAATGGCTATTGAAGTTCTAATTATGTTAAATTAATGCTAATAACATGAATTTTTTATTTTATTTTATTTTTTTTTGGCGGCTCGGGGAGCTTCATCACTTAACCAGGCGTTTGTGGTTTTCTTTTTTTGGGTACAGCTGTAAAATATTTGGATATAGGAATTGTTTGTGTTCTTCTTCTTGCAGCCTTGATATTCAGGGTGGATTGTAAAATATAAATTTTTTGTGAGATTTCAAAGATTAAGATTATTTTGATAACATTATTTACAGATTTAAAAAAGTGACTATCACATTGAGTCTGTATGAGGGGGAAAAACTACTGCATCAAAAATAACTAACTTGGAATAAATATTTTGCATCAGTTTGCCAATTCTAATTGTCTTTCTTATGTAAGAAAAGCTTTCCTCTAAAGGGACCTGCAACTTTGGGGGTTTAATAGCACTGGGGATAAATAGTTTCTTCTCCCGCTGTATTTTTCCACTTGGCAAACATTGCTGTAGTGCTCAGACTGCAGGAGCTAAACTCTTCCTTTAAGAAGGGAGAGGGAGAACAATGGTGAGATGATAGCCCATGTTTGTTTTTTTGAAAAAGAAATGAAAGAAAATATTCAAATTATCTTCCACTAAAGCAGTTTGCTTTTTTTTTTCCGCTTCATACAAAATCGTGAAGCTCGACTGGTCGGTGTCACTTGTTCCTAGTGCAATGCTGCTGTTTATGTTCACAACGTGGCAAGGGAATGTCTGAATCCAAAGCTGTTTTCATTGAAATCTTTTTTAAAAATTCATGAAAACATTTCTATTAGATTAAAAAGGATTTTACAAACAACTCAGTTGTGGCCTAAGCTATTTCAGTGTCTGTTTTAAGTTCAGCTTGTACACAAATGTTTTGCATTGGGAAGTATTTGCATGGTTGTGCACTGTTTGCAAGTGGGTTGGATGGAATTGCACATCAGGTATGAAATCCTGGTCTCGCTGACCAGAGGGGATTTTACCCAAGGTCTTGCTTGGGGTTTTTTTAATCCACTCCTGACCAGGCAGGGAGACAGATGCGTAATAAAATTTTAATGTTTAGCCGTGAATCTTTGCACCTGGACTCAAGGGAGCACTCGGCGACACCAGGTGTAACTCTGCTGCTTATGCCTTTAGTTCCTGCTGACAGTGGGGCATGGGCGCTGCAGGTGAACCCCGGTAAGAGCTGGGCTGAGGGGTGTTTCTTCATTGCTGCCGTCTGGAAGCCAAGCTCCAGTTGTTGGTCTACCTGGGAATTCTCAGGGAAGTGCTTGGGCTCCTGTAAGTGAAAAATTATGCAAATGTATTTGCATTGTTGTCAAGAAATGGGGTAAGACTAAAAAAGTCCTTCACATCAAATCTGTGCTGATAGCCACTTGTAATGAGCAAACTGGATTGCTAAACAATTCCTGTCTGGAGCAAGGGACCTGCCTGATGGGGGGGACAGCAAAGCGTGATGTGTGTGCAGCAAGAGCTCTTTGTGTTTCGTGCCAAACTTTTCCTTCAGCTTCTGTGCCCCGACCCTCTGATGGGATGTGCATGGTTTAAACATTGATGAAACTTCTAAGGCGTTGCAGGCTGCTGCCGGAGAGAACCTAATGGAGCAAATCCCCATAAATCAAACGGTGGCTTTTTCCTGAGCAGATCACTGATTACCTGTGACTGGTACTGCTGGCGGTGCAGGGGGAGGGTGACCTACAGCCCCCCCAGAAGAGCCTGCGGATGCTCAGCAAGCAGAGATGGGGGCAAAGATCAAAGGAGGGGAGATTATTCTGGGAACAAGGGGAGGGTGCCGGATGCCTGTGGCAGGGAAAAGGGGGCAGTGGGTAGAAGGAGCCGTTTCACCGTGGTGCGGAGGTTGTTCATCTGCTTGAAGATGGCGGTGCGGGGTTGGGAGCTGCTGCAAAGAGAAAAAGGGGCACCAGGGGCCGGGCACGGCCGGCAGCGAGCGCTTTGTAACCAGGAATGGGGGAGTGTGGCAGCGGAGGGGGAAGCCTCAAGCTGTGCATCGCTGCTGGCGAGGCCTCCCCCGTCTTGTTTTCTGTGGATCGCTCAGGGGGCCAAGTGACATTTTTCTCCCCCTTTCCAGTGCCCGTGGTAAACAGTGGGAACGGCCAGGGTCAGGGGTGCGGCCGCCCTCCCTCGCCCGTCCCAGCGTAGCAACGGTGGCTTCAAACACCGCAGCCGCCGCCGCCGAGCAGGTCTGTCCACGGGTCCCGGCTCGCCCCTGTAGAAGGACCCCTCTCCCCCCTCAGGGTGGCACCCCCAGGTGACTCCCACCCCACTGTGCTTCCAGGGTGCCCCATGCTGGGCGCGGGGGGATTCGCCTGCCCCCGCTGCCGCATGGCTTTCCGCTCCCAGCCGCTGCTACGGGCACACGAGGAGAAGCTGTGCCTCGGGAGCCCGACGACCGGCAGCTCCTGCCTCCCCAGGGGAGACCCACCGCCTGCGGGGGAGGCTGCGGGCACGGCGGGGAGGCCGCGGGACGCCTTGGTAGCGTGGAGCCGGGTCTGGCGCAGGGCGTGCGGGGATGGGACGGTCAGCAGGGACGGGGACGGGGATGGGTGCTGGGCTGGGATGTGCCGAGGGTGAGGAAACGAGGGTGATCCACCGCAGCTGGACCCGACCCAGCCTGAACCAGGGAGACCCTCCGTCCTCCCCCACTGCACCACACAGGCAGCCCTCCATGCCTGTTTTGCCAAAGCCAGAAAAGTCTGTACCGCTAAGCATTTTTTCCCCCTTCCCATTTGCCTCTGCGAGGTCGGGGTGTCCCAGCATGGGCACCGCGCTGAGCCACGCTGTCTCCTCGTGCTTCCCGGGCTCCTGCCAGCCGTGGGGGGACAGCAGGGGCCGGGGCGAGCGCGGGGGGCTCCCCTGGGGGACGTGCTCACCCCCCGCGAGAGGGCCCTGCTCCGCACGGCCGACCCCGCTTCCAGGAGGCTGACGGCAGAGGTACGGCAAACCCCATACCCCTGGGACGGGCATCGACACCCCAAGGGGTCCTTATACCCCAAGTCCCATGGCTGGTGGGGTCCAGCCCCTCCTGCCTGTTGCAAGCCCCTGTGCTGCAGGGAGAGCCCGGCCGGCGGCCGGCCCCACCGCGGGGACACGGGCAGCAGCCACAGGAGCTGCTGGAGGCCCACAAACGCCATGTGGCTGAAATCCGGGCCAGGACCCAGCAGCTGGAGCAGCAGAGAGAGGGTAGGCGCTGGCATGGGTTTTGGGGTGATGGGGGGGGCACCTGTGTGATGCAGTAACCCCAGGAGCGGGGCTGTGGGGGGCTGTGCTGAGCCCCCTCCCCACAGCCTCTCACCATCCCGCAGGGCTGTGCCGGCGGTTGGCGGCACTGGGGACCAGGGCGGCTGCAACCCCCCACCCTGAGCGGGAGGAACTGGAGCTGAGCTGGGTCCCGGAGGTGCTGCAGGATCATGTCGGACAGCTGGCACGTGGAGGGTGAGCCCCGGCCAGGGAGAGAGGGCTCTGCACCGCCCAGGGAGTGGGGTGCTCTCGATCAAGGGGCCCTCAGCCCCCTCCCCATTTCCCTGTTTCCTCCCCAGGGCGGCTCTCCGCCTCGACACCCACCTGCCAGCCATGGGGCCGCTCGCCGCCGAGGCCAGGTGAGGGTCCGTGGGCGACGGCGCAGCCGAGCCGGGCGTCCCGCTGAGCCCCAGCGATGGCTGACGCCGGGGCTGTGGCAGGGCACTGCGACTGTCCTACCTGCGCGCCGGAGGGCACAACCCGGCCATCCTGGCCCAGCTCCTCCACCTCCAGGCGGAGGCCACGGCGCTGGAGAAAGGAACCACGGAGCTGCACAGGGGCAGGAGAACAGGTAAGCCCAAACCCTGGCCCATCCCCCAGCTGGGACCCTGGCTCCACAGCCAACAATTGCCCCCCCCACCCCCCCCCACCCCGGCTGTACCAGCAGAGCCCCCCAGCGCAGGTGCTCAGGGCCTGGACGCAGCACTGCTGGCCGTGGAGCTGGAGAACCAGCGGCTGGAAGACGAGCTCTTGGCGCTGAAGGTCAGGAGGGCGAGGAGAGCTGATGTCGGTAGGTGACAAGTCCCAGGGAACGGGGCAGCCCCCACAGCCCCCGGTTGCTTCTGGGGTTGCCGCTGTCAGAGCCCCGGGGTTGCCAAAGGCTCAAGCAAATATGGGTGGGGGGGGGTGTCTCTGCACATGGGGCAGGGGGCCCTTGCACAGTGACAGCATTGGAGGGGCAGGACAATGTTCCCTCAGACACTGGGGAGGGGAGAGTCACTGCAGCAGCAGGAATGGGACACCCCCCGCTCCACACACCAGCCCGGTGGGATGCTGGGGACACTGTAAACCCCCATGGTGACAAATTCCCGCCCCCCCCCCCCCAGGCTCACAGGTGACCCAACGGCACACGGAGGAGCTGGCCCAGCTCCAGGCAGAGGTGGGGATGCTGCGATGCCACATGGAGCAAACAGGGCCACGGCTGCCCCCCGCCATCCTCCCACCCCCCGTGGCCCCCCCGCTCCCACCAGCCCTGGCCGCACCAGAGCTTTTCACGGTAAGACCCTCGTCCCAGGGCTATTTCCAGGTCTCCAGGGCCAAGGGGCGATGGGGTCAGGCTGCTGCCCCAGACAGGACAATGAGCGTGGAGGTACGGGCTTGGGGAGATGATTCAGGAACTGCTCCCTTGGCCACAGCTGGGGACACGGGTGTCCCACGGAGCCAGGGCCACCAGAAGGAGGTCCTCACCCCAGGCGCAAACCACGGGTGTGATTTGCTCTGCACGCCCAATGCCATGTGTGGCACAGGGTGGCTGGGCCGGTCCAGTGGGTGCCTGTTGCAGAACGGGACTGGGACCCACTTGTGCTTAACCCCACTTTTCTCCTTTCCCAGGAGTCCCCCGGGCCAGCGCTGGGGACAGGCAGCCTCACAGTCCCCGGCCAACCCCATGTCCCCTCCAGCCTCCCCCTCACCCCCTTCATGGCCCTGGAGGACCCCCCTCCTGCCCGGGAGCCCCCAGCACAGAACAAACCTCCCCTAAGGTGAGCCAGGAACGGGCCGTGTCCCCATGGCACTACCCCGGCATCCCCAAACAGAGCCGGAGCAGGAAATCGGGGCTTTATTAAGTGTGGTGAAGGGATGGCAAAATGTATGCTACAGCTGCAGGTATGGGGGCTTGGGACCAGCTGTGTAATTATTGCTGGGGCAGGGGGGGAACATGTGGGGTCTCTCCTGGGACCAGAAGGGCTCTGGGCATTTCGGCAGCAGCAAGAGCAGGCAGGGAGGGCACAGGCAGAGCCCAAAGCCCATAGCCACAGAGCTGCTCCTCGCCCCAGGACGGTGTCCACACACAGAGGAGCTGCTTCATCCTGTTCCCTGGGGCAGCTTGGGGACCAGCGGGGGGGGGCACAGAGAGGCACAATCACTTTATTTTCTTTCCCCTTTCCCTGCACCTCTCTCCACAGGGCACATCCCCACCACAAGCCCTTTCTAGGGGAAGCCTGACAGGAGGCATTCACAGCTCAGACCTGGGAAGCAGCAAAACCAATGGCGAGATTTCCCCCCCCACACTGGAGGCCACACTGGGTGTTTTAATAAATGGCTTCAGCCTGCTGCTCTTTGCTTCTTGGCCTGTTTATACACACACACACTTGTCCCAGCCTGCTTCCCTGTGGGCAGCGCTGGCAGTGCACCCTTTCCCTGGGGGTGATTTCAGGACAAGGGAAGCACCAAGAGGTACTCAGGGTGGTGGGAAGATGCCCCCACCCCCCCTTTGAACCAAGGTGCAGGAGTGATAGAAGAACTGAGACTGGGATCACCCAGAGGCCTGCAGTGGCTGCACAGCCCAAGTGGTTGCAGCGCCCTGTTCCCTCTTGTACCCAAATCTCCACCTCCTTACAGGGACCCCTGCGCTGCCAGGGGATGCAGTGACTCACCCCAGCACCCACAGGGACTCTGGCTGGAATCAGCACGCAGAGCCATCACACCCTGCCTCCCCACAAGCTCCGCAGGGATATGAAGGGGTAGAGGTGGAGCAGAGCCAACGATGCACCCCAGTGCTGTGGCTGCTACAAGGGGTGCAGGGGTCAGACAAGCTCTTATCAGCCTTCCCCAGGGCGCTTAGGCTGCTGCAGGCTAAGGGAGGTGCCACTGCCACCTGCACCAGGCTCAGCCTAGAACTAACCAAACACAGCCAACAGCTGTGACCAGAGGCCTCGAGCCCCAGTCCCTGCTGAGGAGGGTCAAGACAAGGACTATTTGCTTACAATCTTTATTGAAGTCATACAAAAGTTGCCAAAAAGTGAAAAAATACACTATATACAAAACCATTTTCCTTGTAAGGAGAGGAGTGTCCAAGGTTAAAGAATTATCATACTGTGCTTTCAACTGCAGCCCCTGATTCTGCTTGTGGCCTTTTCTCTGTCTAAAAGAAAAGAAAAGGGTTTGTTTTTAAAAAACAAGACACTGCCTTACAGCACCAATTCATGCAGCAGCTCAAGGTTTCTGTCATTTGAAGACTGAACTGAATACACATGCTTTGTTGGTCTTCAGAGCTCAACACTATTCTAAAATATTGATGTTAACAACTGTAGCCCAAGTGATAAGTATTAAAACCCAGGAGTACTAAAAAAAAATACTTCGGGGAAAGGCCCCACACTGTAGTTCAGCCCAACTCAAACACCCAGAACATGTTTCTGTCCCACCCCACAGGTTGCAAGTCTCCACAGCTGGTGTCTTTCCAGCCCACAGCGTGTCAGACACCATGGTACAACATGCATCCTGCCAACTGGGGAACATTCCCCATCTCGTCTGGGAAGCCTTGTGAAGACCAGCAGGCAATAAAACCAGTACATCTATCAGGCACAAAACCATGCCTGAACAGAAGTGGAGAAAAAGATGATAATAATGATATTGATAATAATGGCACAGACTCCTGACTCAGCTGCCCACCTCCTCTTCCATTTTTTCTGCAACCTCATTTCCACTGGGGGCAGCATCACCACCACCACCATTGACAGCCGGTTCTGGTTTAGATTTCTTAGCTTCATTGTCTCCCTGTTGAGTCTCCTCCTCTGGTTTCCTCTGAAGACAAAATTGTTTATAGTCTTCACTATGTACAAATTAAAGTTTAAATATTTTTTAGAAAGTTAGCATCTAGATGTTATTGCACGTTATCTATTCAACCTCTACTTGCCAGGTTCAAGATAAATACTTGAGTGTTAAGACTTAACCAAAGCTCTGAAGCTTTGGTACAGAGGTCTCAACCACAAAGGATTTCCCATAAGACATTATTTAGGTGCTAGTATCTATAGTGCTGAATTATCCTTAGTTATTGTTTGGCAAGGAAACATGCAACTGCTGAGCCAGGGAACAGTTAAGGGGGTAGATTTAGGGCATCTATGACACTTACAATCACCTGTGTAAAGCAGATCAAAGTTGCTCCAAGCAAACCTGAACTGAAAGAGGCTAATAAAACACACAGGCCAGGCTGTGCCACAGCAGCATACAAAATAAAAACTAAGATCCTATAGGGGATAATTTTAGTTATATTAGCAAACAGTTCTAGAAAAAGCATATACCTTTAAAGGAACCTAGTCCTCAATGCATTATCTCTTTAAGAGGCAGTTTATCCTTACTACCATTAGACTGGCTTTGCTATTTATTAAGTTCAATTCTCCATTTCCACTTGCAAAGAAGGGAACCCAACTCAGCCTGGTTGCTTGCCCTTTTCTTAAGATCTGTAGGCCAGCCTGCTCTTCTTGCAGGTCCCCAGCAGAGGAGGGCACTTGTTCAGAGAACGCCTGCAAAAGCCACACAATTCAGCTCTGAAGTTAAACCAGTGTGGGTCAGGCGGGGTGCTGAACCGTCACAAATAGTCTCCTGGAGGCTGGATGGTTCCCAGACTGATTGGCTCCCAGTGGAAAGGAGTTTCATGCACTATTTCTGGTTTTACTTTTAGGGTGTTTTTTCCATTATAGAACCAAGTTAAGGAAAAAAAGCTTCAAGTCAAGAAATCCAATTACACAGAGCAAGCCAGTGGTACTTTAACAAACTGTTTGTTCAACTAGTCATTTCTGGACTCACCTTTTTCCTGACTAGGTGAGAGATGTCTGTAACACACTGAGGTGCACCATCAGCTGCTTTTCTTACTGGAATCTATTACAAGACAGACATTGACAGATGAGTAACAGCAAACAGTAATCCTTAGAGCAAACAGGGACTACCAACATCCATCTTAACTTACTGTGGAAACAGAACCACTGTCTTCACTTTGTGCAAAGCCAGATGTAGTTCCAACCTTAAGAAAACCAGAAGAAACAGTCAACAAATTCTGGTGAGACCATATATGCTAGTTTAGAAAGGGACAGGAGAACCCAACCCCTTCATGTCTCAACACTGCATTCCACACTTACACACAGGATGGATGTAACTCAGTCCATTCTCACATTTGGCTGACCTATAATTTCCAGTCCTGATACATTAAGTTGCTCTAGAAGCCTATCAAATTCCAGTTTAGTTTGGAGCAATTAACATCAGTGTATTTACTAATAAGCTCTCTTCAGATGTCAGCTGCCTCAGTTTCCTTCTCACAATCACAGCACATAACATTTGTGAGCAACCACCAGCTTCCAATCTGTACGATCAAGCCTGAGCTCCTCCCATTACTGGTTTACTTCAAGTTTCACTGGAAGAATGTTTGGCTAAAAGGAAACCACAGGATGCACTAACCAGAGTTGCTTTCAGTGCCAGCTCAGCTACTCTTGCACTCTTTTGAGACTCCTTTGAATCTTCTATCTTTTCTTTAATTTCAGGAAGCAGTCCCTTCAGTTCTTCAATCTCCTTCTCATCTTCAGGGGATCCACTTTCTGCCTTCTTTATTCGCTCAGTAAGCATTGCTAGGATGAAACAGTTATCATGGCAAAAAACCTCAAGACAAAAGTAGCTGTCTCATTATCAATATCCAGAGGCAAGTATCTGCTAACACATTGTTTCAACAATTTTCTGGTATCAGTATAGCCTGTTACCCCTTTCAGACCAACAGACATTTGCACAGCAAGGTAATAAGCATACCTAACTACATTTAGGGCACTTAAAGTCTGCTTTGACTAGTGAAAGCTCTCATATTCACTAGGCACTTTTAGAAATCCACTTACCCATCCTCTTGTCAATGACTTCTACGGATTTACCAAACTGCAAAACCGCCTCATCAAACTGGCTGTTGTAGTGGTACGCCAGCGCCAGCTGGTAGTGACTCTCTGCTAGCAGGCGGTCGTGAGCCTCCAGGTACTTCTGCTGCAGGGCCAGACAGGCCTGAAACTCTTCTATAGCCTGCGTGTAGTTTTCTATAGGAGAAAGACATAAGATCTTTACAAACCACACTCATTTACCCAAACAAGCAAGATCTAAGCCCTTATTCAGTTACTCCGTATTTTATTACACTTTATATAGTCTGAGAATGGAACCACCATCGAATACAGCAGTTGAGTTCAGTGACAGGCTGCTTTCAGATTATCAAGTGACAAAAGGCTGTTTAGAGTCCAGTTCCTCTAGTGTTTTCAAGAGTGCTTTGTCTATTTACAGCAACACAGCAAACTAAGCAGCCAAGTCAAAACCAGGCACACAAATCCTGCTATTTTACCTGCTACCATGACCCAAACCTAACTGGTCACAACTGCAACTTGCATCTAGAGCTAAGGACACTCCCCTGCTAGCTTCCAGTCAAGCTCTCCATTGAATATATCCTAGTGACACAAAACACAACCCTCATTTTGTAGCCCTGGTCCAGAAACCCATCAGATTATTTCCAATGCTCACCATAGAGAAAAATTACACTCTCTTTGGATTTAACAAGATTAAAACACATTTTTAAATGAAGGGCAGGTAAAACATATTAGAAGGCACAAACCTGGGGCTTGCTTCCCCCTCCCTTTTTTCTGCTGCATAACACAAGAGTCTTTCCTGACCATACCCTAGGATTTTGGGAAGTCTAAGCAAGTCAACCATTTTTCACTTGCAGTCTTTATGTTCTGGAAGTGGCATGGTACTGATACCTCCTATTGAGCTCAGTGACTCACAACTTAGATAAGGAAAGTCTCTCCCAAGCTTCTGAAGCTAACCAAACCTTGCCTATACAGCAGAACACAAGGCTGGTTTTGATCTGGTAACATGTTACTTCTTATTCAAAGCTTGCTTTCACTGTTCTGGAAAAGCATGGACTATCCTGTTGTGCTGGTTTTGGCTGGGATAGAGTTAATTTTCTTCATAGTATCTGGTACAGGGCTATGCTTTGTCTTTGTGCTGGAAACAGTGCTGATAACGCAGAGATGTTTTTGTTATTGCTGAGCAGTGCTTAGACAGAGCCAAGGCCTTTTCTGCCTCTCACAACACCCCACCAGCAAGTAGGCTGGGGGTGCACAAGAAGTTGAGAGGGGACACAGCCAGGACAGCTGACCCCCACTGACCAAAGGGATATTCCATACCCTAATGACATCATGCTCAGCATATAAAGCTGGGGGAAAAGAAGGAAGGGCAGGATGTTCAGAGTTATGGCATTTTGTCTTCCTAAGTAACCTTTAGGTGTGATGGAGCCCTGCTTTCCTGCAGATGGCTGAACACCTGCCTGCCAATGGGAAGTGGTGAATCAATTCCTTGGTTTGCTTTGCTTGCACACATGGCTTTTGCCTTTAAGGCACCAACTTGTTCATCCATTGATTCCAAAGCTTCTCACATGGCTGAACTATCATAATTAGAAAAAATCTATTTTGTTTTCATCTTAACAGCCTTAACTCACCTCTGCTCATTTTAAAGTACAAAATAGAGAGTGACAGAAAGTGGAACTGAACACTTTGTACGTGAGAATTAATATTACTTACCAGATTCAATGCTAACTTCTCCTAACTTTAGATGAGCTTGAGCTGCATGGAGCTGAGCTTCTTTTGTTTCTTGTCTAAATCAAGAAAAAAAGTAGTTTTCAAATCCTGATCAGAATATGCCACATTCATTAATTGCTTATGCCACTCCCCAATTTACAATGAGTTTCTCTAGCACATATCCAAATTAGGGCTTAAGTCTTTACCTCTTGTAGATTACTTTTGCTAACTCCAGCATGTCCCAGGCTAGCTCAAGATTTCCAATTTCATCCTCCTCACTTTCCTGTAAAGACTAGAAATGCATTAAAGATTAAGTGACTTGGTTACATATCATATCAAACACCACCACTGAGTTTCTAAGCAGTGTTGTCAAGGAACACATTTCTTCAAGACAAACAGTTTACCACTAGAAGTAAAAAAAACCCAAAACAAACACATATGCAGAACAGGTTATTGCATCAACCAAGACTTTACCTGCAGCGAAAATGTTTTAAGTGGAACATAAGCTTACATTCTTAGTTGATACGGCCTTAATTTTTTCCCAGAAATAACAGAGTGTCAAGCACCAATATTATCCCAACAGTAAGGTTTTGTTTAAGGTGCTATTTATATGAACCAAAAGCTAAATAAAGGAGTTGATGTTCCACTTTTTTTTTTTTTCAAATGAGCTTTTGGACTTCCTTAGAATAGTCTGAGGAAGTGACAGATATTCTCTTCAAGACAGTTGTCTAGCATGCTTAGTACCACACTCTAACAGGCTCCAGATTTTTCCAGGTGTTTTGACTGCTACATCAACATTAACACCTCACATTTAAGCAGCGCTACACTTCCCACTGAATTCCCATCCTAATCATGGCTTATAGGACCAGGTACATTCAACAGGCATAGTCTGACAACAACAAAAAAAGCAGAGAATGAAGTGTTACAAGTAACTAACTCTAGTGACAACCTAAAGCAACTCTCCCTGCCTGCCCCTGCATTTACCAGGCTGCATTACTTATCAGCAGATTGCAAGCATTTGTTTCAGCATAGCTAAACAAGCCCAAGTTTACAGAGCTGAGCAAGATCCTACAAGGTGGACTACACATAACGCTGCCCCTTCCTTAGGCAATATTGGTTTTCAAAAGTCATTTCCTACATAGGACCAAATGAAATACAAGTGAGCTTTTATAAAGACATTAACATGACATTTAGACAAATACTGCACTCTTCTATGAGCACCAATATCAGAGGTCAGCAATCTCACCTTGTCTTCCACTGTCAGCTCATTCTCCTTATCATCTTCAGCTTTATCATTTTCTTTATCTTCCTCTTCAGATTCTTCTGTTTCTACAAGGGAAGTAGATGAATGAGAACACTTGTTGTTAGTACGCTTGCTTCGCATGGCAGAATATATTACATCCAGCCCTTATCCTTCCAGTGACAGGTTAGATGTGTGATGCAAGAGCACAGGATATATTAAATTCCTAGCAGCAGCAGCCATCTTGCTGAAAGTGTTAGGCACTGTAGACTAAAAGAGGTTCCAAGCTCCCTCAGTCCTCGTTTTAAGTTTCACTTCATACTATCTAGAACAGAAACTTGCATAGAATTCAGTTCCCACAAATGCACTGTGAACTCCCACTGAAGCCACGGGATCCTGGGCAGCTCTGGAGGTACAGGTCAGTTGCTGGACTTCACACTACAGGTAACAAGATAACAAGCGTTTTCAGCAAGATGGCTGCCAAGCTGCGTACAAATAAGACTGTTTCTGAATTCGTGTTCCTCGTGTCAGACATTTAAGTGGCAATGTTATTAACGAACCTGCTATTGTGTAGCACTGATTTGACTTCTGATACTGTGTAGGAGCACTGCATGATCTATTCTACCAGTAGAAAACATTTTGGGAAAATGTGAAGGAGTATGGCTAATAACTTTAGAGCATTGGTTGACTTGCATGCTAAAGTTGCACACTTAATTCCTGTATCATGACTACTGACTATATCCAGAATATGAGGACCTTGATGGAATGGACACTAGAGAACCCATAAGCTCGTTAATCTAACTCCCAAAATGCACACACCTACCATTGAGAGGGCCAAACCTGTGAGTATGAGGACAGCTTGATCAAAGGTAAAACAGAAGAGATATTAGAAAGTTAAAATTTAAATAGTGGGAGGAGTCTAGAATGACATGGCACCAGACGAGGATGTTCAAGAGTGTCCTCACACTAACAGGGTTGGGGAAAAAAAAAAAGCAGCAGTATGTGTACATAAACAGCCTTTACTCAGCCTGATGAGGAGTGGATAACTACTCTAGGTGCATTATACTCTATCCAGACAGACACCTTGTTAGGCAGCTGCTCCACCATTGAGTGTTCACTGTGCCCAGCAGTACAAATCCTTTCAGTGTCCAGAACTATTTAGTCTGCATATCTGCCACTCCTAAAATAAGGCTCTTCCTGTGAAGCTGAGTTACTGACAAGCAAAGTTTCAATTATCAGCTCATCAATTAACTTGTGCAACAGAAAGTGCTGGCCTACTAAGACCATACAAGTAATACTTCAGCAAAGTGTACAAGTTTTACTAGGTTACTGTCCTGGTTTCAGCTGGGATAGTTAATTGTCTTCCTAGTAGCTGGTATATTGCTATGTTTTGGGTTCAGTATGAGAAGAATGTTGACCACAACAGTTACTTTCACATAATCCTGAAAACAGCTATAATGAAGCAGGGAAGCAGAATGGCAGAAAAAGCTAGGTAGCTGGAAGACTGTACTAGATAGTAGCAATAAGCCTTCAGGTTTCAGGGCAAATTAAGTTTAGATTTGCCAACCAAATTCTCACTTGTAATTACCACCAGAAAGACTCAAATGGAGAGTTCCTTCCCCCCACCAAAAGCAGATTTACTATTTTGTTATGTATTCAGCTGTTCTTATTTTTCTGCTCCATTGTTTTAAAATAAAATACGGTTATAACCAGAGGCAACTTGTGCTTCAAGTTATTTGAAGGTTAGTGCAATAAACCCAGATGCATGCAAGTGAACATCCATTCAGTATTCTCCACCAGCCTAGCCATTACTTACACATTTCACAGGGCTGTAAGTTTGCTTTCAAGTAAGATTTGCTTTGCAGTTAGTTAAGCGTTAGAGAAACCGAGACTGTTCACTACTCCTTGAAACTTTACTTGGATGTAAAATCCTTCAAGAGCCCCTTTACTGTGCCTTTTCCTTATTCTAAGGCAAACAGAAAATTCTGAATGGAACACTTTTTACCCATTGTTAGCCAAATCCATCAAGTCATCCACCCACAAGTACTTTTCTCCTCTCACTGTTACCTTCTCCCTTTTCCATCAGGCCATCTTTCTCTTCTTTTTCTACCTTAGCACCTTCACCCTCTTCCATCAGGTCACCTTTCTTTTCCTCTTTCTCTACCTTAGCAGCTACTTCAGCCTTTTCTTCCATGTCATTAGATGGCTCTTTGCCCTCTGTGGGCACAGGTTCCTTTGAGGACTCTGTCTCTTTGGATTCATCTGGTTTCTCTTCTGTAGCTGTCTCTACTGGCTCTTGTTTCTCCTCCACCTTCTGTTCAGCTGCCTCTACTTCCCCTTCTGTAGCTTCTTCCTGCTCCACAGTGATTGCTGCCTGCACTTCTGCTGTCACTTGTGCTACTGCCTTCTCTTCCACAGCTGCCTCTGCCTGCCCTTCTACAGCCTCTCTCTTTTCCACAGCTGGCTCTTTTTCTGTTGCTTCAGCTGTCTGCTCTCCCACCTCTCCCTTCTCTTCCACAGCCAATTCTCCAGCTTCAGCCTCTTCCACAGCTGCCTTCACCTCCTTGTCCGACACTTCTGTCGTTCTCTCTTCCTCCTCAGCTGCCTCTGCTACCTTGTCTTCAGGGACCATCTTTTGCTCTTTTTCCACTACCTTCTCTTCCACAGCTGCCTCCTCTTTCATAGCCTCCTTTTCCACAGCTACCTGCTGCTTCTGCTCTTCTGAAGCTACTTCTTTTTCCACAGAAACCTCCATCTTCTCTTCAGCCTCTTCAAGTTTTACATCCTTGTCAGCACTTGCTTCTTCTGTTGGTTTTTCTTCTGTGATCTCTTTCATTTCAACATCCTCCTCTTTGATTTCCTTCTCAGATAGTACTGGAGACTCTTCTGTAGACCTTTTGGCTTCTTCTTTTTCCCCCATGGCGTTATATACCTGTTCTCTCAACTCCTCCCTTGCTTCTTCTACATGATTGAGGAAGCATAAACATTTCTTCGAGTTTAGTGATAAAGACATTAATGGGCACTGACAATACCACCCTCAGACCCTCCAGTGTGTTGGTTTGTCATCAAGTTAGATGACATTCCTAAAAGCTCCATTTTCAAAGTACAAGGAATTAGGACACAACCAACATAGTAACTTGAACTAAGCAAATCCCTTCCCCTTCCCCAGACTGCATTATTGCAAGCAGCCGCTCAAGCAGTGTGCAGTTTTGCGTGCTAGCATTTTTAGTCACAGCTAAGCAAGAGGTGCCAGTGTTTTAATAGTCTGGATTGACAGGAATTCCTGTATTATGTCCAGCTGCAGGGAGTATAAAATGCTGTTCTTGGACTTTTTACAGAGAGACTGACCTGTCCTACTACACACAGTGTACTGCTACAAGGTTACAAAGCAGTTCAAGTTGACTGTGAAGCTTAAGAAAGCAAGTTTGAATGCAGTGTTTCAGGACACAGACACCTGGTGACCCTTTACACATGCTTTCAGTGACCAGTTCCTTGCAGAAGTTTTAGAGGTTTGTTCAATCTTTAAGCAAGATTAGAAGAACAAAAAAAAAGTCCATTCAGGCTGCTAAGTTTCAACAGAGTAACTCAGGCCACCTAAGATACCAATGGACTGAACTTGGATCGTTTAGACAAGAAAACACAGCTTGGTGCCTCCATGACATGGCAGACAGCTTTACATACCATCAACAGTCGGTAACACAGAATCATCTTCAGCTTTTTCTCCTTCCTCTTCAACCTGCACCCCTTCTAAGGCATTTCCCAGCACACCATTTTCCATTCTAAAAGAAAAAAAAGTTTGTTATCCCTTAGCTTTTGTAATAACACTGTTTTAACTGCACAAGCTGCAATGCCGTGGCCCATCCCACCCAGTGCAACCCTGCATTTATGAAGTTCTAGTCTAACCCTGTGACCCGGCGTATATGAGGGTGAAATCCTGTTATGCTAGGCAGACTCTTAATGAAATAAGAAACTGTTAGCATACCTTGCTAACTCCAGGAGAGATTTTCCATAGTAAAAAAAAGCTTCTGCACACTCATCCGCTGTCTCACCATATTTTTTACCCCTACAAAAGTAATGAAGAATTATTTGCCTGTGCCTAGTTTAAGTTTTGATACATGAACTTGAAAGCTAAAAAATCCTGGTCAGGAAGAATCAGTTTCTTAGCTCACCTCCCATTGTTTCAAACAAATCATGAATGCTCCTCTCACTTAGCTAGATGTGGCTCTTAAACATCCAGCAAAGCAAACTAATCTAAAACCCAAGGAGGCTTCACCCTCAGAGACTGATCAAGACTAGTAAACAAGTTACTAGCAAGTAACACTACCTCATTATTTTCATATTAACAGACATCAGAACCATACACTGCAAAATAAAATACCAAACCCCTTTTCCTCCTTAGGGAGCTGCGCTGGCAGTTACTATCACAAAAGCTAAACTGCACACCAACTACAGCAGTGTCCAACACTTGAGTTAGTTTCAATAGTTCATCCTCTCCCTGGTTGTATTATAAATACAGCAGCATATGTAAGGTAAAAATCTCGATCTTTCTTCTATAAGCCACATCAGTACAGTCAAGCTGAAAACGAAGCCCTACAAAAATACACAAAACCTCCTACTACTCACAGTAAGCTCGCAGCTTCCTGGAACGCATTAACAGCAGCTGGAATATTTCCCATTACCAAGTGTTTCTGTCCTAAACCCAATAGTTTCTTTGATTCTCCATCCACATCCATACTGGAGAGGGGGGAAAAAAATAAAAATAAATCAAATACAGGATTCTATTAGTTTCCATAGCAATTTTGTATCCAGCTTTCAAAACCTAGTCAGCTTTATATAAGAGCGAGTTGCATACCTTACACTGGTCGGAATTACCGGGGCAGAGGGGGTTGTTTGGTTTTGTTTGTTTAAATCTGGACCAACTTTTAGTTCCGATGACCGAGGGCAGACAGGTTAATTTTAACGAACCACTGCAAGAAGCGGGTATCAGAATCTAATATGACAAAGGATGCTAAAGAATATACTTTAAGAGTTGCATACCAATACAACACTGGCTACCATACAGTGTTTCACCAGACTCCGATGCCAGCTAAGCCAAGAAAAAGAAGAATAAATCCAATTTATGACTTCTCATAGTACAGCATGATGCATTTGAAAAGAATGATAGATGCAAGCCTTAGTTTCAATTCAGCACATCTCACACAGCTCCATTTCAGAGGGTTCATCCCAGTCCAGTACCCTGGATTGGGACAAGAGGAGCTGCCCACAGAGGAGTACTACTCCATGCTAGTCACATACTCATACCTCCCCAATGCTTCCCCAGCACTAACTCACAAATCGAGAACCTCCTAAGCAACAGCCAGTATCTGTGTATTTATCAGTCCTTGAAAGAGTTCTGTTGCACTAGACTTGTGCAGACTACTGGTGAGCACAAGTTTTCAGCATCTACAGCATCCGCATCTCTTAAACTTCAAGCCTAACAACCCACTTGACGGGTGCCCTTTTTGTTTCACTCAGTAACCCTTAGGATTTCGCATTCTTTAGTAACTGACAACTGCAACTCCCATCTCACCTGTCCGTCTTGTCTGTGGATGTGGAAGGAGCTGCCAATTCCTCTTCCATTCTGCAAACAAAATATTGAAGAAGCGTTTATAACAGGCCACCTGTTTCGTGACAGAAACCGAGCTCTCAGAGGTGTGAGGCCAAAGCCAGGAGTGGTGCTTCCTTTCAGGTGTTCAGCTACCTAGAGCAAGTTCACACCCTGGTTCGTTCTGCTGGCTGTCTTTTGGAGAAACCCATTAGTTTCAGTTTTGTTTATTGTTTGAACGAAAGACTGTTAGGAAAGCAAACGCTTTCCCGTTCAGGTTACACCGGGCTAAGCCTGGCCAACAGGTTTGCTGCCTAAAAACCAGGACTACCCACCCCTGCCAGCTTGCAGCCACTGACCCACAAGCGCCCTGTAGCTCGGAGCTACCCCCACGCAAACCTGCGGCACGGAACAAGCCGCAAAGCGCAAAATCGGGTGTTTTGCGCCGCCTTTCCAGTCAGAAAACCGGGGACGTGCCCAAGGCGCCCGTCCGGGGAGCCCGGGGGCTTGCCACAGCCACTCGCGGGGCAGCCGCCGCGCAGCCCCCCGGCCGCCAGCTGACAAGCCGCCGCGGTCCTCCGCCGCCGGCAGAGGGAGGCCGGGGGCGGCGTTGCGGAGCTCCCCGGGCGGAACAAAGGCCGGGCGAGGCGGGCAGCGGCCCCGGCCCCCCGCCCCCCCAAGCCCTCACAGACAATGGGCGCCTTTCCCGCCTTCCCCCCGGCCCCGCCCCCCGCCATTGGCGCCAAACCCCGACGGCGGCTCCTCACGGGCTGGCGGCCCGGCATCACGTGACGCCGCAGGACCACCCACCCCCCGCCGCCGCTCCCCCTCCCCCAACCTCCCCCCCACGGGCGGGCTCCAGCGGCGTCGGCTGCCCCCAACAAAGATGGCAGCAGCCGCGCACGGGTCACGTGGTGGCCCCGCGCGAGCCGAACGGGCCCAGCTGGCGCTAGAGGAGCGGGGCGGCACGTACCACCGCCGGTGGGGGGGAAAGGGGGGCGGAACGGGGCGGGGGGGGGGGAAGAAACGGGGGCAGGCGCACGAACCCGACCAGCGCCCCCAGCCCTCCCCCCAAAAGGAAATCCTGCCCGCCACCCCCTACCCTCCCCAGCCCCCACCCCAGTCACCCCGCGGCGCGAAAGCGCCCCCCCCCCTCCCCCGCTGCCCCCACACCCCCACCCCACCCCGACACGCACACACCGTGACCGGGACCAGCCCGCGCGGCCCTACCTAGTCGGGGAGGCCGGCGCGGGCTCAACGCAGGGGGGAGCGGCGACGGCCGAAGATTGCATAGAAGCTGCTGGAGACAGGGGCGGCGGCGGCAGAGTGCAGACCCCTACCCCTCCGGCTGCCTATATACCCCCGAGGACACGCCCCGGCCCGCCTCGCGGCGCGCGCACGCCGCGGGGGTACTACCGCTCCCGGCATGCCACGCGCCCGCCCTCCGCGGGACACCGGGGGCGCCGCCGCGCGGGGCTTGCCGGGAAGTGTAGTCCGGGGAGGGAGAGGCCGCGGCGGGGCCGCGCGGCCCGCTGGGAAGTGTAGTGCGGGGTGAGGCGGGGCGGGGGCGCGCGGGGAGCGCAGGGAAACGGAGTTCCGCCGGGAAGCCGCTGCCGCGCGGCATGCTGGGAAGTGTAGTCCGCTCCGCGGGGCCCCGCCGTGCCACCTCCCCGCCGTGCCCGCGGCGGCTCCAGACGCCAGCTGGGCGGGCCCCGGGGCCTCGCTGCCCGCCCCCCCCCCCCCCCCTCCCCGCTCCAGCCGCGGGGGAAGGCGGACATGTTGTGGGGGTGGGCGCCGCGGGGAGGAGGGCCTGCCCAACCCCCCGAAGGCGGGGGAGCCCCTGCGGGCCGGGTTTTCACCTCAGAGCGCAGGAAGGGCGAGCCAGGCCCTTGGTCACGGACCCCGGACCTCGTCCGGCCCGGCGCTGCCGTCGCAGGCAGGGCTCCTCCTCAGCACCGGCAGGCAGAGCCTGCCCCTCCAGCCGGCCGACACAGCACGGCCTGATGCAGAGCGGAGGGCGGGCGTTCGTCAACACGGTGCATGTCCCACTACGCCAACAGCCCTACCGCCAGGCCTTTCTTTGAAGAGCCGGTATTCCTCTGCCTGACATTTTGGGAGGCACTAGCACCCCTGCCCTGGCATAATCTCGCCCCATTCAACCTCGGCCTACTCGAGGTGTGCGGCCAATGGGCTCCAGCTCAGCTCGTGGCGATGCTTTCCTCTTCCCTTCCCACAGCACATGTAACCTACCAGACAAGGCAGACATGGCTGCTGCAGCTGCGACAGCAGAGACCTCCAGAAAACTTGCACAGCAGCAGCAAAGCCATTGGTGGAAACTTGGAGGCTCATTTCCCCGTGTTACTTCAAGATAAAAGTTCACCAGCTTTAACCGCACTATTGTTACTCCATGCATGTGGGTTTAATAGAGATACAGAATTAATCTGCTTTCCTTGGGAATTCTCTCTGCCCACTTACTTACTCATCATTAGATAAGTAACTAGAAAAAGTTAATTGGGGCCCTGACATTAGAGGGGGAAAAAAGTCTCAGAGTCATACGCTGAGTACAGTGTTTATTTAAGACATGCAAACGTGCAAGTGGAAATACATGCAACAAAAGCAGGATGATTGCTGTTAACAGTCTATGTAGTGCCTTCAAAGTACAATTGCTTCCCTACTGATTTGCAGTAAGAACTGTATTCAAAGTCACCCATGTTTGATTAGAATAATAAAAAAACAACAGGGATTTCATTTCCCTTAAAAGAAAACATCCAGTCTAGTAAATTAAAAGAAAACATCCAGTCTAGTAAAGAATCCTAACTGAGCTGTAATGGCTTTCTCCACTGAAGTAGATTCAGCAGAAATTAGGAACACTTTACTGAGGAACAGAAGTTCTTTAAATTTTACATAAGGATTACAAAAAGTGATAAACAGGTTTGTTCCAGTTCAGCTGCATGCTGTGAGGCCCAGGGCAGGAAATAGTTGAGGAGGCATTACACTTGAGATGAATATAGTTTTACTATAGGGCTACTGTAAATGAGGTTATCAAAACTAAAAGAATCTAATTCTTTAATTTTTGAACTATTTGAATACAGAGGATTATTTTTCTAATTCTGTTTGTTACTGCTACAGGAAAAATAAGTGTTATTTCACTTACAGTCAGTTAAGCAGCAAATGAGGAGTCGTGCCTATGACTGTCTCTGAATGGCATCAACAGGTCTGAAAGAGTTCCTTTGTTTTAAATCCAAGAGGCCTTTAGAAACTCTGCCTTGCTACCCTGGCTGCACCAAGGCAAATGAACATTAATCCCATTTTACAGGTAGAGAAAACCAAAATAAAGTGTTAACATTGCTAAGGCCACAGAAGGTATCACCATCAGAGCTCTGGTAGGTACTAACACCTCAGTCCCTTTGTACTCAGATGGCTAGACAATTCATTAAGAGACAGAAACAAAATAAAACCGTTGTTAGAGCTAGAGTTCCAGTCCTCCCCAACAGTGTATCAGGACTCAGTAAATTAGTCCCCACCAGGGAATAACACAGAGACATATAGCAAATGGCGAAACAGAGGCACAGGAAAGGCAAAGTGTGACTTTGCCCAGTGTTACCAGCAGGTCAGCAGTAGAACAGGAGATAGGACCAGCTCTCCCAAGCATCAACCCAGGAAGCAGTCAAAAATGCGACATCAAAATCAAAGGGGTCCTTTGACAGGTCTTTGCTCTTACTGTATAGTCAGGAACTAAATGGTGTGACCTTCCAGAACTCAAACTGGACATCTTTGGTAAAGAAACACTGGGCAACTTTATGGGAAAAGCAGGATGTTTTTCTACAAGACTCGCTAAAAAGTTTTTGAGGCTTTTGTGATAGGATGATCAGAGCTATTGTCAGAGCTGAAATCTATTGAAGTGACAAGCAACAGAGAGGATTGCCCTGGAGGCCTGCTCCAGGGTATGCATTTATTCTCCTCAAATCTACAGGCAAATTAAAAGAAAAAGAAAATAGAGAATTCTAAGTCCCACAAGTACTCTAAAGTGGATAAAAAACACTGGGCACAGCTGGTACTTGGGTTTTAATGAATGGTTTATGGACATAGTGCAACTGTAGCACATTTCACTTTACTCCCTGTATAAAAAATATTAAACATATCAAAGTTGATGGCTGAGCAGTTGTTTAGTCTTAAAATGCTTTCATGCCTTCACTCCTTTTTTGTTTCCCCTCATGGTAATAACTAAAGCTTTCAAAACTGTTTCACAGGCAGTAAACCCAAAGTATTGCCCTAGCCTGATAATTACATGTCTGGAACTTGATTTAGACTCCCCCACTCTTTATCTAAATCCCAAAGATTTTATGCTTCCAAGAGCAAGCTTGCAGTTGTCATAATAAATCCACAAACTTTACATGGAAGCTACAGTATCTCCAGAAAGGAGGTCAATTAGAAGCAGTACATTGTGAAGGTTTCATTTGGACAGGTTTTTTGACAAATTGTGGCAACAATTATTTTGTGGAAGGGCATGCAGAGAAGCATGTTACTCTAACACCTTATTTTCTAGTGGTTAATAGGGGTCATTGAAGGGGTAATGGGGGTGTCCAGCATCTCTTGCTACTAGCTTTCCATTCACCTGTGAAGTAAACAGACTCAAGTCAGAAGGATAAAAATCCATTCTTACTCTCAGTTTCAAATCCTGCATGGTTTAGATTTAAAAATCTTCATACCCCATACATTTGGGAGCACCTTTTTCAGCTTAAACAAAAGCTGTTCCCTCTCTTCCCGAGTCCTCTTAGCACTTCTTAGAGGGAAAAAAATAATTAAAAAAAAGCAGATAGATTTCTGTAGCCTAGAGCAAGAGTCTTTCAAGCTGCTGAGGCTTGAAGAATTAGATTAAGAATAGTTAAAAGCCTTTTGCCTCATAGCTGTTATTGAATAAGTGTTGTAACATGCACGCTTCAAAACACTTTATTGGAGTTGGAGCTTTTGCCCATGTTTCCATGATAGACAGTTGCTGGGCTGCTAATTTTACAGATGGACAAGATGAAACACATTGAATAACATCTTCAGGGTCATATACTGAAGCATTAATAGTGTCACTGAACTTCATAGCACTTTTTGTTTAAGAACGTTTCCACAGAAGACCAGCTTCTCCAGCTGTAAAATGGGAATACTGAAACCAGTGTTTGCAGATAATGAAACAGAGGCTCAGGCTGGCCCAAAAGCAGACATGGCCATGCAGAAGTCTTAGTTCCTACATCCCACTTCTAAGCATTCAGATGCACAAGTTGCATTTCTAGTTGCACTAAGTCCATTACAACACCCCCAACTTCCAAGGAGCTGAGGTAAAACCTTGCTCCTCATCTGTAATGTTTGAGGAAATACAGGTGCAGCATTGGCAAAGAGATATGCACCTCCCTGGGTGACAGAATAGCATCATTCAGCTAAAACTTACATTAAGTGACTAATGACTGAAAAGTTATACATATAAAAATCAATTATTTCTCTAACATAAATGTTATGTTAGAGATCACTCAATGTTATGGGGGCAGAGGGAATCACAGGGACTTTCAAACCAAGTATCCACTAGCAAGTCCCTCTATTAGCTTTCAGTATAAAACCTACATTTCAAAGCAACAACTGGAATCCCTAGTAATGAATTGTTTACAGTGACTACTGAAGTGTGAAATTAGTCACTTGGGGGCACTACAGAGCAGAAAACTAAGACATTAAGTTTAACATTTGACTGATGCTCAGATTAAAATAAAATAAAGCTGAAATGAAGCTGTCAACTGAAGGCAATCCTTAAAACTGTGGACAAAAGTATCACCGTATCTTCAGGTTTCCTCATATTCTCTTGAGAGCAAACAACTTCCTCATGTTCCTAGAATTCATATTCCTCATTGGCCCCCCCCCCCCCCAGTTTCTTCCCCCTGCATATTTTGCTACACAGAACAGCTCTTCAGGTAAGCATTCTTGTTTGCAGCATGCCAAGACAGCAGCTGCCAGAAGCAATGTTTCACATAGCTGATTCCAGTCTACCCCAGGAATTTGAAAGAAGGAGGGGGGGTAAAATCAGCAGTGAACACACTGAAGGTCAACGGTAGCCAACTATCAAAACCAGACAGATCATCATGTGTACAACACCATCACTCCTCCTCTCCTGGCTTGCTAGTCATTCAAGTTTTGCTTAAATACATATATTCCTTGGCCAGTTATGTGTTTCCAAAAGTTTGGATTTCAGGCTGGTGCAAGGTAATTTCCAACCTCTATCCAGATAATGAACTGTTAAAGTACAAAGCAACTTAAATTGTCTACATGCAATGCAATGGCCTCTCCTCAGGCTTTAAACAAAACACCATGTAGAGAAGAGTGGCACAAATATAAGAACTTGTTGTTATATATCAATGAAGCAAAGCAAGGAAAAACTGTCTTGTCAGTTATGATAGGAGCTCTGATATCACTGCCATATCACAGTTTGAAATCCAGACACTGTAAGTTAGATTTGTAGAGGAGACGGGCATGAAAGGTTAGACAGGAATTTTAATTCACAGTTGATGAAAATTCTTTCCAATAAGCCCAGAAGGGATGGGCAGGAGACAAAAGGTTCCGCTAGAGATCTTACATCTAGAGAGTTGTGTTTTAATTCCCCTCATCTTGCTTCTTCCTGTCTTGTTAGCTGACATTATGGCAGTATCTTTGAAGACCAGCTCCATCACATTCACCCTTTTCCTAGTTGGATGGGCTAGCACTTTGAACTGTATTCCATCTCTCCTTTGTGAATCACTGTGATCTGAGCAGGTCTCCCCGGTAACAAAAGCACATGAATTATCCACAGCTCATCCAAGCCAGGCTACATTCTAATGTATTTTGCAGTTTCATTAACAAAACAACTTTGTTTGCAGCACAAGTAGCAAAACACTTGAAAGAAATATACTGTCAGCAGCAGGTGTGCTTGTCACTACCACATTCACACAGATCAGCAGCTAAGCTTGCTGTTTGGTGTACAGACTCCTGAGCCATAAACACAAAGATAATTTTGGTTGCAGGGATGTGGGGGTTTATATTTACGCACACATACTGAAGCAACCATACAGTTAAAAGCACAGCCTTGAAGCGCTTGTTAGCCCCAGCATGACAAACAGTGAAAGCTGTAACAACTATCTACCCTTGATAGGAGACAGTCATTCACCACACATTCACAGCTTCTCTTTTCTAACTCAGATTAGTCACCAATATGCTCTCAATTACTCAAAAAACCTCAGCGATAAAACCTGGAGAAAAGCTTTCCCTGAAGAATTCCTATAGCCAGTAGCCACTGACTATTGAAGAATAATTTACAGGCAGACAAACTGCTGAAGAGGCAAGGGTATGCTTAACAGCTTCCAAATTTGCAGAGAGACCTAGTATAACTATGCATTGTACTGTATAATACAGAAGGGATAGATCACTTCAGACTCATTATAGCACAGTTGCCACA
This sequence comes from Haliaeetus albicilla, assembly GCF_947461875.1. Taxonomy (NCBI): domain Eukaryota; kingdom Metazoa; phylum Chordata; class Aves; order Accipitriformes; family Accipitridae; genus Haliaeetus; species Haliaeetus albicilla. The sequence goes on from NC_091490.1 coordinate 11,227,792, forward strand.
TGTTGGTCAGTGACACACCAGGGAATGGCAACAGCTCTCTTGTATAGTCAGAAGCAGGACAATAAGAAATGAGGAACACCTTAAAGACAGGAGACAACAAGGAATTGACTTTTTTTTTCAGCGAGGGGAAAGGAACAAGGTTAGGTCCTTTAATATAAGAAAAGAACAGACCGGCATCTGATAGCACATGAGGTAAGGTTTCATGTGACAGAGTAAACTACTGATGCTAAGATGCTGCAGCTAATGGATTTGGGAAGAAAAATACAACAGCCTAAGCCAAACTCCTTACACTGGAGGAAGGTCATTACAACAGATTCTGAAAGGGGGGGGGCATCCAGTGGAGGGAAGTAGACAAATTCCTTCATATGACTTCCACAATGGATGTGAGGAACTAACAGCACCCTGAGTCTCCACTGATCTTGGAAGCTTGTGGTATAAAGTAGACAGGGACAGTCGGAACAAGGAGTACTTCTGGAGGAATTCCATGAACATTAGCCTGCTTGTACTTGAGAAGAACGAATCAGCAGGAGTTTGGTGAGATTTGAAGTAAGATGGGACTCTGGCTTAAAGGCCCATGAACAGTTCAGTAATGAGAACTACAGAGAGCCATCAGTGGTGAAAACAGATCAGAAAAATTTTCAAAAAGCTACCTTTTTTGTACCCAGCTTTTGAAAAATTGTTTCATCTCAAGATACCCTAAAAAGTTGTAGTGTTCTTATGAGTAAGTAGTTCTGATGGGGACAGTAAAAGAAAGAAAACTGCAAAAGCCCCAAGTTGTGGCTACATGCACATAATGAAAACTATTAGAAATATGAGAAATTTACCGTAATCATTGGCACAATGTAACGCCAGTTTTTATTCAGGCTTCCAATGTGGCTCATCTCCTCTTCTGTGAGGCTGAAATCAAACACCTGAGAACACAAGCAAGAGGCTTTATTCAGTGACCATAGGTTATCATTAGTTTGTCTTTCATTTATAAATATGAAGTTGCAATTAAACTCATTTTATAACATCAAAACAAAGGCTTGAAGTCTGAGGTGTTCACACACTTGCTAACTCTAAGCCTACACTGATACTGCATAGCACTCTTCCACAAAGATAAAAAGCAGTGGGACTATTCCTCTAAGTAAGTGCTGCCTATTCAATCAATAGTCTGTTACCCATGTAGATCTAAACCTTGAGTAACTGCAGAGTTTATTGGAATTTCTTGAGATTTCTAGCAGCATACTACATAGCAGGATTTGCTTTAATGGGAGTAACAGTTAAAGAAACAACTCCTAACTTAAAAAACTTAAAAATGTAACCAGCCAATCTGTATGATTAAGGGCTGAAAAAAGATCACAGGAGGTGATTTGGAGACCTCCCTCAAGATTATTTGAAGTCAGAGTTTTCAAATAATTTCTAAAGTGAACTGTCTCTACTTCAGAGCAGCAGTGAACCACACTTATTCCTTCTGCATCATTAGAAAGGCAGTTTGCTGCCAAAATAGTCACCAGCCCTCACTTGCAGGGTAAAGCAACTATTATTCATAAATAAGAACCATTGAACATCATTAGAAGACTCCTTTGTTCAATAAAGTCATGTCTCAAATTTCAGCAAAGATTTTTCATTTAGACTTCCACAAAGTACATTCTTTACCTTTTGGTAACAAGACTGTGCATGTGCACACACTCACACGCTTAGCTGCTTAAAACATATCAAGTTTGTTTTCCAAAAATCTTTACCCTCCCTTCTAAGCATGTGCATACACTGATGAACAAGTTATGAACCAAGTGCTTCAGCTTGTTGCTCTGCAAGTAGTAGGACAGTATATTACTCACATGAAAGGGCATTGCTGAAACTCCTTTCTTCCATCTAACCTTACCTGGAGATTCTGCTGAATGCGAGCGGGAGTGACGCTCTTGGGAATGGCAACCACTTTACGCTGCCCTTGCCATCTGTTAAGAGGAGGAGAGAGATCTTCTGTGCGTGCAGCCCAAGAACCACGATATTTATTTTGGTTGAGTAATAATCTGTGGCAGCAGAGATGCCACTTATGCTTCTATGTGAAATAAAAATATCCAGAAGAGGGCTGACATAGCAATGTATTGTATTAGGACCTAGTATGTCCAAGCTCAAGCAAAACAGTAGCCACTGGACTAATGAATGAGAGGAAGATGTTCATGCCTTTGAACAAGCAATTTTCAGGTGCTTTAAGCTAAAAACCCAGCAAATAATCACAAAAAAATGTACTTAAGCATTTTACACAAGCTCTAACACAACAACCACTGAGAAACTAGAAGAAAACCCAGATCCCTCAAGTGCCTGTCTAGTGGTTTGAGCACAAAATATTGAACATATTCAGCTGGCAGGGTAACTTGCTGCTGCCCAAGACTGTACTAGTTATATTGACAGATACAGAGCCAGACAAAAAAAAAAAGAGGATAGAAATCCAATTTTACTTTACAAGGTGCTGATCATATTCTGGGTATCACTCAATCATCTTGTTTCCCAGTATCCAGCAGCTGGCTTTTACTATATAAAAACAAAACAGCAAATGGTTCTTCAGTGCTAAAGAAGGTCCCTTCCTCAGCCCCCTCTTCCTGGGAGCCCACCTGAATGCAATAGCAAGAGCTCAAGGGTTCAAGCAACTGACCACGTGCAAATTCAGCAGGTGGGACTCAAATGTGGTACACTGCTCTCTTAACTGTCCTACTGCTATTCCACAGCAGAAAAGGTAGCAAACTGTCCCAGGCATGGATCCAGGCCCTGAAAGAACCCCTCTGATCCAGCCCATCCACCTGCCCTAGAGCAGGACCAACTCTACCAACTCTGTAAAACAAGCACCACATGGGGTTTGCTTTTGGCACTCTGATTTTAACCCTTCACCAATGGGGAAGAACACATACTTTAAGTAGATTCCTTCTAACTTACAGGCTCTGCTTTATTTAAGGCCAGGTCCCAAATATCACCCTCTCTCACAATTGTTCTGTACCTGAGGATGATCTGTGCAGGTGACTTGCTGTATTTTTCTGCCAGTTTTTTGATCCCAGGTTCTTCTAGAAGCACAGGCTCATCTGGGTGTTTCCACATGCGATCTGGAGAACCAAGAGGACTGTAGGCAGTGACAACCAGTCCTCGTTTCTGGCAGTGAGCTATCAGCTCATTCTGAGCTAGGTAAGGATGGCATTCTACCTATTAAAATGACCCACAATGAGTGGCTAGAGAACAGATATCAACACAAAACTCTAGACAAACAGGAAGTCAAAAGCAGAGCAGAACCAAACACATCACAGGTCATTCCAGATTCTGGAAAACCTTATGAGGATAAAGTTTAAGTTAAGAAGAATAAAAAAGTGTCTGGTAGGCTAAGTTTAGAGGAAAAGGAGACTAGATCACCTAAGTTTAGAGTGCTAGATTTTCCCCATGTACCAAACAGACCATCCAACAAACAAAGAAGCTCTCTATAGAAGGGATTCAAGTTACTCCCTCAGTCTTTTTTTCTTATAGAGTAAAATGATCCTCACAAAGACAAACTCTTCCACTGACCTGTTCAACTAAGCAAGTATAAAGGGCCACACAACATGGATATAGGCCTCTTCTGCAACAAATTAATTTTCCTGGAAGGACTGCCCCGTGTGCCTGCTCCTGCAGAGGCAGCTATATTCCTCCCTGTGCATCAGAAACTGCACCCCTTGTGCTAAACACATAGCATTGGTTTGCAAATTCTTCACTCCTATGGACACATGGGAAAGGTACTCTTCCTCTCCTTCATTCATCTTACCTGGAGCACAGCTGGTTTGACAGTAGCCACACTTAGTACATCATCAATCTGACGACTGTTGAAGTTTGACAGCCCAATGGCTTTCACAAGGCCTTTTTCTACCAGCTTCTCCATAGCCTTCCAGGTATCCTTATAATCAGTGTAATCATAACGCATCGTGTTATCAGGATTCTTTGGGAAGAGATTGTCCCCTCGTCTATAGCATCAAAGGTAAAGTGTAAGTACATATACCACATTGTTTCTATTATATTAGCTCTTCACTAAAAGCAGCTTTCCTCAAAGTATTCTCAAAAGCTTATACATAGTTTGGAGAGTAGAGTACAAACTGAGCTAATTTGTCTGTTGAATTTCATTATGCTGACTTAACCTATAAGAACTTATTTCACATACAGTCTTTCCTATGTAAACTTGTTATACAGTACTTTGAACTACTTACCTGTACGATATTGACTACACAGAACTGATAAGTCAATGTATACACAGCAGCAGCTCTTTGCACACTTTGATCCTAGCAAACCAGTTGATTTAGAGAGCAGCAACTCAGAAGGCAGCTTTAGTTGCTCAATTTGTTTTTGAGGGAGGACTAATATTCTTCATAGTCTGGAGCTGCTACCAAAGGGATCTTGGTTTAAGGGCTATCTAGGAGATACTGCATTCAAAGTACGCTGGCTCTCCCACTCCCTCTGGATTCTGTAGCAGTGTTAGCACTCGATACAAGACCTCTGTAAGAATCTGCACTTAACATGTACATGTTGATTGCACATTGGGTGTGTTTCCAGTTAGTCATACCAACACATTTAAAAAATAAAAATAAAAATTAAAACCAAAACAAACATAACACACACAGTGCGACACCACCACACTGCCAAAGGGCTATGACTGGTATCTGAGCAGTCCGTGCTTGAAGGGGTGCCAGCAATCCCACTGGGAGAGCGCTGCTTTGTAACCACTGCAGGACTCCACTAGCTCAGATCTCAGAGACAGACTTACATGGCCCTAGCTAAGCAGCGAACAGTGTGAGAAATGGCAGCAGCTGGGGACAAGGGGAGATGGTTCTTTTTCATGTCATTGATAGATCTAGAACAAAAAAAACTCAGAAAACCCTATGAGCTCCCAACTTAGAAAAGCCGCCTCATATGTCAAGAGTAATACATTAAGTGAGAGATTAATTTTCAATACCTAGATGCACTGTGATTTTCATCCAGTCTATTTTAATTTCTGTGTAACATTCTTTTGCTTGGCTTCCCAATACAATAGGCATTATAGATAACCACACATTAAAATAGTTGAAGTAGAGCTAATAGAAACCTGAAGAGTGAATGGTTTCAAATGAGAAACTGCTTTATTAGAATGTCAGTTTTGTCAACAGTTTCCACAACATCAAATACATTTAAATATTAGTAACTTCTAAATATACATCACTATTTGTGTTATTACCAAAGCAATGTTTAATTTTTTTTTTTTCCAATCAACGGGAAAAGAAACCTGTTTCACAACAGGGGGAATTTTTAACAGTTCTTCCTTCAAACCAGCTCTAGTTGAAAACACTTCCTCATTCTGTTATGCTGAGAAGTATATTTATACTTTGAGCATCTTTCCTCTTATCATTAGTGTTGTATGCTTTGTAAAATTCAATTCATATGACTAGAAAGGGAAAAAAACATTCTCAAATTTGCAGAACAGACAGAAGCCATTTAAACTGACAGGGTTTCCCCTGTTGAGTAAAGTCTCCATGCAAACATGTGGTAAGGAGATTTATCCCTCCCCCCTGCCCCTTGCTTTTTACTGATTGGGGCAGGGTGGGTTGGTGGGACTGCATCCACATCTGCAAGAAAATAAAGCAAGGAACTCTGCTTCTGATGGGGTTGTAGGATAAGTGCATTGAACACTTATCTGGAAAGCTTTCTCATCTCATATTTCCTCAAATTGTAGAATTACTGCAACTAGAGTGTCAAAAGAAGTAATTTTCATTTCCTGCTCATACAGATACCACCATGATACTGCATGTGCTTGACCACTCCATTACAGTTAATAACTATTAGTGAAAAGTTTTGTCTTCTTTATAAAGCACTTAATTCTCATTTTACAGATAAATAAAACTAAGGCACAAAGCAGTTTTGGTACTTCCTCAAGGTTACCATGTAGGTCAATAGCAGAACCAAGAACAGCTGCCACACTTACCCAATGCATAGATGATAGACACTAGACTATTTTAAACTTCTAATATATTTTAAACTCAAAGATTTTACCTCCTAGCAAGGCAAATTTTCAGCTAGCATAAGATGGCAAACTTCAGCATAGAAACCTGTCCCATAAAGCTTTATTACTTTTTCCCAGTTAGACTACTTTCAGTTACCTAACTTTGGCACCCATGCCAAACTGTCAGAAGTTTAGTCATCTTAATTTCATTACCTAGTTGTTCCCACTATTAAAAATTAAGTAATTGCTTAAAGATTTTAAATGAATACTTAATACTCATTTTTCCAGCCTCATCATTGCTAAATGAGAACAATGCTCCCTTTTCTAGTTACAATACTTCTACACAAAAACAGAAGTTTTGTCTCCTCTACTGTATGTTTACAGACATGCTACAAATCTAAAAGTAAACAAATTCCCACCCAACTGAAATTCAAAGAAAAATGACATTTAAAAAATTGTTCCTGTGAATGATGGACCAAATATGAGTAAGTGTACAGGTTGTGGGTAGAAAAGAGTGTCTATATGACAGTCTGTTGGACTACACTATTAGCCACACTGAAAAACATCTTGCAGGCAGTATACACAGGAGGAAATTCACAGCTCAGAAAGAAGGTCCTCAAGTTATAACACCAGCGACTTATGCAGAACTGGGGTTTCTGCATTCTGTGCCCTTTCCACGTAGAACTTACTCAAAGGCATGAGGCCAGTGCATGAGGTACAGGTCCAGGTAATCCAGTTTCAAATCTCCAAGTGTTTTCCTTAGCGCTGGCTCTACATCTTCTGGGTGGTGCTTGGTATTCCAGAGCTTTGATGTTACAAACAGGTCCTCCCTTTTAATAACCTTTAAGAAAGGGAGGAGAGCATAATTTACTGGAACAAGTTCAGAAAGAGAATTGCAGCAATTCCCCAACTAGCTTTAAAACAAAGAGAACAATTTAAGTTTTGGTTTTGTTTTTTTTTTTTAAAAAGGTAACACGTGCAATGTACAGATTAAACCTTTCAAAAATATACTGGATGGAATGAGAGAAATACACACATTGGCGAGTCCTAAAATATACCAAATACTTAGCAATTTATTAGAAGATCTGAAAAACAAAACAATCCTCTCCACACACACTCTTCTCCAAACTTTCCCATTCAAGGGTTAAAGCCACTACTAAGTGTGATGTAGCCAAAAGAAAGATAACAAAATTTACATATGAATAAACTGAGTAATTTCTGTTTAACAATTCACATATTCTAGGCAAAACCAGCTAACTTACTCTACTCACATGTTATAAACCAAGAATGCTTCTCATGGAAAGAGCGTGGGAAAATAAACAGAATAAGTTTCCCCAAACCTCTGCACTTGAGTTTCCAGGTTCTGGAAGGAACGCACTAAGAACTGAGCACCCTGTACCCTGTGTTGGAAGGGTAAGACCCAGAAATTAAACAAATAGAGAATTGGTTAACTAGGAAGTTTAAAATGCAAAGGGGAGATCATATTTGGCAAACTGAAGCACAGAACACCATCAGAGGTCACTTCTCACTGTCTTATGTGTAACCAAATACCACTTAAGTCTATACTTTGTAGAAGCTGGAATGATTAATTCCTTAGTTTCTCTCCTCCAACCATTCAGCTATTTCTGTGTTTCACATATGGCTGCTGTGTTCAAAGAGAAAGATGTTTTAGAAATTCTAGTTTTAAGTTAGCTAGCTAGAATGAACTGAGTAAGAGAGTCCTATGCTTCCTTATATTAGTTACCATATCTGGTAGGAAGGAATCCCTGGAGCAAGCAGAAAACAGCCTCTCTCAAGCTAATCACATAACAAAGAGATTGCCCTAAAGCCAAGGCAAGAGCAGTAGGAAAGCAGGAACATAAGAACCTTCTTTCCACGGGCTCTGAGGCTGTACAGGTAATTGTTCTGGCCTTTCAAGCCAACAAGAGCAAGGGGATGAATTTAATATTCCACCTCAGGTCATCCACAGGAATGCCTGTCGTATTACATTATATTTAGGCCATGGACTCTCAGGTGCAGGTCCTAGAATCACAGTTCCCAAACCTTCAAAAGCAAACACTGTTTAAAAAGAAAAAAAATACATATTTACTCACTCATATTTTATCTATAACCAAAAAACCCAGTCACTGAATTTGCTGTGGCTACCCACCATTGCGTGCTATTCCAGACTGGCAAACTAGAGTAACTTTTTGTATAAATCGTGGCAAATATTTTACATTATAACTACTGATTCTGGGAACCTCCAATTTTTGAACACCCAAATTGGGATACTTTGCAAGGGAGAGAGGGACATGCAGGGAAATTTAAAAGGCATTTTCTGTAGCTTCCCTGCAAATATTCCTGGCAATCTTTTCTCCTCCTGACAGCCAGGATGGTTATTAGAGGACAGAAAGCCCTCTTTCATGCCTGCTCCTGATTAATAACAAACAGCTGGGATAGTCTAGGAGGAAAAGCCACAAATGTTAACTTTACAGTCTACTTTCAGGTCACAGTTGTAAATTTAGATACAACACACAGTCAGCATGGTTGTTCTTGTCTTTTTACCTTGTTGGGCCCAAGGCATTCCTGGAAGGCCTCACCGATCTCCACTTCATTGCTGTAAGCTGCTGCACAATCGATGTGTCGATAACCCACACTTAGGGCATATTTCACCGCTTCTTTCACCTATTATCAGAAACAGATTATCGAACACAATCAGTGAAAAGGATCACATGACTGGAAGAAGAAAAAAACCCACACATTAGGGCCTTAGTGAGGAATACCCCCAAAACACAGATCTATATAAGGTCACGAGACTCAGAGTAGGATACAGTCCTCTGTGGCACAGTCTTTAGGAGTGAAGAGCTAACTGCTAGCAGACACTCCAAGAGTAACAAGAAAACAGACCATGCATGCAAGAACTCAACAAAATAGAATAGGGATTCATTCTTAACTATAGTTGTCACACTTTTCTTAAATATAAAACGAGCTTTAAGAAGCAGTTTTCAAATACATCATGGCTTAGGAAGACAAACTTTCTGGAACTAACAGACCAATCAATCAATGTCAGTCAAGAGCCTGGTTGCTAATTCCAGAATTGCCAGAGTTTGGGTTTGGTTCAACTGCTAACACTTAATTTCTATGATAATGCTATTCTATGGCACATTTTTCCTTCATGTCTCATTCTCTCTGATTGCACAACAATGGAAGTCACTATACTGCTGAATATTAACCCATGGCCTGCAGGGGATTTCCTGATGATGCTTGCAACTTTGCATTTTGCTTTCCCCATTGCTGACAATGAAGGTGTTGCCAACAGCAACAGGTCCCTTGCGAGAACCAAGAATTACTACAGATTTCAGAGTCATCATTATTTCCCGTTAGACTGACAAGCACTAAGTAAAGTCTATTTCATTTAACTTCCAGTGGACAGTAAGCACACATTCTCTTTTACATCTATCCAAAGCACTACAGTAAGAGTACATCTTATCTTTCTACACACTGCTCTTCACTGACTTGTCTCTTAAGATTGTGAAAGATTGTAAATTACTCTGTGTATAAGGCTTGATGCAATAGGGCCTTAATGTATTTATAGGGATTATGTCTCTCTTCAAGAGATTAAAAAATGTGTCCACAAAGGCTAGAGAGAGATTAATTTCTTTCAACTTAATCAAAGTACCAGCATTTTCAATTTTAAAGCTGATAAAGTTATTAACACCAATTAAAGACATGTGCAGTCCTGCTTTCAGATGCTACAGAAACAGAAGGGAGAATCAAATCTGAAAAATATATCTCTTCTACTGATGGATTTAATTTGTTTTTCTTGTCAAGAACTGCAGTAGACAGAGGATATTCTGACTGCATTCTTTGGCATTTTGAGAGGAAAACTGGAATGCAGACCAGTTTCCCTTAGCCAGAATGACAAAGCACTTCTATTACAGCAGTGAAGTAAGCTCTTCCTTTCTCTAGCAGGATGGTATTTACAGTCTTTGTTTCACTTTGACAAAGACATTCCTCAGAAGGTCACTATAAAGTCAAGGTCGTGGTAATTCTGAAATCAGTTCAGACATATTAAAGACTTTTAAGACTCAATATTCACCCTCCAAAAAGGTGAGAGTTGTAGAGCTGAAGCAGAAAGGAAAGGAAAAACAGTAGCATTCTTTGTCTGTATTAATGCCCCATTTCCTCTATCAGGATAATAATTTTTTTTAAATCCAAACAGGCACAAAATTTGCCATAAAATTAATGTAGGCACCACTCGCAGAGAACTAGGGATAAGAGAACTCCAAACATGTCTCTGCAAAGCGATAAACAGGAGGCTGTATTTCTGTATCAGCATGTTTTGATAAGTTTCTAGCACTGAAAACCTGGGATTGGTCATTTAAATAAGGTTTGGATTTGGACAAAATCTGTATTTCAGCAAACTACTCTCAGCCTGCTAAGGCATTCCAATGTGAACTGAGAGTTCCTGTTCCACGCAAAAGGCAAACAATCAAGAGAAAATGTGCAAAGAAAAAAAGCATTTCTGGAGGGGAAAAAAACCACTAACTAATAACAGATAGATGTAAGTTTAAGAAGAGTATTTTGTTTCAACGGAAAGTTTTGTATTTTTGAGCTTATGTTCAGACAGGTACATGCATTTCCTCGGGGGCAGATTAAAAAAAAAAAAAAAGAGACAACAGAAGCAGTTGGAGATTCACATGCCTCTGGATATTTGGTGTTGTGAAGTAACAGCCGCCAAAGGATCATTCGAACTTCTCACATATTCTTTAGTTTAGCCTGTCAATACTACTATGGAAGAAGCAACTACTGAGTTCATTTTGCATTAGGCAACTTGAGCCACACAGCTTAAGTGTGACTCACCAACCTAGCATCATATAACTACCAGAAAGTAGGTCTGAAAGGAGTCTATCCTCATACCCCACAGCAGGACCAACTAAGTCTAAACAACTCTTACACACAATTGTCAAAACCCTTCTTGTAAGTGACAGGCAGTCTATTCCAATGATCAGACATCTTTAGGTTCAAAGCCTTTTAGATGTCTAACCAAGATGGCCCTGATACCCCATCCTAGTCCTCAGACATGAAATCCATAGCTCCCCCTTTGTGAGGGCTTTTGGCGCATTTGGAAAGCACCAGCATGCCTCCTCTCAAACCTCTCTTGACCATGTACCTGTAGATGCTTCCATCTTTCATCAAAACTCACCTTTCCCAAACCCTGTATCACTGTTGCTGCTGTCCCATCATGCTTTTCTTGAAGTGGTTTGCCCCAAAACAGACAGTATTGCAACTGCAGCTTTACTCTCCTTCATTGTATAGTGAAGTCCTAGGAACTACACCCCCATTTATACATCCTAGCTAGGTACTTGGCCTTCCCATCCACCCTTTTTTGTTTTTGAAAATGGAGGAACACAATATTGCTAACAATCAGTGGCAGAAACAGAATCTGTAAGACCCAATTCATTGTAATATCCATTACTAGATTTTCAGTTCTTCAGTTTGCATGTCACAAGGTGAAAAACTAACAAGCCAACTTTATACTTCCAAGCAACACAGAGTTCAAGTGACTAGAGAGCCTCTTCTCCACAGCCCCAAGCCATTATGATGAAGCTTTCACTCTAAGAGTTCCAGTCAATAATACTTGGAAAGAAAAGGCTCTGACAGCCTCCCCTGCTTCCTGCAAAGTTGTCATGTTTTAGCAGTCCAAGTACATTTACTGACAGGAAATAGGAAAAAAACAGATCAGTCCACATGATATTCAGATGCAATACGACCAGAACGTAAGTATTGCTACATCACAGTCTGTACATACTGTACTAAAATTTGCTAAAAAGGAATTCAGACCATAAGTAATGCCAACTTAAAGAGTTGATGTTCCCTAAAATAAAGAGTTCTGCCTCCTATCCTTCAGATGTTGAATTCAAGTCCCTCCCTTAATATAAACCAGCAGTAATGAATTCTTGTGCATGTAACCAGGATTCTCTATGTTGTCTAACAAACTTTTCCAAGAACTAAATAGTCTTCTCCATAGCTGCAATCTTGTCACAAGACATCCAGTCTGACTGGTTTTCTGAGGTACACATTTCTTCTTCAGCTTTCCTGAAGTTTCACACAGAAATACGACTTCCCTAAGCCCCGTCTCTCTTCCCCACAGAGCCAGTCTCTGCCACAGCAGGTTAGACTGTTCATCAGATGGGGATCAATCCTCCAGGATGAAAGCATGGCCCACTCGAAAGAAGAGAACAAAGCATTAAAGGATTACAGATAATCAAGGTCCAATATTAAAAGAACCTTGTTACTGTTATTTTGATGCTCCCGTCTGAATGGACTTCTCTTTGAACTCATTCATGATGCCAGTTCATAAGCTTCTGTACTGTGTTCCCTTCCATTCAGTAGCCCTTCATCATGTTCCTATGGTAACATGTAAAACAAATTTCTAGCATTTGATCTTGTAAGACAGAAAACATCCTATTATTTTATAGGATCTATATCCTATAAAATCTTAGTTTTCCAACATGGATTGAGATTCACTAATTTCCCCCCCCCCTATTCTTACTGTCTAGAAAAATAGGGCTGCAATGACACCTTTGTACTGGACTGCTAAGATCCGGCTACAAGGTCAAGACTTGTTTAGGATCAGGAACAGTAACAGCAATAATAAAGGAATTACTCAAGAGAGTAAGGTCAAGACTGAATAGCAGCTTGGCAAGGAAAATAATTACAATCTGCAAAATATTTACCTGAAATAATTTAAAAGCCATCCACTTCCACTCTTGCTTCTAATGTATGCCTTGCATAAAAGAACTTTTGATAAATAGCCTCTACTTGGGAAACAGCTAGATTAAATATAATCTATTATAATTCTCCTGCTTCTCTAGGTTTTTGGCACTTAGTCTTTAATTCATAATTACAATAATTCTCCCTGAACTACATCATGTGCTTTTAAGGGTAAATCATCTGCACGTTCTGCCAAATTGCTGCTATGCTTCTGCATTTTCAAGAGTGACAAACAGGAATTTATTTATTCCATAGGAATAGCAGCTTCTGTGACTGGCCATTTTCACCGCACCTTCTAGATTTTGCCTTCAATATATTCTAGGAATAAGCCTTTGAAGATAGTAGATATTCTAAAGAAGTGACTCCCAATGATTTCCATGGGACCCCAGAGAAGATGGCTGGATCCCATGTGGGGTTCAGCTGCTAGAAGCACTGCTTACTATGGCAAAATCCATCTGAATTAGGTTTAAATTATAAGAGAACCAGTAAGGATCCTGCTTGTGCATAAGACCACACTTTCCTCAGAACAGTTAGTGCGCAAAACAAACACCACATTCATATTTTGTTTGTTTAGTTTCAGGCATTTGTTTCAGCCAATGCACATTTAACTGCTCTGGGTGCACAGAAATTCATCCATTAAGTTCCTGCATGTTAATAAACTTAATTCAGCTGTCAGATAACGTTTTAAGTGACAGAGCTGAACATTCACACTTGTCCTCATTTGAGAGGTTGACTGAGCTTTCACTCCAACTCAGCTTCCACATTAGGACAGCTTCTATTCCCAACAATCCACTGTCCTGACAGTTGTTTGGACAGGAAGACCGACAATAAAATGGCCCTGAATAGATTTAATTTTTATAGCTTGTTTCCCACCTTTTCCTCTAGCTGGCATGAAAAAATAGCACAACGTCTTGAGAAGGGTTTTAACTTTCCTTCTCAGTCACGAGCACAATGTCATCCCACATACTCCAAAAGCTATCATAAAGCTAAAGCAAGAGCAGCAGTAAGATATACAATGTTTACTGCACAGACATACAACAGTACACATAATCCAAAAGGCATGATAAACAACAATACCAGCTATGAATTCCACCAAGCAATGGACATTGCCTTTCACAGCAAGTAGGCGCAATCTCTCTCCCCAAGAATTTATCTTTTAGCCAAATGAAACAGAAAGGAAAAAACACACAAGGGGGAGAAGTATTACAATAGGAGGCACAGTCCATAGCATGCAAACATTCCCACAGACAGTTTATAGTAACACACAGAATTGTTGCCAAGTGTGGTGTTTGCCAATTCATTGCATTTAGAAGCAGAATGAATGTCTAATGACACAGTAGTCGTCTTAAGTCTAAAACCAGGGTGACCCAAGCACGTTGTTTTTTCTGCTAAACATAGGCTGACCACTGGAACAGGACTTGTTACAAGAACAACAGAGTTCTTGCCTCCTAAAATAATGCTTTCAGCTGAGTCACAAGCCCAAGCCAGAGGGACGTCTGGTCAAAGAGGCAGCCCGAGGATTTACCAGTGGAAGAGTCAAGCACCATATTATAGCTACAGCATTTTCCCTGTCTCACCCCACTCAGTGGATTCATCTCCCACAGCACCACTGCCTGAGGCCGAGGTTAACAAGTCTTAAGGAATCTTCTGCTGCTGCTTTTGTGCCTTAAGGCCTTAGTCATGCAGATACATACATACATTCTACTGACTGCAGAGTACCTGAGACTAAAACCATTGAAGCAAAAGATCAAGGCCTCAGATCTAGGATCTTCAAAAAGGGTGCACAAAACACAAATACTAATCAAGAGCACATTTTGTAGAGTTCTCTGCTTACTTGGCCACGTTCACTTTTCCAAGTTCCCAGTCCTATGAGAGGCATCTTCTGCCCAGTGTGGAGCGCAACAAAGTCGCATGCTGCAGACATTTTTGCCTGAAGAAGAAGAACAAACCGAGTTTGAGCAATTCAGCAAGTTGCAACAATTTACCTTTTCTATACAAAAATAAATAAATAAATAAAAATCATAGAGGTCCTCATTACACTAGAATAAAGATGAAGTAGGTTCTTTACAGTTTTTACTGGTATAAAGGAGATGAATAGCTATGCAGGAGAGATTAGAAAATGAGCCCTTTTTCTCCTCTCCCTTCTTACTCTCTTTTGTCCTTTACAATGCACAGGTTTAAGATTTCTCAGAGCTGAGAAGTACAAGAAGAAACATCCTGCAATAACATACAATTAATAGAGAAACTCAGGTGAAAACATGCTTTTTTTTTTTTTTAAATCAGCAGTAAGCATTGATGAGGCAGAAGGGAGCAAGAGATGTTTGTCTGTCCTCCTTAGTGTACAGGAATTCCATAGGTCTTCTGCACCAAGTCTTTCTCTTTCACCAACTCACTACCAGCTGGCTCAGGAACAAAGCTCTAATTACCACTGCAGTTGGGAATAAACACATTTTGTAAGAAACAGCTGGTACAGGTTAAGGTTTGAAGACCTGATAGGGTTTTGTTTAGGAGCGAATGGTAAAGGCATTTATGAAGGCATAGCCCAGAAAAACACAAAATAAAAAAATAATGCTTGGAAGAACATCACCGCTGGAGGATCAGTCTCATCTTTTTGTGCCAGATATGTGCTTTTGTCACCCTTGAATACCAATTTTCACCAACTCGGAGCTGAACTACAGCTCATCATCAAGGCTGTCTAGCATTGTGAAGAAAACCAGAAACATTCTGGCTTCCTTTGAAACAAGAATAATTGTTTATGAACTGTTATATACCTGCAACAGGCATATGCTACCAAGTGAGATGACTACTTTTTTTTAAAAAAAAAACAACCCAACACTAAAAAACCCTCTCTGATGTGAAGTCAGGGCTAGCAGAGAGAACAAAATGGAGGCACTTTCAAAGGTGGACACTAGGAAATAACACTTCAGTACACATATCATGTAGAAGTGGTGCATATATATTTTTTTTTAATCATTCTGACATAGAACTAGAAATAGGCATGTGCAAAGTGAGCTAAAATGCAGTAGGTCCTTACATATTTATGTGTTTTGAATCCTAAAATAACTTTGTCTTCCTGCTCTTTTCCATCTCCTTGCTTATTCAGAAAAGGACACTATCTTGTAAAGAGCTGAAAGATTTCTTGTTCCCATACTGCCAAAATCTACATCTGGACTCTGAAGGAAATTCAAGACTAAGAGCTCAACTCTCGCAGAAGATGCACTTCAAGTACAAACAGAATGCAATAGCTAGCATTGCTATTATCAAAAAGTGTCACACAACTGATTTAGCACAAATTCACAAAAGAGTAGTGTTCTTCTGTTACTAAAAGGAGAATGAAAAAAGATTATGCAAAGCCAGTTGTCACGTTGAGCCTGGGCTGCTTCTCTCATGCTTAGCACTGCAATATCCAAGCATTTTCCCTGTGAAATTCAACAGAACAAAGGCCCAGCAGGATCTTCCATTACCTGTTGTTGGCTTTATAGCTGTGCAACAGCAATCTGCTCACAGTCACACAGCTTTTTATCAAAAAGGAAGGTTTTACAGTGTCTCCCAACATCCTCACAGTCTACATTTCTGGTCAAACTGTCAAAAAGAAACCACATTCAGGATGAGCTCCAAAGCTGGCTAGCTGATTTCAGCACAAGCTGAGGAAGTTACTTCCCAAGTTCAGTTGTGTCCAACCTCATTAATGTTATTTGTTTAAAAAAACTCAAACAAAACCAAGAGTGGAAGAATGCAATGTTGGTTGAATAGCTGACTACATGGGAGGAGGAATAGATGTTTTCAAAGCAGAGCATTCACGCAGCACACTATCCCAAAATAGCTCTGCCTTCTCCCTATTGTTATCATTTTCCTCAGATAATTAAGTCCCAGCTGATGGATGTATTCACACAGAAAGTTTATATTTTCAATTTCTTGCTTCAAGCCCTATTTTTGTAGATTTACAGCAGACACCAAACAGCACACTTGTTTTAGAGACATATTAGAGTAGTTGGAGTGATCCTGACCTAAAGGCCATTATACACCAAGGAGCTGGTGATCCACATAAGTTAACCTGAGTGGATCCAGGCTTGTTTTGTGCTGTGCTTCTTGTACAGCGTGGCCTTCAGGCCTGTGCTGTGGGACACACAGCCCATGGCTGCAGGATAAGCTCAGCAGCTAGTTGTAACAGGGGAGCCTGCAGGCAGCTCCCACTTGGTACCTGCAATTACACCACCTATGTGTCCTTGCCTTTATCTAAAAAAACAGGCAGTTCTCATGCAAGTATCCTTTCTGTTTGACAGTAGAAATGATGAATAGAGTTGTTTTCTTGTAAAAGAATACCTAACAGCTCAAGTGACTGAAATGGGGTAACCCCTTCTATGGACAGGGCCTGCACAACATGCTGTACATGAATCAGAGGAGGTCTGTTCAACACTGCACAACCCTGGGTTCCCAGAACCTGAAAGAATGTAAGATTATCAATACTACCCTCTTTCTTTATAGGGTTAGCTCTGACAAATAGCATTTGAGATGATACTTTACAGAGTCTGAGTGCCTTTCTTATCAGGATTGTAACAGACCAGCACCTCCTGGTGCAAAACAGCAGTTAAACATAAACTAATGCTCTGAAGTCGCACTGAAATGTATTAAGTCCAGATGTTAGCACTGAAGGCAATCATCAGTGAACCAAACTGTGGGTGTACATCTATTTTTTGGGGGGTAGGGAGTCAGTGAAGGAAGAAAGATGACAACAACAGTATTCTTTTCTAGTCTGAATTTGCATAGCAATTTTGTAGTCAACTACCTGCAAGTAGGTGCTTTTTACCTGAATTTAGTTGCCTAAATAAAGGTATCTTCTTACACTAAGCAATACAACTAAAGACTTAAGGGTTTTTTGATTCAAATTGGTCTGTAACACAAATATGACAGAACCATATGCTTTACACAACCATGTTACACAATCATCTTGAATGCAACACTTCAGCCCAGAAGACAAGGTACACATTTAAACAATAACTAGCATCAGCACATTTTCCAAGAACCATCTTGCTTCATGTAACACTGTTGCATATTAACATTGCAGACAGAGCAGAACTACAGTCTCTGGCAGAAAGGAAACATGCCGGAATTGGACATACTGGAAGAAAACACACTAATTAATATTTTCCACTCAGATTCTTCCCCTAACAAGGAGATGTAAGAGAACTGCAGTGTCTGCTAGCTATCATTATTTGGTTCATTAAAAAGCTGGAAGCCTCTTTTTAGAAGAGCAAAGACAAAAATAAACATAGAAGCAAACTAATTCTGGACAAGTAAGATGTGGTTTTGGCTTAACAATACTCACCTATTGCCACATTCACATAAGAGTTAAAGCTCAGAGTAATTCAACAGCAATATAAGTAGTCTGGCTAGGAGGATGCATTAATAACCAGGGAAGCGCAAGCCACACCTGTGCATCAACCCACAGCCACAACTCGTTTTTAACCGAAAGTAAGGAGTCTTCCATCAGTAAAGCACACGCAAAGATGTATTAAATTAACAGGCATAGACATGCGAAGAGGTATGCACTGAGAACACCGAAGTCCCTGCTACCGAATCGCCGCTGACCCCGCAAACGGGGGCTATCCCTCCGTATTTGGGTGGCACCAGACGTGCCCCGGCAGGGCAGCGCGCCCACCTCCCCC
This sequence comes from Haliaeetus albicilla, assembly GCF_947461875.1. Lineage (NCBI taxonomy): Eukaryota > Metazoa > Chordata > Aves > Accipitriformes > Accipitridae > Haliaeetus > Haliaeetus albicilla. The sequence goes on from NC_091490.1 coordinate 11,246,176, forward strand.
TTATCGGGGCGGACCAGAGAGGGTCCGCCCCGCGGCGGGAGGCGATAAGGACACCCCGCCGGCCCGGCGCAGCCCCCCGCCGCACTCACCCGCAGGCCGCCGAGCATCAACCGCCCCCCTTACGGCGCCGCCGCCCGCTTATAGCGCCAGCGCCGCCGCCGCCTGGGCCGACGCTTCCGCTTCCGGCTGGAACCGCCGGCGGGCGCGGGAAGGCGCTCTGCCCTGCCCTGCCCTGGTTTTGGCCGCGGTTCGCAGCCCTCCCTCCGCGCTGGACCCGCGGCGGCGGCTCTGCTGCGCGAAGCGTCCGTGACCCAGCTGGAACAGCGCGGGGTAGTCCCTGCCGAGAAAAATAAACATCAGAAATCTAGCAAGGAGCGTTTCTGCAGGGGCTGGAGGAGCCGGGCTCTTTGTGGCCCTTCACCGTGGCCGGGCCTCTGCAGGTTTTCCCTCCCGGCACGTTGTTTGAACTTCGGCTGCCGTAGCGCCGTGGGGGGCTGCAGGGCTGCTGCGCCCTCCGCACCGACCTGCTGCCGGGTTTGCGCCGGTTTAGCTTCCTTTTCTCGGTTCTCTTCCCATCAGGAAATTCAGACGACCCAGACTCCCCCATTACAGCCGAGTGCTTAAATGATAAATCTGATGGGCCGCATCACAGGGAGGGAAACTACAAAATGCAAGCCGAACAGATAATGACTACACGAAGCGTGTGCATTTACATAAAAGTCTCCTCGTCTGCTATTTGTCTTGGCCTCTTGAAGCTCTTTTTACTGGTAGGAAGAATTTCCCCGGTTTTATTTGCAGCCCTAAATAATAGGAACCCAGGGAAAGTCCACAGCCCGTCACACTCGCTTTGCTTCAGCTTTTTTGCTAAAAGGTGCATAAAGAGAAAGAAATGATACTTCCTGAGAGGACTAAGGCTCCTTTTGTTGCAGGTGCACAAGAATGCATTTCCTTATTTGTGCAAGAAGACTGAAAGTGAGATTAAAGCAGCCTGATTTTAGCAGAGTGCTACTTGTGGGTGGGTACAGTCTTGCTGTTGTAATCCAAGATAGAACCTTCAACAGGAGCAGACTTTGGCCCATAACTGAGAGAAGACTGTACACCTAATCTTATACACAACTAAAAAAAAATAATAACTAGTTTTGACTTTTACTCCGGGTTTCCATTTTTGTAAGTAATTTATAAACATTCAGAATTTGAAAATAGTAAGATTAGATCAGAAATAAGGCAAAATGTATATCCAACATGGCTTTGAAGAGGCTGTTATTTATTTCCAGGAAGGTAATTCTGCTGCAAATTCTGTCTTTGCTGTTCTGACTTGAACTGCTCAGGAGGCTTAAAGGCACAAAGGTTAATTAATCTCTTGGGCATTCACATGACCAGACTTTTCTCTTGCGCAGCCTTTTTCAACAAAATACAGGAAAAGTGGAAAGAGAGTGCAAGGACAAGAGAAGACAATCAAAAATAACAGGAAATAGAAAATTGAGAAGAGGAAAGAATAAAGGGGGAGGAATCACTGCTGGGTTTGATCTATTTTTATGGAAACCATGCCAATCACAAATCCATTTGAAAATGCAGTCTTAATGCAATAGAAGATGCTTGAATTGTATTAATATCACACATGAAAACTTAAGAAACCTCAGCCTCCAATAATGTAATAGGGAGTAAAAGAGAAAAGGCAAAGAAGACTAAAACATTTTGTCATCAAAAGGCAGTGATAAGCCACACACAGTAATGAAGTTCGTTAAGTAAAAAAAAATGCATATACGTAGAGAAGAAAGAGGTAATGCAAGACATTTTGACCTAGAAATACAGTCTTCACTTGAGCAAAACAAGGAAAGCAAATACGTGCATTGTATATTTAATGATATGTAATTGTTTTCATTCAAACTATTGTGCACCAGCTGCTTGTGCATAAATACCCCACGGCTTGGGAACATGTCAGCTGTTGACTTTTCAGTTGACTTTTTGCATATATTATATTAAAATGTCCCCACATGGCCAGCATTTTACTCTTATTGTGCCTCTGATGGTACCATGTGTATACAGTAAGTTCAGTATATTCAGGATTCAGTGGGCTTTCTGCATGTGCAGAGATCAGCTCTACAAAACACGTGCAATGATGGATCATCTCTGCTGTAGAACAGATGTGTATGCACTCAAGGTGCACACCCAGCAATGCCCAAGCCCAGTTCACACTACTGTTCCAACTGAGTTCATCTCACTCTAGAAGTCCTGAATATACTTACATAAAATACTCAAATTCTCTTCTGACAAAATGTGTAGAAACCCAAATGTGCAGTAGTATTCTGAAATAGGGCCCATTTCTTTGCCTTTGTTCTTACACACAGTGGGGGTTTTGTTTTTCACATCAGGGACCCATTCCCAGCCAAGATATATGGGAGATACTGTGATCAAAATGATACATGTAAAATCTGGCATGGCTACCAATTTGGAAATCTTTGGGTAGTTTCAGTGCTCTGGCACTGCAGGGCCAGCCAGCTCCTCTTTCTTAATACATAAACTACTTACTGTGGCCATATCTGTATGGATGGATGCAAAGAGGCCTACATTAGGGCTCCTGATGCTCCGTGCTAGTCAGGTACAAGCTGATCCCGTCTGGCAGCTATTTTAGCAGAACACTACGCCATGGTTAATCCATTGTACGAAGAACAGAGTGTGGAGAAGCAAGGTATGGAGAGAAGCCTGTCCTTCCAGCACCTGCTTGGGTAGACATGCCCTTTCTTTCTTGGAGAACTTAATTTTTTTAAATCTTTGTAGCATCTTACATCTAAAGATTGAAAAAGGCTACAAAACCCATCTGCTCACTAAACAAGGAGCAGCCCTGACAATTTATCACTCCAAAACTTCCAGAAACTGATGTTTGGAAAGACTAGCTCAGAAACAAATCAGAAATAATGAGGCTGTGGACATATGAATGGAAACGCAATGCTTAAGGCACAAACCTGGAACAAGCTGCATGCAAAATGGGTATATTATGCACCTGAAAGTGTGAGAAATGAGCATAACAAGCATTAAAGGAGTCTGAAACCATGAGAAAGTTGTTACTGCTTTGTCCATTGGTAAACATGCCAGAGTTGCAGTAAGACTACATTGTTCTAGAGGTTTTAATTAGGGCTGCCTCACCTTTCAGGGGTTAATCTTTTCACAGGTTTATGGCCTGAGTTGATAGGTAGGTATGTACATGTCTCAATTTATAGCCCTCAATTGTCATCACAACACTGATGTTAAGAAAGTTAACAAACGTCTTTCTGTAAAAGATTAAGCATGCTATAACAATAGAAACAGCAGTAGATAAATTGTTTGCATTAAGGTGAGTGCGGATTTCTTCCTGAGCAAATATATACATGTTACTTTGCTTTTATTACTTGAGGAGTAATTTCTTCTGGGTCTGAAACTAGTCATCTCTTGGGTGAATCACCACATGGGTATGGTCACCCAGCAACACTACACAGTCATGTAGATTATAAACATTAAGAGTTTGTTAATCCTTTGTGGTTTTCTCCTCATTAAAATTTATAATCAAGTTTTAACAGGTATAAGAAATGCAACTGAAACTGCAAAACAGACAGTAAAAATCAGTTGGTAAACATGTTTATCACTTTTGACTAAAGCAAGCAGTTTTGTCATTGATATGTCCTTAATGGCCTTTAGTGTTCATTATCTAATAAAGCTTTTATGTTTAAATTCAGGGTTTGGTCCTCAAAAAGTACCACACTGCTTCAGTTCAGTCTCGGATCCAAACACAATGCTTGTAAGGATTCACTGAGGCTAAACATCTTTCAGAGCAGCTTCACTCTGGGAATGGTGCAAAACTCCCTGAAGTGAGTAACTTTTGTCTTCCAAGAGTTTCCATCCTACCCCCAAAGCTCAGAGGTTAGACTTAAATTTATTTTTCAGCTCTTTTTGCTGACTTGTATGACTTAGATCAGCCTTCCCATTGATGGAGAAGAATCAATTAAAGCCTTGGGAATTAGTATCAGGTTGAAGAGCCAGTTGGTAAAGCAGAGTGAGAGGATGAAGATTTCACCCCACGCCTATGTAATACTGTGCATGCATATTGCTTTGTTAATAGAAGGTCTGATTTTTTTGAAGTCAATGGCCGACTCCCATTCACCTAGACGTCTCACTCTCCCTCAAAATCCTGTGTATCCTCTGCCTCTTTGATGACTTCTAATAATTATAGCTTGGTTATATTAAGGCATTAAAAAGTAATTTCTTCTAGCAGTAAGCCATCTGAATCATCCTCCCCGTTAATTGTTTGCAACCATTACACTGGGCATTTCCATGGCACCTCCAGGACACTACCTAGAGAATTAGCTCCGTTTATTCAAATTCTTTTGCTTCTTCCAGCAGCCCGGGGCAGTGTCCCCGGTTAGATAAGCCACCGAAAGCCCGCTATCGACCAAGCCGCCGGGGATCGGCGCAAATCTGCCAAGTCATGCTGCCCTTGCGAGCGAGCGGCCGCCCCGCCCGCGGCGGGCGGGGAGGGGAGGGGCGGCGGTGGCGGCGGCGGCTCCCGTCTCCTCGCGAGACCGCGGCGGCTATAAAGGGGGCGGTGCGGCGGGGGCTGCCGCAGTTCGGGGTGTCCTCGTTCCTGTCGTGTGCCTCGGTGCGGGCTGCTCGGCTCTTTGTGTAAGTGCGGGGGTGGTGTCCGGGGTGTCGTTCATTTGACGTTTTGCACAGTGCGGTTTTTTTCTCCTCCTTTTTTTTTTTTTGTGTGTTTTGGGGGTTTTTTTGTTTGTTTTGTTTTCCCCTCCCCCTCTGCGCGGATGGGTTCTTGAGCGAAGCGTGCAGGGCGAGCTCTTGCTCTCCGCATCCCGCCCCCTAAGGAGCGCTCTGCGGGGGCTACCGCTTTCTTCCCTTGAGTTCCCCCCCCTTTTTTTGGGGGGGGGCAGATAACTCTTTCCTACGCGCCGGCCTTTATCAGCTCTCCCCGTTGTGCTGCACGGGGAGGAGCCGCGGGGGGTGATCTCCGAGGGGGGGGCCCGCAGGCAGGCTGCAGCGCGCCTGCCGACAGCGGAGCGACTTCGCAGCGCGGCCGCGCCACCCCCCCCACCCCCCCTCCCCCGCCGGGCTGGAGGCTTCGGCTCAACGGTGGGCGTCTGGCGAGCGTGTCGGCATTTCGCTTCTAAGTCTTTAAAAAACAAAAGTGCTGGATTCAACTTGGGGGGGGTGTGGGGGTGTGTGCAAGGGGGCAGGTGTCCGCTGTCACGGAGCGATGTAGTGACTTTTTGCGCAGGTGAAGAAGGCTGTGATCTCGCTTCAGAGGTCTTACAGCAAAATGACTGTCGTGGTCTGCGTGTAGCTGGCTGCGGTATGCTCGAACCGAGGAGATTTGTGGCAATATCGCTCTTTTCTGACCACAGCTCAGTAGCTTAACCGCATTTTTGTGACAGTCTGAAAGCAGCAAAGTGGAAGGCTGATGGTGTGTTTTGAAATGGCCTTTCGCTTTTGTTCAAGATATCCTAAAGGTACGAATTGCTAGTTAAGAGTGCAGGCTTGGCTTATTATAATTGCTGTTTGAAGATAATTGAAGTCGTGTGTGGCTATGAGCAACAGAAAGATATTCCAGCCTGATTCAAGTGTACTTGATTTGCAGTGTCCCTTCTCCTTTCCTTTAGAATGAAAGGGAATAACATTGAGTCTGGGTTAGGAAATGCTGCGGCTAAAAATCCAAGCAGAACATGGGAGAACATATGTGAACCCCGTACGGAAAAGCAGACGCATTGGCAGGTCTCTGAGGAAAGCAGATGGTTCTTTTGCAGTACAAGGCAACTGAAATCGCCTGCCAATATTAAAGATTTTCATGTTACCTAAAAAGGGGGCAATAACTTGTAGTTTATAAAGGGGAAGTATCAAAGAGTAGTCTGACAGCTTTTATTTGACATTGAATTGCTAATAAAACACTCCAAGGGATTGCTGGTGGAATATAGGAGGACTGGCATAGTACTGAGCAAGGATGACCTTGAGATTGAGTAATGGAAAAGAATGTAATTCGGTGACAAAATGTGGGGTCGTGCACTCCAGACAAAACAGCTCTTGCTTTTATAAGGTGAAACTCACTAGTTAGAGGCATCTCAAATAAATACTGTGCAATGGCTGTCCCCCCATCTCTCTTACAGAACTGCAGTTTCAGAATTGCACCTGCATTCATGGCTACAGGTCATGCTTGGCAGAGGGATTATTGATGTCTAGACTGCTTCAATACAATCCTAGCATACTCTGTAATTCTGGCCACCATCATCCATAAGGCTTACTCCCAGTCTGCTGCTGTTGAAGACTAGACCCTTGGATGAACATGGGGATATTGGCCTTTGTTGCAAAAGGTAGTTAGAAATGCTGAACATGTTGGCACTTCTCAAAATGAGAACTGAGATGTAGATGATTACTGTCTATATACTGTCAGGGTATGTAAGAGAAACTTTGAAAGCTAAAGCCATTACTAAAAAGACTAAACTTGGGTTGAAAGATAAATGCTTATGACTTGTGGGCTAGTTCTCCAGGAAGAAAGTGGCTGGCAAGGGGGAAGGAGCCAAGAAATGAGGTGCTCTCAACCTTTTTTAGAATGGACTTGGTGCCTTGCAGGCAGGACTTGGAAGAATCCTTGTACCTCGGCTTTCCTTGGCAACATGAAACTCATGCTAACCTTTCAGAGTTTTTTTTATCTCCAAGGCAGCTAGTGCTTGTAGCAGTGTATAGAATGACTTAAGTGAAATTACTTTTAAGAAGATTTTGAGTTGAAGAAACAAAGTTCATAAAATTACCTATTTGAAAGATTATGCTCTGGAAGTAACTGGAGTTCTAAAGTCATATACTGCATTCCCAGACTGAGCAGAAATACTGTACAGGGTGTATTACAAATGACTAGCTTTTAGGGCAGGCAGCCAGATGTAGAGTTCTCTTGTCCTTGTGTACCCTCTTACTCTTTCCCAGTAGACTTGTAGGTGAAACAACCTGGCTGTACTGATTTAAGACTTGGTGAAATTTTGATTGTTAACATAGAATGTGATTCTTATGTATACTGTGAGTCTTTCTAGTTGCAAATAATAAAAGGTTTAATTGTTTAGAAGGCTGAAGCGTAGTTCTGCAGAGCACTGTCCTCTGGGGATTAACAAAAGTTCTTTTCTTCTGGAATCAACAGGAACATAAAGTTTGAGGTCTTAAATTCCCTTGTAAAATTGAACAAAGGTCTCCTCATCAAAAGTTCTAAAACTCAGACCTTCTAACTCATCCACCAAGTGGAACAGGAAGACTTACAGAGGGCTGCTAAAATTCTAGGCTAGCCCTTTCCCACACCCTGAGCTGTTACTGGTTGCAGATAACTGTTACAGTATCATTAGGAGGCTAATAAGCCATAGATCTTGAAGTGCTAGTAATCCATGTAGTGGCTTGGTCTGGATATCTAGGCTGTGATTATTGAACTACATCTTGCTGTGCTGCTGCTTTAGGAAAGAATGTTAGTGTTTTGACTGGACTACCCAGGTGACAAAGTTAAAACTAATTTCACTCTTAAGCCTTGTGTTGCAAGACCCAGCTGCTGGTAAACTGTCTTTGGTGTTCAATCTAAATTGAGACGATGCTTTGAATAAATGCTTGCTTCCAGGTGCAAATGTACTATTTAAACTGTATTGTTATTAACTCCTATCTAGATTAAATCAAGATGTCTTCAGGAAAGGCTTTCATTGGAAAACCAGCCCCTGACTTTACTGCCACGGCTGTAATGCCAGATGGACAATTCAAAGACATCAAACTCTCTGACTATAAAGGTAAGCTTATGTGCTTCTCTAATTACACAGATATAATCTGGCCATATGCAGGAGTGGAGTGCATCTAAGGATGCATCTTGAATTTTGTTTCAAAGTAATAGTGACCACTTGGCAGTAGACTGAAGTACACAACTTGTGCAGTGGTTCTCAGTGATGGCTAGAGTATGCTTGGGAAGCTGTCAGCAGCATGGCTGAATGTCCCAGCTATGATAATTGTTGCTAATTGGCATAAAATGCCTCTAAACTAATCTCAGATCAGGCTTATTTGTCCTGTTTATTGTACTGTGAGACTGATGTAATGTCTCCAAACTGTGGTACAGCAAAATCTTCTATTGTAGGCTTTCTGTCAATGGAAACTAGATTCTTTCCTCTAACCAATGAAGTTCCTTTCTCTAGAATACTGGCAAAATGTTTGCCTTGCCAGAAAAAGCTTACTAAAATCAAAGGGAAAGCCTAAAGTATTCAAGTACTAATGTGGATGGCTTTAAAAAGACATTTCTAACTAAGCTGTGGCCCTCAGGCTGTGTGAGGGCAGTGAGTAGGTATAGACTAGTCACCTGCTCAATTAAAATGTCTCCTTGGCTTGTAGCCTTTCAGACCTGTGGCATTTCCGCACTCTGTTAGTATTCAAGCATAGGGTCTTCTAGCGTGGGTACTAGGTGTACTCTGGGGAGGCCTGTGGGACTAAACCCAGGAGACAGGCATTCCCTGTCAAATTTGACAGTCCTAGTTTGGGAGACTTCAGTTGGGTAGGTTCTGTTACTAGCTGTTGTAAATGGTATTTGGCTGAAGTGCAAATCCCCTAGGTGCTTTATGGGCTTGCCACCTATATAGCAAGTCTTAAAATAGAGGCATTTGTAGTTTGCAATTTAATATTTAAAGTTTGTGTTGTATCAAGCACTTTCTCCTCTATCAGTATTTGAATGGTTGATACTGATTATGAGAACTCTTACAAAGGTGAGAGAGATTAACTGGTTATACTGTTCATCTAGGAAAATATGTTGTGTTCTTCTTCTACCCCCTGGACTTCACTTTTGTCTGTCCAACTGAGATTATTGCATACAGTGACAGAGCTGATGACTTCAAGAAAATTAACTGTGAAGTAATTGGAGCTTCTGTTGACTCTCACTTCTGTCACCTTGCCTGGTAAGAATCAGTCTTTTAACAGAATATTCTGCCTGGTCTCAGTTCTTGCAGGAACTGAATCCTGAGTGTATTTAAACTTTCTTACTGAAGTATCAAATAAAGGCACTTGGGCAGTATTGGTAGCACCAGGTACTTCTGAACAGAACTGAGCATACTGTTCAGTTCTTCTGTTGCCTCCTGGCAGACTAAGTATGATATTGCAGAAAGGATCAGCTTTTGTTGTACCTTATACTTTATTCTGGTCTGTATTTTTAACATTTAAACTTTGTTCTTTTAGGATCAACACTCCTAAGAAACAGGGTGGTTTGGGTACTATGAAAATCCCATTGATTTCTGACACAAAACGTGCCATTGCCAAAGAATATGGAGTACTTAAGGAGGATGAAGGTATTGCATACAGGTAATATGCAAGAAGGTAAACTTGCTGTTGAAGTCTTATGTTCCAATACATGGAGCATGTCAGATGAACATGGAGCTTGCATATACTTGAACACCTGCAGCAAGCTGAAGCTGTTGGCTCTTCTAGAGGTAAACTGCCTCAAGCTATCAAACACTTTTATAAGGGGAAATGCTATGTGGTTTTCCTTAGTGTTTAGACTTTTCATGGCTTTGGTAAGCTAGATAAATGCCTGCTGCTTCCCTTTGATTACCTACCTGCACAGGCAGGAGTCTCCTGCAAGTGAGCTTCTGCAAACATTGGTAATGCAAGACCTACATAGTCATGAAAGTGATTACAGGTATTTAGTGATTAAAGTACAGTTTAAAACCCAAGCCTTAGCTTTTAGTCAACTGTTCAGTTGAAGTTGTGGAGGGAGCTGAACTTCTGCTAACTCTTAACATGATTTTGGAGGACTAACTGATGAACCATTGCTGGGTTGGGCTTTTTGAGAACAGTGTGTGTAGTTATTCTTTGAATGTAAGAATGCCTCTCCTTCAATTCACCTTTTCCTTGGGTTTCTCTTCCATTTTGTTTTTCCCCTAGCATCTTCCTTAAATAGGAAATGTTGCTTTCCTGCATTAGACTTACATCCTGTCCCTCCTAGCTCCTGCTGAATGTTAAGCTTTCAACTGCTAATGTTTCAGTGCTATGCATACACCAAAGATATTAGTTTTTAGGAGGAGGTAATACTAGGTGACACAATGTACTGCCATAATGGAATACTGAACTTGAGTTTTTGAAACTCACTTCAGTCTAATCAGTCTTTCAAAAGCTGTGTTTAACTTCAGGGCTGCATTTTTTTTTTAGGGGTCTGTTCATAATTGATGAGAAGGGGATCTTGAGGCAGATAACAATCAATGATCTTCCTGTTGGCCGTTCTGTTGATGAAACCCTCAGACTTGTGCAGGCCTTCCAGTTTACAGATAAACATGGAGAAGGTAAGAGTTCTTCCTCTTTCTAATCTCAAATGTTTTTTCTAGACAACAGTATTAACTAGGCAGGTTAAATCAAGGTTTATTGAAAGGTACTAAGTACATGTATTGATCTGTGCGCAACAATAATTGTGCTGTCTCTTGAAATGCAACTGGTTCTGTAAAGCTACTTGTTGAAGGACACCACAGTACTATATTTATCCTATTCCAGTTAATTGTCCATTGAGTACTTGCTAATGTTGAAACATCACATAAATCAACTTGGTGCTGGATGTCTTGCCAAGCACATAACAGTTGTCTCTCAATTAGACACAGAAAATACTTGAGACAGCAGTGAAGAACACGTAATAACTTAGCCTGCAAGGGTAAGCATAATTTAGATTGTGCTTTCAGGTTTGGTAGGTTGAGACCATCAGTACTAATGCAGTGTTTTACACAGTCTGTTAAACAATGTATTTAAATTCCCAGAAAGCCTGCTGATCTCTGTGTCCATGTGTAGTAAGGGGAAAATGGATGAGAGTCTTTGTGTCCATAGTTCAAGAATATGGTGCTTGAGGCTGGTAGCTTTTCTACAGGAATTTAAAAAAAAAAAAGCACTGCAGATGAAAGGTTTGAACCAGGTTATTGAAACTCAAAATTACTATGTAGGTATTAGTAGTCTTCAACTGTCATTAGTTGATGATATGTGTTGCTGCTGGTCATACTTAAGTTGCTTCAGAATTGGTAAATCAAGGGCAGATTTTATTAAAACAAGCTGCTATTATGGCTATGCTATAGCCTGAAGAGAGTCAGTGTTTCTGAACTTGTATGCCATCTTCTGTCAGCTGAGACATCCCTAATACTTGGTGATGCAGCAGTCACATGTCATGCCAAATTACTATGCCCTGAAGTAGTCAAAAGCTGGCAAAAGCTTTTCTTCCAGAACTAGGACTGCAGTCTCATCTAAACCAGGATAGACCACAATTAGGTGTGTAGCAACACTCAAGCTGAGAATACTATAGCTAAAATTGCCAGTCTTCTGTGGAGCAAGCATCAAGCTTTGCATGGCTGTATACAAGGAAGACTGTGTCCAAAAAATGCTGCTCAGGAGTTGCTGAGATTTTGAGGCCATGGAACCTCTGCATCTTGGGGGCCTTTTGGTAGCCATACAGGGGAACTAGAGACAGTTTAACTCTTCTTCCCTCTCCCTATTAAACTGGAGAATGGGACTAGGGTTGATTAAAGATAAGGAGAATATAGACTTCACAGGATCCAAGGAGAGAAGTGTACTGTAAAGTTGTAAAGCCTTTCTGACTCAGGCTGCTGGAGCTGGTGTTACCTTGCTTCAAGCTTCTGTGAAGCTTTTAAGCAGGGTGGGGAGGGGTGCATGTGTAAAGGGCCCACTGTTCCATGGGCAAACACCTGGTTCCTTGGGTGCTACTAGCTAGTGAATAAATGGAAATAAGTAAAATTGAACATAATGCCACACTGAATAATGCACCTCCTGTATGTTGCAAAGATGTAAACATGTTCTGAGTTGCTAGTTTGCTTTAATGTTGTGTAAAACATGTTATGCAGGAGCAGCTGGTAAGACTTAAACATTCTTATCATTTCAGTGTGCCCAGCTGGCTGGAAGCCTGGCAGTGACACAATCAAGCCTGATGTTCAGAAAAGTAAAGAGTATTTCTCCAAGCAGAAATAAACTTGTTCTGAGTGGAAACTAGTATGCCTTATGTAAAGAGCAAGCATCAGTTATGAACTTTGACTAAGTCATTGCATCTGAGTCAAGGGATCATGTTGTAGGTATAAAAAGTAACTTTTTTTACTTGAAGGCAAGTTTGTCCTGTTGACAGTACCTTCATAGAAAATCTGAAATGATCAGTATCTGTACATCAAGCCCTGTTGACTTTAGTGACAATGCAGTGTATGTGGTTAGCCATGTGTTGCATATAGAGCAGTGGTATCCTTTTGTAACTCTATTAAACTTGTGGAAAGAGCATACTGTCTACTGTTCTTGTGTGTAATCATCAGGAGACCTGGAAGCAATGCAGGCTGCATTTCTGAAAGTTCTGTCTACTGAGCTGTCTGTAGACATCTCAATTCCTAGAGACCTTTTACAGCTCCATTAGAATGGAGATAATTTTCATGTTGCAGTAGTAAAGTACTCTGTACACTCTTCATGACTTTGCTACTATGTAGAGGAACATGGTTTGATAGTAATCCGTCAGACTTAAGCAATACTACAGTGCCCAGAGCATGAAGCATAGACGTGACTGACAGACTGGGCATATTTTCCTGCACTGTTGCAACTTATTTCTGCATCCACTTTGGTCAAAATTATGACTGTTCATGCTAAATTTCTGGGAATCTAACATTCAGTTTGAACCCTGTTTGTATAGGACTGGAAGACTGGGCTTTCTGGAAAGTAAACTTATATCCACAACGTTCATCCCTAGTCTCTCCCACTGCATGGAATGGGAGTGAGAATATACCAGTTATCCATTCGCTTGTAGTCATATGACTAAGATCAAAAGAAGGGTGGCACTACAAAATCTGGTACTCAGATGTGCTCAGCCTTGTCTTTAATTGTTGTATTCCAAATGATTATATGCATACTGTAAAACTCAAAGCATGTGACTGTGGCCTTAAGTTACACTAAAGCTGAGTCTGCTGTGTAGCTTCATGGTTAAAGGTGGCTTGTGATGAAGTCCTGAAGCTCCTGGGTAAGGAGATACTGCCTAGCAATATAAGTTAGAACCCTGTGATCTTTATGTACCTGTGAAGATTAAACTCTTAAAGGCCAAGACCTTGCATCTAACTTCAGCTCCTCAAATAGTGAACAAGTTCTGTCCTGCCTTGCTTAAAGTGAGCAATAACAAAGTTGAGGCCCTGGGCTACTTAACGTGAGTCAGAAGTGAAAGTTGCATGCGTTGAGTAGTAAACTTGTCTTGTGCAGTTGGAAAAAATACTTACTGCAGAAGCCTTTCTACCAAATAACTGCAATAAATACTAAAATAGCTAATTCCCTGGGTCTTGCTTAAGTGCCACAAATCTTTCCAAAGCTAAGGTGAAAGTGATGCTTAGTTGGATCATTTTTGCTTAGTATTAAAATGCAAATTATTCTCCTCAAGATAACAAATGAGGCTAACATCCTAGGGTGGCACTGGGAAGTAAGAGGAGCAAGCATTTCTTACATATATATAGGATATGGTTCAAGGTAAGTGAATGAATACTCATCTGTATGGCTGAGCACAAAGTTGTCTTTGTCAATCAAACTTCCTTTCCTAGCAAATGAAAAGGAGTAAAGTCAGGGTTAATCTAATGTAAAACTTACCTTAGTTGTATCTAGCTATATTAGCCTTGAAATGTTATAAAATTGATTACAGCAGTTCTTTGGAGGGTACAGTATTAGTGTGGTCTAGCCCTGTGGAATGGAGATGCTTACCCTGATGTGACTAAAGTGACTTCTGCTCTTATTCAGAAGTAAAATTGCACCTATGTTGACTGGGCCATTACATCACATGATGCTACATGAAGTCCTGTGAACTCCTGACAGCATGGTAGATAAGCTTGTTCTGTGCCCAGTGTGAGGGCCTTTACATTAACAGCCAAGTTCAGCCCCTCACCGTGATACAAATGGCCTTTCCCATATCCTTCCAGTGTAGTCACTGTTAAAATGTAAAAAATGCATTTAAAATGAACAGACTTACTAGCTGCTCTCTTGCCTACCCCTGTCGTAGGGGATAAAGGGGTTCTCTCACGGTCTGGTCTCGGAGCTCCCTCCGAAAAGGCAGGGGCAGTCTTCCTGTGCCCATCCCAGGCGCTTGGAGGACGAAGAGGGTCTGGCTGCGGCGGAGCCCCCAGCTCCTCACGGCAGTTCCTCCTGACTCAGGCGGAGGCCCTGACCCCAGCAGCCCCCGTCTCCTCAGCGGAGCGGGCTGGCCTCGCCCGCCCCTCAGCGGAGGCGCGGCGCCGCCCGCGCTTTTCCAACGGCCGCCGCTGCTCCCGCCCCCGCCGGCGCGCGCGGAGGCCGGGGATTGGCTTGCGGCCGGGGGCGCGTGGGCGGTGCCCCGCCTCCCTGCGGGGAGTCCGGCGGCGGGAAGCGGCGGCGTCCCTCGGCGTGCGGCCTTCGCCTGGCGGCTCCTGCGGGGAAAATAGGTTGGAGTGGCCCTGATGGGAAATCTGGGTGTGGGAATGTCCCGTAAAAATACCTACTGTCTTCGTTTATTTAACCCGCTCCTCTCACATAACGTGTTTCATTCGATACCTTACTTCCTTTGCGTACTGGTCATGTGGAGACTCGAGTTCTGACAGGAAGATTTTATTGGTTGTTTATATTCACCCTTGCTCCTAACACAGTTATGTTCACTTCTGCTTTGAGTGATATCTCCAACATGTTTTTAAGACCTTCCACCTTTTAAATGTCCTAGTAGTAATAGCTGTGTTCACGTGTTAATTTTCCTATTTTGAAAAGTGGTTAATCTCAATAGCTACTTAAGTAGCTATACATTTAGAAAATATTCTGTGACTGAGAAAAACATTTTGGTTATAATCGGTCTGCTGCTGTCCACTTGGTACTCGGAGACAGTACGTTACAGTATTTAAACATCATAGTCACTGGTGAATGATGACAATGTGGAAATTCAAAACAGCCAAGAAACAAAATACCTGTGGATTAGGAACTGTATTATATGTTTGCACCAAATGATTGACTGTGGGAATTAATGCAATTAAACAATTTTTCTTTTTTTTTTTTAAATTCTTCGGCCATGTGAGGTATTCATGGCAACGTTTGCCATGCTGTCATTTTAATGTTTCCGAGAGTATAGCACAAAATGGCTAACACAAAGCTTCTTCAGATCGAGAGTCTGGGTTTATTTCTTTGCTTAAACTCAATATTGATTCAGATGTAGCCTGGAATTTCCACTAAGTGTTCTGGGGCTTACTCCCTACTCCTAGTATTGTGACATCTTAGACTGGTGTAATTTTCATGACATTCAAATAACTATAATCCTCACTTACTGCAAAACATTTTTTCACGTACCAAGATGCATATTGTATGTTCATTACAGTTATGAACTGGTTTTGCTTTCATGATGAATGGGTGCCACATTTCCCAGTGAGGTAAAAAAAAATCAGCAGTTCTTCGTTTTGGTGACAAGACTGATAGCTGTTACAGTATCATGTACTACTTAGTGATTTTTTTCCTGAAGATGCATACAGCAGATGCTATTTAGAAAGGACAGGATCTTCAGCGTTCTGGGGTGGTTTTGGCTGGGGGTTTTTTTGTTTGTTTTGGGTTTGTTTTTTTAATGTGTGAGTGATTGCACATCTTTTTCTAGTTTGGGTGCTTATTGTAAAAATAATCTTGTATTCATTAATTTCTTTAGAATGTATTACTCAGATGAAGGGAAACTGAAATACATCTTACTGTGTCTCTTTCCTATTTCTCTTTATTTGTAGCTCATTGCTGTGATCACTGGGGGTTTATATAAGTGGCTTGCTGCTTTGCAAAAGGACATTTTACAAGCATATGACGTTTCAGTCTTAAGATAATCCTTGAAAAATTACTTGGATCAATTTAAATACCTGTATTTATCTTTTACAGATTTTTACAGAAATTTGTGATACTGGATTCCTCTCAAAAGCAGTGTGCCAATGTACTAGCAGTCATCTACTGACAATATGATAATGAAATTGGCTATATTTTAATATATTTATCTTGGTTTTGAGGGTTGAACTACACAGCACCAAGTGCTTACACTGGTAAGCAGCTATAGTAGATATAATTATATAAATGGGATTTTATCTCTTTGAGATCTGTAAAACTGTTAAAACTCTCTGTAATTAAATATTATTTCAAAATTGTATGCAACAGTAGCTAACAAGCAAACTCTTGTCAGTCTTTAAAACGGAACTTTAACAGCTGTGGTGAAGTAGCCCTGACATCACCTCTCAGGTGATGTGATCTTGCTGTCAAAATAAATGGCAAAGGTCCTGTTCACTGCAGTTTTACAGACAATGGCATTAGGTACTGATTTTTCTGATCTTAGTGAAGACTGAGTAAAAGTGGAAGGAAATTAACCTTCTACGCTGTGGTGGGTTGACACCAGCTGGACACTGGGTGCCCACCAAAGCTGCTCTGTCACTCCCCCTCCTCAACTGGACAGGGGAGAGAAAACAGAACAAAAGATTCGTGGGTTGAGATAGGACAGGGCAAGATCACTCACGAATTACAGTCATGGGCAAAACAGAGTCGACTTGGGGAAATTAGTTTAATTTATTACCAATCAAATCAGAGTAGGATGATGAGAAATAAAACCAAATCTTAAAAACACCTTCCCCCCACCCCTCCTTTCTTCCCAGGCTTGACTCCACTCCAGATTTTCTCTACCTCCTCCTCCCCCAGCAGCACAGAGGAATGGGGAATGGGGGTTACTATCAGTTCATCACACCTTGTCTCTGTGGCTCCTTTCTCCTCAGGGGCAGGACTCCTCACACCCTTCCGCTGCTCGTGCTTCACAAACTTCTCCAATGTGAGTTCTTCCCACAGGCTACAGTTCTTCACGAACTGCTCCAGCGTGGGTCCCTTCCATGGGCTGCAGTCCTTCAGGCACAGGCTGCTCCAGCATGGCTCCGCGTGGGGTCACAAGTCCTGCCAGCAAATGTGCTCCAGTGTGGGCTCCTCTCTCCATGGGTCCACAGGTCCTGCCAGGAGCCTGCTCCAGCGCCAGCTTCCCACAGGGTCACAGCCTCCTTTGGGCATCCACTTGCTCTGGCGTGGGGTCCTCCATGGGCTGCAGGTGGATATCTGCTCCACCGTGGACCTCCCTGGGCTGCAGGGGGACAGCCTGCCTCACCATGGTCTTCCCCATGGGCTGCAGGGGAATCTCTGCTCTGGTGCCTGGAGCATCTCCTCCGCTTCCTTCTTCACTGACCTTAGGGTCTGCAGGGTTGTTTCTCTTGCATGTTCTCATTCCTCTCTCCGGCTGCAGTTTCTGTGCCACAGCAACTTTTTTTTTCCCTTCTTAAATATGTTATCACAGAGGTGCTAGCACTGTTGCTGATGGACTCGGCCTTGGCCAGCAGCAGACAGTCCGTCTTACAGCCAGCTGGCATTGGCTCTATTGGATATAGGGGAAGCTTCTAGCAGCTTCTCACAGAAGCCACCCCAGTAGCCTCCCCACTACCAAAATCTTGCCATGCAAACCCAATACATACACATTATGTTCTTCATATATTATCTAAAATTAAGAATATTTAGTACCTTATTTTTGTGATAGATGTCTGTAATTAAGTTTTCAGAGAATAGCATTGGTATAAGAGCAACAGGATTTTTTTGGTATGTGTAATACAAAACAGTGCATCAGACTTAAATTCTACACGTATGTTTATCATAGAACACAGCATGTGACTTTTGGTATGTGACATGCAGAACCTAACCTTTATTAGATTTTGTACACCTTTCATGAGTATGTTATTTCAAAATTAACAATTGTGTATTTATTTTTAGATGTTTATAAGAAAAAAATCTCTTAGTAATGTTTAAAGAATTAGCACTTTGTTAAAAAACGAGTTTCTCACTGGTTTTGAAAGTTACTAAAGTTAGAGTACTATTTTCTCAACAAGTGCTCCAGCCTTTTTATCAGGCCTTTGATGAATAGGTTATTGGATTGTCCAACAAATCAATACAGTTCAAAGAACAAAAGCAAGTAGTTTACATCTTGCAGGTATTGCAAAATTATGCACTTTGGTTAGGAAAGTATGTTTACAAAAGCCCCATGACTTTACTTTTTAGTAACGTTATACATCAAAACAACAGTTGCGTAAAGATTATGTTAAAATAATGGGGTTTGTCATATTAATAGTTTGAAAAATGTGATATATATCCCTGAAATTTTCAGTGGGTCTGATGTTCAGTATTAAATGACAGTCTGTGTAAATATACTGTCGTGGTTTAACCCCAGTCAGCAACTAAGCACCACGCAGCCATTCGCTCACCCCCCCTCCCCCTGCAGTGGGATGGGGGAAAAGATCAGGAAAAGAAGTAAAACTCGTGGCTTGAGATAAGAATGGTTTAATAGAACAGAAAAGAAGAAACTAATAATGATAACAATAATAAAGCGACAATAGTAATAATAAAAGGATTAGAATATAAAAATAATGCACAATGCAATTGCTTACCACCCGCTGATTAACGCCAAGCGGCAATCCCACCCCTGCCCCCACTCCCCCAGTTTATATACTGGGCATGACATCACATGGTATGGAATACCCCTTTGGCCAGTTTGGGTCAGCTGCCCTGGCTGTGTCCCCTCCCAACTTCTTGTGTCCCTCCAGCCTTCTCGCTGGCTGGGCATGAGAAGCTGAAAAATCCTTGACTTTCGGCTAAACGTTACTTAGCAACAACTGAAAACATCAGTGTGTTATCAACATTCTTCTCATACCTAACTCAAAAACATAGCACTGTACCAGCTACTAGGAAGACAATTAACTCTATCCCAGCTGAAACCAGGACATACACATTCTGAAGTATCTTGCTAGACAGATAAAGCATAGAGGACTTCTTAAAACAGAAATGTCATGGTTCTATTTTGCAAAGGGTGAAATGAGGCAAGTGCAGAGGGGTGGTGTGAAGCCATAGGGTAGTTAGCTCTGTCCGGTGTGAACTAGTAGGAATGCAGCACACTTGGACATCAGTTCAGAAGGTGTGTTAAAGCTATCACTGTCTTTTTGATACAAATTAATGGTACATACAAGAGGAACAGTGAACTAGGAAATCAGAGAAATAGCAGGTATCTTTTTGACCATGAATATATTAGCTTCTAATTTTAATACTAGAAAAAAAAGATTAATTTGCCTTTAATGTACAGTCAGAACTGATTTTACTTTGAATGTCCACGTTTGTGTTTCTGTCAGGTTACTAGTCAGTGTCTTCACCTTTAATATTGGTATAATTTAAGCGCCTCACAGAATATAGGAGTATGATATTACAGAATGGCTTTACAGGCCAAAGCCTGTGCAAATCAACTCTGCAAAATCAATTAATCTGTGCTGCACACACTTATGTGGCTGGCAGGAGAGCAGGTTGCCATCGTGCTGTGAATTGTTTGCAGTGTTCCTGAACAAAAGATGTGCCGGCAGTAAGCTCTTCTCACCACACCTAGTGATGGTAAGTTTGGACTTTAATGTGAAACTTGGCTCTTTCACCTGAAACTTAAATCATTGTACATATTATGGGACGCGTGTCTGAATATAGAATGTTCCTGTGCAACATAAAATTTGACCATACATATATGAATATATGTGAAGTCATTAAGATTGCACCATCCTCTGAAACTGTGAGCCTAGTAGGTTTATGTTCCATATTCTACAGCAACATATTTTTGAAGTATCTGCACTGACAAATGAGGTTAATATCCTTTGTCAAGAGAGAACAAAGTCTTTACATGTAATAAAACTTCTTAATGTAATTTAAAATTAATGTATTTCTTCAAATTCACTTTTCACAAAAATAAGGTGAATTTTTCATTTATGTTGCTGTAGTTTTTAATATTTTGGAAGAAGAGCCTGTTAAAAAAAGATTGAAGCAACAGTGAATGATTCAGGAAGACTAGTCAGAACAATACTGGAAAAAGTCTTATGACGTGAAATTAAACCCTAAAACTAGCTCATTCCTTTAAAAGGAATAAGAGGTTTTATGCATTCATAGAAAAATTATTCTGCATAAATTTAAGATTCTGTGAATATTTTTCAACCCAGAAAATCTCCCTACCCCTTCCTCTATTTAATTTACTTACAGGAATTCTCCTATCCCATACTTTGTTTTACATGAGGAAAAAAAACCAGAGCAACTTAGTGTAAAGGTGTATGATTTCCAGAAACTTTTTGAAGACAGAAGACAATCAAATTCTCTTTCAGAATTTCCTTTAGGAAGTGTTTTGGGGACATAAAACATATCCAGTTATTAAAAATAAAATTGCTCACTGAATTATGTATAAACATATAAACAAAAATAACATAAAATGAGAAATGTATTATAGATGTAATATTAATGAATGACAGTTATGTATTTTTTTTCCCAGGAAGCAGCCATTTCAAATATTTTTATACATATATAATCACATTTTGCAGATTGTGGTACAATATTGGAGAGATTTTTAAAATTCCAATAAAATATCTTATTGCTCATGCTATGATAAAATATTTAATTTTTTAAAGTTTCCCACCGTATTTCCCATTATTGTGTTTCAGTTATTGGAATAAAAACCCAGCACCCCATTTTTTCATCTAAAGTACTGTTTTTCTAAGGAATGTGAACATCTATCTGTTTTTTTCAGTCACAGAGAGAAAAGCATGTTTGTGTTCTTGTTTCTTTCTGTTTCCTTCTTGAAAACCTAGAAGTTTCTGAAGTTCCCTTCAGAACACACTAGAAGGGAAGTGTTCTGTTCACTTTCTGAAGCAAACATAATGGATGATCTGTCACAGGATATATGATATGACAGGAAGCCAGCTTAACAGCCGAAAAGTCTCATGAATACAGTTGTCCATTTTGGTAGATGAATTTGTAAAAGTTAAGGTTGCAGAGGTACAGCTGGCTCTCCACTGCGGTAAATGGCAAAACCCACTTCCTCTTCGAGGGAGAGCTTTGGAACTGTTGCTGCTTAAATCAGTATTCAAAGCTTATTTTTTAAAAGTACTTTTTGCATGGGCCTGAACAAAGTGTGTTGATAACCACGCTGGTGCTGACCAGTAGCTGCCACTTCTTGTTTTTAGAAATATGGAAGTCTTTACTCAGATTCTTTTTTTTTAGTCAAATTCAAGTCACCATGCGTTTTCAGTAATTTAACCCATGTTAAATAGTACCTACACCACCAATAATTTTGGTCACAAGTGAATAAAGGACCATGTATACTATACTGAATGAGTAAAATCATGCTTCTGACCCAGACGAGGGCAATCTAGCCCTAAAAAAAACCAACTTAAAAAACCCCAATAGAACAAAATCAGAAGAGTGCACTGCTCTCATAAGGTTGGCTACTTGTGTTTGACACACCAGCACTGACTTACACAGCAAACCATCTTTAGTCTTTCATAGTTTAGAGGAAGACAGGATCGTTACAAGCCACCCTTTTTATAGAAGGAAATAAGACAACATCAGAAATTAAATTTTCCAAACTTCACTTCATACCCCACAGAAACATTAGTGCTTATTCTTGCACCACCAAGATGTAAACAATTGAACTGGTACAAAAAAACCCCAAACCAACGGTGTGTACTCAGGTGTTTCCCTGTCTCAGCAATAGTCCTGGTGGCTGCTTGTCACCAGATTAGATCGTGCTTTGCATTTAATTGGTGTTTTCTGTCACATCTTTAATCTTAATAAAAAATCTCAGTTATTTTAAGGTTAATGAAGTCAAAAAAAGGAAATTTTAACTGAAGGAGAAGATGAATGATAAATGTTATGTGCATGAAAACATTACAAATTTGTTAATTCTCCATAGAATATTTTATTAGCTTCAAATAGACCAAATATCTTGTTGCTAAAACTGAATTAAAATTCAAGTAGCTTTTTTTTTTTTTTTTTTTTTTTTTACTGTTCAGCTCTTGAATACTCACCCTTCTGGTTATATTGAAGAAAAAAGAAACTTTTAATAAATGCTTTAAAATTAGAATTTAGAGAAAAACTTACTTGACTGAAAATGTAAAATAATAGTAAATCTATCCAAGTATTTGCAATTACTTGTTTGACATTTGCAAGTGCCGAAAATAAGAATGTCTTCACAATGCCTCAGGATCCAAGAATAATCCATTCCTCAGCATGTCTAGTCTTGTCCCAAGAGATAAGCCAAACAGGTTCTCAAACTTCAATTTCATAAGGCAAAGACCATTATACTCCAACCAGCAAGGAAAGAAAATTGCTAGCTGCAGCTGTGGATCTCAGTGACCTGGCTAAGAGAAAGCCAGTAAGAACCAATCCAATTCACTCCAAAATTACTGTAGTAGGAATGAATATGTTATTAAATATTTGTACTCTGTTTTGCCTGACATAACTGTACTGCCAGAAGCACAAACAACACAGATTTGCCCTTACTCTGACTCAGTATTCACTAATATGTTTTAACAAAAAAGAATTCCAGTACTTGCAGGTATTACTTTTAAGTTACTGAGGGAAAATCCCTCAATTACCAGTTATGTATCACTGGGCACCTTGAACTTCTGCTACTGTAAGAACAGAGGGGAAAAAATGAAAGTGATGTGCTTGCTGTTAAATGATCTTGCTGAAATGACCTGGGAAAGAGAAACATTTTAGACTTATTCATAATGTGCTGTATGGTTGTTTTTTTTAATATCCCAGATGAGCCTGCCATAATAGCTTACTAACTTCTACTAAAATAATGAACTTTTTCTTTTGTTTTCAGATACTGGATTTTGTGTGTCTTAGGTAGCTCGCTATTTTCAGTATGTTAAAAACACAGTGATTGATTCTCACTTTAACATCTTTAGCTCTCCACAGGTTAATCATTGCATTGTTTAAATCAAAACACTCAGTACTGAGGGTTACTTACAACTTTGTATATTTTATTAACCAAAATACCATGTGAAGAGAAATAAATTACAAAAATTGAAATGAAATGGCTATGGTAATCTATTTAATAAATTAACTAAGACAAAATATTAAATATTTGTAAGAAACCAACCCCCAAATAGCAAAATATTTTACTTTAAATAGTAATATAAGATAAATCTGATTCCTTCTGTATTTACCCTTCTAAGAGAATCAGTATTTTGTATATACTACTAATATGAACCATTAACTCAAGTCCGTGTTAAATTACAGTTCAGCTGGAAAGTTCTGGAAGGTCAACCAACATTTCAACCAGAAGTAATTCTATAACAAAAGAACAGATTTTAAACAGATTTCATTATTTTGCTTAAATTAAAAATTACAATACCACTATCACACAGTAAGTCAGGTGTCTGCCTTAGTCAGATGTGGTGAACAAAGCATGGAAAGCAACAAAGACTTTTTTGTAACAGCAAATACACTGAACAAACCCAGCGATCACATGCTTGCTACTCCATTTACAGGAAAACAAACTTGTTATGCTGAATTTTGATTATGCTTAATTAGTATATAGACTATGAAAAACTATCAAGCAGTGACTTAGTGTGAGCAAGCAACCTTAATGTTTTGAGTCTCCAAAAGGTATGAAGAATCACAACATAAAATAAAAAGAAAGGGCTCAGTTCTGCAAAGTAAGTATTTTTGCATCATCATGTTGATATTATGGAAGGGCAAAAAGTGCTTAGCAATTTCCAGCATTGCACTGCAGTCAAGTAACAAAACTCTCACAAAATATTATTTTAATTTATTATATTATTTTAATGAGGCCTGAGCCTCAAAGTGCTTGAACAGAAATTAATTCCTGATTCGCAGTGCCATTGTAACCTCTGAACAAATCTAATGGGGCAAAGTCATCTTAAACAAAATGTTATGTTTCTGTCTGAAGATGTTTTATCGAGCAATATAAGTAACATGAACGTCATGAATATTTTCTCTCTTCTTTTTTCTCTGCTGGTTTGCCTGTCCATGCAACAATGCTTCATGCAATGGTTTTTATATGCATGCAGGTTTACAATCTCCCCCATATAGAAAGTACAACAGGAAACTACGGTAGTAAAACTGTGGTGTGTGTGGCGTGTGCTGGCACGGCACTGAAAAATACTTCAAATGCAAACCTCATCTATCTTAGGAAAAGGTCATAAGAACTGTCTTTTTCAGTCAGTTATCTTAACATAAGTAAAAACTCCACTCACATAGACATCATTCAGTATCTTTTCAAAGATTTTAGTTGGCTGATCTATACAATGAATAAATGCTTAAAACTGACATAAAGACATCACCTTGTGCTGAGAGGCTGACCCTGGGTGAAGAGGAAACAGCAGACTCGAGCTGTGACCTTTGTACTGTCCCTTTCCCTTTTGTAACTACCCTGAAGGAAGTGGCTGCTGTTGGCTCCATTTTCCTCACTCCTGCTCCATGTACAGGACCACACTACTCTGTGAAACAATCTCTGGAGAATTTTCTTTTGGATGTTAAGGAAAGGAGACATTAAAAGATTTCTTAATTAAATTAAGCCAGCTTCACTGCAAGTGAAGGAACACAGGGCAAACTTTCTTTCTGAGGAAGGCAAGACTAAAAAGACTGAACACTTAATCCCTAGGAAGAGTTATGACAGAGGGTAATAAATTGCTGGACACATGTAAAAAAGTATCTGCCCTGAGTTCAGACAAAAAAAAAAAAAATTCAGAGTACAATGACTGAAAAAGTAACTTTTTTTACTCTTACACAGAATAAAACCAAAACACTTGGAAAGAAAACTCTTCAGAACAAAACCAACTTCTCTAGTGAGCAGCACAGGTTTTCCAGTGGCCAGGATGCTTGAACTTTTACCAACCAAAGGCTAATCAGGGTGCTTGAACTTTTCCCAACCAAAGGCTAATCAGCAGACACACCAAATCAGCAACAGCACAGAACAGACTGCTCCCACTTTCCTCCAGACCACGAGTGCTATGATGCAGTGCTCCCTCTTACTCTGAGAAGCTGATGTTTGGATTGAGATGCTGCACACGCTGATTGGATTTGCCATGTCTGTATCAGCACGCCGTCCTCCTCAGCACCGTGGAAAAGAAGGTGCTAATGAGTCACACTTTGCTTGCCCTCTGCCCCTTCATGGAGTGATGTTACTCAGTGAAATGTGCCTCTCTGGGCTTCTTGTGTCAGCCCTAACAGTTGGAATCTCTCAGCTGGAGGAGTGGCAAAGTAGGCTTTTTGTTCCTCAGAATACCTTTCCTTCACTTCAATTATGTCCCTGTAGCGGCCATCCTGCCAGTGGAAATTGAATAGCTCCAGCAACTCAATTCTTTTCTCCTCTGTGCTCACACAGTCAACAGGGGCAGACTGTTCCAGGAACGGTACCTGAATATCTGGGAACAGGAGGAGACCCCGGATAGCAAACCAGCCACCATACTTGGGATGGATACATACGCCGTAGATCTTCTGGAAGAAAAAGAAGAAGGATCTAGGATGTCTCACTTTGTCTCTAGTAACGGCTAGAGTTCAACACATCAAGCTTCGATGCAACTTCTCATACTCCTAGCCCTCTGTTGGAGTGCTAAACAGAGAACAAAGGAAAGCTCAAAGCATTGCATTTCATTCCCATTTTCCTGTGCCCACACACACCACCCTGTAATGTGAGAAGACCCTTTTTGAAAATCTAACACAGAAATTAACCACAGTGCAATTTTTTTAATTATTTATAATGCTCCAAGCAACAGGTCTTCTTTTACACTGAAATTTATTCTCCTGTCTAAGTAGGTTTAATAGATCAAAATATTCTTCTCCATGTATGCATTTCTACCACCCTGAAGAATCTTAGAAGCTTCTGATTCCTGGCCGAAACACTTTATGCATCTATATATAATGTGGACTTTGTATTCTCCTACAGGAAGAACTAGTGAGTAAACAATAGTTGTAGGATTCACTGATTGCAGTTTAGTGGTTCTTCCCAGACTGTGTTTTTGCCTCACCTTTTTCTCCCAAGGATCAAGTTTCACATCCTTCCTTTGGTAGTAATATGCAGCTCCAGCAACATGGGCAGCTGTCTGCGCCAAGAACTTGGGCTTTCGGCTTGGCAGAATCTCGTAATCAAAGATGACATCCACCTTTTGGTCGGGGAATTTCTGGGAAAATTAAAAAACATCAGCCCAGGTTCATGGAAAAAGATTTGCCGCTACAGAAGTGCTGGATGCTAGCAAATCAGGCACATGTGAAGCCTGCAGATTTCCACATCCTGCTACTGAAATCCATCAGCACGCTTGTGGCCTTGGGTTTTCAAACTATGACTGTAAAGCACTCTACACAGCTGCAGGTTGTAATGGCAAAGAGACAGAATATGCAAGTAAAGCAGGTCAACAGCCCGTTGATGTTCTTGCCATCATGAATAATGCTTTACTCTTCTAAAGAGCAAAGGCAGGGACCTGGAAGGCTTTGTCTACTGCTCAACCCACCTGGTTATATGCCACAGTAGTAAAAGGAATTGGTATTTCAGGTTCTTACCTCCTTCACATGTGATAAATGATGAGAAACACACTGATCCACAGGATCCCTGATTATTTTTAACCGTTCTTTGTTCACAAAAGGTTTAAGGGCTTTGTCAAACATTGAAGGCGTGCTGAGGACCACGAAGGCCAGTGTGTCATCTGGGTAGGGGAGATGAAAGCCTGGCTGGAGAATAGCATTGTACCATCCAACCTTTGGCAAAGAAAAACAAATCTCCATTAGAACAGGGACACCACTCTTTTACTAGTGGGCATGCAGGAATTTAAAAAAGTGGGAAGAAGTGTAGCCACCTTCATTTGCAACTCAGGCAGCCTGCCTAGTGCCTTCTGTTCACACCAAGTTGTTTTGCATACTGTGATTTACAGTTTCTGGGAGCTGTACTGTGAGCTGTATGTGAGAGATAAGAATCATCCACTGCATTCAGCTCCAGACTGCCCTTTATCCAGCTCTGCTCAGAAACTGTAGAGGGAAGTATGAGCAACCAGTCTCACCAATGCAAATCAGATGTTTACATTTAGATAAAGCTTTTACATATTTTTTTTTCCTCATCTTTATCCAGAAAGAAACTGGTACTTCTGTGTTGCTCATGTGACAAGTTGCATTGTTCATTTCTTCAGCAGGAAACTTACGTGTGGAAACGAAGGATGTGAAGCTCCTAGCAGTGCTAAAATCCCCCAGAACGGTCAGCTGTAGCGTTGTGGATTGTGACACAGCCACATTTTGACATTTGTTTCCCGGGCTGGATATGCCAAAACACAGACCAGAAATGAGGGATCAAGCCAGGACAGCAGGAAGACGTGACCAGGGGGACAGGGCTCAGACCAGCAACTGCCAAGCAGATGGAGGTAATGGCCGAAAACCCCTGCACTCCACTACTAATGTATTGCACAGTAACAACAGTCTTTTTATAGGTTATGACAACTCCCACTCTCCTGGGATGCTACAAAGACCAGGTCTAACATTCAGACAGATGTCAAGTAATGTAACTCTAATATTTAGTCTGAAAATGCAAAATACTGGTCACTTCTAAATACCAGTAAAATGAATCTGAAAGTGACTGCAGCCGGACCTGCCCATACGGAAACTCAGAATGAAAACTAAGTTTACTATAAAGATACATTCTTTTATCAACCCCAAAGTTTAATCAGTTTTGTGGCTCTTGTTTAAGATGCTGAATCAAGATGTTACAGGAAATTACAGAGGTCTGAATCTAAGGTTTGCCAATTTCCCAGTATTCATCAGTCAGTGCACCAGGGCTAGCTGTACAAGAATTAAATCTAGAAAGAGATACAGCGCTATAAGGTTTCCTTCTGGTAGCTATAGTATTTTTGATCTGGGTCCTGCCCCTAATTCTGCTGCTGTGTTTTGGGAAAGCAGCATTAAATTCTTCTGCAAATTCTGGAGGTTTCACTTCTCTCAGCACCTCGTTCCCTTTTACTTTCTGTCGGATCAAGAACATAGCAGGAAATACACGTATTTCAGGTGACAAATACAGCACTCCCCCAGGAAGGGAAGGTCATACTTATTGGAGATTGATTTGTATTTGCTTGTAGATTTGTATTTGATGTTGCAAATGGATTTACTGCAGATTGTCCCTGGGGTGGGCAAAGAAGGAACCTCCAAGTTTTGGTGGAAACCGAGTGCATACAGTTCAAGACGGCACAGTGGAAGAGGCTGCCTCACCTGCAAGAGAGAGACCCCCTTGCGTGGGCGGAACGAGCTGGGTGCCAGCAGGCCATTTACAAACGGAGGAGGTAGTCTGCACTTTAATATACAGGCGTCTCCACATTTAGATTAAAACGTAAGCTTGCTTAGAGGACTCTGCTCCCTGCGCGTCCAGAGGTGCCTTTATGTAACTCTCCTGACCTTGCCGGACTGGGACCAACATAAAGGACCCCAGCAAACCTCTCGCCGGGCTGGTGCTCCGCCGGTGCCAAGGCACGGCGATAACCTTCACCTGCTCTACCGGGCGGGCTGAGCGGACCTCTCACGCTTGCTCACCCACCCGCGCCAGCAGCCGCGCAACACGGCTCCTCAGGAGCGCTGCCAGCCCCCCGAACTGCCGCGCCCGGGCCCCGGTGAGCAGAGGGGAGCTCCCCACTCCCCCGAGGCAACGGCCGCCCCGCTCGCCGCCCCCGCCGCAGGGGTGCCTGCCGCCCCGCGGGGGGGGTGGGCCGTCTCCGGCCCGCAGCCGCTCGCAGCCGGGTGGCTTCATCCCTGAGCTGGGCCGGCGGGGCGAGGCGGAGCGGAGCACGGAGCAGCCGCCGCCGCCGCCGCTCGGGGAGGCAGTGCCGCCTGCCGTCGGCCGCGAGCGGAGCACGGGGGCTCGTCCTGTCTGCGCAGGCGGGAGGCGGGAACCGGGCGGCCGTGCCGCCTCCCCCCGACCCGACCCGAGCCGACCCAGCCGGGGGAAGCAAAGGGCCGGCCCTCCCCGGGAGCACTCGGCCCGGCACCGCGCCCCTCCGCCGCGGCAGGGGTGACCGCCGGTTCCGGGCACCGCCACCGTCCCGCGTTCCCTCCCACCTCGGGGGGACAGTGACGTCACTCCGCCTGACGTCACCGCGGGAGACGTCACGGCGCGTGACGCCAGTACCTTGAAGGCGTGCACCTCGAAGCCCAAGGGGCCCAGGGCGCCGCGGAGCCGCTCCGCCACGCGCCCCTCCATGCCGCCCGCCGCGCGGGGCATCACGGGAAGGGTAGTCCTGACAGCCCCCGGGCCGCGCGCGGGGCGCCACGGGAGGAGGCACGGCTGGACACCCTCCCCCCCCAACCACATCGCCGCGTCTCCGAGGAGACGGCCTGCCGCGCAAGGCACCCTGGGATTTGTAGTGCGCACCTCCCCGCGCTCCGCGCCAGCCCGCCCGGCGGGGACTCCACGTCCCAGCGGGCTCCGCGCGCGGGGCAGGGGGCGGTGCCGCCCGGGGCCTGTGCGGCGTGAGGGGCGGCCCCCGGCTGCCGTCCGGCGGCGGGGCCGGCGGGGCGGTCGCCCCGAGGGACTCCGCGTTACTTTCCCCCGTCCCGGGGCGGCGGGCTGCAAGAGCAAGGCGGCGGAGCGGCGGCGGTCCTGCCGGCAGGGTGATGCGGAGCGGTGGTTGCTCCGCTGGTTGTCGGCCGGTAGCTGCCGGTGAACTCCTGCTGTCCCCGTGTAGCGCACTGCTCCCGTGGCGGAGCGGTGCTTGGGCTGATGATCTCGGCAGGGGCCTGCCGCTTCTGACGGCTGCGTGTGGCTGTGTGGTTGGAGTGGGAAAGGGAAGAATTTCGGTACCTCGACGCGCGCCCCGGCCGGTTCCCAAGCTGCCGGCCGAGGCAAGTTTAACGGTGCGGCAGGCCCGGGTGGGCTCCTTCCTTCACAGCCCCGGCTAACGTCTGTTGCTCTTGGTCTGCGGTGGGTTTGCAGCTTGGCAGACTATGCCCTGAGAACCCTGCGGCAGTGGAGTGCCCGCCTGGCACCCAGCAGCTGTGCCGTACCTGCATGCGTCTTCCACGCTGCAGCGAGGCAACAGCGGAGATAGTGGCCATCCCAAACCGAGGGGATTTGAGGGCTCTGGTGAGATCACCTCTCTGTTAAGAGCAGGTTTTCCTGGCACAGTTGCACGGTGTGCCCGTCTGTGCTATACCGCTCTGTATTGCATATATTTTTCTCTCATCACACACCGAAAGCCCCACCTTCCTGTGTGGGTGGACGTTGCTCACTAAAATAGTTCACAAGGCCTCTGTGCTGATAATCCTTTATCCTTCCCCATCTGAAAGTATGTGTTCTTTGCAGCTTCCCTATTCCCTGCCAACACATTTGCCACATTGGAGACCAAGCCTCAGATTTGGATCTCCTTACCCTAATCTTTATAGCCGCTTAACATAATTTTTATAGTTCTTGTGCAACATTCTCCAGCCATTAGTCCTGAGTTTTGCAAAGTGTCAGGACATCAGATCTGCAAGTTCTGGGGACAACTACTTCAGATACACAAAATTCTTTCCTTGTGGAGTTCCCGTATATCTTCTAGAACCCTGAGAGTTGTTTCTTACTGTAGCCATGCCCTCTGTAGGAGGAGGGCGGAAGGGTCCCATCAGTCTTGCTTAGAATTAAGGTTTGTTCTCGCCAGGTCTCCTTGCATTTCTAGCTTCTGAAGTCAAACCAGCCTACTAACTATGTTCTTTCCTGGACTGAGTTATTCTCATACAAAATCTGTTTTTGCCCATCCGTTCAGATCATTGAATCGCTCGCTCAGTCTGTGAATTGACTAAAGCAGGGGAAAGAGCTCCAGCAGGAGCAGATCAATAAGCTAGAAGGTAGTGAAGGTAAAGGCACTGGAACTGAAGCACTGCTGGTTACAGGAGCCTCTTACACAGATCACTTCTTGTCTAGGTTGCTGAAGTCCTGTTGAAGAAACAACAGGCTGTGAGTGTAGCCTGGCACAATGTAGCTCCATCTCTGTGCTAAACAAGTGAGCACAGACAAAGTGTTGGATACAAGGCAGAAAGGGCTTTTTGAATCTTTCATTTCTTCCTTTGCCTTTTCTTTAGTGATCTAAAAACCTGAGAAGCACCTTTGCTTCCCAGGAGAGAAAATGGACAGTGGAAAACAAAGTTGAAGTGATTTCCTGGACCAAGCTTGGTCTAGAGTCAGGTATCCTCACATGGAGTCTTTTGCTGAAACCCTTGTGATGCACAATATTTAGTCAGCTGGCCAAGTTGCCTTTGAGGGTGGTTAGTTCAAATATTTGAATTCTTAATGTGCCTCTTGCCTCTTTTTCTGTCTGAATATAGTGGTCCAGGAAGACAGGGTTTCTGTGGTCTGCTGAGCATACAGCATAGTGGCAGAGGGGAATTCTTGGGCTACTGCTGTACTCTGCCTGTGTCAAAGATTGGTATGGGACTGAACCTTGAAACCATCTTACTGGGTGTTCCTTGATCCTATTCTTATCAATTCTGTCCCAGCAACTGAAGAGCTATGCTGGGACCTTCACACCTCCTGCCTTTCCTGTTTGCTGTTACAGAGGATGCTCAGTGATTGCAGAACAGCACTTAGAGCAGCTTGGA
The DNA here is from genome assembly GCF_947461875.1 of Haliaeetus albicilla. NCBI lineage: Eukaryota > Metazoa > Chordata > Aves > Accipitriformes > Accipitridae > Haliaeetus > Haliaeetus albicilla. The sequence goes on from NC_091490.1 coordinate 11,277,622, forward strand.
GGCCTTGCCAAGGAGGACAGAGGATTTGAGAGGTGAATGCCATAACTAGGAACAGCAAATGCTTCACGAGCAGTATGGAGATTGTACATCCTTTTTCTATCCCAGTGCCAACAGTCCACAAGAAATAAATGAGATCTCAGTGCTAAGACCTTTGTAGATTCAGGATTGGTGCAGGGGAGGTACTGGAGGAAAATGTAACTTTCCTCACTTTCTTTAAGTGGTGAAAAACTACTGTGACAAAATGATGAATGTGTGAAGGAAGAGTTGGAGCAACTGCAGCATAAAGTCAGTGAGTGGTGTTGTGTTCTGCTCCTCATGTGGTCTGAACTCTGATTCTGCACTGGACAACCTGTTGCTGCCCAAGTGGACTAGCAGAAACAGCCCCCGGTGGGAAGCGCTGTGATGTTCGTTATAGTTGAGGGTCTCTGTTCAGGAAAATGAAACCAGGGAACACTGCTGAACAGGCAGCGCTGGAGGAGAAGTAAAGAATACACAGGGCTGGCAAGCTGTGACTCCGTGCTGTGCTCTGGGAGAGCTGTGGGAGGAGAACATGCATGGGGCTTGCCTGCAGCCTCTGAATCCACCCTTTGCCTTGGGAGAGATGTGGGTGGATATAGTTCTGTAAGGTTTTGCTTGGCAATAGAGGGATGGAAAATCAGGTGCAGAACATAGTTTAGCCATGGCCTTTTTCTTAGTCTGTGCGAGGTCAAGTTGCTTTACTGCACAGGTCAACAAGAGGAAAAACTATTGAACGAAATGCCTGCAACTGATTAAATTAAGAGAACTCAATGTTGACACTGCAAGGTGGGCTGCTTTATAGTCACACCTCTTCCATCCAAAATCTGGCACTGGATGATTTGATGGCCTGTGGCAGACCTACTGTTGGAATGATCAATCTTTGCTACTGGGATCTGTGGAGGAGAACTGAGTGTTGAAACTGATGTACGAAGAGTTTACTGTGAATAAACTCTGGGTTTCAGCCAGACTGAAAAATGCTGTTGCTGCCTGGAACAGAGGAAGTATTTTTATTAAATATTGTAGCACGACTAGAAGGCTTTGATCAAGACAGCCAGTGTGCAAGGTGCTCTGCAGTCACCTTTCCTGCCTCCCAGGCTTGCTGAAACAGCAAGAAGAAGCCTTCCTGTTCCAGTGTGGAATGATGGAGGGCAGTTAGAAAGGTATCTTCAAAATATGTATAAGTGGGGGAAAAGATAGTGTTTGTATGTATTCTGATGTAGCAGGTCCTACTGCAGCCAGAATGAAATTGATCATTTTTTTAGTTTTTGCAGAAGTAGATGACCTTTGCAAAAGGGAGAATCAGAAAAGGCTTGATGGGAGAAGAATAGGGAATGGACCGAGCTGGGGGGTAAGGGCTGAAATGAGAGTAAGGCTAAAAACTGGCCTATATCTTTTGCACCAAGCAGCATGTTACCATTCTTCTGGAAACCTCCTGATGCAGGAGGATACTTGCACAGCCAGGGCTTGTAATCTGCTTCCTAAGGGGAGGTGGAAGCATGTTTTCAACTTCTCTGTAAAGTGATCACTGTGGGCAAAACACTGCTGTTCTACCTGTACCAAAACTTTAATTCCTGCTGAGGAGGGCTAGCATGAAGAAGAGGTTACAGATGATACCAGGTAGGGTGCCATTGTGATCTGAACTCAGAAGCATATAAAGAAACCGAGTGTTACTTTTGGTGCTGGAAACATGAAGTGTTCATCAGTGACGGCATGTTGTATGTCCAGCTCTTTACTTCTTCTCAGTTGTTCTGGCCTCATCTGGACATGATTTTTCTGCAGGGTTTAATGCTGTTGTGGTGGATCAGAGGCTGCCTCTGGGAAATGCTTGGAAGTGATTGTCCCCTCTTTCTCAGGTGCTAGATCTGCTGAGCAGCCACAAAGCAGGATCTCATAGTTTACACAAACTCAGGATGGAAGTGGGGAGCACCTAACAGAAGCTTTGCCACATCAGGATACACCTTCAGGGAGTTTGGGGGGTGCCTGGGTCTGTGCATGCTACATAAGAGCTGCTGCAGGGACAAGTGCAGCTCTTGGGGTTCAAAGGGAGTAACTGCCTGGGAGCTGCAGGAGCGTGTCACAGGAGGGTGCTGTTGGCTGGTGGCTGTTCAGAGCTCTGCAGGACAGCTCTTACTGTTGCAGCTTGCTTTCACAGGGGCTGGATTGGCAAACTCAGAGATGCTGGGGACTGATCCCTCATCTTGCCGTTCTTGTTTGCCAGCTGTCCTTTGTACCTGCCTGGATAGAGTATTTGTCTTGCGGAGCACAGTTCATTTCCATGGCTAGTATGGTACTGGCTTAGTGATGCTGAAGGTAGTAGATTTGTCAGCTTTGTGAGGTGAGCTCTTCTGTTTAAATCCTGAACTGGTAAAGCTTGAAGTGGGTATGGCTTAAGTGTCTGCCCTCTCCTGGAGAGGACCTCTGGCTATGTGCAGGCAAGGCGTTCAGTCCTTCTGAGACAGCTAATGAAGGGGGTGAAATGGCAGCCTCTATTACTGAGACGTTTGTATCCTGAGGGTTAGCATCTTCAGCTTATTCCGTGTGGGCGTTGAGAATGGGTACCTGCTGTTTGCTTCCCAGCTGTCCTTGGAGCTGAGCTGGCAGGGTCTGAGTTAGCTCATGGCCTCCCTGAGCCATCTCATCTGCCTTGTTTAATCACGAGTGTTGCTGTCTCCTACCCAAGCCTTCTGTCAGGGCAGTGGTGGACTCCACATGCTCTCCTTGTTGCTAGCTGGATAGGACCTTACTTGTTTTTTGCTGAAATGACTGGAAATAATACTAGGTGCCTCCAAGAAGAGGTGCTCATTTGAATTGCCTAAGCTCTATTTCTTTCCCAGTTTCCCTATCCTCCCTCACTTTCCTTTCTCACCATGCTCAGCTGGTGGGAACTCGCTTTGCTTGTGCCTCTAACCTCTGCTAGTTTGGCCCTTGCTCTCCCCGCACCCCTGCCCGAGGGCTCTGACCTGCTCCCTGGAGAGAAATGAATTACATTGGAGCTTCCTTGTTGAGGATGCTTAGATCTTTCTGGCTCTGCTTAATTGTATCCTCTGTCCAACCCTAGCTGCCCTCAGACAGCTGCCAAATGTCCTAACTGTTGCAGGTTTAGCTGAGGATTCATGTCACTATTCCCGGTGTTAGCTTCCCCATACAGCTTTGTGCTACGGTAAAACAGCATCCAGAGAATATGCATCACTCCTCTGGGGGAAGGATGTCTCTGTGAGGTGTCTGTGTCCCAGGTATGGTTTTGTTTCTTTGTTTGTTTGTTTTTTATTATTAGGAAAAACAACACTCCCATTCATCTCCCTCAGGCTAATGCTGATGTCACATGGGCTACAGCGTGATTTGGTGTCATCATAAAGTATTCATACAGAAAGGATCTTCCATTCTCTGTGTTCTCCAGAACAGTAGATAAGTATCACCAAGACACAATGTTGTACTGCTTATAGCATAAGGGACTTCCCTTCTGCTTTCCATCCACAGCTCTTGAAACCTTCTTCTGACCCTGTTAAAGAACTATTGCTCTGCATTAGGTAGGAACCCGAGACAGATAGTCACACAAATTGTTTGAAGACTCATGGCAATTTGGTAACTGAAATGGAGTTAAAGGATGTCTTAATTCCTTGTCTGTTTTTCTGATCTTTCTCCCTCTTCACCATAAGCATATTAATGTCTATCTTTATTAGTGGAGAAGTATTGGTGGACACTGAGTGTGGAGGTCAATGTAGCTCTATTATTAGGTTTTCTTTGATAAAGGATATTGTATCAACTTGGTGAGATGTTTTCAATAATGGAACTTCATTGCAGTTCTCTTGTAATTAAATATCGATTCCCTATTTGTTTCTATAAAAGCCTAAGGCCTTCCCTTATTATGTCACTCTCCCACCTATTGTCAAGCTGTGATTTCATGAGATGTGTCTGTGCTGTTAACATCAGCTTAAAATGTGCCCACCTCTCTGCTTTTTCCTGCACTGGCCTCATAGCACATTGCCTCCTGAGTTTCTGCCACTGCAATTGTTGGCGTGCTGTAAATCCGATCAGGGAGCCGAGCTGGTTCTAACAAGTGCGTCATTGTTTTGTTTTGTTTTTTTTCCCCTAAAGTGGTGTGCTTCACAGTGCTGCTGCAGGAAAAAATTGTGCTGGCACAACTGAGATAACAATGTGAACAGGGCTAGGTGGGGAGACAGAGGTTCTGCTGCCAGACCGTTCATCTGCTGAAAACACAATTGAATTGCTCAGCAGAACTGCTCTCTGCTGCTGCGAGGCGTGACTTTGTCAGAAACCCCATCAAAGTGATTCTCACCCCATCCCCACCCCCAATTATTGTTCCAGTAGTCATTCCTAAGCATAAGGGACTGTCAGTGTTATCCTTTTGCTTCAATCAGATCTACAGTCTCTGACCTGAAAGATAAAGTGAAAAGTCTGTTCTTGAAGGAGGTGCCATCCACTGAGCCTGCAGGGAAAGACAGAGATCATACGAACTATTCCCCACTTACTCCAATGTTACTAACGCTCTGGGACATGGTATTCCAACCTCCCTTTGGCTTAGAGATCTCATGGTCAGGTCAGGTGTCCCGTTGTCCCTTTCCAACACAAACTGGGCCCTGTACTGGAAGGGGTTGACATTGTCGCTGTGGCTTTGAGCAGAAATGAGTTGGCCAATTCTTTGTGTTTTAAACCTGCATGATTTGGAGTTGCTTGCAGCCATTGGTGTCAAAAACAGATGAAATCCAGTGCCTGAACATTTTTGCCAGTGGGTTTTACTGCCTAGGTTTGTGTATCATGGAACCTGTTTTCTGCTGCCTTGTGCCACTGCTTGTACCCATGCAAGAATAAGTAAAATGCTATTAAATCAGAATAGCAGCAGTTTCTGCACGTGATAAGAGGTGTCACAAAAGGTAGACAGTGGAGGCTTAGGCTCAGCAAGTTCATCCTTGAACTTTTGACCTAATCTGCTGCTTCCTTCATTTCTTCTAGAGAGAAGCAAGAACTTGCTGAGAGAGGCAGAATGGTTTTCTCCATCTTTGGGTGAGGTTTTCACCTCAGACTTCAGCTCTGATGAGCTTTCCAGTGCTGCAGAGATCAAGGTGCCTTAAGGTAATTGTGGCTGGTTCCTGCACCCTCAGGATCTGAAAAACCTAGTGGGATTTTCCACAGTAATGCAGTTGACAGAGGTCTGCAGAACCTATTTATGTCTACTGTTCAGGGCATTCCAGAGGTCATACTGATAATTTGACTAGAGATTTGCTGTGCCCAATTTTACTGGTAGGACTGAGTATTAGGCACCTACAGGCAGGAAGGCAGTACAATTTGGAGTAGTGGCCTAGCACTTGGGCCACAGTTAAAACTTTGCTCTGAGAGCACTATTGCTATGCCAGGACAGGGGTAACATGTGTGTGCCTGTCTGTTCTTTCATCTTCCCTCCCCATCTAGTGTCAGGGTAATGTAAAGCTGCATGTGAGGGCCAATTATGATACTTATCACTTCCTCTGACAGTGCCAAGATACCACTTTTTAATGTGGCTCCATTTTTGTTTTGGTGCTGACACACAGCCAGTGAGATTAGGAAGGTGAAAATTGCTCACTTCAAGAAGGTTTGTCTCTCAGCCTCTTTATCCTTTTGAATTTATGCCTTGCTTTTAGGATATAAAAAACCCTTGTGTTTGCATTAACACTTAGCATTAAAGGAAATCAGGAACAAGAACAAAGGGCTAATGTTCCTTTAAAAGAAAAAAAATCATGCCCTACTTTAGTAAGATGCTTAAGACTCTTGTGAATGGAGGCTGTAAGGCATATTAAACTGCCCTGTGTTCTGTTTTTCCAATTTACTAATCCTGCTGATTCAGACTTTACTAGCAAACTTGCTACAATTAACTGCTTTGTAGATGCAGTCGTAACATGTCAGGTTGCTGTTAGGACAATGCCTAAGGAGTCTTCATGTCCCATGAAAGGGTTAAGTTTTTCTCTTTAACATTTATTCTGAGACACATGCCAGGTAGGGACTCCTGTATAGAGCTTTACTGATCAAATGCTCAAGCAGTACCCCACATTTAATAAGAAGCTAGTTACCTGTTGCTTAGTATTAGCAGTAAATATTTATATCATAGTAGCATCAGGAACCCTGTCCAATAGTACCGCAGGGGCTCCCAGTAGCTGTGTTGGCAGCTTGCTAGGACACTTGGAACTATGATTAACTTACATGGGCACCTATTTTTCTTTGAGTTTAGGTAGCTTGTGAGGATGCTTGTTGGCATTTCTCTGTTTCAAAAGAAGATGAATGAGGATGTTTTTTACTGGAGTTTGACACAGATTGCAGTCCACGCTGAACCAGCAGTGCTGGACGTAGGCTGCCGTTTGTTCTTAGGACTGGCATATGGGGTAGGGAGTCTGGGGAAGGCTAATTCCTTGTTCTGCTGGTGTGGATTGTAAAGCTATCTCCATGCTGGAGTGCTTTGAGCTGGGGGAAAGCAGTGCTGGAGAAGAGGCTAGAAATAGCTGGAGTGGATGACCTCAGCAGTGACCTGACAGCCTGCCTGAGCTAAAGCTGCATGACCTTTCACGTTAACTAAAAGATGCACTCTTTACTGTAGGAAACAAGTACAAGATGGAAAGGATATTGACTTCTGTAGGTGGGCAAACCCTTCTTCTTGACTTGTTTGTTACCTGGATTTACCAGAACTGGAAGCTATGAGGTATGGGGCTGACCCAAGGGAGGCAACTCAAAAAAGGGAAACAGTCATTTTGATAAGTCATTCACAGACCCGCCCAGTCCCACACTCTACCTGAGACCTGAACTGTTGGCTGTCATCTCATGCTCTGTTGCTTAGACCTACACCTTTTACTTTTACAACACGGCACTGTGTATTCTCTTCTTTCACCCCAGGTGACAGGCACTGATGGAGGGCCTGATTTGTGGTGCATCAATCAGCTTTTGCAGTTGCCAGCTGTCTTGCAGAGGGAGAGATGCTGTGGTGCTTGTCTGCAGCGCAGGGTCTCCTCCAAGGTCAGAGAATTCCTAGCTGCAGCCCTTTGCTTCAGCCCTCCCCTGTGGGATAGGATGTATGATCCTGTCTTCTGAGCTCTCACTTGGTGGACCAGAACAAATTGAGAGAATTTTGTGTGTTGTCTCTACTAATGCCTTCAAATGTTTTTTTCCCCAAATGTACTGCAAGTTTTGGGTTATGTTGGATATTGTTTAAACTGTTGGCTAGCTAAAGCTCTGGGGTATATAGCTGGGCTGAGGTTGTGCTATTTGGGGAGACTGTACATAGCAAGAACAGAACAGATATAGACTGACCATATATTTACCCTGTCTGACAAGACCCAATATGGAGCAGCTGACTTGACAAGTGTTGGTAAACTGCTTCCTCTTCTGTGGCTCAAAACAGGCTAAGAAATCTTGTTCTTTGAACAGAAACCTCCACGACCACTATAAAGGGAAGGTTGCTGGGTTTGTTTTATGAGAATTAAGTGTCATAGTGGCAAAAAAGCGCCTTGTGAAATTTCCTAATGTGGTTTGAATTTTTTTATTCCATTTTCCTCTGAGAGAACTTAATTTTAGAATTGCTAGCTGGTGAAGGAGAAGGGCAGAGGTCACTGAACAACACTGAGTTCAGAAAGCCTTAAGAGTATGGGGAAAGAGGACAACTGCCTATTTGATGGTGAAGGCTTTGTAGTCTAGCAAATGGGATAGTGCAGGAGATAGATCTGTGGCATACTCTTTGCTGCCTACTTCTCAGTCAATACAAAGGACCTTGGGATGTGGCACAGAGTCAGGGATGCTGTAAAGGGGGCCCAGCAGAGCTTGGTTAGGACTGGTTTGAAAAGCAGGCAGAGACTGGTGGTGCTGAGAGTAGCAGTAGGAGTCATCAAGTGGAGGCTTGAGCACAGATCAAGACAGGACACAGTGGCAGAGGCTGCTCCTATGACCTTCATCTCATTCAGTTGCATGAACTGTGGCTTTTGCTTTGAAGATCAGGCTGAGATCAGTTAGTTTTTCCTCTCCAGTGAACAGCTGCTTCCTAGAGTTCAACTCTGCTTCTTAGAGTGGACCTGAATGTGTGAACAGCCATTGGCAGATCACGGTCAGGATATGAAAGCCTGCTTGAGTGGCTTGGATTTGACTGAAGCTGAGCTGGAAAGTGACTTGATGCATCCAAGAAACAGACCGAGCAGGATGCAAGTGACCCATTTGCTATTCAGTGTGGGCCACCAGGTTAGACTCTGTAAAACAAAGGGAGCTGTTTTCCCAGTGCTTCCTTCTCTCAGCCCTTTTTCTTTCTGCTAGCCAGCCACAAATAGTATTGTGCACAATTGCCTTCCACCTACGAATATTGACATCCTTTTAAAAAAGTAGGTGAAAATTCTCATCCTGCCCCAAAGTTTATCAGTAGGGACATTGAAGGAATGATTATGTTAGTGGCTTGATCTGCCTGTGTGATCAGAAGGCATAGCCAGGATTAGCACAAAGGAAAACTTTGCTAATTTTGCAGATATCCCTGGTAAAACCCTTCTCAGTCAGACTCAAATGAGTGCCTAAATCTGGCTGAAAGGCATGTTCCAGAACCCATGAGCCTTGTCTTGTTCCAAGCAGAGCCTGTAATTTAGCACCGAAAGCTTCTGGAATTCAGACATAACAGCAAATTTTTAAGAAAATACTGAACAGGGCTGACTGCTCACCCCTCTTCCTACAGCTCCCAAGAAAGACCACTGTGAAAAGAAACACTCTAATGCTTGTGAGAGTCATCCTATGGCAACTGATGTGTCTAATTTCAGGGCAAAAGTACTTCTGAAGGAGAGAGGATTAAAAAGGGGAGGGGAGAACCAACCCTGCGGGAGATTGTCAACAGATGTTCCATTATAGTTCAAAGAGTGCTAGCAAAAGGTTTCTGCTGCAGGGATATATTAATTCTGGGCAGTTCATCACAGGGAGACCTGTTTTATGACTGGGAGGATACTTCTGGTAACTTACTTAGCTCTTTATTTGAACTGTGGGTGGGGGATTGGGTCTACCTGTAAACAGAGAGGGAGCTGAACAGTAGGAACAAACACATACTTATTTTCTTGCAGCTGTGACCACTGTCCATCTTTTCAAGATCAAGCTGGCTTTGTGGTTCAGGGGGTTATTTGGCTGATGGGTCTTTCAGAAGAAAAAATATTACAGAGGAACAGAGGCTAACTATTGTTAAACTGCTGGTGCACGTGAAGCAGACCTGTGTTGAGTATGTCTTTCAAGTATGTTTATTAGACAGGAAGTGGGACACAAGGAAGCACAAGGAAGGCTGTGCAGGCTGTCAAGCAGATGAATACATTGATCCCTTTGTCTCTAAAATGCGCAAATCTATCACGTTTGACACTGTCTAGCACCCTATCTGTGCTTCCTTCATGTAATAGTTAATGATTTCTTATAAAAGCTTACTAACGTTGCAGAATCAGCTATGGTGGGGGATGTAGTTTGCAAGCTATGTATCATCAGCCACAATTAGAAGGTCCTCTTCTGGGCAGGTCTAAGTGCTTTATCTTCTGAGACTGTTTTGAAGTTGTGCTTTGGGTGAAGGCTGATTCTTCTCAGGTCTGTGAGGAAACATGTCCCCTGTAGCATTAGAGTGGGGAAGAGTCTTCATTCAGATGTGGTTGGATGGGGAAGTTTGAAGACCTTCATTATCTTACAAAGTTCTGGGGGATTAAAAAAAATAAAGCACAAACAGTTCTGGGGGCCTAATACTGATGGAGACTTTTATATTAGCAGTCATGGTCTTCCAGCTTTGCTTATCTCTTACCTATGTATCAGTAGGACATAGATATGGCTGTTTTATGGACAGGAATTGCATGATTTCATTTTTCTTGGGGGGGGCGGGTGTGGAAAGGAGGATTGGAGAGAAGATCCCTCTCTCACTTTCGCTAGCAGTGAAGCAGAGGTAGCAAGTAGATGGGAACATCCCTGGCAGAGGCTCAGGAGGTGCACTTAGAAAAACTCTCCCCCTCCCCCATGACAAATCCACATTTCTACTGAATTAAATGTAGTCATAGAAAATTGAGTATAAACAATGTGGAGGCATGCAGCCTCCTTTCCTTCCTAGGTGTCTGGGAAATGACAGTAGGCATTTTGTGTTCTCCTCTGGGTATGAGAAGAACACTGGCTACTAAAAGCTTCCCAGGTTATGTATCATTTCGTATGCTTCATTACTGAAAGTTTACTGCTCTGCGTCCCTGGCTTGCTTCTGCACTCCTGCTCCCTGGATCAGTGCAATGCCTTTTTCATTCTGCATTAAGTGGTAGCAAGCACAGGCAACTATTATCCATGGGAGAGCCTCATGGGAGATCCACACACTGCCTTGTCCACTCCAGTGCTCCTCATGGCAGTTTCTCTGTCTCTGAACACTGGCTGCAGCCTTATTTACAGACTTGCAGTGTGACATGATGGCGAAAATACACAGTGTCCAAAGCTAAACTAGAGGCGCTGAGCCATGAAGGACAACTGAGCAGGCAGAGAACTGGCAGGTAGTACAGGTAGCCCTGCCCTTGGCACAGCAGCTCTAGCACTGTCAGTTTTCAGCTGCTCAAATCCCCTTCCCTTCAAAACATGAGTCTGGTGAGAGGAGGGCAGGACAGAGCAGGCAGGTGGGTCTCAAACTCTGCTTTTCTTTTATCTGGGTTTCTTTCCCTCCTATTTAAATATAAGTGATTTGATTGATTCTTGCCCCTTGCTAATTAATAATGTAATTGTGCCTTAGCCTAGGAGGCATTAAAACTAAGCCTCATCAAAAGCGAGAGCTGTGCTCAAGGGGACATGCAGAAATTGGCAACGGTTGTTTCCTGGTTCTGTCGGTTTGCTTTGCTGCATGGGAAAGACGAAGCCCACACAACTGGCCCATGGTCCATCCCCAAACCTGGCCACCTCAGAGGTTGCATCACCGGGCTGGGAGGTCAGAACTTGGCTGGGCAAAGGCAGTTAGCTTTGTGCCTCCGGAGGGTGGCTGCCTGCACAAGCCTGTCCTGCTGCTGCCTCTCCAGCTCATGCAGATCTGCTCTGTGCTACCTCTCTAACAAGGCAGCTCAGCAGTTTGTTCTGCAAAGAATGAATCACGTCTGAGTGGGGTTGGTAGTAAAAAGGCAGAACAGAGGAAACTCCAACATAAACCACCAGAATAATGCTGACTTCAGACCTGAGAAGACTAGCTTAGTTGTAGCATGTTTGTTCCGTTACTTAGTTCTTCTGTTCTGTATAGTTGTATGTTGGGACAGGACTGAAATCTCTGCAGGGTTTAGAGTTCACCCCCAAGTCTTCAGATTACTCAGCAAGCACTTTGCTAGGCTCAGAAGTCTTTGTTTGCTCTCCTCTTGCTCTAGATCTTCCAGGGATTTGCTTTTCTAGATAACGTTGTGGGAACTCCTTCAAAAACAGCATATGCCAAATGACCAAGTACTTCTACTCACCATATTTTGTTTTTGCAGTAGAAAGTCTTGTAACACAAACAGTCTGTGATATGAGCTGGATGATTTTGCGTAAGTATTGTAGAGACTATTAACTCAGGAGAGACTCTTATCAGGTCTGTAGCAAGAGCTGGGTTTTTGAAACAAACTATGAGTGCTTACCTCCCTGTGGGTCTGAGCTCCAAAGGGAAGATTCAAAACAGCTATAAAGCTAAACAAAAAGAACTATATGCCTTTCAGTTTGCTTTGTCTTCTGTACTATAGAAAGAAGCATGACAGATGATGCTACTTAGGTTTGGATTAGGCTGGCTTTCAGGATATTTCTGCACATGGAGTTCATGGTTACAGTTGACAACAGATGACAATAAGGGTATCTTCAATCAGAGGCAAAGGAAGAGAGTCTAAAGGTGTATGTTAGATTATTTGGTCTAGTGTGGTTCGCTGAGACAGATTTAATCTGATTTGACCGTACAGAAATTAATCTCAGTCAACCCAGACAGGGAATGACCCTGACAAGAAGCAACACAAGCAGAGGGTGGTGTCCTTCTGAACCCTCAGAGCTATGGTTTAGAGCTGTCTGGCATTTTCACTAGTATCAGCTCTGTGAGTCTTTCTACCCCAAACTGCTGCTGTTTATCTATCACAGGATTCATTGCGATCTACAAAAGCTTTTCAGTTAAATGTTTGCAATGAAAATATGAGGACTGGGACACCTTTGGCATTTGTAACTTTATTGCAGAAAAAAAAATCCACTATTAACATATTTTACAAAGAAAGTTGCACTTTGGTGTTGGGCGAGTTTTCTTCCTCACCCTTTTCCCCTGGACAGCAATGCATGGGAAACCAGAACAACCAGCCCCTGCTCTTTCGGTTGTGTGCCGAGACACTTTCCAGCTATGCCAGCCTGCACCAGTTCCAGCCAGGATGGAGTTCTGTTTTCCACCACTAACTTGCCTCTCTTTGTGCCAAAAACCAGTAGCACCCTGCCCTCTGGCAGAGGAAACAAGTCTGTAGCTAGGGAGATTGCTCTGTGCAGACAATGCTTGATACAAAAGTTTTGGAGTTGTGACAATTGCCCTTTAGTTTTCATGCAATAATAGTAGGAGAGAACCAACCCTTCTTCCCTATTTTACTGGGCATCCTTACAATAAACAGATGCAAGGCCAAAGCCAACAGCTGAACCCAAACTGCACTGCAGCCATTTGTCAGCCACTTCGGAAGTAGTAACACAGGAAGGAGGAACTGCTGTATTACCTAGTTCATTTATTTGACCCAGACCAGTTCTGCTCCATCTTTGGGCTTCACAGATAATTTGAGCCCTGCTGATGGGGAAATTCGCCTTTCCCTGCTAAGACAAGCAATAACAGCACTGGAAAAAAAAAGGTACTTCTGCTAGTGAGGCCTGGTGTCTGTCTTTTGTGGGGCCAGTGAGTGTTGCTACTGAAAGGAGAGGAGAGACTGAGGCTTGTAAGAGCAATGTGGTAGATAATCTCTAGCCCTTGCTGTATCCTGAGGGAGCAACTGGCTTAGTCCAAAATCAAACACTCTAGAGAAGGCATGTGTTTCTCCTTACCTGCAGTCAAATGTGAATTAGAAAACAGAAGCAAGTGTTAATTACATAAAGATTTTCATGTCATGCACACTCTCGGTCTTTCTGAGGCAAGGGCACCAAAAGATCCTCAGACTTACACTCAGAGGCTCTGGTGCATGGGTTTCCTTGAGGGGCCTCAAGAGCCTTGGATGCAGTCTAGAGCAGTGATACTTTGAGGCAGAAGTGCAGAATCTAATCAGCCTAACACCTAGAACGGGAAGGGGAGGAAGGCACCTACATCCAGGATCTGTCCTCATGACAAGACACCAGCTGGCTCAAAGACCAATATTAGAAGGTAAAGGAGCTTTGACCTTGCATAGCAGAGGAGGGAGAGTGCAGTACTAGTTTTGTACAACAACTTTCAGCAACCAGATGCTAGCAGCAAAATGGGAGGTACCTGAGGAAAGGCATGTGTCAATCCAGGCAGGGGAATGGACTAAAGCATTTACTGAGCCTGGGCAAAGAGTTTATGCATATGCTGAAAGCATCAAGTATAGAAGACAGAGTTTCCTACTTTTGGTGAGACCAAATTAGTGTGTCTAACTGGCAATAGACTGAGTCCTATCAAGCCCTGCTAAGCTAAAATTATGTTCATTTTCCTCCCAGCAATTTCAAAGCAACATCAAGTAGCAAGGGCACTTCTCCAGTGGCCACAAAACTGTTTTCCCTGGTTAGAGAAAAGGTACACATGTAGGAAGGAAGCAGAGCAGTCTGTTGTCCTCCTGGTAGGTGTTTCAGGATGGGCAGTGCCAATCCCAGGACTAAAGCTGAAACAGGAACAAAAAAAAGTGCAGGAAAAAAACCGAAACAAACAACCTTAAAAATACAGAACAAGAGGGAGCCCAAGAGAACTGATTTCCACACCCTTGGCTTCCTCAGAAAACAGCAGTCTCCTTTGCTAGCACTGTGCTGACACCATCAGTGTTAAAAGCTCTTGTATGGATCACTTGCCCACCTCCTTTGAAAGCAGCAGCTGCCAAGATGGACAGAAGAGATCCATGCAGAACGTGATGGCAAAGGTTGTCTTGGCTAATTGGTCACCACACTAAAAGGAGGAGGCACCTCTTCAGGGCATTTGAGGAGAGCCTGGAGGAAAGGGCCAGATTTGGGCTCTGATTCCCAGCATAAAAATGTCAACATTGAATTATTTAAAATGTCTAAAATCAAAAGCCATCTGAAAAGGATCTTTCAGTTGTGTGCAAATCACAGCCCCTCATTCCTCAGCAGATCGTCTGGGACCAAGTCCTCAAGGCCTTCTCCTCTGGGAAGTTCAGCCGGCCAGGCAGAGCACAGCCTGGTTGCCTAGTAGCTGTAGAGTGAGAGAGGGGTGTCCTCCATCATGTCATCCTAGAAGCAGAGAAGAGCGTGCTTTAATGAGATGTCTGCACGATGGCATACAGTCCCAGCCTGGAAGAGTGCTGTGCAGGCAGCACAGCCTTCTCATCCACACTGTCACAGTGTGGCCATCTGCAATCCACCTAAATGCTGTCCCTGCGCAGTTCCTGGATCTTTGGACTGCCACTCTCCTCTCCTGCTGCACCTTTTGGAGAGAAGAGGTGCATGCAGGAAGAGCCTGCCTGCTGCAGAGATATGGAAAACCCTGGCTGTGGAAAACTCCGCTCAGCTTGAAACAGCATCAGCTTGCTTGCTAGCTGCAGAAGGGAAGCAGTACTCCTCTGTCCCAGAAAGCGCAGGGAGTTAGTTGCAGCTTCCCCAGAGCTAATCCAGCCTCTGAAACCCTCATATCTTTTTTATATCCCTAAAGGGTCAAGCGCAGACAGACAGACAACCTCCCCGGAACAGAGCACAGAATCTGCTTTGTCATAGTCACAAAGCAAATATATCAGAATATAGGAGGAGAGGCTAGGAAGGTGTCATTTCAGGGGAAGTTTGGATGGAGCTCCCCTTCCTTTCTCTGTTTAACCTCTTAGCATTCCCCTGCAGAGTGAGGGGAACGCAGAGAGCTTCTTTAGTGGCCAACCTTGAGACTTGCTGTCTTGATTCAAACCCTGGATGGAAGGAGAGGGACCTAAGAGGGAACAGGAGTTGTGATCAGCATTCTTGCTGCTGCAAATACCCAAAACATTGCTAATGTAGTAGAAGGGGAACTGCAAAGCAGCCAGTATCAAGCCAGACCATGTCAGTCTAGTCTGAAGGCATTACTCACCATGGGCAGGTCCTGCAGGCGCCGGAACTCCATGCGGCTGTTGTGCTGGCGGTATCTCAAGAAGCCCACCAGGCCTAGGATGCCCACCATGACAATGAAGACGGAGATCACAGTGATTACCAAGGGATCAGCCCTCGTTGTATCAGCCAAAGGAGAACTGGGTAGCTCTGCAAGAATACCAAGGGAATGAAGCCAAAGGAGAGCCTTCAAGGGGTAGCAAAGCCTTGTCTTTTCTGGTTCTGCTTAGTACAACCAAGAGGCAATTTCAGGTAGCCCCAAGTCTTTGCCATGTTTTGTGAGAGCAGGGACAAAACCAGAGCATTTACCTGGATTTTCGTCATCACCAACATCCAACACAGAAGCTTTCTCGTGCACGGGCTCTAATGACTGCTCCAGTGTAGATGTGCTGTTGGGGGTGGCAGCTGTGCTGGTAGACATGGAGCTGGTCACAAGGGGCCTCACTGTCACCATACTGGAAGCAGTAGCAGAGGACGTGCTCCCTACGGTGAAGATGGGAGCAGAGGAGGTTCTGGGCTCCACGGTGCTCTCCCCTGTGGTACCCACAGGGCTTGTTGCTGGCCTGGTTTCAGACCTTGCTGCTGTAGGCCCCACAGTCTGCCCATCAAAAGGCCCCAGCTGAGAATTGTTAGTTGTTGCTGCAAAATAGGAACAAGCAGTTATTTCAAAGGATAAAGCGCAAGCACACTGTTCTGTGGGAGTGAACGAGATGGAAGCAAGGCTGTGCGGAAGACTGCTGTGACTATAGGAAAAGCAGCTTATTGACAACCCTTTGGAAAACAAGCAGGTCCTACAGAGCAGCCACAGCTGAGCCACACTGTAAGCCACAGTGCTTAGAAGGTCCTCTTGGTTTTTGTATGTGCCAATCTGCAATGTCAGCCAATGTCAGCTGGGCCCACAAGTCCTCTGGGGACAAAGGGCAAGCAGAGAAGCCTCAAACAGCTCTGCACAGAGCTGGACATCACCCCAGAGCAAGAGACTGGGAAAGGTCTCTCGTTCCTCCTTATGGGGAGCAGAAAGGGGGCTGTGCAGGGATTGGGTAGCAGCATCCCCTGAGGCTCTGTCCGTGCACCACAGAACAGCAGGACCCCGTGATACAAGCCAGGGCAAATGATGCAGTTGTGCAAGAACACCACGCAAATCAAGCGTCAATCAATATCTGCCTTGCATCAGGGGTGTGTGACAGCCTGGCAGACCCCAAGGTGGGCGAGACTGGGATCACAGACCCTACAGCCAGTTGCCATGCTGCCCAGAGGGATCTGAAGGTATGGTAGGGATTCCCATGGTTGCCCAGGGATGGATGGGCTGATGCTTGTGCCTGCCCATCTCCATGCTTTGTGTTAAGGGAGGGTGTGTTGCCCCGTTCTGCAGGCAGCAGGGAAGGCTCCTATCAAGCCCCCAGCCCTGGTGCAGGAAGAGCCTAGCTGGGCAGCACTGCTGAAGCATGTTGTTTTGGGTGAGATGTATAAAGGACTTCCCTGCACACAATCAATGTCCTCATCAGAAAGCAGCCAGCACAACTAATACCATAATTAATGGGGTTTGCAAAGAGAATGCTGAACTAACAGCACCTCTGCAAGTCAGTCTCACTGAACTGGCTGTGCTTAATGGCTCATCCCCCTTTTCTCCCTCTCTCCAGTTCCCATGAGAGTTCACAGAAGTTTCCAGGCTGTGCATCCTCGGGGCAGGACTTTCTGCACAGGCAGTAAAGGCAAAACCTCACCCGGCACACTGTTCAGAGGAAGCGTGGGGGTTGCACTGGTGGCATCATCCATTTCTTCAGTTGTGCTGAAAGGTTCTGTGCCTTCGTGGTTGGGCTGGTTTTCTTCCAGGGTACTGGCAGTCAGGGGAGGGGAGGGGATGTCAGTGCTACTGTTGACTGACACGCTCATGTTGTGGTGCTCATGCTGTGTAACTGTGACGTCCCCAGGGCTGGCAGTGGTGGAAGCCTGCAGTCTCTCTGCCTTGGTGCCTACCGTGGGGGTGGTAGGGATGGAGGCATCCTCCATCTCCATAGCTTGGGCTCCAGTGGCATTGAGTGTTGCAGCAGTCAAGTTTTTCTCCAGGCTTGTCTCAGGAATGGCAGTAGTCACCGGACTGAAGTCAGAGGCTTCCCTTGGCTGATGTGAGGTTAGCACTGTGCTAAGAAAAGGTGATGGTGACACCAAGGTCTCTGCTGTCTTCTGTCCCTCTCCTATGGAACAGAGTTAAGAAATGCTGAGACGTTTGTCAGAGATACCACACTGAGAGGAGAAACAGAGGAGGTGGCCAGAAATTGAACCTCTCTATCCCCTTAACTCCAAATCCAGCACAGGTTTACACTTGGGGAAGGGGTTCAAATAGCTCCTCTGTCCTCCTGGCCTCTCTGAGACAGGGACCTGCTCTAGGGGACCTGTCTGCCCCCACCCCAAGCCCTGTGCTGCTGTTCTGTGCGGTAAGCATCACTAACCCCTCTACCCTGGAGCACCTCTTAAACCTTTTTAGAGAATTTCGTTTTTTTTTAAAAGTACCACCTGCGACCTAATTCTGTGAGAAACCTAGGTAAGTCTTCCTTGGTTAATTGAGAAAGAGTCAGAATTGCAGAAAAAATACAAGTGGGGGGAAAAAGTAGAAGTAGATCCTCTAGCTCCCCTGACCTGGTGAAGTGTAGAAAAGTGATGTTTAAAAAGTCTGTGGCTGGCAAGGGTAAAGCATGTATTGCTAGTCATCTTAGTAGTAGTGTGAGCTTGCTGCTAGAGGGAAAGGTGAAATGGGTAGCAAAAGAGTACTACAGCTAACAGGGCTGGTGGTGTACTTTGGGAGCCACCTTCACAAGCTATTTATGAACACATCACCTCCATAAAGTGTGACTGTTGTCATAGAAATGGGGAGCTACTCAGCCTCCCACTACAGCAAACAGGGCCAGCTTCCCTAGCAGGAACCTGCAGCAAGCAAGGATCCCCTCCCTGGATCCACAGCCGTTAGACGGCGTAACAGCATGCGGGAGGAGGAAAACCACAAGGCTCTTACACTGCCCGTTCATAAACAGGGATCCTGTGAGGGTTTTTTAGGGTGTAAACAGGAAGAAAACAGGGAAGTGTAGCCACATCAGGATGGAATCTCCAGACAACTTAAAAACATCTCATGGTCAATATTTTGATGACTTCTGTTCAAGTTTCTACTCAAGCCACAGAGGCATGATGAGCCAGCTACAGAAAAAAATAAAGGTATTGAAGAAAATCCATCTTCATGTCCATTCTCTTCACAGTGGAGGAGCATCCAAGGCAGATGCTGTAACCAAGAAACATTCATCCACCACCAAAGCAGCCCACTTTTGTACTAAGGGTTTGGGGAAGTCTTAGCAGTTTTTAAAAGCTCTTCAGAACAGACACAGTTATCAGAGCTCTTCTCCAGCTACAGCACTTAACAGGCCCTAAAAAAAGACACAATACATCTCCCTCAGGAGACTTTTACAGTACCCCAGCCAGCTGGAAAATTCAAAACCTTGAAGCAGCCTGACGGAGCTGTGCTTCCCCGGCCCAGGGCCCCAGTCCCAGGAGGGCTCCCGTGGGGGATGCACGAGCAGGCAGCACAACCTCGCTCGGCACATTTGGAGAACAAGCTCTCAAGGGGAGCCCCAGCTGGGGCAACTTAAATATGAAGACCGAAGGCGTAAGTGATGCTCCCTTTGGCCTCGCCTGGATCCAGCTGTCCGTGGCCACAACATGCCTCTGAACAAAGCAAGCTGCTCTCTGAAATGGAGTTAAGGCATAGAATACACTTACACGAGTAACACTTGGAAGGAAAAGAGCTGAGCACTGTGTTTCCTGGGGTCAAGCACCAAAGCTCACAGCTCTTCATGTGACAATTTCCAGCCCTAAACCCAGCATTGCTATTCAGTGTGCTGCTTGCTGGGTGAGATCCCAGCAGCTCCAGAGCCTGTGCTGGGCAACGCTGAAGGATCCCAGCTGGGCATTGGCAGATGCTCTGTCAACACCCGACTACCTGCTCCTACGTAGCAAGAGACGCACACAGAGCTGCACTGTCACCCTGGGGTAAACAGGAAAGGTGGTGGCCAGGTGCCCGGCCAGCGGGGAGCCCGGCTACGTGCTGCTTTGCATAGCTGGCCTCTGCCTGGGGCAGCCCCCCACGGGGTGGCAAGCTGTGATCGGGGTCACGTGTAGGAAAGATTTCGGGAGAGCTGTCATGCACAAAGGCTTGAGCACCTCCGAAACAGCTGTGCCAGTTTCTGACTAGGAAAGGAAAGCCAGGGGGAAGGCAGACGAGTCGGTCCTACGTGCCAGGGCACCTCCCCACAGTGTCAGGAGCTGGCATCCCTGCCAGGAGGTGCTGTGGGGCAGGAAGGTTTGTGAGGACAAGCAGCTCCCCCCACCCTGCGAATAAGGACGGGCTGCACACACAGCTCCCCGCTGTCTGCAAGAGGGAGAGCTAGTGGGAGTAGTAGTTCCCGAAGTTCTTCTCTCCATAAGTAGCCACACGGCTCCTTCCTCCAGAATTGCACGGTGTCCGTGACCACCAAGAAAGCGGTGCCCAGGCGGACAGGCTGCTCCAGCCCTGTATCCTACAGGAACGTATCAGGACCATTGTAGAAAGGCTTGTGCTGTAGCAGCAGCCAGCCCAGGTCAGGTGTAACACAGCACTGTGGTGTGTAAAATCTGGTTTGTAGAGAATTGCAGAAGAGATGTTAAAATTGGCAGGGATGGAGCAGAAAGCGGCCTTTGAGCATGGCAGGTGTTGATGGCACCTGGATTAGCGGGTCATCCAGCCCAGCACATCACGGCACACCCAGCTCAGGAAACAAAGGAGAGCCTGCAAAAAAGGGAGAGCCTAAACCAGGCTAACACAAAGACTCAAGCCAGTAAGAGATGATGGGGGGAAGATAGAGAACAAGGCAAGAGCCTTAAGATGGACAAGGAAACACAGGACAGTGAGTAAATCCTGATCACTCGGGGACAAAGAGACAAAAGATCACTCACCATCTGTCAGCTCCTAAGGGGTAAGGGCACATCCAAAGCCAGCACACAGTCACCAAGCAAAGCACCTGGGGAAACACCCAACTTGGTCCTTGTGAGCATGTGGATGTTAGGAATGCAAGCACTAATGAATTTTACTTCAGTTTTGTTTTAAAATAATACTACTCCCCCATAGGGTCTTGCATTAAGATTTGCTACATCGTTGCTGCAACGCCACAACTTTGTTTCCCGCAGTTTTCTCACCCAAACAGGCAACCCCATTCCCACCCAGCTCTGGTGCAAACTCTGCAGTACAGTGAGGGAGACCACAGCTCTGCTGCGAAGCCGCTGTGGCTGGCTGTGCTGGATGAGACCCAGCAAACCCCACGCCAGCTGTGATCCTCCAAGGTCCAACCACTGTGGTTTGCTCTGGATTCTGGGTGCCCGACAGGTCGGAAAATCCCCAGCTCCAGCGCTGTCGCTGCTGCTCCAGTCGCTGAGCGATGATGTTTTTAGCTGTTTATTAGTTACTTACAGAGATGCAGGTCAGAGCTCGTTACTCTGGCGTCTTCCTGGAGGAGCTCCGCTTCCTGCACCACATGCCAGGGAGGCTGTGGCTCCATTGCCTAAGGCATTGCCCTCATCGGCTCCTGCAGACAAGAGGGAACCATGCCCCTCTTGTCTCAGGTGGAAAGGGAAGGAGTTAGTGTGGATGCTTCACCTGCTCTGGGATCCTCCGAGGCCTGACAGTTGCAGCACCCCAAGACAGCTAGTGAAGCTGCAGTCACCCTCAGATCCAGGGTGTAAAGCAACTACAACCGTACTGCAAGTGAAGAAGCAGGACCAGCTGCAAGCAAGAGCTCTGATAATAACAGCATCTCCGTTTCCCTGATGGGGAACCAAGGGTGCTTTGGTTACATTGCAGCGCCTGCTAAAACAGAGCTGGCTGGTGGTCCCCTGGCTATAGCCCCACTCCTGCCCCGTGTCTGCGCTAACCATCAGGCTCAGTCATGGTGAGAACCAGTGATCTCAGACCACATGAGGGCAGGGCTGGTGGATTTGGAGCGGCAGCTCCCATCAGACAGTGCTGACTGTAGTGACCTCTGTCTGGGAAACGAGAGGGGCGAAGGAAGAGCGCGGTCCCAAGGGAGGAGGGATGCAGCCAGCCGAGAAGCCCCTGCCTTGGACAAGGGTGGGAAATGCTCCCAGCTCTGCGAGGGAAGGGAGGGTTCTGAGCATCAGCCCACGGCTTCGGCCCCTCTCCAGCGCTGCATGACGACACTGAGGGACCTCCATGCATGAGCCCGAGCTCCCACCAGCTCCAGAGCAGACATGGAATAAATATGCCATAACGGAGAGGAGTGAAGGAAGCCAGCTCTGCAGGAGACGGGGCCGTTCCTGCTTTGCACTCCCTGCCCAAGTTTCAGGGCTGGGGCCAAGCGAGGGGCTGAGGAAGGTTTGCACAACCAGCACAGAGCAGTGCTGCTGTGTCAGGGCAGCCATGCAGAGTGGGGACATCTCCTCCATCCTCTGCCACAGCAGCCACCCCACCATCTATTTGTTTCTCAGAATAAAACAAGGCAGCAAGACAGACCAGGGCCCCAGCTGGACCAGCCTGCAGACGAGCTCTTGCCACAACCCTCCTGCCCCAGTCCCAGCAGCATCCTCTGCACCCTCCTTCCTATCTCAGCCAGAAACAGCAGCCTGAGCTCCCCAAGGGTCAACACAAACCCGGCTCCAATACATAGCCTTTACCACCATTTCTAAAATCCCTCTTAGGGTGAGATGTAGGAGAGCCACGTAAGGTAAGGAAGCCAGCAGCAGGCTGGCTGCCAGGGCTCGAGGGAGAGCAGGGCAGCGGGGTGCAGGCTGCAGTCGCCACTGGAAGAGACGCACAGAGATCCAGGCGAGAGCTGGGCACAAAGACGAGAACAGATCCACCCAGGATTTCAGAAAAAGTGCCTGTGGGAGCAGGACTCCCTGGTGCGAATGTATCCTCCTGCACAGGCTGTCACTGTCTGCGGATAGCACCTCACTTAAATCAGCTTCCTACAGAATGCGTGTCAAACCACTACTCTGATTCATTGAAAAGGCACCCAAACCCCTCTAAAATGCTATTTTTGTGCACTAACTGAATTCAATTTCCATTTAAGTGTAACAGCTCAAGTCGCAAACAACCTAGTAAAATGCAAAATTAATATAATGTTTAAAAAGTAACAGCATAAGCTGTAACCTGTATGTATTTAAGCAATTATCTTATATCCTATTGCTTAGCAAAGTACTCCATTAAGTGTAGAAATTATCTTTTGTTGCCAGTTATTACATTTTTATGGTTACCAACCAACGGTAATTAAACAACCTCTTCAAGGAAAAAGAGCTTGAGTATAAATGCAAATAAAACCATATAGTGGGATTTAAAACCAAGGCTCTTCATTTAATTTAAAAGCAGAACCAGAGTAGCTGCTGATTAGATACCATCCAAGCCTGACCTCTTCTCCTTAACTCAGAGCTTGGAATAAATAAAACAAGTGACAGAAGAGATTTCTAGAGCCCTTCAGGTAGGTGCCAGATGCACCCAGGGATGCTGTAGAGCAACATCCTCGTTGCAAAGAGGGGAGGCTCAGAGACACAGATCTGGTACGAAGGGGAACCGCTTTGTAAACTCAGCTCCAGTTCGATACCTTGCAGGACCTCGACGGAGGCAGGACACCACTGGGCTGCATTTGCTGCAGGCTCCAGCGCTCTCCCTGCCAGGGCTGATGCCGGGACTGTCCCCATCCCGGCAGAGAGAGGCTAAACCGGCTCAGCCTGCTGCGAGGAGTCCAGGGTTGGGGTACAGGGACAGATTGGACCTTGCAGCCCGCTTGGGGACCACAGCAGAGCTCTTGTACGGCAGCAAGGTAATGCACCGCACCCCACGTGGCCTCTGCAAGCTAAGCCATGCCCTGTTGCGCAGGCAGCAAAACTGGGGGGGCTGAACTGGGGGTGCCGAGCACCCAGCATAGCCCTGGAAAGCTGCCAGGCCAGGCACGTTGCAAAGCAAGGGCTGCGGTAAGGGACAGGAATAGAAACTGAGTCTCCTGACCGAGAAGCTCCTTCCAGCCCGATAGGCAGGTGGCCATGAGCTGAGCATGAGACGGGGCTCAGATTAGATACGGGGTGCTGAGCGAGCACAGTGCTGGGGAGGGACAGCCCAGCACCCAACCTGCCCAGGCAGGCAGGAGGATGCTTCCCCGGGGCATCTGCAGATGCCAGGCCTCAGGCTTGAACGCCTGGGGAGCAAAAAGGGGAGCCACGAGTGTGCTAGTGCTACCACCTTGTTTGGTGGCACTGCATTTGGGATGGGGACAGCCAGCTGACGGTGGCATAGCAGAGCCACGCAGAGCAAGAGTTGCGAGAGCAGAGACGAGCAGCCCTGGAAACAGCGCCATAAATGCCGAGCACAGGTTCCTCAGTACTAGGAAAACCCATAAAGCAGCACAGACATGCCCAGAGCACGCAGCGGTGCTGGAGCCTGAGCCGGGGAGGGGGGCAGTGCCAGCCCAAGCGCCTGCCTGCAGGATACAGCACCCCAGGGTGGCACGCTCTGCCTAGCCCTGCCACGTGAGCCCTTCCCCACCCAGCCGGGGCGGGGAGAGATGCAAGAAACTGCTTTCCCACAGGTTTGCATGAAGCCCCATTTAGAGGTGAGGGGGCTTATCCCAAATTCCTGTGGCAGGGCAAAGGGGGAGAGCAGGCTGCCTTGCTCAGCCACCACTGTCACATCAGCCAGTTATTTTCCACTGGCTGCATGCAGCTACAAAGCGCCCTGCTTGGCAAGAAGGTGCCCAGGAGGCTCCCACGCTGTTTGCTTTGTTCCTCGGTAGAGGAGCTGCATTGTGCTGAAGACCCCTTTGCCCAGAGGCTGCTGAGGACACGCACAGCACCCAAGGCCTGGGAAGCCTGCCCTTCTCTGGGGCTGCGTAATCCCGATAATACAGCAACAGCAGGGAGCTCTGGCATCAGCCAGTCCTGGCCCTGCTTACCTTGGGAGTCACAGCTGCAGTGGAGGAAGCATGTCATTAGGAGAAAATTAATTAGCCAGTTACCTTAATAGCAGCCCCATGTCAGCAGGGAGCCTGGTCTCCAGTGCAGTGTGGCATGAGCTGGGGGCAGCCTGGACATCAGCAAATCTGCCCAGCCCTGAGCAGCCCCCCAGGACATTCCAGCTGTGTGGCTGCTGGTTTCATGGGCTGTGGGCCTTGGAGGATGCACCCTGCCCTGAGTAGCTGCAGTCTGGGTCATGCAGGGTGAGCACATCCCCTGGCCCTCCCCTGAGCAGCCCTACAGGGCTCAGGACACGGCTCCAGACCCAAATGGTGCTGAGTCTTATGAGAGCTACCCCACAGAGTGGGGTGGGGACGAAGGCTGCCAGCGTCACCACAAGGCAGCCCTGTGGAAACCCCTGCAGCAAGAACTGCGTCTGCCCAACCAGAATGTCTCGGTGGAAAGGAAGGAGGGAGAGAGGCCTCTGCGCTTTGGATTGCCCCTGCTACCTTTTGCCTGGAGGAGTGGGGCAAAGGGAGCTGAAGGAGGCGAGTGTTTCGCCCCTGCCCACCAGGTGAGTCCTTGGAAGGGCAGCAGGGAGCCAAGATCCACCCTGCACCTGGTGCTGGGGGAAGAGCACGTGCAGAAATGGCTTCGAAGACTGACGGCACGACGTGATGGGGCTGGGCAGGGGGTGCAGGGTCGGTGGTTACCCCACACAGCCGGAGGTACTGCCCTGAGGAGAGGACTGAGCTGTGGCTCGATTCTGGGTGCAAGAGAGCTGGAGCCATCCAGCCAGGGTGGGGTTGAGTCCATCCACTCCCCCTCGCCCTGGGCAAACAAGGGGAAAAAAAATCACGGCAAATCGGCTGCGGGACTCTGCAAGCGGACACACTGCCCGCCTGTGTGCACGGACCCGGGCCCCGACAGACGGGGCTTTATGCGCTCGCGCCGCTCCCAGCCCCGTGCTGTCCCCTCTGCTTGCGAGGCAGCTTGGCGCGGGAGTGGGAAGCAGCAAAATGCCCAGACCAAAATTACTCCGGGGTTTTATTTGTAAGGCTAATGGTGCTGGAGGAAGTGGATTTCCGCAGGCAGTGAAGAAAGGCTGCATTGAGAGGCTGGGGTGGGCAGAGCATGGGGGACATGGCAGCCCGAGCCCCTCTGCCTCCCTGCAGCAAACCTGGCCAGGGAGCGGGAGCAGGGGCTGCTGGACATGGGGGGCAAAGGGGATCTGCACCAGGAGCAGGGCAGAGACCAGCTCACAGAGCTGGGACAAACCCTGTTATGGATGGGTTTGTCTAGGGACTATCAACTTTGGGGCCAATCTCCAGGTGAACCTTTCCATTCCCCCATCACTGTCCTGCTGGGATTCTCTGGTGTCTCATTAAGGGTTGTGCTCGCCACAGGGCATTTTTTTTATTGGTGGCTTCTCTTCCGCACCATCTATTTTCACAAAACATTTGCTCTTGCAACTGTGGCTGGGATTAGCTAGTGGATCCAAAAGCCATGAGGACAAGGGTCAGGCCAGCTGCATAGGTGCCATTTCCTGAGGCTGTGAAGGTACTTTGGGATTGAGACACTAAGCACGAAAGATCCCAGGAAAAACCCAGCGCAACCTTAATTCTGGTACATTCCAGCAGTTTGAGTCTTGGACTTTGTAGCAAGAGGGCTCCTACGAGCCAGCTGGGGCAGAGGGCTCCCTGGGGGTACCCCAGGGTGCTGGGGACTGGAAACACTGGGAGACACGGGGCCAACGCAGCCAGCGGCAGCCCTGAGCTCCTCCTCCTCTCAGCAATAGAAACCCCTACTTGTTCCTCTGCCAGTGGCTGCTCACCTCCCCGCACCCCGTCACAGCACAGCCACCCTCGCACGGGGAGTGCAGCATTACCCGAGGCTTTGCCCACATAAAGGGGACTGGTTTGAGACTGTTTCCCCGTGCTCAGCCTCAAACCCAGCCAAACTGCATCTGAGACCCAAAATCTCAGCCTGAGCACTGCTGTTGCTGCCGGGGCTCAGCCCCACAGGCACCTAAGCTAGGTTTTTACCAGCCCAATTAGTTATAAGAAACCGAGTTTCTATGTGTCACTCCTCAACCTCTGTTGCTGCCGTCACCGTGCTGTGATCTGACCAGGGTCTGGCCAAGGGTTTTTTTTTTCTCAGCTGCAAAGAAGAGGAAACGCATTTGCTTCCCGAGCCCCAGGCAAGCCCCTAAGTTTGTCACTGCCAGGGTCACGGGGGATGGCGACAGCCCCCCGACTCGGGGCACGCTCCCGGCCACGCGGCAGGGCTCGGCGGCGTTGTCGGTGGCCGGGGCTGTCAGCGCCACGCTGCAGACTGCGCCTGCCCACGTGGGGACGTGTTGCTCATGGAGCCGAGCCGAAATACAGCCCGGGAGAGGCTGCCTGGGGCCGGGGTCTGGCTCCTGCTCCATCCCGGACACCGGCATCGCCTTCTCTCCCGCAGCACGACGGGACTAGGCGCCCCGTGCCTGCAGGCAGGCGGCGGAGCTCGGGCTTTGTCCGGGGTCCCCTCGGTGGGAAGCTCCGCGGCGGGTTCGTAGGCACCCGAGAGCTGCAGGGTGGGAAGCAGAGGGCTCGCAGGGCCGGATGCCGGTGGGTGGGCGAGCGCCTCCGGGCTCGCTGCTCCCCTCTCCGCGCATCCCCTCGGGTTCCCCGCTGGGCCGGGAAGCCGAACCCGGCCCGGCTCAGCCGGCGGGGGAGCAGCGCCCGCGGGGCGAGCGCTGCCTGCAGCTGCCTTGTACGGGCAAGGCCGGGGCGGGCGGCCTCGCTGCTGCCTTGAGCGCGGGGCTCGCCGGCCTCCCTCCCCCCGCCGGCCCCCCGCCGAGCATCCCCGGGCGACCTTACCGGCGCGGCGCCGGCGCCCGGGGCCGTGGGCACTTCGCCCGAGTTTCGGGGCCAAGCCCGGGGCGCCGCTCCCCGGAGGCTTCCGTGCCCGGGGAGGGCTCCCCAAATCGTCCTCCCGCAGCCCCACCAGCGGGCGGAGGAGCCCGGGGGCCCCGGCGCTGCCCCGACGGCCGCCCCCGGCGCTGCGCTCCCCGCCGCGGCGAGACCGGGCGGGACCATCCCCCCCGGGCCGCCCCGGTACTCCTCGGGCGGCCGTCCCCGGTACCTGGCAGGGCGCAGAGCAGGCAGCAAGCGACGGCGAGGCGGAGCAGGGCGCGCCGCGTCCCCTCCATGCTGGGCCGATCCGCGCTGGCTCCGCCGGCGGCACCGGGGCGGCGCCGGGGCGGGACGGCGGCCGGGGCGGGGCGGGCGGCACGTGGTCCAGCCCCGGCCCCGGAGGCGCGGGGCGGGGGCCGCCGCCACCCCCCGCACTCCCGGCACCACCCGCACCCCCGTCCGGTCCGGTCTCGGCATCCCCGCTCCGGCCCCGCACCGTCCCCGCCCCTCCCGCTCCCGGTCCCCGGCACCTCCGTTTCGGGCAGAGCACTCCCGGTGCGGTCCCGGTTCGGTCCCCGGCACCCTCGGTCCGGTTCGGCACGGCCCCCGGCATCGCCGGTTGGTCCCCGGCACCCCCGGTTCGGGCGGGGCACTCTTGGTCCAGTCCCGCACCGGCCCCGGCACCCTCGGACCAGTCACCCCTGGCTCAAGCAGGGCACCCCGGGTCCAGTCCTTCCCTGTCCCGGGCATCCCCGGTCCAGTCCTGAACCACCCTGTCACCCCATGCTGGTCCAAGTGACCCCGGCCCAAGCCCTCACTATCCCCCAATCTGGTCCCGTGTAGCCCCCGGCACGCCCAGTTGAGCCTGGCACCCCACTCGTGCCCCATACAGGGATGAGGACAGCGGCCAAGCCTGACATGGGGCATCACTGTGGGGCCCCTGCACTGTTTTGGGGTACCCGGGTCTGTGGGCACAGCCGAGTGCGGAGCTGCTCAAAGCACCCCTGGATGCTGCCCTGGCCAGGGCTGAGCCGGGTGCTCAAGATGCCACAGCTGGTTTCTCAGGGCATCCTGCCAGCCCATGGGGCACCCCCTGGCCCCACATCCCTCCCAGCCTCCCCGGGGCCGGCCAGCCCCATCCAGGCAGGCATTGTGAGGGCTGAGCCAGCAGCCATCCTTCAGAAAGACTGACCGCTCTCTTCTGGTTGGCATTTCTGAAGAGGAAACCCCATTATGAAGCTGGTGGTGGCCAGACACCCTGTGCCCAGGCTGCTCTCTGGAAGGACCAAAAACCCCCTTGCAAATCCCTTGTCACGGTGCCTCCTCCCTGACCCCAACCTCATGTGGTGCAGCTGGCATGAGCCCTCTTGTCCTGCCCCATCAGTTCTCACAGAAAGAACAGGAAGGTTTGGGGCTCCTCTGCCTGTAAGGTGCAAGAACATGGGGCCTCAGAGGCATCTGAGGGCCCCACATCATAGCGTGGTCCTCACTGACCCTCTCTGGGGCTGCTTTGGCAGAGGTGGGGCTGTGGGTCCCCTTCTCCATCCCAATACCCGTGTCTGCAGCACCACGGGGGAGAGGAGGAAGGTGGAAACAGGTATTTATGTTCCCCAAGAGGTCTTGCATTTTTTCTTTAATGTGGGTCTCCTTGGTAGCTCCTGTCCTCAGTTCAGAGGCAGGTAGAAGAGAACAGGGTTGATCGGATGCAGAACTGATCATGACTTTTACTGGCTCTTTAAAAAAAAAAAAATTAAATTTCAGCCCCTTGTTGGAAATGTGTTTCTAGCTGCTTGCTACTTATCGCCACCAAAACCAGATGTACCATTTTCTGGCATCCCATTAAGGCAGAAGTAATTGGGCTTGTACAAATTTCCCAGTTCTAAGGGGATTTATTTTAAGGGTATTTACAACTTTTTGGTAAGTTATAGGAATCTTCTGCTCCCCCCAGACGCTGCAGGGCTGCCCGGCAGAGCAAAGCCTCCTTTGCACCAGACAGGCCTGAGCTCTCAGTGCCGCAGCGTGCACCACCCGACCCAGCACCTCGGAGCCTGCCAAATTTCACCAGCGAGGGACCAGGCCATTTCCACCCCTCCCAGCACCCATCTCTGGGGACGACATGAGCTCGGGGGGACGTCGGCGCTGCTGCCTGTGACCATGGTTCACGAGTGTGTCTGACGCCTGCAAGCTTTTGACTGCCGTCTCCCCTCTGGTCTCTCTCTGGAGATGCCGAAACAATATCCATCTCAGCTGGCTTATAGATAGCGGCTCTCAGTTGTCAAGGTTACCGGTCCCTCTGCTTTAATTAAGCATATAGACAAGGCACGGGGCATCTTCAACAGCTGGGGGACAAGGAGAGCGATGGGCTGGCATTCCCCAAGGGGTTTGTGAGCAGCATGATAAACTTGAGCAGATGAGCCCCCCTGCAGGTCACTGCTATTACTTTAGCTGATCTCCACACTCATTAGGATTATGATTAACACACTAATGAGGCACCTTCGGCTCCCCATAGCACAAAGGGGGTGGTTGGGAGTGAGAAAAGTGACTGCATCGGTGTGATGGCGTCTTTGCAGTGACACTGCTGCTCTCCCACCCTGGAGAAGGGAGGAAAAACAAGGGGCACTTCAACATCCTGCGGGTGCACTGCCGCTTTCTCAGGGAGCGAGCAAAAATATTCTCCTCAGCTCCCAGGCAGCAGCCCCCTATACTGGTGTGGGCTATATAGGGGCTCTGACTTGCTCAGGGGGTAGTTGCCCTGGGCTGTTCTCGAGGACGACTGAAAAAGCCTTTGCAAACCCATGCAGCATGTAGATCAGACAGGTCTGGGTAGCAGCGAGAGTTGAGGACTTAGCGTAACTTCTGAAAGAAAGTTTTGTGCTTGAAAAACACGGCATAGACTTCTGCCAGTGTCATGCTCTCTCTTGCAGTGGTTTTATTTAGGTCCTGTCCTTTGGTTTCTGGCTGGCGGCCAAAGCACAGAGCAGGCCAGAGATGATAATGTTGATTATGTTAATTTAATAGGAAGCAGCAGATAATAGAAAACAAGTGAGTGGAAAATAGTGGCAGCAAAAGAGCTGAGGGGGAAGTAAGGGTATAGGTAGGAGGGAGGGAGATGCTGGCCCTGGGAGACATGCGTAAGCTCAGTGATTGGGCTGTGTCCCCCAGCCTGGGCTACAACATGGGTTGAGTGTCCCCTGAGCGAGCAGAGCAGCAGCGCAGCTTTGGTCCCGCTGCCACCATCACCCCAGCTCGACCCCGTGCAATCCGAAGAGCGATCACCTCTTTCACACAGCCCAGAGGTGAGCGGTCGTAGCAGTGGGAGCCCTGGGCAGAGGCATGGCAGCTGTGGCCAGCAGTGCTGGGACGCAGGTGGCTCACCTGGGCCCTGGGTTCATGTAAATCATCCCATTTTTTGCGCTTCAGCCTCTCTGTCCTCAGCCCTTTGCCATGGGGCACCGGGAGCACCGCTGGCACACATCTCACCCTGCCCTTGCAGATTGCTCAGTGGATCCCAGCCTGCCCCATGCCATCTTGTAAACCTGCTTTTTCAGGAGGGCTGGGCATGATCAGAGTTGGTCTTGGAGTCGATGGGCCAATATATCACCCCCAAACGGCTGCTCTCTCACCCTCCAAAAGCACTTCACTGTGGGATGGAGAGAGGGGCTGTTCACGACTTGGCACTTGAAGGGTTTTTTGTTCTCAAGGGAGCTGGTAGCCAACTGACTGGAGCAGAAGAGCTAATCCAAGGTGAGTCACACCCCCCCCTCCCCAAGGCTGAAACATTAAAACGTTTTTTTATGAAAGGCAAATTAAATCCCACAAGTCAGAGCCAAGAAAAAAGAATTTATCAAAGAGCAGAAGATGCTACTGGGTGACTTGCAGGCAGACAGAGGGAGCATTTGCTCAGCAGCCCAGGATATTACATCTCCTCTGTCGCTCCTCCAATGCAAAGAGCACTGCCATTCATCTATTTTTAATAATAGTGACACAGGCAATGAACCTGACTTCAAGGCTAGGAGCTTGTCTTCTTCCCCCTGCATGTCTGTCCTGACTCACTCATCTTCCTTTCCAAGGACCCTTCACAGCTTTGTAACCCAGTGAAGGAAGAAAGGAAAAACAAAACCAAAGAAAAAAAAGCAGATCAGGCAGCAAAGCATTGGAGATAGAGAACTGTTCTGGGAGAGGAATAATAAACACCGGGACTTTCCTGGCTCAGGGAAAATTAAGGGGCTGGGAGACCTGAATATATACAGGGTCATGCTGATCCGAGAGTGGGATCTCTCAGGCAGCCGAGCAGTGATCTGGTAGCAGCTGGTTGCTTATAGGTCTTGAAGCTCTGCAGAAAGCCCTGGCTGGAGGAAGCAGGGGTAGAGCTCAGGGTGCCCAAGCCCAGGGTGGCTGGAGGGGACAAGCTGAAGAGCTCTGCTGTGGCAGAGGTCTCCGAGTTCAGTGCCACAATGGGTCTCTGCGCTGTTGTAATAGCAGAGGTAAGGGCAGCAAGTGTGAGGAGTGTAACCAGAGGAGGGGAGGCTGCTGCGCAGCCCGGGGAGGCAAAAAGCTGTGCTTTCATCCCAGAGAGGAGCTGGCTTAGCTGGGGCATGAGAACTGTGCACCAGGCAATGCAGGAACCCTTCCAGGCCTTGGCATGGGGCAGGAGAGGTAAGACTGATGGCCACGTGGGCTGGTGGCCTTGATGCTTAATAGGACTGTATGGTCTCTTTGGGCGTCCACCACTGTCCAAGCTAGTGCAAGTCCATATTTCTGTACTCTGGTGGGTGTTACTCTGAATACACCTTTGTCAGATGTTTAAGGTTTTCCCCTACAAAATTAGTATTTTAGTATCAGACAACCCAAAAACTCAGGGGCTGCTGAGAGGAGCCATGCCCCAGGCCTGCCATGAGAACTAGGGTCTCACCCTTTGCCCCTCAGCTCCTAAGGGCTGAAGCATAGTCTGATGGGCTCTCCCCAGGGCTGAAGCCACCCAGGCACAGTGACACAGGGTCAGTCCTGGCTCACTGTCCCGGTGCTTGCACAGCCTCATGGCTGGGAGCATCATGGAGCAGGCTGGAGCAAGCCGGCCAGCTCTGTTCCGCTCCATGCCTATGGTACCACCAGGAGCTTGGCTATAGCCATGCCACGGCACCGTTGCAGTGTGGACAGGCTCCAAACTGAAGCCAGGACAGCAGATGGCCGTGATGAGCAGGCAGGGGAGCACAAGACCATGGCTCCAGTCACAGCATGGCAGCTGCCTAAATGGGAATATCCATCTGCCCCAGCACAAGCCCTCTCTGGTTCTGGAGGCAGGGTGTCTGGCGCTGCTGCCAGCCTCCCGCCTGGGCTCTGCCCGGTCTCCTGGAAGAGAAACATGGAAGATGCTCAGAGAGTCCCATGGTTGCCAGGTCTCATGCAGAGATGCACGGTGCCAGGTTTGGGCTGACGCGGCAGCATGGCTTTGTACAGAAGGACATGCTGGTTGCCTTGTCTGCACCGGTGGTGAGACAGAATTGTTAACCCTGTTCTTCATCAGCAGGCATGTAAATCCTTATCCAGAGGACAGCGTGCAGGCAGCCCCTGCGGAGTCCTCCTTGCTGCCAGGAGGATGGTCATGACATGACAAGGGGCACGTGGTCCAAGCGCAGCCTCAGCTGTGCCTTCCCCTGC
This sequence comes from Haliaeetus albicilla, assembly GCF_947461875.1. Classification (NCBI taxonomy): domain Eukaryota; kingdom Metazoa; phylum Chordata; class Aves; order Accipitriformes; family Accipitridae; genus Haliaeetus; species Haliaeetus albicilla. Next base: position 11,310,378 of record NC_091490.1, read on the forward strand.
TCAGAGCGGTGGGAAATGGCCTCTCACCCATGAGCAAACCTCACTTTGGACTGCAAAGGCCACCTGCAAGGCTGGCTGAGGGAGGTGCTGGTGGGAGGATGCGCCTCCAGCGGAACCTGTTAAGATGCTTTTCGAAATCTAGGGGGTTTGGTGTGTGACTGAAAGCCTAAGGGGATCATTTTTCATGGCTGTCCTGTTAAATGTCCACTGAGGACAGGGGCTAGAAAAGGGACAGCGTTGACATTAGACAAGGGCAAATTCCAGGCGGTCCTGCTGGGACCCTCTCCTCCAGCTCCTGTGACGTGACTCCAGGTCTCCACTGGTGTAAATCAGAGTGGGATTTGACCAATCCTATCTAAAGAAGATGTTTTTCCTTGATGGGTTTCATTACACAACATATTTCATGGGTTAAATAACTGAAATGACCAATCTCATCACAGTGCTGTGAAGTCAGCCCACTGCCTTCATACACTGGAGGAGGAGAGATACAGTCCCTGTTGCCTGACACTTGTTTAATTTTGGAGCCCACAAAACCTCTCTGTCAGGGAAGACACCTGCTCTGCTACAGTGGAGGCAAATTTACGTGGCTACATTGCAGACTCTTTCTCTTTGGGAAGGAGAAATCTCCCAAACTTCTCTCCTCTGGGGCATTTCCAGAGGCTGGAGGAAGGGAATTCCCCCTCCTGCCTGCTCTCACCCAACTTCTCTCATGTCTGTTTTTATTGCCACCCTGTGAATTAACCCTTGGCTGTTCTTTTGCCAAGCCGGTTACATTTAAAAAGCCAAAGTGATCTGTCTGGGGAAGATAGTCAGTCTGAGAGCAGAGAGGAGCAAACCGCAAGCCACAGAGCTGTTTTCTGGAGTGGCTGATCTTTGCACGGGGCAGCAGCCTGGGGGCAGCTGGAGGAGAGGGGAATACCCGCCGTGAGCAGAGCTTCCTGCGGTATTTACAGGCTGCCTGCCCCTTCTGGGATGTAAGAGAGAGGTCGTTAGAACAAAGTACGCTGTGACATCTGCAAGACTTCGCCTTTGATGAGTCTCTTTGATGAGTCTTCTAATGCAATGTTCATTTTCCTCTCTCCGGGAAACAGAGGAAGACTACAAAAGCCACTCGTCTTCTGCAGATCTCAAGGCCGCAGATTTGCTAGGGTACTTCTTCCAGCTGCAAGGAGGGTCAGGGGACTTTCTCAAACAAAGGTTCTGCTGTTGATGTACATATACACACATGGTCACCAGCAAAACCCGTGTTTTTCCGTTTTCAAAACGTAGGCCTTGCCTTTGAGGTAAAGCTGTAGGAGGGGTCATAAGACTATCTTATCTCCCTCTCAAACCAGGGATCATTAATGACATACATCACAGGACCTGATGCAACGTTATATGAAATACAGTAGGAGTGTTTCCAACTGAGATTTAACTTTACTGAATCACACTGGCATATTTTAATGATGTTACTTTGCACCAGCCCATGCGATAAACGCTTATTCCTGGATATTACCAGTAAGACATTTGCAGGCCAAAAGCAGGGACAACGTGTATTTTGTTTGGGAAGCAGAAAAGAGGTGAAATTTATGACGGGGACCTGGGGAAGAGAATTAATTTGCTTTAGTGCTGGGATTAGCTCCCAAAAAGAGAAGTAATAAAAACCTACCACCAGATGTCATCTTGAAGCTAACTAATAGCTTCCAAACCAGGAGGGACGAGGGATACCGGGGAAATGGTGAGATGAAACTGGAAGGCACTGGGGTGTATTTAACAGGGTACAAGGCCTCAGTGACCACTGCACTCTGGCATAGTGAATGACCACTGAGAGGGAGGTGTTTCAGATTTGGCTTTGTAAAGTCTTTTCAACTTGCTTAGATAAATCCCAGCAAAATGTAAAGCATTGAAATTTAACTTTAAAAAATAAGTTCTAAAAAATTAGTCTTGCTGAAAAGCTGCATTCTGGAGGTCAGTTCAGCTTGAGTGTCAGAGAGCAGAAGACACTGACGGATCTGAGTAGTTTCATCTGCTTTGTCACTGATTAAAATATGATGGATATGATAATAATTGTTTAATGGCTTAATTAGAAAAGCTTTGCTGCACCCTGTGTTTGAGCTGTCATTAGACTGTGTTTGAGCTGTCATTAGAATAGATGTTTGCATGTGGTTGATATTTAACATTTGGGAGTGTGGGAAAACTTCCTGTGAAGGAAATCCAAGAGGAAAATGAAGAAAACAGAACAATTTTTTTGCCCACGCAAAGTACTTTTAATCTGTTACCTGTGCAGAAATGATTACATTTTTTTGTAGTTAAATATACAGAGAAAGTTTCACTGTAGACTTGGGTGAAATTCTGAGACTAAATTAAATTAATAAATTGCACAGTAGAGATTTTAATCCAACTGTAAGGATAAATCTCCATTCAGTATTATTCGTAGAGTTGGTGCTAATGTTTCCAACATGAAACTCCATCAAAGCACAGTTTGGATCAAGTTGAAAAGATGGGGTGTAAACTTAATGACAAATGATAACAAGAAAACATATTACTAATATGATGTGGCAAGGTTGAGTGACCGTTCTTGTCTGAGACCCTTTTTAGTTACAACTCTGCCAGTTTTAACTGTTTGGGACTTGGTTATTCTATCCAAGATTCTACAGCAATGAACTTTGTTTTTTGAAGAGTTTCAGTAAAAATAGCTCAGCCTTTACCAAAGATGAGGTCAGGGAAAAAAGTCAGTCCCTTGTCAGTGTAAAACAAAACCAAAAGCCCCTCACGACCACTTAATGAGATGTTCTAGTCCTGCCGTGCTTTGGAATGGATACTTGAAGTTTGGCAGTGCGTCCTAGCAGGAAGAAAGGTATCTTTTTCCGTATCTGTTACAGGCTGCCTACATGTGGCTAAGTTACAATTTGAAAAAATAACAGTCTGTAAGTGAAAATGAGAGACTTACTACAGCTTGGCAGCCAAAACCTCAGAATATTTGAGATGCATTAAGCAGGCTACAGGCAGGGACTCGAGGGGCTGAGCAGGATGCTCTGTGCAGCGTGCTCCTCTGCTGTGACTGGCGCCACAACTGGGGTGCAGGCAGCTGGGAAAAAAGGGAAGAGTTCGAGTGAAATGCTGAAGTTGCAGGGCCTGGAGGGAGGAAGAGACCAGACGAGGGCGTGAATCCTGTGGGAAACACATCAGGAGGACAGGTAATTAAAGGTAATAACAGCAGGGATGCCGCACCGGAGCCCCGTTATGGTCACCGTAAAGGACGTGGCTGTCCGGGCGGAGGGGTGAGGGCTGGCGCCGGAGCTGGCTGCGGTGCCGGTCAACTTTTAGGGCGAAGAGCCGGCGGCACCTGCGGCAGGAAGGCCCGAGGTGGGCAGTGAGGGCCCGCGGGCCGCCAGGCAGCCGCTCCGGAAGGGGATGGGGGTTGCTGCCCTTCCCGGACGGACAGTCGGTTACCGGCCGCTGGCCCACACCCCCAACCCCCGCCTCAGCGCCGCCGGCGCTCCTCGGCTCCCCGGCCCGCCGTCGCCATGGCACCCGCGCGCGGCCTGCTGGGACCCGCCGGACCGGGCCCGGGCCCGCTGCCCTCCGCGCCCGTCGGGGTTGCCCGTCGCACTGACAGCTTCCCGCCCACCGCTGCCTATAAACATACGGGGATTGGATCTACCGCCCGTCCGTCACCACGCGCACCACACTCCTACTGGCTAACTCGCTTATTTATAATCCGCCCTCAAGGGCTAACCAGTGAAAGCGAGGCGCCCCTAGCAACGCCCCTCTCTCTTTCCTGCAACTGGCTCCCGCTCTTCTCTCGGGAGTTGTTGTCGCTCGTATGGTTGGCCAAACTGCCTGCCTCTCAAGTGGCTTATGACCAATTAGAAAGGGGCACTCACGTGCACTATCTGCGAGTCCCTCCGCCCGGCTTCCCTTCCTCCATTGGCCGAGCGCCACCGTCCATTCAGCTTCGCCCGGCGCCGATTGGCTGCTCGGGAGGGCGGCTCCTGGTCGGGTACCGCCCCGGCGCTGTGGGCGGCTCGGCAGCAGCGGCGCTCGCCGGGGGGGGGGGGGCGGACGCGTGAGGAGGAGGAGGCGGGGGCCGCGGCCGGGGAGGAGGAGCCACGGCGATCACAGCCCCGGGTCCCGCAGCTGGGCTCCCTCCTCACATGGGGCCCCCTCGCTTGCCGCAGCGGCGGGGCAGACCCTCGCCGGGTTGCTGAGGGGCCGGGGGTTGGCCGCGGGTGGGGTATGCGGCCATGAGAGGCCGCGCCGCCCGCAGGCCCTGCTGGCGCCGCCGCTCAGGTAACGGCCGGCGCGCGCGCGGCGGTAGGGGGGCAGCGCGGGGGGGGGGCCGCGTTTCTCTGGGGTATCCAGCAAGGGGAAGGCCCTTGCGGGTAGGGGGCACCCCCCGACGGCGGTGACGGGGGGGAGAGGAGCCGCTCCGGGGAAGGGCACCCTTCTGTAGCGGAGGGGAGGGGGCAGCCGGCGGGGTCCCGCCGCCATCCCCCCAGTGCGGTGAGGTGAGTGATGCGTTTCGGTGAGCAGGTGCGGGGGGGCTGGGGGTGGGCTGCGTTCGTCCCTGGGACGAGGTGTGAGTGGGAGCGGGCGCTGCAGGACTCCTAAGCGCTGCGGGGAAAGCTGGCTGCAGGAAACGCGTGCCCTGATCCGGGGGCAAGGGTCTGCCTGAACACGGCTGGGATCTTTGCCCCGCCACATGAGGATTGCCTTGAAATTGGTCACTTTGCCAGGAGGTGTGAAAGCTTGGCTCGGGTTTTGCTATTTTAAGTGCTACCCTGTAAGAATACGTGAATCATGTTTTAATGACAGGCTCGACTGTTCAGGTGTATGTGCATATATGTTTGCTTTATGGCCTTCAGATGAAAGGTGCTGTATAAATGCAAGTGATCACTCTCAATGTTGCATTCCTTTGAGGGTGGGAACTGTATTTGCTTTAAGTACGGGGCACTTTCCACTTGGGTATTCTGATAGGTGGTACCTTGATAGTTGAAAGCTAAAATTTCAAGAGTACTGACCTGAATTTTATTTAAGTGTATACCTTTCTGTTTGTCCCCCTAAAAAGACTTACAGCGAATATTTAGGCTAATTTATGAGAAGCCTTTATGCTTCAACTGAAATTATTAGTATTTTTTTTTTAGTAGAGATCAGAGTTCTAGCATATTTATTGTCTGCAAAATCAACAGACTTGCAGTTCTATGGACTTAATTAGGCAGTGGAATTTACAACCTAAGATAAGATTTTTTTTAATGAGGAACTCTCATATGCCCAGTAGACCAGCCATAAACCTTTCCATTTAGTCATCATCTTTGGAAATTATTGTTGCATACCATATCCTGATAGGCCAATAAGAATGTAATCTTCTGACTCTTGCAGAAGCAGACATGGCTGTGTAATTCCATTGTCCATTTTGGTTTGTCTTCATGTAAAACTTGCATGCAAAACATGAGTAGCTTGAACTGAAGGCAGAGGCGTGTGTTCCCAGTACCTGGTGGCAAGTGTGTGCTCTCCTACACTTTTTGCTTAGAATTTGTTTTGTGCTGTTTCATTAGGGTGAACTGGCAGTGTGAGTGGAGCAGGAGGTAGGGATGCAGCAATCCTTGCTTCAGTGCTTAATATTTTTGTGACTGTAGAAGCAGAAAGTTGGTCTAAATGAGGTGTTCTGGTGGTATAGGCCTCCTGTCACCTAGTTATACCCTCCGATTCTATACATTTGCTTTTGCCATTGTAATTCTTTATGCAAATGATTTCATAAATTCATGAAAGAAATGCAGGGTTAAAGGAGGGGACTGTTGCTTCTGTGTCTGCTGCAGAAAAGAATGAAGCTTGTGGTTCACTTGCATCATAGGTTCCCTTTCTGTATTCTTCCTGTAGCCAAGAACCATGCATCTGCACAATGGCAAAGCTTTTTATTGTATCTTTGCAGCATGGTATCTTGCAGCCTGGCACAAAAATGAATGCTCTTCTAGGCAAGAGCCAAAAAGGTCAGTGTTCATAATTTTTTTTTTAAGCCCTTTTCCTGCTTATTAGTTCTCTAACATGCTCATTTGAAGTTGTGTATTTATCATTAAGTACATCTAATAATTGGCAACTGTATCACACTGGCTCCATCTGTTGTCTGTTGCCAAGTCCTCTTTCTGACTTGGATAGTAAGCTTCTTTTCATATGGTCTTGTCGCTTTTTCTTAAGATGAACACATTTCTGGTAGTGGTGAAGCCACTTTTTGATATGATTGTGCCATTGGTTGCACTGGAGAACTGTGATAGCTCTTGCAACCAGGAGTGGAGTTAGTTGAGATAACTTTTGAAGGCTGACTTTGTACACTCCAGGTCTGTGGCTCACAGACTGTGAGTTAAATGTTTCCCGTTGGTACCCAGGGTGCTTCAGATTGATGTGTAAATACCAGCAGACTCCAATCTCTGCCATAGCTTAACAACAACAGATTGGGGAAGCCCTGTTCTCACTTCAAAAATTCATAAATAAATTAGTCAAGACTGTGTTACTGTTCTGTTAGTTCAGCTGGTACCTGAAGCAAACATGGTGCTGGGTGTCTCACCGCAACATGAAACCCGTAACACAGACTGGTGTTTCAGCTGTATTTTAAGGGTGGATTACAGAATGCGTTTTAAATATTCATGGAGATGATACTTTTAGCTGCAAAATACAAATATTGACTGTTTTGTGTGATGATGTGTAAATGTCAGATTGTGTCCGAGAGAGGTCAGTCAGGTACGAAATTCAGCCTGCTTACTTTATCTTCATCCCTCTTTCAAGCATTCTTGTTCTCTTTTCTTGCCTTTGCTGTGCTGGATTGTCTCACTGTTTGCATCAAAAGAATAGAAAGTTGCTTCCCGTCTCCTGTGAACCTCAGTCGTAAACCTGGTGGAGAGGCTGAGGGGGAAATTCCTTGATTAAGATGTTACAATACCTGTTGGTATTGGAAAGCTTTGATTCCCTTTGTTTTTCTCTAGAGCTAAGCAAATGTCAGCCTGCTGACACCTGGAAGGCATGAGCTGCTTCTCAGTGTCTTCACTGAGCTCTGTTTTGTTAGGCAAACTTAATATATTAAAAGTATCCATTTGAAGCAGCAGCTGTGTATTGTGCATGATCTACTTGAGTGATTATTTAACTCTAACGATGCTCTGTAACTAGGCTAGAGTCTGTCTGCACTGTGGATTGGAGTGAGTAAAACCAGGCTAGGAGAGGAATGGATTTTTGCAAGGTCCTTCTGTAGAGGTTTAGTTTTGTATTATAATTGGACCTTAGAAACTGTTGGCAGTTATACTGTGGGCATAAGGATCAAGTGGTTTTCTGTTTGTTTGTGGGTTTTTAATATTCCCCCCTCCCCAGGTATATTTGCCTTCTAAGTATGTGCCAGAATTTATACCTATGCTTGATGCAAATATTTTTAAATGTACAACCTTGGCCCTGAATCCTGAGCTCTGCAGTAAGTTAATGGCTAGTCTCCCTTACTGGTTTCAAACTTGGCTACAGTCACAAAATAAATGAACTGTTTGTTTCAGCTTAGCCTCTTGTGGAGGTTTGTTTGCATTATAAAACCACGATGCAGTTTAGCAGACTTCCCGTTTCTGGAGTGGTGTAGTAGGGCTAATGCAGGTCTCTTCTGAGGAATGTCAGCCCTAGTTGTGGGAAGTTTGTGCTATGACAGTACTGGCTCGAGCTAGCAATTATCCCCTACAGGGGGGATGAAATTAAAGCAAAATGTTACCTAAATGAAAATAGAAAATGTTGGGATTTTCATGTTCGAGTGCAGTGTCGTAACTAAGACTATAAACTGGACCCTTAAGACTTATCCTGTAAAAGTAGTCAAAAAGACTTCAGCTTCAGGATGAGCTGGGCCAAACATAGTGCAAGCTCTGGTACTTGTAGCTACCTTGTCTGTAAATATTTGATACTACCTTTCCCCCAAAGACAAGAAGCTAAGTTATGGATAAACCAAGGAACTGTCCTCTGTTGGGAAAGTGAATAACAGCAGTTGAGAACAAAATTGTGGAATGCCTGGTTCTTTTTACCTGTTTAATTTGATTTCTTGTGTTTCTTTTTTTTTTCTTTTTTTTCTTTTTTTTTTTCTCCAGGGTAATGACCTCAAAGTCAATTCAGTCTTTGGAAGATTTTGTTCTTTACATTCCTTTGGAGCTTTTCTGAAATTTGCACATTACTGCAGTGAATTCTTTTCTTTTCTTTTTTTTTTTTCCCTTCCTCCCCCACGTTGTTATTTTGTTGAGTGACACTTGCCAGCATAATTCCTTCATGTTTTTGTAGTGCTGGGTTTTGAAGCTACATCAGACTATGAGTTTAAATAGTTAACTCTTGGCAAATGACTTATGTCAAAGCTTTGGCATCTTGTTCTTCAGAAAACCTTTTCAAATTAATAACATGCATCCACCAGATTTATTGCTTTCCAGGCTGAATGCCTAGCGACAGTATTCTGTGTCTAAAAATGGTTGTTGTTGTTGTTAAGGCCATCTTTTAGGAAATTGTGAGTTTGACATTTGAGTGCAAATATGCAGATATTTATAAAGATACTGGGGGCAGAAAACATCTTAGTAATGAATTGAAATGTTTTTTGGAAGGATCTTGTTTTATACCCTGAGGCATTAAAGGGATGCTGCTAAAGTTGAGAAGCCTTACCCGTTTTTATGTCTATGAAGTATAAAATGTTAAGTACTGGCTAATACATGTCACCTGTTAGTTTTACATTGATGTGTGGGGTATAACTTGATGTGCTATTGTGGGATTTCCATCTTTAAATATTTGCAGGCTTAGACATTGATTTTGAAAGCCAAACCGCTAATTAACCAAATAAATGCCGATAGTATTTGTATTTATAGTAGTTTCTACAATTAAAAAATAATGCATTCATGCAGTGGAGAAACTGATCTTAAAATAATATTAACATGGATTTTTTTTTTCCCAAGGTTTTGTTTTGTTTTTTTTTTTTTAACCCAAGAAATTAAAATGTGGTAGGGCATGAAACATCCTGAAATTATGCTTTTCAGTAATGTAATAAATGGATGAGTAGAGCAGGTATGCATTTTGAGAGGTCTATTTCTAAATTATTTTTGTCTTGGCAGAGTGGGGTGCATTTTTCTTGTATAAGGATGTCAGCCAAATTGGTCTGAAAGCTGAGAATTTATTGGGAAATGTTTCTTAGAGTGTGGTGTTTTGTGTTTTTTTTTTTTATTTTTTTTTTAACTGGCTGTTGAGCACATCTTAAGAGTTTTTAAGCTGAACTTTAATATGAAGAAAACCACCCAACAGCTTTTTAGTTAGTTGCAGGATTTGCAGTTTAGTCTTGGATTCTGTTCAGTGCACTTTAATTAACCATACAAGGTAGTAAATTAAAGTACCTCAGACTGACTTGACAGTCAATTAAACCTTGGTTGATTTCATTGAGAATGTGATCATTAGTGTAATTGGCCAAAATGACAGGAGGCCCACTTGGAATTGTGCCCACTTGAAATGTTCCTCTAATTCTGTGTATGCAGTCCTGGGCAGAGTACTAGACAAATGGAGCTCTATCCTAATATTTCCAAGGATTTCATGTAGCTGTCTGGAAAGAAGGCAAACTAGCAGGCAAAAATGAAGGAATGGGTTACTTGGGAATCCAGATGGCAAAACCTTTTGGGCTTTACATTGTGTGGAGTACTTTGAATCTCTTCTTTCATTGTGGGATTTGTATAGAGTTTTGCAAAGTTCACCATGTGATTTCCATCAAAAGGATGTGTATGTGTGAGGGAGGTTGGTTGTTGTTTTTCTGTGTGTTTTTTTTTTTTTTTTTTCCTGTTAAATAAATTGAGAGACTATGTTGAGAGCTGATCTTTTGTTAATGGTATCTGGATACTTAAGACAGTTAGGCTTTTCCTCCTGTTTAAGATCACTTACCTAACTTGGTATCTTCCTCTAGTTATGACAACAGCAATCTTCCCTGTTTTGTTTTTGCATATATCTTGCTTTGCCTGAGAACTTAAACTCACAGTCCTGATTTACCAGTTGCTTTAGTTTGCTGGGCTGCAGTGGGGATATGTTGTTTCACTAGATTTAGCAGGGGTGTCTACAGGCCCCAGGGTCCACTTCATATGGCGTTACTGGGATACTGGAGTGTCAGACTATGCATTTCTGGGGCAAAAACTTTCCCTTCCTTGGAAAGTGTCTAGTGCATGTGGGTATTACTCCGATGCAAATAAGTTCTAAAAAATTGTTTCTTCAATTACAGCAGGTTTTCTGGTCAGTCTGCAAAGATACTTGCATCTTCTGTTCCAGAAAATTAATTGTTAACACCATGGTTTCCCATCTATCCTCCTTCCATAGACAGTTCTTTATCTCCTTGAAAAGAACCAAATGATAGTTTGTCCCTTTCAGATCAAAAGGAGTTATTTAAATGTGCCATGGAAATTCCTGGGCATCTTCTCAACAGCTGAGGGGGTTCCCTGGGCTATTTTTCTCAGCTGGGGAGATAGAACAGGCTTTATCTTCCCATGGTGCTTCTGTACCATTTCCAGACCCTCAAGGCGCATGGGGCAAGAATATGAGGTCAGAAATTGGATCCTGATCTTCTGTGTGGCAGTTGGCCACACCATAACATTCGACTATGTAGTACTATCACCTGAAAAGTGCAGTAAGCTCACGCGTGTGGGAGTCAGCATATAAAATTCTGTAGGAATACCATGATGTAGGATTTGATAGAGATTAGATTTTCTTAATCAGGCCCAGGTGAGACTCTCTTATACCCACTGACTTCTTATACCCACTGACTCCCATTTAGAGAGGTAAGTGTTAAGATGTTTGAAATAAACACCCTTGAAAAATATGGAGGGGTTTTTTTTTGCTGTTGGGTTTGTTTGTTTTTTTTTTTTCTTCTCTTTTTTCTTTTTTGGAGAGGACAACCTCAAATTAATTTCACGCTGTTCAACAGAGCTTACTTCTGAAGGCAGGGAAGGACTATGTGTTTTTCTGATGTGTTGGCACAGAGCATCTGTGAAAGATACACTGCACACAAAACATGGCTGTAGCAGCACTGCTATATATTCAGAAGACAGCTGGTGTGCCTCTGTTTTTGAGATGCTCTTCAAATTTAGTGTATTGTTCAGGTTCTGTACATCTGTGTAAATAGAAGTATAATTGCCTGGCCTGCTCCCTGCTTCATGATTATTTTGTCCACCATTTTTTTTTTTTTAAATTTTATTGTTTCCTTCTCCTCCCTCCAGTTTTTCATTTGCCCTCAGGAAAAAAAAGAAGAGAGGGAGAAATCTATCCTCTCTGTGACTGCTCACTTTGTTCAGGTTTTGTAGGAGCTCACCAAATTGCTGTAAATGAACAGTGAAGTGTGGAAAAGATGAATAACCTCCCGAGTCTAAGGTTTAAAGAAAAAAAAAAAAAGTAGGCCACCTGTCAAGTCTGCCAGTCCAAGCTGAATTTGATGGGCCCCAGAGTCATCCCGATTACTTCATCATCTTCTTAAAAAGATCGAAAAATTCCCTTACTGTTGGTTTTTTTCCCCTTTTTTTTTTTTTCCCCTTTCTTTTCTCCTACTTGGCAAATGTGGCTTGTTTCCTGTGTTTTCAGTTGAACTGAAATTAATATAGCTTTAAAAAGAGTGTTTGTGGGGAGAATTGTTCTGGCAGTTTCTTATAAGAATGCTTTGTTTTTGTAGTAGGGCTGTTGATGTTTTTATAAAATTGGGGGCTGGATCTTTAGCGGATTTAAACTTATGTTCCTACTAGTTGAGGAATTGGTCTTGGAACAGTCACAGGTGGAAGCTTTAAAAACAAAGGTTTTGGTGCTCTAGCTACTGTTATTGACAGCTAATAATTTTCCTTATGTCAACTGAAAGTTGATCTGTTTTTTATAGTTAGGGATCCCTTGTGCATTCCTTAATGTGAAATGGTTGCTTGCAATAGCAGTAGATTGGTCACCAACTGCTACTGAAGTAGAATAGAACGTTACATTTTGTGGGTTTCCTCCTGCTTAGTTGCTTGCTTTAGCAACCAGAACTTATGTAAAAAAGAAGGGGGGGGGGGGGGGGATGAAAGTTGTTTGTTACCAGTTAAATTTTGAGTTCCAAACCTATTCATCTGGTAGTAGCCAGACCATAGGGTATTTCCATGAATCTAATGGAAAAGTTCATTACATTGTCTGTCTTTACTGATGATGCTGTGTGGTTGGTTGTGGTGGGTTTTTTTCCTTTTTTTTTTCGTGCCCCCACTTGGATATCTTCTGCTTTTTTTCTTATTCCCTTAAACTGATGTCAGCTGTGTTGGAGTCCTGTGAAAATTATTAGATATGTTTACAATAATGGTAATCTCAATATCTTGTATTTTAGGATCCAACAAGAGTAGAGAAGACAGCAAATTACCTAAGATGTGAGAAGTCCTTCCTTAGCAAAATAAAACCTTGTTTTCAAAATGGACCGAAGTAAGCGGAATTCAATAGCAGGATTTCCACCACGCTTGGAGCGCGCTGAAGACTTTGATGGTGGTGCTGGAGGAGAAGGGACTGCATCCCAGATAGGAAGAGTTTGTACCTCTTCATACAGAGCCCTGATAAGTGCCTTTTCCAGACTTACTCGTCTCGATGACTTCACATGTGAGAAAATTGGCTCTGGTTTCTTCTCTGAGGTGTTCAAGGTGTGTGTTTAGTTCTTTCCTCTCCGTGTTGATTGCTTCATGTTTGGTGCTGAGAATGTACAAGACTTCAGCAGAAGTACTTTTCACTGAAGTCGACTGTTTGTTCCTATATTTGCTTTACTCAGGATGAGTGAGTGATGAAGAGCTTGCAGGTCTTAAATATTTCCTCTGTCACCCTTCCAGCAGTTTTTTATCACTTGTAATTTATTTGGGGAGGTGCAGAGGCTATTTGGGAGAAACAGTGAAAGCTAAAAAAAAATAAAAATTGGTTTATCTTTTGGTCTCTGCCATGTATTTTTGCATTCATGTGGTGTATTAAGCATCAATGGCTACTGGTTCTCTCATATGTAAGCGTGAATGTGTTTAATTTAGCTATTGTATTAGTTTTGTGGGATTGTACTCATTCCTTTGGTAGTCTTTGCCTCCCAACACTAGATGCGTGTGTTAGGAGATCTACACATGATTACTGAATTTGAAACCACAAAATTTATTGCACTGAAGTTACGATACAATTAGTTGCTCTTCTCTTTTTCCTTTGCTGCTTGTTATGCCATGCCTCTAACGCAAATAATCAGAGATTGGTTTGAAGTAAACAGTATGAATGAGAAAATCTGATGTTGTCAGTGACTTGCTGCTATGAAGCTGGGAAGTGGGTAAGGTCTTTGTAAAGCAATTTGTGAAACCATACAGGCAACCTCAATTTTGTAGTTCTGGTGATATTTCTGCTGTTCTGGCTGTTCTGACTGTTCTGGTAGGGTTTATCGTAGAGGAGTAAGACATTGAGTTGACTCCCAGGCTTTCAGACATTGCAAAAATAATTTGTTTCCTTGTCCTAGTTCTTGACTTTAAATGAAGTCACCCTCCAAATTATTTCCATTTCAGTGAAATGTCAGAAAACTTTATCTCACAATATATTAAGTCCATTCCATGACACTTCATGTGGTCCTTTCTTGAAGAAGTTAAATCAAAAAGCCTCTTATCAAGCTTTATTGCTGTGAATAGGTATGTGAATTAGAAAATGAAAATTATCTTAATGTTGCTTTAATACCCAAAGGCATTCAGATCTCCATATATATCTCTTCTCTTGTGTAAAGGCAAGTCACTCAACAGAAGTTTTTTGTTTAGCTAGGTATATGGAATTAACTTCCACTAACACAAGTTTTTAATTCTTTCGAATGGGCAGACATGAAGAATTTTATTTGGGGTGTGTAGGAGACTTGGTACAGGGCACCTCTTTGTAAAGCCAGCTTGTATACCAACCAGAAAAAAGGGTTTGGTTTTGGTTTTTTGTTTCTTATTTTCTTGTTTGGAAAACTTTCTGTAGTGCATTTTGTAGCAACTGTTTTTGTATCTGGACGTTTCTTAATGTGAAATGAACTGATTTGTAAAGTTCTGTGTGCCACTAGAGCTCATCTTTACAGCTTTTATGGTGAAGCTGTTGTGAAGTGTGTAAGGATACCAATAGACTTGGGTCATCTCTAAGTAGCTGGGGAATAATGACCTTGGTTTGTTTGTGTGAATTTCAGAATTCATGTTTTGGAGTAGTTTTGTCTTAGGTTTAACTCAGTGTTACTGATTAGACATTGTGTCTTTTCCCATTCTGTAAATTCAGGATTTAGCCTTCTTTAATGCTTGGATTTTCCAGTGCTTACGTTATGAATTTATCCTATAGTGGTATTGCCTATCGTATTTATGTTGGGATTTCAAAAAGTTTTGTAGTCAAATAGCTACATACTTTGTGAACAGACTTACTAGGTGGAATAGCTATAATATTCTACCATGCCTTGGTGAGCAACATCATGGAGAAGCACCCTGAGGCAAGGTGCTTCTATAGCCAGCAGAAAGGTATGGTATTAATGATCATTAGGAAAGAAAAGTAGGTGGGGGAAAAAACTGACTAAAAGTAAAGGTAAATTTCCAGCACTCATAGTAATTGATTTAAGAATATCTTATTTTAAGAGAGCACTTGGTTTAGTCAGGTAATGACATACAGAGGTAAACATCTGTTTGAGAACTTATGTTGATTGAGAGAAATCCGTGATATCCAGTTTACCTTCCTGTGCATAAATAAGTCTGCTAACTCTTTAAAAACCTTCCCCTGCCATTCCCCCTTTCAGTAAGCTAAACTAGACATCACGTGGTGTCAGTCTGCAATCAGTGGCATTACTCTTAAGAGAGCGATGGTAGTAGCCTGAGTATCTAGTGTCTGTTTTCCCAGAAACAACCACAGACCTCCTGCAGGGAGACAAGGAGTGATAAAGCCTTTTCTTTCACATCAGTTTCAAACAAGGTCTCACTTCAGTTTTGGCACAAAGGGGTGAGAATGCATTATGACCTTATCTTAGATGCAGTTCCATACCCAATTTAAGCAGGTTTCTGTTCTGGTAGTTTATCAGCCTGACCACCTCTGTCATTAATCCTACTGTGCTGATGATCAGATTTCATGCAAGAACCTTGATGTGCTTCCAGGAAGGAGAGCCTCATGGTTTGACACAGTTAAAGTTCAGTCTGATTTGCAGACTCCCAGCTAAATGATTGAACTTGAGAAAAATCCAGGATAGTCTTGAACTTGAGAAAAATCCAGGATAGTCTTGAACTCGAGATAGTTCTAGACTTACTACATAAGTAACTTTACAAGACCAATGAAGCCTTCCCTTTTAAATTAGCAAAGGTGTTTCAAAAAACCTCATGTCACGAGAGCTTTTTCAGTTACGTATTTGTCTATTGTTTTGTGAGTATTATACATTGGGTTCACTCAAGTGATTTAGCAAAGAACCCTTGGACTGTTTTGAGCATTTGGGATTTTTGTTTTGCTATGTAACTGACATTTGATTTCAATGGTTTCTTCCCCTCCAACCTTTTCTGTGGAAACTCCTTTTGTAATACAGTGGATAGAAGTTGCCTTCTCTTGACTTGGGAATAGGAGTGCATTACAGATTAGATGTATATATTAATGGTCATATGTGCTATGAATGATCTTTTAGCATTTCTAGTGCACCTCTATTCATACACAAATTAAACTTTGTGGTTTATTCAGCATAAAATATTAAACTAGCATTTTGATTTTGTTAGCCATCACTATAACACTTCAAACTCACATTCACCTGAGTATTAAGTATTATAGAAACTAGCTTAGAAAAACTGAACCTAGTTAAACTATTAGCAGTCTAGTTTGAAGCAGCTGATTGACTAGTGCCTGTTCTAATTTTCAGCAGCAAGTGCAGCACACTGAGGTTTGCTTTTAAGATTGAGGTAGGCAAAGACTGTTTATGTAAATGAACAATGCCCAGCCATGATCCCAAACCTTTAAATTCCTAGCTGGGAAGACCAGTAAGGGGTGATGAAGCTATAAGTAATTGTGGGGAAGATAAGCATCACACTGAAACTAAATACTTTATTAGGAAATGGATACTATTAATTATAAAATGTGTGTGTTGGAACAGCAGTCAGACTAAAATCCAGGATCTTTTTCTATTCAAATATACCTTCAGGTTCAAAGCCAGTACTAAATATTCAAGTTGCTGTAAAATTCCTTTGGGTGTTCTTGTTGGCTCTGCATTCTGTAGCTGAACTTTTGAGAGAGACTGGAAATACTTCAGCACTTTGGCTGAATGTTAAAAATGGACTTTTTGCAGTTTATTATTCATGTATACATGAAAACAGGGATCATTGGTCCAATATAGAATTGTGCAAGTTCAGTCTCCTGTGTGTTTGTATGTTGGGAAGGTCATGTCGCTGTACAGGTGTGGTCACTGGGGAATTTGAGGGTTTTGACTGTTGAGGAATGGTGAAGTCTTTTGACAGCCAGGGAAGAATTCATAGTTTTGTCTTGGGCAATTCTGGATGCTAAAATAGATGTTTCAGGGCTGACAGTTCTTCTGCTGTTTTAAATATGCCTAGCCATCTAATTAGCATTACCATCAGAAGATTAATTCAAGAGGAGGAAAACAATTTGTCTGGGTCACTCCCATTAGTTCTGTAGTGCAGGGGACACCTCACTGCCATTGTAATAATGGGCTTAACTGTTGAAAGCTCCCCCCTCCCCAACAGCTAGAGAGTTGACATATGTATAACAGGGAGAAGAATAACTTCTATTTGTCAGGGAACATGCTCTGACAAAACTGCTAAAGCTAGTGCAGCCTTCCAAAGATTATCTTTGGGACAGGCAGAGATCAAATTTGAAGACAGAACTCACGTCAACAGGGCCACAGTCTTGACCACCTTGAATTGTGCTTTTAACCTTGTAGGAGTCAAGAGATTTACTAATCAAAATTAGTCATCAGAGAAAAAAATTCCATCTTATGAAATACTCTAAACAATATGTCAGTATAGTTTGTATCTTAAGCATACACGTGGGAAGGTTATTCATGTGAGCAGTGAAAAAGGTGCATACTTGGAAAAAAAAATCAGTTAGTGAAATACTTGTTTAATGGTGCATGGGCAAAGATGAGCCTATGAATATAAGATGTATAAGACATAATGCAAAATAAACTGCCTTTTATAGCCAAAATACTAAGCAGCTGAGCATGGGTGCCTCCAAAGAAAAATTTTGAGATGGAAATCAGCCCTCCCATTTCAGCATACTTACTAACAGCACCAAGCACTAAGTACTCAGTTTATGATCCCCTATAACTTGAGATCCTTTCTGCAGAACTTCTGGCTAGACAGTTTTCCTGTTTTCGCACTTGTGCAGCAAATATTTTTTTTAATTCTAATCCTGCCTCAGAAGTGCTTGGCCCTCCTTCACTCCTTGGTTTGACTTCAGGCAGATTCCTCCAGAGTCCTACATGATAATCTTACCAGTTTACCTGTGAACCACTAGCTACTCCTTGATTATGGTTTTACATTGCTACTTTATAGTAGTTCCTTCTAGATCACATTTGTCTGGCTTATTAAGATGTCTTGTAAGATGCATCAAAGCCATATGAAAAACGAGATACGATGTGCTGATATGACATGGATACCCATGAGAACAAATGCAGGAAATAGGTCACTGCTATTCTGTGATGTATGGACTCCATAGCCTATGAAACTAGCACTATACAGGTGTGAGGCCTAGTCAGAAAACAGAGGGCAGTGTACTTTGGTTGACTTAACAAGAGGGGTGGTGGGTGCATATGGGTCAGTATCCTCAGGATATTCATGCTGTATGTGCTTATGGTGTAAGGCCTCCTGTCTGAATACCCTGGAATGATGGTCCTCAATTCATCAATTAGTTGCTAGTCTTTATTTTGTATGGTCAAATTTATGTGCTCTGAGTTTCAAAAGTGCTGACTGATCAGGGAAGGTGCATCTGTCTAAATACATACCTTGTGCCTGAGGTTAGGATCCTGTTTCTCGTATTTATTTAATGTCTTCAAGATGCCTTAAAGATAAGCAGCATCCAGCTGTCTAATGTGAAAGGAGAAACAGGGCTGATGTGGAGCTGTGCTTAGGGGTAGTGTGAAGAACACATATATAATTCTTTTTTATCAAATACTTGTAATGTATTTAGGATAAAACTGGTAGTTCTGTTACCTCTAATGTACGCTATCTAGTATCTTTTATGTTTTGTATCGTTTATGATACTATGTCTCTCGGGCACATTGTCATGCTGGTGGGATTGGTCTCTGGAACATCTGTGGTAGATCTGAGAGATACTACTGACCTAGCTTTCCCAAAGTGACTCATTGAGAGCAATTTTTTTTTTTTGTGCTTTATGACTTTATTACCATTCTGCTTGATTAACATCTTTCTCTGTGTTTGTTTATAATTTTGCAGGCCTTGAGGAGTCCAGTGCAGAAATGTTTGATGTCGTTTTCTTCTTTTGGCCTCTGACCTAGGTTTGACAGAACTTGCTAACTAGAATAAAGAGTGCAGAGTAAGCAACTGTACAATAGAGTGAGGGACTAACTCATAGGACTTCGGACACAAAGTTATGAGAATAGACAGGTCACCTGACAAAAAAAAAAGTATGTGTCTTGGTTGTCATGAATATCTATTTTCATGTTATACTTTGCCCATTATGTCTCATGGTTAAACTATATGTTTAAAAATAAAGGCATTATGGACTTCTCAAACAGTTAAGGCTTGGAAGAGTTATTAGGTCATCCACACACACCCTGCCACATTATGTTTTACCAGTAACTGGTATTTTGTCTACAGCATATATTGATACCACATACAACACAGGTATACCCTCACACCCCCCCCCACACCCCCCCCCCCTTGTTGGTTCTTTAATTCAGTTCTGAACTGAAGACCTCAAAGACAGTAGCATGGATTCCAGTGCTCAGTGTGTATCCCACTGTTGTAAATTTGTACCTAACTTGAACTCTCTGGACATGCTAGTCCATGCAGTTATTCTTTGTATCGTTTTGGCTGGGCCAGTGTCTTTTTAGTACCTCTTCTTTACTCCCTATAAAACTTGATGTACATTATCAAGTTAGGTTTTGACCCTTTTGGTGTGTTAAGTAGTCCCAATTTCTGTCTTCTTTCCTGTCCCACGCTGCCTCTGGAAATGACCTAGTTCTTGCAATACAGGTTTAAGTCTTTCCAGCATTTTCTCCATCATCTTTGTCTTTTTAAAGCGGACATCCTAACTCAGAATGCCCTAGTTTTGTTCTAACAGTGACATGTAAAAACTATCCTTTTGCTTTGTGTCACACTCTCTTATAACGCACACCACTTGTTATCATAGCACATTAGCACCTTATGTTTAATGGGTATGGGTCTCCTGTTCTGTAGCCTTCAATCCTTGTTCATAGTGAAGTTTTTCCTTTGGATCTGTTAATTTTTGCTCAGATGGATGTAAGAAATGAATTGGCCTTCACTGCTCTAGTGAAATAACATAGACAGGGTAATGCTACAAAATTCGAAGTTTCAAAATTTTCTGAGTGGCAACTTCCATCATTGAGCTGGAAGTGAATGCAGAATATTCAGTAACAGGAGGCCTAGCTCAGTTCCTCTGGAAGCTCATTAAAAGACTTCCCTATCTTATGCTGCTTTGTCATGTACAAGTGTATCTTGAGCTATCGTTAGCCAGTCTTTAATCTAGTTGTAGTGGGTTGTGGCATGAAGTCACATGTCTTACTGAAGTTTGTGTGTTCATGTATGTATATTGCTATTGTAAAACACTTATACAATTAGCTTAATAAATCTTGTCACCTAATTTTAAAATTAATGTAAAGCTAGGAAGGGATATTATGAGAACTACTACAGTATCCTTAGGTGAGCCAGGCTTAAGTATATGTGTTCTCTTGGCAGCTATTTTAGGCTTGTCCTTTAAACTTCCATTATAGAAGATTCTAGAACTTCCTTTGGTGTATCCAGGGCATATTTTACTATTATTATTTTTTTTAACTATCCTTTTATAGCTAAAACTTCCCAGTTTGAGTTGTTTCTACAGCTGGTCCTGTCTGTTTGCTTAGTGACTCTACTAGCAACTCATTACTGACAGAGGGTTCAGTTTTCCTGTGGCATTTAGTGATATATCATGTCAACGGAGGCCTTCTTCCAAGAGTAAAATGTCTTGTGAGTATGTGGAAGGAGGGAAGGAGATATCTGAGTAGTTTTATAAATGAGCATGCAGAGAAGGGAATGCCAATTCAGATTAAAAGGAGGGGATGACTGCAAAAAGGAACATGGAAAAGGTGCAGAAAAAGGGGCAAGTGAATATGAATTCAAGGAAAGGGAGCTGCTGCTTGGTTTTCAGCCCATGCTCAGCAAAATCCCACTGGAGAGGGTGTTGGAAACCAGTGGCTCAGAGTTTGTAGACTGCACTTTCCAGAACTGGGATCTTTATTAACTTGGGTTTTGACAGATAAGCAGGCACTGCAATATTTGAATTGTCAATGTGTTTTAAATGTAAATGTGAGTCTGTGCATTATTGCCAGTCTTTGCAGGATGGCCAAGAGTAGAACTGGTGTAGAGCTCATTCCTGCGGGACAAGGCCCCAGCACACTTCCAGGATTCTACAAGCAAGTTCTTACTGTCTCCTCTCTGTGCACCTGTTTACCACAGAAATGGGATGTCGCCCTTCAGGACTGTCAAACCAATACCTTCCCCCCTGAATCCTTCTAAGGAGGAAGGGGTTAAATGTCAGCGTAAATCAAGAGATTCTGGGCATTCCGACTGGAGACAAACTTTTCTTAATCCTAACATAACCTTTTAATTATTATTTCAAAACTCTCAGCATAAACACTGACAACAGGAAAAAGTTCCTTTCATTGTTAATACCAAAATAAGATTAATTTGGCTCTTAGTACAACTCTGGCTTTTGCTTCTGAACAGTTTCACTGCTTTGTCACCAGACTTTAGGCCAACATTACATTCTTCAAGGTGACATCAATATCTCCATAAAATGACTTAATTGGGCAGAATGCTTGTGTGTTTTTCATGTAGAGGAAGATGGGAGAACTAATTTTGTGTAGCTGTTTTTCTTTATGGTAGGTGTTGTATATGAGATTTAGTGTTGCTGGAACCATAGCTTGGTTAACACAGTGCGTGTATGAACTTGTATCATGTCCCCAGACTTACAGTGCAGTAACAAGAGTCTTCCTCTTGTCATTAGTAGTGTACTGGAGATAATTGCACTTATTTTTTTCCTGGAAACTAATTCTTGCCCAGTAGGCATAATTGCTTTCTGCAAGTTTTGCTTACATCAAGCTTTGGCATATTTATTACTGTTTAGGCCTTCCTACCACACTGTACATCTTTATGTGTTTTTCTTTGCTTTATAGATTTGTGGAGTCAAAAGCATAGGGTTGAAAAAGACTTCATGTCATCTTGCTCTTCATCCTTTTGTCCCAGGGCAAAAGCAGCTCTATCTGTCGTTCTTTGTGGACATCTTAACCTAGTCTTTAAAACTGATAGTAGAGATTACTGCAGTGGAAGATACTAACTCCCAGGTATCTCTGAAGAATCAATTTTACTGAGCAAGGGGGAGGAGTGGTTGCATCATAAGCCACACTGAAAAACCTCCAGCAGTAGATTAGGCTACTCTGACTTCCTGTGAAGATGATGTGCATGAACAGCCCCTTCATCTGGTTGAGCTGGGAGGGCAGAAGCTCATGGTAGAGGGATGGTAAAAACTTACTGAAGAAGTGAGAAAGCATCTGGAATATTCGCTTTCCATCATCTATGTATCTTTCCATCATCTCATACCTTCTCTATTTAGAATGATTGCCATTTTGTCTTAAGGAACGAAATAGTAACACTGTCGATTTAGAAATTTGAAGTACAACAAAAATACCTTTCTGCATGATTCATAAGGAAGTATTTCTGCTGTTCAGGTTAAAAATATTCTGAAGCCAGCACTGAAGTAGAAGTCAGCTGATAATGTGAAATTTCACAGGAAACCTCAAATCTATCTCATGCTTTTTCTTTGTCCTTACTGCTTCTGTTTCAAAGTTGTCCCATTTTCTAGTGTGTTGTTTTGAACATTCAGTGTAAGGTTTGCACTAGGAAAGGATCCTCTTCGATTGCCTCTGGAATTAGCAGCCTGATCAGGGGCCTGAACAAATGTAGGTGTTCTTCAAAAACTTTGTAAAATATTAGAGGTGAGATCATACAGTAACCTTAATATTTGTAGGACTATTTGATAGGCTTAAAAGGTAGTTTATTTTACTTCCCTATGAAGCATTTGTAGGAAACTTTCTAGTTGTATGTATTAAATACTTTTTCAGCATTGGATATTTGACTTTTCTAAAGCTGGATAACTGTAACACTTGGTGTCAAAATATGGGGAAAAATAAAGATTGGTTTAATAACTAGAAAAGTGATCAGTGAATTACTTCAGTCTTAACGTGTTTGGTGTATAAAAACAATGTCATTACAGTGCATAAACAGTCTTAAAATGAGAAAGTAGTTGTTTGAAGGTGCTCTTCAGTGTAGTGAAAAAAAGGCATAATAAGGCCTAATGGCTAGAAGCTGTAATAAGAAGTGTGTTTATTTTTAAAAATTAAATGGCTGTGGGAACAGCCTCATCAACCAGAAATTATCTTTTCTCTCCTGTTGGTTCGTTGATCATATTTGTAGCCATCTTGTTTTTTTTTTAAAATGTTCTTGATTAGGCTTGGCAAGGTGTTGAGAAACTTACAGCTACCAACAGTTTAAGGCCACCAATTTTGGAAACTAATGGTCTAGACAATTGGATTTTTGTTTTTTTGTTTGTTTGGTTGTTTTTTTTTTTTTTTTTACTGAAGTGTTTGGGTTTTTTCTCCTTGAGATTGGTGTTGCTACATCAGGGAAAATGAGATACTTCAGGCTCTGATTATGACATACAGTGGCAGAAGAAGTCCTCGTATGTTGGAAAACGAGTAGGGAATGAGTAAGTGGATTATTCTACATATTGGTTATGAGGATCTAATATTTGGTCTTGTAGGCATGGGGAATATACCTTGTGACTGAGAAGTGACACCCATTTGAGCAGTGGGTGTCTTCCCTCACTCAGGTGTGGTGCATTGTTCCTTTTCTGAATTTCATTCTGTCGCAGTGGGATAGAGCCATTGCACTTGTCAGTGCTTTCCCTGTGTGATGTGATGCCTGTTTAAAGACAGCAAATCTTGTCCACACATGCCTTTTGGTCTCACTTCAATGGGATTCAATTTTAAGCTGAAAATCTTCCCCTACTGACTAGTAGAGCAAACTCTTTCACCTTGCTGAGGATGACAGAAGCAAGGTATTTGAGGCTTAAGGTCTCTTATGTGAATTTACAGTGTTAAAACACGCCACTAATTGTTTGCTTGGGAATACAGTCACTCTGTGTATTATATAAACTGGCCAAGAAGGCTAGAATAACTTTGAAACTTCATTTCAAGCTCTTGAGTTATATTAGCTAGGTGGTTCTCATTAGTCTCTTTCTACTCTGGTGCTTGTCAGGAGTAGGAAGAAGTACCATTCTGGAGCTGAGATGAGGCATAAATCCTGAAGATGCTGGTGCTTTCTTACTCAAAGTAGAAGTCTTATAAGTTTGGTTTGTCTCACACTGATGTGTGAAGTATCAGCCTTTTGGAACCCTTCTACCAACTGCTAAGATGATTTGTATGGTAACCACTAAACCAGACAGTTGTCTTCCTCTTCCTAATGATTTTTTGGTTATTGAGGTGCCAAGTCACTGTCATCCTAGTCCTTGTCACTTAATTAGCCAATGCTTTTTATAGGGCTTAGGCTGTGGGGAGAAGTAGTAATAAATAGGCCTTACTCCAACAGATCATTAATACAGGAATTAAAAACCTCATCTGTGTTATTATTCTTTATGGATTGTATAATCAGGGCAAAATACTCATTTCATCCCTACTCATGAGTATCATTAAAATTCAGAATTACCTGACTTGCAGGGCACTCTTACATTTAGCAGAACTGAGAATGCTTTGAAATACAAAGTAGAATGGAGGGCTAGTTCACATTTGTTATCTGAAATAAGTTCTGATTTTTATTTATTTATTTTCTGGCTAGAAGTCTTAAGATGTGTGTGTTGTAATCACCTTATGACATCAGCTGAGGAAACACTGGGAGTGACTCAAAAGCTGTCACCAGGTAGCAGGTCTAATGAAAGCCTTGCCTTTTGCAGTGGTGTTGAAAAATTTTAAGAAAATTTTCAAAATCATATTTCTGTAATACTTTTTCCTACAGTCCTACTCTGCATTACTACAAGTAAAGTCTAAAAACTATACTAAGTGAAGCAAATTAAAAAATGGGGGAAAGAGTTTTGCTTATATTACATTTCACTTTCTCTGGTTTGGTCAGCCAGCTTCTCTGCTGAAGAAAGAAATCTCTGGAAAATATGGCAGAACTGTCGTTATACACTGAAAGTGATGGATTTTTTTCTTTAGTAAAAAGCCAGAACAAAAATCACTGAAACCAACTTGATGCTAAAAGAATACTCAGTCAAAAAAATGAATGTAAATTAATGTAAAGTTGTCCATTTTGAAATGTACTTATCATCTGTTTGGAATCCTGGCCTCTTCTAACTCTTGTTGAGCAGCTGGTATGTTGAATGTCTGAGGTAAGTCTTTGCTGTCCTCACAACTAGAGAGAATGCTCACAAATTCTGTCAACAATAAGAAAGGCTCTGATACTGTAACAAGTGGGACCTTGCAATAAGAGATAACCCCCTGGTTGGATTTTGCGTTTAGTACAGTGATTTCTGTAGTTCAGAGTCCTTTGGGCCTTTGATTTTTCTTCAGGAAGAAAAGTTGTGCTAATCTGAGTATCATTGCGCAGTTTCCCGGGGCAAAGCAGGTGGCAAGATTCCCTTGGCATAGAAATGTTTGTGTGCTTTTTGTCTTGTTTTCCATAATAATTTCTCAAGCACAGTTAAATGATCTGCTTAGTTTTCTGTTCTGGATGGAGATGTGCTGGGTTGGCAGCTCTGGGATTTTCTGCATTTTGCCAGCTGGCAAACATGCACATTTGTGTAAGCTCATTCATAGCTGATACTGAGAGACAGGTGCTGATTTACTGTTCTTCAAATAACTGTGCTGGCGTATGTCCAGTATTGACAGGACTGCGCCTAGAGAACAAGAGTGCATCACTTAAGATCATTGTGACACGCCTCTCTGAACACTTATTTACTGGTATTGGGGGGGGGAGTTAAATATATTTCAGTGATGGATTTCACTGCCTATGTCTGGAGAATGTGTGTGTGACAGTAATATACGTGTGTGTTACTGACTAATATGAAATCTAAAGAATGAGAAGTGCAAATTATTATTGATGGCAGTAACAGAAAAGAGACATTGTTTACAGTCTCAGATCTATAGGGAATGCTTCCTCATAGCCCCTTGATAGCCATTGGTAATGAATAGAGAAAGGAACTCCAAAACCTGTATGATGTGGCTTCTGTTAGTCTTTACTGCTTCAGTTGTTGGGAATTCTGCATGCAAGTGATCCAAAACATTGTGTTCCCAGTAGCTGCTGAGGCCATATCCAAATTATATGGAGTCACTTCTCCTGTCTGTGTGAGCTCCCTGTGTCTGGGAGTTGCCATGGCTGCTGACCCGATCTCGCTGTGCTTGTCACTGCCTGAGAGTGTTTCGGGGTGGCTGCATGGCCCTTCGTGCTGGGCAGCAGCAGTAGGCACGGCTCTGCACGGGTGGAGCCTTCTGTTTGATAGCCTTGTTGGATTAGGGGTTGAGGAGAGGACAGAGCTATGAAACATCCGCTGGAGTAATCGATACTGAGACAGCATTGCTTTGTTAACTAATCCGTAGCTGACAATATGTCTAACACTGAGTCACTAATGACAGTTTGTAACTTTCACATCAGCTGCCTGCAATTAAGTCCTGCAAATCCAGTTCTTGTGCTTCCTAGCCTTTACTGACAATGATGAGATACATAAGAAATTGCATGGTATACTTAATTAGCTGCTTTTTTGCTAGGAGAGCTTAATTCTCAAGAGGAACAGTTCCATGAAGGCTTAAATAACAAGAAACTACTTAGAACTTTTGGTTTTGGCTATAGCTTGAAAGTTATTAAATGTAGCAATTTATCAAACCTTAAGTATCCTCAAGTAAGCAAAATGTAGCTCCTTTAAACTCCCTGCTCTCTTCTTACTTGTGGTTGTGGTCAAGTCCTAGTGCTGTAATTGTGATTATAGTAGCAATAGTTGTATGCCAGCAGGCTCTGTTCTGAAATGTGAGATTGACTTCCTTACTCACGCATGGTAACATTTATTTGCAAGATTTATAAAGGAAATGCAAGGAAGTTATTTCTGCCCAAAATAAAACTTTCTCTCAAGGTTCCCGTACAGATTTTGGAAACAAACCCAACGAATGTGTTAGATGAATAGCAATGATTACATCATTGGTATAGTGGGGGGACTGCATGCTCAGTACCAGACTATTAATATACTGTAAAAGACTGAAGGTGCAATTATATGTCAGGAGAACTCAGCCTGAAGTGTTTTTTTTTTTCTTCTAAAGCATCTGCAGATTATGTAAATACCATCATTTTTCATACAGGATAAACCCATAGTAACACAGGAAATATTTAACCGTAAGTATTAAAAATTAAATAGGAAAATATGGACACAGATACAGTATCTGATTATGTATTATCTTTGGATATTACAGTAGTCATTTATAGATACAGTTAAAGAGGGAATGAAAGTGAAGTAGCATGCCCAGTGCTGTTCAGTGAGCTGATGATAGCTCATGATGATAGCTAACATTAAAAATGAAGAATAAGCTCTTAGTTCTGTACTTGAAACTCAGTATTTCTTTTTCTTTCCTGATTATGACATTAGACTCAGCTATGAAGTACATAGTTGAGCTATATACTGAGGTTGTGGTATAAGAATGCTCTTCTGCATTTTCTTGCCTAGTACTTAAGAGGTGGGTCCATGTTCCTTCTCCTGGATTGCAAAGGGAAATTTATATAGTTACATTCTGCTGAACTGGCTACAAAATCAGTCAACTTCCCCATCCGGGCTGTGCCTGTTTATATCTCATCTCAAACTGTGGAACAATAGTCCTCTTGATTAATTTGTGCTTTCTCTCAAAATAAGACCGTAGTCTCTTTTTGCCTTTATGATTTGATAAAGTTAACGGCAGAGAGATATGCACAGATTCCTATTGTTTAAAATAAGTGAATGCTGTATTTTGGGCCCTGGTTCTACATTACAGGGGGCAATGAAGAAAAACAAAATACAAAAGAAAAATTGAGGGGTTTTTGGCACACACAAATGGATTTGCAAACTTTGCTGAACTGGTGATGCTAGAAGTTACTAAAGTTATCGAAGTAGGATGTTTGATGACAAATACCAAGCCTTTGTACTGGTAAAGGCTCCAACTTTTTTCTGAGTATTTCTCACAACTGTTTTTAGTAATAGAAATTAGTGGAGTCACAATTACTGTTGGGCTTTTAAAACATTTTGGGTTTTGTTTTGTGCCTAGTTTCTGTACATCGTCTGAACCTGTGCTAGAGCTCTTGTAACACATGCTGACTAGTTTTGTTTGGCAAAATTTTGTTACACTTGGCAGACTTCTCTCTTGCTGCAAGAAGTTAGAGTATAGTGACATTATATTCTACTACTATGAAAACAACCACAACCCAATCTGACTCCCTAGGATCAACATAGCAGCTTAATATTATCTGGACTGATGTATTTCTTTAAGCTTCTATTTGTCACTACAAATTTTCCTAGTGACGTGAGATTTTTGACTTGATATAGGCATCACTACTATGAACATGTGTATCTGACTGTGGGTACGTTTTAATATTTAGAAAAACATTTGAGATTCCAGTTTTACAAACAGTGTGATCTGAGCTGAAGAACATGTTTGTCTTCTCAATTAAAGGGAGCTTTCTTCAATCAAACCTAGAGTTTGGGCATTCTTTTAATACATTCATCCTCAAACCATGAATATATGTCCATATGAGCATGATGACTTGATGGTTTGACTGTGGCACTTGAATAAAATGCAGTGAACCCTAACTATTTTTTAAAGATTCCTTCTGCTGTCACAGCAAGGAAGTAGGCTGTTTTTGAGAGAGGTCTTGCATCAGAGCCAAATGCTTGTCTGCTTCAGGACTGTTTCCCTGTCGTTTAGCAGGAAGTCCTATGATGCAGCCTTTTCTCTTTAACAATAATAATTTTTATCATCTCATGTGTCTCACTAGCTTTATTGTGGACTCAGTCACTCAAAGTTATACTATATAGCATAGTTAGTGCAAACAGCATAGGAAGGTAACTAAGGTAATGTCTTGATCTTTTGTCATTGCAAGAGAAGATACTCGCAAATCAGGTGAAGACACAGATTGTTACAGAAGAGAGATTGATAGAAGGCGGCATAGATAAGTAAAAAGCTATTTGACCTTTGCTGTATATGACACTAACATGAAGGCTGCAGGCTGAATGCAGAGGAAATATTTGAATTGGTGAGTGTAAGGTTGGTGAGCCAGTATAAGTAAAAATATGTGCAGCATTTTTGTGGATAATACAGTGAGCTCAGAAACAGGAAGCAAACTCAGGAAAGGTCATATATTTGGACTAGAGAGGGCTGCTTTTAAAATGGTACTTTGGACACATGTCAGGCAAGGTGAAGGTGAAATGGCTAGATGAAGACTGAGGTGTGTAAAAGAATGAAGAAAGAATTGGTGTGGGTGCTAGTGCTAGAAGGGCAACATGATTTTATGTAGTAGCGGTGTAAGTAAAGATCTGTAAGTGTAATTAAGCAGTGAGGCTGGATACCAGAACAGGGGAAGGTAAGGAAAAACTGGAAAGCAATTAAATGCAGTTTTGGAAGAGAATAGTGACAAAAGACCTCCAGCTATATAGTGATGATTTGGAAAATAATGAAAATGCAGTGAAAAACTACGGGCAAAGCTGAAAGCTGTATTGGCAGATTTAAAACATCAATATTAGGAAATGTTCTTCAGATGCTTATTCAAAGGCCAGCTGGAAAGGTACAGTTAATACAAATCAAAAAGGCCTTGTGAAAGATGAAATCAGGCTAGATTTTAGCTATTGCTTAAATTCTCCTCTCCTTCAGTCCAGGCAAAAAGTGGAGGTAATATGAATGTTTGGATTTTCAGAAAGCCCTGACATCTATATGATTTAGTAAATAATTATCTAAATGATATTTACAGTGTTTTTAGTTATAAAGAACCTTGTAGCTAAGCAGCAAGCTGAAAATTAAACCCACCAATTTTTGCAGGATGCTGCTTGTGTGAACTCAGTACAGCATTTATATAGCGACTAGTTCTTTTGAATGTAAGCCCTGCTCAATCACTATTATGAGATTTCCTACAAATATATTACTCTCTCTGTACCTGGATCCATGACTTCCTCTACTTCTCACTCTCTTCTAAAGGAAGGGGTAAGGTCCAGGATCAAAACATGGTTTGGAGACACAGTGAACAGGCAGGCCATGCAGCTAGCCATAGCCAGGTCAAAGTGCTGACAAAGTACTTTGAACCTAGAAGAATCAGAGTGCAAAGGGACAGTTTAACTGCCTGCCAGCAATAAAACAGGGAGGCAATATCTGGTTACTGTGACCTCGGAGATAGAGACACATAGGTAAGCAGACTGAGAAGTCAGAAGCATGTGCAAAGCAGCATGGGAAAGCAGCTGTAGGATTGTCAGAATATTTCTAAGCAGAGACATGATCATCCAGACATCGCTGAAAGGTTACTTGCTCTCATATGCAAGGAACCCTAATTAATAATAATGTCAACAGCTTTAAAAGCTTTACAGCAATCTGCAAGTTGCATCAGTGAAAGGTTTGAATTGCATGGGTGAATCCGTGTTTATGTTGAGTATACAGGCATATGCCTGAGGCAGACTACCTTGTAAACAAATGTTAAATTGGATCAGCAATATTTTCAAAATATTTACCAGTTTTGCTTCTGGAGCAGTCAGGTGATTGAAACATCACTTCCATGGTTTCATTACTCAGAGGTGGCCTGAAAGGAGATGAAGCATTAAAACTAAACAGTTTGGCAAGGTTTTGGCAAGGGATGCCAAAGTAGACCCAAATTTTGTCTAGGGTGTGACTGACGGGTAAGTGAGCACAGAGGGTAGTGTAACTGATAGCTCTATGTAGATGATCCGGAGCTTAACCAAGACCCTCAAGATAGGACCTGTCTGTTCCCTGTTGGCAGTCCATTCTTTCCACAGAAATACTGTTTGCCAGCAGTACTTCAGAGGAGAGAACACAATTAGCCTTATGTATATTCCAAGTGATTAGCATTGTGTTCTACAATATATAGTCTGGTATTTGATTTTATTCATAGTATTGGGTATTGTCTCTTGAGAAGATGCCCTCCCACCTCCAGTTCTGCTTCTTCCTCCTCGCTTAAAGAGCAGCTAGCAAGAGAGGGTCCCTGTTTCTCACCTCTCCTTTGGTTTGATTAGGTAATTTGCTGTTCTGTCAGATTCTGCAGGAATACATCCTTCAACATCAGAACAGTATACAGAAGTTCAAATAAAATTGCTGGCATTACCTTAGTGTCCCTTTGAAACAAAGCACAGTGCAGTGGCGGGTGCTGTTTAGAGACCAGTTATAGGGACAGAATATGCTATATATGCCAGAAATCTGAGCTATTTCCAAGCACGGGGAAAATGATTTTATAAAACGAATGAAAAAAAACCCCAGACTTCACCACAGAACCTTGTTCAGTCTATCAAGACTGAAAAGCCTGCAGAATATCCTTCTGAAATGGAGGATGAAAAATTTTGTCTTTGGAAAAATGGCTCAGTTTTCTCTGGAATGTGGAGTTAGTACTGTGGACAGTCAGACCTTTGAGAAGCAGTTGCTAATCTCTTCCTCTTGCGTATCAGACCTGAGAATCCGGGAAGCATGCAGGGGGACAGTGCCCCAAAAACTTACCCACCCTCTTTTCTGATGTTTCCCTAGCTCAAGAAGAGCGGTCAGAACAAGGAAAAGGCAAAGAACAAGGAAAAAGGTCCTATGGTAGATTCTACTTTTACCTCAGAGTTGAGGCAAAAGGACTTGAAATTTTGGCACAGAACTGAGTGAATTATAGAAATGGGCAGGAAATTAAGAGGTAGCTAGCAGAGTTAATGAAAAGGCAAATACTGTTTAAGACCACACTCCATCTGAGTTCCTGCTTACCTTCTACCTCTATTCATTCCCTGTTGGCAGACCTTGAGGCTTCTGTGTTAGTGGAAAGCTGATTTCTGAGGAAGTTCTGTTGAGAGCATCTCTCTGCCTGTAGGAGTTATGTTCCTTGAAATTCTTTCCTCTTCCCTGCAAACCCCAAATTACTCCACCGCAACACCCAAGATTCCTAACCCTCCTCCCGGAGGAAGTGTGCTGATTTAGCTGCTGTGTATAGATTCAAAGCTTTTAAATTGTCCTTTTTTCTTAATTTAAATTTGCATTGTTGGAACAAATCTTCCTTTCTTAAGTCTATGAAAGCATTTTTTAAATTTTTTTGTTTCTCAACCAAAGCATTACTGCTAATAAAACTAATGTATAACTAAAATATATGTTTGAAAAGTCTGTACATAGACATTGACCTCTCCAATTTATCTTGTTCATTCAAATTGGCTGGGTATGCAAAAGCCGCGTAAAATTAAAAATTAATGAAAGCACACAATAAACACAAGAAACCTGACAAGTAACAATAAACCTCATCAACTTAACATGCAATCATCCAGCTTAAAACCAATAAGCATGCCAAACAGGCGAGACAGGTTGTGTGCAGAAGGATTCTAGATTATCTTGTTATAATGTAGTAAAGCCGTAGTTCAACCAGTTTTATTTTAAACCCAGTATTGCCACTGAAAGGAGGAGTCCCATACTTATGAACTTGCTGTTTGTTTCTGCTCTCGGTGCTGGTTTCTGTATCCTTCTCCACCTCCTTTCTCTGATCCTGCTTGCACTGGGATTACTGGGTGACTGTGGGTGAGGCATTGGAGGAGCTCCTGTGCATGGGCCGGGGGGAAGCAGGAGAAAAAGCATCTGTGGGCTATTTTTCTTACTCAGTCCCTCAATGTTGTTTTACCACTTAACTGCCATGTTTCCAGTGCTACCCTATACTTCAAACTAGGACCTAGGACAGGAATAGGCAACTCAGAAGCGTTAAGCCAGACACACATCTGAAACATGAGACACCCTTTCCTCCCAGTACATCCCTGTGCTGAATTCATGGTGCTTTGTGTCTAGGTGAGAATATGTAGCTGAAATACGCCACTTGTTCTTGAAGATACAGTGTGCGAATAAACCTTGAAAATGGGTATCAATTGCTGCCTCAGACCTACCAGTGAGCCTCACCTCCAAAAAACATACCCAGCTTTCTTCTTAATCTGCTTATCGTGAGTTCAGCTGTTCTTTCTGTAACTCACATAGCACAGCTAAAGAAGCCTTTTATTGGAAAATTGTTGCATCACAGACTTTTCTAACCTTTTTCTAATCTCAGTAAACATGAATGAATTTGCCATGGTTGTAGTTCAGTGCTTTCAGAAGTACACATTTTCTTTTTATGGCCTGCAAGTACTGATGTAGGAAGAAAATAATGGGAACACAATTTCCATGAATACTACTGATATGCATGTGGAAACACTCAGCTGCAAGGAAATTCTAAGGCTTGGCAAATCTTGCACTATTGTGACAACTCCTTTCTGATAGTAGCACACATTTACATAACATTGGTCTGTTTGCTGGTGACAGATAGGCTAGTTTGAGAGTATCAAGTTAGAAATGGCCACAATCATGCATTTCTGACTGGGGAGGGTTACTCTGAATGGTGTGCTGGTTCTGTGCAGTTGCTAGAGAAATCCTCTTTTTCATGCTGACGCTCTGCAGCCACTGCTAACATCCCAGACTAGGTACCGTGTCCAGTAACCTCTCTGCTTTGCAGCAGGTGTTGGTATAAATGCTTTCTGTCCACTGAATGTATAATCTGGTTTGTGGTCTTGGTTCAGAAGTAAACATTGAATGCCTCTGAAATCTGCCCTGTAGCTGTAACCAGGGGGTCCCCTCATAACATGTTTTGTGGAACAATGACACCAACCACTGCAATGGGAAAAGAAGAGGGATATGGGTGGAACGAAGGCAGGTTTCATAGGTCTTGCAGTAGGAAACTATCTCCCTGGGCAAATAAGTGGCTTCCTTTACTTGTACTAAGAAGCTGATAATTTTTTTTTTTTCAACTTCTCAAGCTTTCTGTCATCACCAGTTTCAAGAGAAGAGCAAAATACCTTTTCACATTTGGATTGTATGCTGATAGAAAGTCATCTGTGTGAGAGACTACAGAAATCAGAGCATAGATAAAGTAATTTGTCATGAAGGATCTCCAAGTTGTACTACAACGTTACTGATTTTTCAATCTTGCATTTCATATCCTTACCGTTTTTTGTTTGCATCCTGTAGGTAAGGCACAGAACTTCAGACCAGGTCATGGCTTTGAAGATGAACACACTGAACAGCAACAGAGCAAACATGCTGAAAGAGGTTCAGCTTATGAATAGACTCTCACATCCAAACATCTTAAGGTATACTGGCTTTCTTCTGAATCGTATAGAGATAGGTTGTCTTTAGTAGAGCTTTCCTATTTCCTTTTTTTTTTTTATTATAGCTTTATCTGTTGTGAATGTATTAGGACCAGCTTTTAATTTAATGGAAGAAGGGGAGGAGGAAGAAAAAACTTGAGCAAATTGAAAATCCACATGATTTTGGTATCTGGAGTTTACCAGTAATGAGTAACTTATTTCAGAGAAAAACAAGTTTTCACATCATAAATTTCTGATGAATCAGTAAAATGGTATGAAGAGTGAAATTTGGCTTCTTTTCATGAATTTAAATTATTGCAAATTTAACACCATTCATATAAACAATGGTTACTAACCTCACAGATTAACAATGCAAAGTGCCATAGCTTCCTCATATTTTTAGGTCTGTTTTATAGTTTTTAGCATTTTCTTAGTGTAGTATTGCAAGGTGGGATAAGAGGGACTGAAGAAAAGGCACTAGAGTTGAACTGTTCTGATTTACCTGCTCTTGAAAGGAAAAAGGCAGTTCTTGTTTTGCAATAGATTTACTGGATGCAAATCCAGAATGTTTCAATGTTTATCTTCTTATTCCTTGAATCTTTTCAGTCTTGGTTACTGTTTTATGATGATGTGACACTGAATTAACATAATTAGCTGAAGATATAACATTAAGAAGTTTAAAGGTGCACCAAATAACCAATTCTCCTAAACTGCTGTTGCACAGCTGGGATCCATTCTGATAGTCTCAGGCAGTATAGCTCTTTCTGAAAAGTTTTGGAGACACGGTGAACTTTAAGTAACTTAATTTCCTTTTCTTCACTGGACTGTTAAATAGTACAGATGTAGTACTGATTCCTAAAATCCTTTATAACCAACTTTTCTCATCCTTGAAACCCTGGTTCAGTCTTCATCAACTGATGTGTAACATTATTATCTTGTTTTTTTCCTTCAGTATTTATGAGGAGACATATCAGAAGCATTTGGACTATCTGTAGGGAATATTCCATTAATTCATGCCTATTTTCTATTTTTTTTTCTTGAAACCCCCAAAACCTGTGAACTTAGAGAATTTTTACTCATAGTAAACTGTATTGGTTTTATCACAATATATTTATTCAAGTGTTGTAGTAATTTGTCTCTAATTAGAATTCATCGTCTGTTTTCTCTGATCCAAGGTGAGGTGAGTTCCCAGAAACTCCTCTGGCTCTTCTGTTTGTTTGTTGGTGGGTTTTGGGTTTTTTTTATTTTATTTTTTATTATGTTAGATATCTGGCTTTTTAGGTTTCAGGATCATTAATTGTTTCTTATATCTATCCACCACTTCCTTTCCCTCAGAATCCTTAGATAAGCAGAGTATGATCCTGGGGACTGATACAGCTGCTTTTTTAGTAAGGTTTGTGGCAAGAATAACTTCATGGGATTGGCATTGTCAGAATCATGAAGTCAGTATACTTTATCAGTTTCTTTATCAACTTGGTGTGGTTTGTAAATCTTATTTTAAAAAACATCTAGCTTTACAACTCTGTTCAAAATAAGGTATTTCATTTGGGCTGGGGTGAGGGAAAGTAGGAAAGGGATAGTTTCAGAGGCAAAAAGCATTCAGTTGCAGCTTAATGTAACCCTGTCCGCCCCCCCCGCCCCCCTTGAATGGAGTTACACAGGTGTTGCTGAGAACAAAAGTTATTGTGCTTAGTTCTGAGTAATTGCTGAAATTTAAATGCCTTATGATGTCTGAGAGATCATACCAATGATATACTGGTCCCCTCTGGCCTTTATAGCCTATGAATAATTTGAAGTCAGTGGTGTTGCACAGATGGTCCTGAAGAAAGAACAATAATGTATTGATTTATGCATGAAGGAGAAAAGGAATTCCATTTGGTCTCCCAGTTATTACACAGGATTGATAGAGAAATCTTTTATTCTGTGTGCTCAACTAAGCAGTTATAAGTGAATACATAAGAAATAAATGACTTAAATAGAAACGGTTTATCTTTGAATAAGTTGTTTTGAGGTTTCTTCAAAGAGAGTTGGTTCTCTGGTAAAAAATACTGCCTTTTTCTTATGTATTAGGTAAGTACCCTTGCTGCAGGGAGCAAGGACATTCCTACAGAAAATGCAAATGAGAAAACTGTATTTAGTTTTAGTTTATTCTTTTATCAAATAATAATAATCAATAAAAACTATTATTTTTCTTTCCATAGTGGATAACTTAGTGGTTTTGTGTGTTAGTTATGTGTCATTCTATTTTTGGTTTAAAATCACTTACTGCAGTGTTTCCAGTCCCTTTATGTCTGGGAGAAGATTTTGCCCTTTTTAAATGTTACCTGCCTATGTGTCTATATATACCTGTATATATACACACACATGCATGCAAACATCTATGTTTCAGAAACCTCTAAATCATTGCTGCTTCTACTACTGTTGTAAAAATTAGTCTAGGACCTATTTCCCACTTTAGAAACACATTAAAAATAATATTTGATAATAATTTGCTTTTATAGTAAAGTGGTGAGAGGTGAAAACGTGTTGTCAGGTAAGAGCTGCTGGAGTAGTATTACTGAGAGATCACTAGGAAAATGTTCTACAACAACGTGTTCCTGCTGAAACTTTTTCTGGGATTATTTTTGGAAATTTTAACCTTGGAAGAGGATCATTCACTTTAAATACTAATACAAGAAGTTCTAATGTATAACTTCCCCTTTCCAGACACTATGAGCTACCTCAGTTCGCTGTTAAATGTTATTTTCTTAACTTAATTTCTGTCCTTTGAAGCTCTTCCTCTATATTACTGAGTAAGCTGTTTTGTCACTAGCGTCAAGTTTAATTATTTATTGATTAGTCACTGGATCTCATCCACATGCCTTGAAGGCGTACTCTGATTTTATCTAATACGTACCTCTGAGCTTCTTCATCTTCTGTAAGCTTTAGGACTACCTGCTGTTAACTTACGCTGTAAACAAGTTACTTTCCTTAGTGCTGATCTGTTGTTTGCCAGTAAGGGTAATAGTGGATTCTTAGGCTAAAATGTTGAGATCATGTTGTGCAGTGGTTAATTGTAGCAGGTAGAGGGCTGCGAGGTGCTCTGATATCAAATGGTTTGTAAAATTATGAAACTGCATAGCTACTGGCTTTGCAGCACAAAATCTGCTCTCAGCCTATTTCAACATGTGCAGTTCAGTGAGTTAATGTTTCAGAAAGTGAATGTCAGGTTCAGCAATGATACATTTGTTTTAGTATGCTAGAGTCTTCCTAAATCTGGGTGCATGGTTATGTTTTTGAACATCCTGATGCTTTGGTACCTAAAATTTGTAATTGAATCAATGTTTTTCTCCTAGAACTCTTCCCTAGTTTATATGAACTAAGTCATATGGAAGAGAGAAGAGATTCCTCTTCCTAATAGTGTGTTTGGTAGCCAAAGATCATTATTATCCTTTGGGTGATTAAAAAACCCATCCCTTTGCCAGTGCTGTAAAATACATAGGAACTTTTTACAAGCTATCGATTCCAATGTGGCCACAGTTAACTTCAATATGTTATTGCAAAGAGTCTTGTATTTTTGCCATTGATTGCACTGATGTGAGTAATAAATATTGCTGACCATTAGAAACTGCTTTTGTTTCTGTGCTGTCTGTATCAACTCATTTTCACAGTTACAGATGCCTGTTGAGGTTTTTATCCTAGCCTGCAATCACCGTTCTGGAGTGTGAGTTTGTCAGTAGTTGCTGACTTTCTTCCATTCCTTAGCCTGGTAGAGATTACCTAGAGGCAGTCTGTGTTTTTAGCTTGGTGACACTTTTGTACTGCTTTAGGAGATAGAGTTGTGTCAAGGTATTTCAGTTTCCCTGTTTCTAATACTTGGTGAAGTATCAATCCGGTTATTTAGGCTTTAAAAATAACATGTTTCTGGGCATGGAGTGAAAGGCTAGCTTTAAATATCCCCACTCATTTTGGTATTTCTGGGCTCAAATTCTGCTCTTGGTCAGCTATCTGTAGATCCGTTTGGATCAGAAAGGTCTAGCGTATGCTTGTAAATGTTTTTTACCACTTTGCTGCTTTTCTGAATACCAATGTGCTGCCGTAGTCATTGAGTTTTTACCCAAATCAAAGTAAGAAAATAGGGCTGGAAAGGACTCAAGAAATCTCCCTCCTTGTGTCCTAGCCTGGGAGCCTTAGGGCTGCAACCTGAGAGACCTGATACCTTTTCATTCTGGTAATGTCTTACAGGTGTGTTTTTCTCATTTTCACAAATGAAGTGGTGTGCTAACACAGATTCTCCCATCTCCTGTGCTGTCTCTTAAATTAGCGTACCTTCAATTTTGAGATAGAATTTCAGTCTTTAATATCACTACTGTTTGCATGAAAAAGTATTTCTTTATTTGATCTATACCGTGGGGACTTCATTTAAAACATTCTGTACACAGAAAGCCTTAGCTCATGTCTTAAGTGCTCTCATGGGAGCGCTTGGAGGTATTGCTGCGTGTTTGGCAGTGAGCGTGCAGGCAGATTGACTCATTGATTAAATCCACCTTCTTGTGTGCGCATGCACACATACTAAAAAGCAAGCAGTGTGCATATTACATGAACTTCTTTCAAGGAGAATTTTATTTCATCTCCTTTCAGACAAATCTAGCAGCCTGGGAACACAATACCAGTTTTTTTGTGTGTGCAGTTTTCTCCTTTCAAAGCTTCCTTTTTGTGAAAGTACTCGTGATGGACTTTGTTACAATAGGCAGAAGAATGGCTTTTGTCTTTTAACATCCTTTGCCCTGTATTGAACGGTGCTTTAACAGAGAAGAAAAATACTTTTACTTCTGTGTAGTGTGGTCATCAAAAAGGAGTATTTTAGAAATGCTGTGCACAAGACAGCAGAAGAGAGGCTGTATGTATTGTGTGTAATACGTTACAGAAAGGATAGATTAAATGCCTTACCTCTGCATCTGGAATCAAAATGCAAGTGTAGAAAATTTAAAATAAATTTTTAACATAGCATGGTGCCTAAAACATTAAGGAGGGTCTTAATGCAAACTTAACATTCTTACTCACCCTCTTCTTTCTCCAACAATCAGTGCAGTGAAATAAGCATGTGTCTTTTGACCTTGTTTCTCTTTGTGTTACTGAGACCATATGAGAGACTTGCATTGGTGTGTTTGGTTTGTTTCTTAGGTTTATT
The DNA here is from genome assembly GCF_947461875.1 of Haliaeetus albicilla. Classification (NCBI taxonomy): domain Eukaryota; kingdom Metazoa; phylum Chordata; class Aves; order Accipitriformes; family Accipitridae; genus Haliaeetus; species Haliaeetus albicilla. Next base: position 11,349,121 of record NC_091490.1, read on the forward strand.
GTTATCATCAAACTGCTGAATTTTCTCACACAAGCAGTAGATTTCAGAAGGCATCAATTTATTATGTTGGACTGTAGCTGCCCCAGGTTTATCCACAGAACAGAAACATGTCCCAGTGAAGTTCTTTTAATGGGAAGCATGTGTTCAATGTCTAGATGTCCACAGTGGCTGTATAATCTGGATATTAGTTTTCCTTGATTTATCAAGGAGGCAAAAATTGCAGACCGAGGCTACAGTTCTTAGTCTCCCCTTTCCTGTCCACAATTTTCTCCCTTGCAGTCTGACTGACCTGAAAGCAGTTTGGGTAACTGCTGTAACAGACTAAGGAATATCCAGAGTACCTTCTCTTGCTCTTGTCTAGGAGGGCAGGTATTCCAGATTGACTGAGGAATAACTTGGTTTATGGAGAGAGACTTCCAACATCTGAACATTGCTGATGTTTGTTAGAAAGCATTTTGTGGTGGAAATGTGCTGTGCTGTATTTAGTAGGGTGGACTCAAATAGCATCCTTCATATTTGCAGCTTCTGGAGAAACTTTTCCAACCACTAGTTAGGATTTTGGAAGTGCTTCAGCTTTCCTGATAAGGCCAGATACTGTCTTGAAAATAAACTTCCTTAAACTGCAAATGGTTTCCTGTTTTGTGGATGACTGGGTCATTGAAGCTTCTTCCAACTAGGAATGCTTATAGGAAGTATAACCTTTGGCTGACAAGACATTCTGCTGAAGTTCACCTACGAGCACATTTTGGCTCTGGAGACACTGCGTCTAGCCAACAGGAATAAGCTCAGCTGTACTGGACCAGCATGTCAGCTTCCTATCCACAGAACTTGGAATCTCATCTGGGGCATTCTCAGAAATTGAAATCTTATGTTAAGTCTTGCTTGGTAATTTTATTTCCTGGTAGCAGCTGCATGTATTATCTTTTAGTGAAAATGCTTTCCAACAGTGTTTTGTAGCAGTACTTGGCTTAACCAAGAGGCTTATTACGGCTTGATACAGCAGCTAAGAAGTTTTCCAGGAATTTGGATCACTAGAGATCCATTCTATCAATCTATTTTCCAGAGTCTGAAAACTGAGATTCTTGACACAAAGTTTAAATGGTTTCAGTATGTTGCTTGTAAACTCATTAACTCTGTCTTTATCAGTGTATCTGGTTTCTCTTTTCCTGGGTAATAGCTTCTAAATATGTGTGGTTTATAAATGTATCTTAATGTCCAGCTTTTTTCCATGAGATCATGATATTGAGCTTTGTTTTTAATTTCTGATTTAAAGTTAGAACTGTATGTCTGTTTCCCAGTAGAAACCCTAAACGTTTAAGAATTTTTGAACTCTTTCTTTTAGTAACTTGAGCCAGTGTGTCTTTTCTGCCTTAGGCATAGGTTCACAAAGGTAATGAATATGTTTCCATTGAGACTTCCCTTGACCAAAACAGGTTGGCAGAAAAAGTTAAGTTCTGCCAGTCTTTGGGTGACAGTGATGTGTTTCCTGCTTGGTAAAGACGAGACAAGAAATTTAATTTTGCCAAAATTTTGATAAATTCTTAATTGCACTCATATTTTAGAATTAAGTCAATTACAATTAATTCCTGATTTGAAAGTAATGTAATAAACCTTTACAAAGGAAGAGTGGATATATAGATGAAAACTTTATTATTTTTAATTACTTAGCCTCAGTTTTTGTTGAATGAAAATACTGCAGTACTGGGTTAACCATGTGTCATTAGCATGTTTCATAGAAGAGAAAATAATACTTTCAAAAGTTGTCTAATAGTGGAACTCATGTTTTGGATTTTTTTTTTCCATTTTTGCTTGTGAATAAAGCTATTAACACCATGCCTGATAGCTCTGGAGACTTTCAGAATGCATTAAGGAAGAAACAGATTTCTGCTCTGGAGGAATCTGGATTTCTTGCTCTCAGGAACCTTAATTTGTCAACTTGTTTTACAAAATTGTTCATATACAATTGCTGTATGAAGTGAAACTTGGAAACATCAATGTTTTGAGTAGATGGTATATCTAAAAGAACCCTTCTTCCCCTTCCCCTGAATACCTGGTTGTGCCCTATTGCTAAGCATTAAACAAGAGGAATTGGATTTTCACTGTCTCTCAAATTAAAATTTGCATATTTAATTCAGGGATTATTATTTGAGGTGCGAGCAGGCAATAGACATTCAAGTACAAGTCCTGCTTCTTTGGTTATAAAAACAGATTTCCACAGCTCAGCTTATGCAAAGGACCTTACCTATATTTTTTTTCTTTGGCTGCTTGTAATTTACCAGTCAGCTGTTAGACAAGAGAACAGTGAGGATCATTCATTTCTTCCAAAGCAGCTTAGCTGAACTAGTCCTACATGTGTCTTGCATCATTTTGTTTTTAAATTCGGAAGTGTTGGAGTATATAAAAGGTCCTTTTCCTTCAAATTGTTCACCACAAGATTCCCCTGTCACATTTAATGAAATCATGCATTTCTACCCCTTGCTTGCAAAGTGGAAATTTCTGAACGTTGTGGAAATGACAATGTGTTTGTTCAGACCAAAATCTAAATGATAAAACTGAAAATTAGTTAATCTAAAAAGAACCAATACTTTAACTGTGCAGGGAGGGCTCTGAAGTGCATACAATTTAAGTTTCACTGAACTTTCTCATGGGAGATGTTTACCATTAATATTAATTTGCATTTTGTCACTTTTAAGTTCAGCTTGTGTGGTGGTAAAAAAGAGCTTTCAGTTGTTCCTTGTATGTTAAATGTATGGCACATTCCCTACCGCTTTCAAGAAAAATCAAGGGTGACAGTCATTACCATTAACAGCAGGAGTCTGAAACTTGTGCACTGTTGGTAACTTTTGTGGAATGTGTGTATACTGGATACCATCAAAACTTGCTTCAATCCAGGGGTTGGAAATAGGGAGTTGGGGAGGGGAAGTATGCTGCACGTACGTGCCCCCATATTCCTGAGTGGTTAGGAATGGGATAGGAAGAAACAACTTTATGCTTAAGCAGCAAAATGCAAAGGGAAGTAATTTTCTATTTATGCAGACCAGCAGTGGATTACTTGGCTTAAACTTCCTTAAAACAGAACTCTGAGACTGTTCCTTTTTGCGTAAAACATTATATGCTGGCCTTTGCTTGTAGTCAAATTAGTAACTTTCCATCCTGAGTTTGAGCTGTCTCCTGTGCTTTCTTGGAACTGCTAATTCAAATTCATTGTAGTGTACACACATGATTTTGTTTCGTGCTGAGATGTTTAAATAATCAACATTAAGGTATGCAGTATCTGTGAGTCCGAATTTTTTCTTTTACTTTTTCCTTCTTTCTTGGCATATCCAGTACTTCTTATTAGATTAGTTTCTTTACAGAAGGAAAAAAAAAAAAAACAAACCCAGAAAAAGAGGGGGGGAAAAAAGCCCAAACCACTTTTCTTTTCTTGTTTCTTATAGGTTTATGGGTGTCTGTGTACATGAAGGACAGCTGCACGCACTTACTGAGGTAAGACTATTTCATGATATGCATACTCAATATGAAACAGTTCTCAGGCCAGATTCTGCAACTGCTGTTCACCTTGAGTGATAGTTTCTTTTATGGTGACTAGTGACATGCTACTTGCTATGCAGTGGGAAGACTGCAGAATCAGGCCTCGGAACTGTACGTGGCTCATAGCTCTTGTATGTCTTTTCTCATCAGAAGCGCTTATCAGGATAAAAAAAAAACCACAGTAGGAGCATAAAATTTGACTGATAATATTCTAAATGAGAGATGTGGATTACTGTTGAGCTGCCCCTAAATATTATTTGTTTCAGTGACATTGCTTTGTGTTTAAGTCTTATTTATACTCTGGTTGTGTGTACATTTCACAGGTGAATCAGGGATGTTTCAGCTGGGTGATATTAGTGTATTCAGTCCCTGCCACTTTCTTATTTGAAATGACATCAAGATTACAGCTTAATCTGGGTCCCATAAAAAGGAATTATTCCATTGCCCATATACTGTGGCCAAGATCTAGGTATCAAATGAGAAACTGATGTCTCTGTTCACATGAATCTTTCCACCAAGTTTTACCAGGTTGTATGTTTAATCCACCTGTGAACTGCTCAGAAAAAACAACATGGGAGTATTCTCTTGTTAGGAATAGTGTTGCCTGTTTTGAGTCAAAATCAATAAAATGTTTTTCCTGCTGTTTTAGTTTGAGTACAGATTGAGGGCAAATGCGTGTTTTGTAAAGTTAATGTTTCTTATTTACTTCTGTTTTGTAGGAACTGCTTGATTAAAAGATTAACCCTTTTCCACCCCCAAAACAAGTATGTTATTAATTAGCAATTAAAACAGATTCCTGGTATGCTTGCCAAGGACTACTGTAAAATGAGAAGATTGGATAGCTGTATGCCAACTGACAGGATACGTGTGACCATCACTTTCTGTAACTTCCATATGCAACTCTGAGGCAAAGATGCACATATGTGGGCAGTGAATTTCTTCACCTTCTGGGGTGACAATTCTGCAATTCTAGTTCTAGCGACTATAAGAGTGATGCACACTAGTTCACAGTGGCCGTATTTCTAGTGTTAGAGCAAAGGTAAAGACACGTTCAAGATACAGCGCATGTGAGGGGTCCTTTGATATGAGAGGGACAGTTTATTTGATCTTCCCCCCTGCCCCACTGTGCTCAGTGAAGGAAACATTTCTAAGATTTGGCATTAGAAGGCTAATCAAGTCCTTCAGGCAGGCTTTGCTAACTTTATTGCCAATTTCTTTTGGACCTCTGATCAGTTAAACCAGGGAGGTTTCAGGCCCTTCCACTCACTAAACATGTCCTAGAAGAGATAGAGCTTCCTAATGCTTTGTTCTGGCAGAACGAAATCTTGGCAGATCTTCCTCAGTGTGCTTTTTTAGTTTTGGGTTTTTTTTGTTTGTTTGTTTGTTTTCCTCCCCTTCATCCCAGTTGCTTGCTGTTTAAATGTCCCTCCCCACCCAGAAAGCCAAGAAAATGAAACCAGCACAGATGCTTCCTCATGGAGAGCTAACTTTGTAGCTGCTTGCTTTGTTCAGCTATTTTTGAGTTCTTGGCAAGCAAATAAATCTAAGAAAGACTTCAAAGAATAACTTTTTATAGTTATAATTCAGAACAACAGAAGAGATTCCTGAAACATCTTGAGACCAAAGAGGAAAAGTTTTAGACTGAAGAAGGTTGCTGCAAAATTCTGAGAAACAGAATAACTTTAGTGACATATTATAAAAGTACATGTAGTGATTACTGCTTTTCTGATGTGGACCAAGGTGGACATTTAATGCCTTTAATAGGAAAAAACAGGACCAGAGGCCATCATAAATTGATGTTGTAGGGAATCCACACAGAATTTTGTCCAATACAGTAGTTGTTCTTTGGTTTTACAGAGCTTTTGAAAGTTAAGAGCTGTGTATGTTCCAAGTGGTGGAATTAGTTGTGTTTTCTGGCAACAGTAGTGGCATTTTTCATCTTGAAGTGTGTGTAGAGTAATAGTTGAGTTCTGAAGACTTCTGGAGGTTAGAGAAGGGGGCTAAAATGTCTGGCTGAAGGAATTATCAGTAAGATGGACGTGGTGAATCACTAGTTCAAATATAGCCCAGGAGGATAAACAAATCAGCCACTGTCTCATGGCATTTTTCAGCTTGTGGTCCAAAAAGGTGGTCTCCTAGCTTCCAGGGCTCAACATAATTGATGCTAGCCTGACACTACTAGCACTCGGAGAACTTCTGCCAGGGTTTTACTTCTTTGGAGATGAAACTGTTGATTCAGAGGCCCATTGCTCAGTAGGTGTCTGTGTCACTGCAAGGAGAATCCTCTTTTGTACTAGCCTATGCTGGACCTGTTCTGTAAGGAGCTTAATTATCCATTCTTGTGTTTTGAGAGTACAGTTGATGATATGCCTACGTAAAAGGGATACAGCATCACTTAGAGCTTCTGTCTGAGGGTGTGATGGGGAATCATGTTTATTTGTATGCATATGCTTCCATAACAGAAGTTGAGAACTTGCGGCAAATGTTCAGTGAATGGATTTAGATGACTTGTGCTTAATAGCCTCCTGTGCTATTAACTGGCAGGGCAACAACCACAAATGGTGTTAGAAGAGTCTTGAGGATTTTATAAGCCTGTTAAGGGGCTACATTAGTAATATACAGCACTTTATTATTGGAAGGCAGAGTCTGAAGTGTTACACATTTCTTTTCTTGCATGTTTAAACACACAGGAGGCTAAACACAGTGGATCATGCAGAGCAGGTTTTTTTGCTTGAGGAAGGTGTTGATCATATATAGGCCTTGGGTTTTTCCCTTTTGGCAACATTTTACATTGTTTTAATTGTCCTCTCAAGTGGCTTTTGTTTTTAAAACTGTTGGGCAAGAAGCAGTTTCTGTTTGTTTTGGGTTTTGTTTTTTTCAAAATAAGAATGGAATTGTTTAATTATAGACTGCACTAGGACTTTGGCCTTGGTCTGAATCCACAGTCTTATCAGTTTTGAAAATCCAATATTGTTTTTGAAGTTCTACTCAAGCCAGAAGCTATGGCATATGCCTCTTCTGAAGTAGTTCAGTATCTATCCTTAGAGTCACAGAATGGTTTAGGCTGGCAGGGACCTCTATCCTTGCAAGCACATAGTTAAGAAACATTTAAGGAAAGTGAAGTAGATGCTTTAATAGATGTACCACTCAGATGAGTTGGCAGGCATTAGACTGCCTCACTAGCTTTGAGCTGATGAGCACATATTTGCTGTGCTCGTTTTCTGTAAAACCAGCAACTGGGTATTCCTTTCTCAGTATTCAGCTCTAATCTGTAGCTAGTGATTTGTTTCTGTAGCTACAAGAATCTGCAGGGCTTCTTGCTGTACTTGCATGCCTCTCCAACCTAATTTCAGCCTCTCCTTCAAGCCTCTGTCTGTTTTCCGGCCACCTTCCTAATCTGACAACTCTATTTGCTTCCATTTCTTAATTTCCTGGCACACAGCATCCTCAGACTTGGAGAAACTTGCATAGTAGTACAGGCTCTGGTGTCAGTTAGCACAAGATGCTGCTGAGCATTCGGAGACCAGATCTGAGCCACTGCCAAGAGGTTAGCAGGCAGCATACGCTGCAGGGGACATGAAGCTGTGAGCCAGTTAGTGTGGAGCAGCCATGGTTTAATAGCAATAGCGTACAATCTTAAAACATACACATTCACCATGGAATGGATGCGTGAGGAAGCACCCATTTTAGATGAGAGGCAAACAGATTTGTGCGTTGCAGGTTCTATAGGCCTGTGCTATTACACTGAAGCAGATAACATAGCATACAGTCTAGCATATAAAAGCCACTTAATACCTTTTTGTGGATCTTAAATTATTTGTTGAACTCTGTTAAGCAGGTTTATCTGAATTTCTGAGAGGTCAGGCTAAAATCTTGGTACAATTAGATGTACATATATGCACAGAATGAGTCATAGAGCTTGATACTTCCTTCTTGAAGGAAATGAAAGCCCTGACAGCGGTGTGTATAGAAGATGAGGAAGGGAGAGTTATTATGTGTTGATTGGGGTATCTTGAAATTGCAGTGCTTCACAAACAATAGCGGATTGTTACAACAGAAGTTTTATGGCTATTAATTCATACTGGATGATAGTAAAAAAGTGCACAAATGCTCTGCTGCCACAATGTGAAGCTGTAGCTTTACTTGCTCAGTGCAGGATCTGACATTCATTGGCGCTTTCTCAGGCAGGGAGCAGGGCTGTGGCAGTGTGATAGGAACACATGATCTGGGATGGAGGGGTAGACAGTATTGTGTCAGCCAGCAGCTGGATCTGCTGTCTGCCTGACATGCCTCTCCTGCAGTCTTTCAGTCTTTCTTCTTGCTGGTGTACTACCTAGTCAGTCCTTCTGATTCCATCCCAGGTATCTGGTGTGGTATTGGATATTTCATGGGTCTGAGAGTATATTTGGGCAGCTTTGGTTTTAAGGTGCTGGATACGTAGCATTGGAACAATGGTGAGATAACTCTAAGGGGCGAGCCAGTCTTTCTGTGCACTTGGCTCCTCCTGTGCATCCCATTTGGTGAGTTCTCCTTATCAGCTGCCTCATATACTGCACCTCACAGGTGCTGTGTGCAGGGGTGCATGGAAGTGCCTTGAAGTCTAAAATGTTTCCTGGGTGCTCAGAGTGGTGTTGTCTGCAATAATGCATGCTGGCAGTGTATAATATAGACAACAGAGTTTAATGTGGCAAAAAGTGCTGTAAGAAGAATCTTGACTGCTGCTTTAACTTTTTTTTTTAAGAGAATCCACAGAATTCTTTGAACTCGTGCACATTTTCAGTTCAGTTAATTTTTTTATAGTTGTGTCATAAACCCCAGGAAAAAAATTTACTATGGAAATCCTTCCAGACATGTTAATTTTTGTCTTGGACAATTTTGACATGTTGCACCGTAATAGCTTACTGAATTCGACACTGCTGTTTTTTCCATCAACCACAATTCATTGTTTTGAGACAAGAATGCTGTTATGTAGCAGTTTGGAAAAGACTTTTTTTTTTTTTCCCTTCCTTGCACAGTGTATCCCTTTTGTACTCCTAAAGCTCATCTTAATGGAAGAGCCTGTGGCTTTTGAAGTGAGAGGGTTTTTTTAAGTTCCTCTGTGATAACTGAAAACTTTCCTTCTCTGCTTTTCCTCCCAACAGCAATAATTTAAGTAAACGATAAATGCAATTAGTGGAGTTTCAGTGTTTGGAGACCTTCCATTTTTTAGTATTTTTTTTACTTTTGGAGATGGCACTGATTGGGAAGAAAAAATACTAAAAGCTTGAAATCCTTAGAGTTGTACAATTGTGCTGAATTATTCTTTTACAAGGAAGGGAAAATAAGTTCTTCAAGCGAGAAGGTCCTTCTGATACACAGCTTTCATAAGCAGAATCTGTCATTAAAAATATTTAATTTTCCTTCTTTCATTTTTCCTACCCTCAGTTCTTAGGCACCTTTCTATGGAGAGCCTTTGACCCTGGAATGGAGAAAACCAGACAGACATCACTTAGGTCTCCTCTTCTAAACCGTTATGCCACAGCAAAAATTGTAGGCATACGTTGCCTTCCAGGTGGCAACTGCACACTTCTGAGAGTTTTAAAAAGCCCTGGAACACCATTCCTTCTCTATTCTTTCCTCCCCCCCATCTCCTGTAACACTTTATAATCCCTACGGTTATTCCACCAGTGTGATTCATATTGTTTGAATAACTTTAGTTTTAGTTGTGTAGCTCTGCAAATATTTAACTTGGCTTTGGTGATCACAGTAGGCTAGCCTGCCAACCCTAGAGAACTTAGTGTCTTTAGAACTGTAGTTCCTATTATCAGTCAGTCTGCAAATATTCCATACAGCAAAGGAATTGTTCCCAGTTTAGGTATTACCTGTTTACCAGCTCAGGTTAAGTTCCTGGCTAAGATGGCTCTGGTGGTTGTCCCTCAAAAAAAGAGAATAGCTGCAGTGTTAAGTTGATTAGCCTGAGCTTGGAGACAACTGAAGAGAAGATGAAAGTTGTGTTAAAGGTGGCACCAGGTAGAAAATTAAAAGAAATGAAGGCACTCTCAACTTCATTCTGTTAGAAAATGTTACTCATCTGCTGGATACTGCCATACAGTTTCTAGCAAAAAAACAATTTAGAGAATTATTAGGGAAGCCCTTTAGTTCATGCAAGATAAAAGGTTTAGGTATTACCTAATGTGTACAGTCAAGCCATACTGATTAGAGGCTTCCAGATCAGTTTGCATTCCTTAATATCTTGTGCTTTTCATTAGCTACCCTTGCTTATTGAAATCTTCCTTAGGCACTTTATATAGTCTTTCTGACTGTAGTATTGAAAAAAGAAAACTCAAGAGGAGGACCGAAAAAGCAGAGGGGTAGGGAGACTCTAGAGATGTTTCGGTCCTTTTTCTCTCCTCAGATTTGGTCCCTAATTCTTGTCCAATTTGGTCTCATTTGCATACATAAAGCGTCTTCCTTGAGTGTATTAGAGGTCTCAGGCAGTATGTCAAGTTATTTACTTTATGGTTTTGTGGAACTGGCAACTGCTGTGACTTTCTGGAAGAATGAAGTGAGCAACAGTGCAAACTTTCTCTTGGATGTTTTTGTTGACGGCTGTGAGAATATACCTGTTAATTCTAAATGTCTTTTTTTTAGGGGAATGAGTCTTGATACAGAATAGTGTAAAAAAGATGATATTTACTTTGAGGTAACTTTAAAAAAAAATTAGCATGCTACGATGACAAAGGATATCTTTCAGATGATTTTCAGCAGCCAACAGCTGGCATTTTTAAATGTCTCCTGGCTTTAGGGTGCTGCAGAAGGACTGCTGTTTAAACTTTGTAAGAACTCTAAGTATGTATAAAATTCTGCAGATTAAATTGATCCTTATGATCTCTCAGCCAATGAATAGCATGACCTGTGGATTAATACTGTAATAAATCTCTACTTGCATGCTTTATTCTTTTTGTCCTTAGTTGAGATATTTTTTGTAGCATTCGTTAGAGCTACAGCTTCATTTTACATACTTCCCTGGGAATAGGAAGGAGTTCTTTCAGTGGTGCTGTACTGGTGCCAGTGCTGAAAAGTGTAACATGTAGAGGCAATCTGGGCCTTTGCAAGTATAAAACCCAATTACCAGAAATGTAAGTTTAGTGTTACCGAAAGCATATCAGAGGCATCAGATCCTCTGTTAAACTGTCGTTGCTTTGTACCCCTCCTGGTATGGACTTGGGTGTTAGAACTGAATGTATTTAATTCCAGGAAGATATGCTTTGATGACAAGAATGGTTATGTGGTATTAAACTAGAGTACCTATTGCTATTATTTGCTTGCCCCTTTTGCTGCTTTTGTTGCAGGACTGGAAGTCCAGCCAGCACACATCTGTGTTATTTCCTCTGTTAATTTGGTTGTTTGGGTTCATTAGCTTTTCCCTTACAGGAGTCATTAAGAGCCAGGCCTTGCATATATTTGCTTCAGGGTCAAGAGAAAACCATTCATCTGGACCCCAGGGATTTGACCTCTAGAGAAGAGGAATGGTAACCTTGTCTGATGCAGCAGTAGTTTTACTCCCCCTTAATGACTGAGGACTGTGTGAGAAGTTCACTGCAGGACCTGAGAAGAGTAAGGGTCATGGCAGGAGAAGTAGGATTTAAAACAGAGTAGGAAATAACTCTGGTGTTAGGAAGACTAGGCTAGTCTGTAATGTAAAAGGTGAGAAATCACTTCATTTCATTGCAACTGTTTTTTCCAGCACTAAAATAGAATGAATGCATCACATAAGATGTCTGTTAGGACTGTTCACTATCTGCATAGTGTTTTATGCTTCTGTTCTTGAGAAAAAGCACTTCTTATCTCACCACAGAAAAATTGTTGCAAGCTAATAGGTGCTTTGAAATATCTAGTTAATTCTATCATCCTTTTTAAAAATACATAGAACTGTGAAGTCTTTTTACTTTGGGGAACAGAGTTAAGGTGAACCTACAAGATGCAAAAATCTCTGTTACTGTGTGCCTGCTTACTGGAACTTGTGAATATCAGCTCAATCTTTTTGGGTTAAAAAAACCAACCAACTGAACGTGTACAGAAAGACAAATCTATTGCCTGCGCTTTCAACTTCATTGCACATGAACACCAGGGCTAAATTAGGAAGAACTGAAAGTATCACCTTTGTTGTTGCATACAGCAGCTATCAGGAAACAGACATAAGTAATAGGGACTCTTCTTAAAGCCAAAAAGTTAGGAAGCTTCTGTTTATATTCCAAGATGAATGTGTTTATAACATGGTAAACCAAGTCTCTAGCAGTATCTTTTTGAAATTTTAAAGATCCTGAATCTTTAAAGTGATAAGCCTTGGGATGTGCTTCAGATTTCTTGTATCAAAGTATCATTTTTAGCTTTTGCTTAAATTATTGTGACATTAAAAAAAAGAGATATGTACAAATTTGAATATTAGGTACTCGTATGTGTGTATGTATCTGAAACAAGTTATTTTAATAGCTTTGTCCAGGACCACATGTAGACCTTGTGCCTTTTCTTTTTCCTGTGAAGCTTGCAAGATGATTCCTAGTATGTCTTTGATCATTTTGAAATACAGTTATAATTTTTTTTTTATAAACTTGGTTCAGTGCAGACACTTCCCTTCATCTCTTGATTGTTTATAATAGAATTTAAAAAATACTTATCAACACTTGAACCATATTTGGTCTCAGTTTTGCACTCTTCACAGCATATGGACTGTCAGTTTCAGTTTTGCTGTAACAGTTCACTTAGGTTCTCAGTTTAATGTATAAAAAGTGGCTGAATGCACTCTCAGCAAATGTAGATTGATGCTTGATGACCACCTCTACCTCATCCTTTCTCTGTGCTATACAAGACATCATACTGTTTCATCTTCAGAGTGGTGTCCTTTTTACCAATGGATTCATTCTCTTTAGAGGAGTACAGCATGTCTCTCTTCAACTTGAGAGATCCACGTATGAAAGACTTAATATATCTGACACTTCCCAGCTTGCAGAATTGAAGAGATCCATTTCTGTGCCATTGATCCTTGTCAAGAAGCATGGGTAGCTCTAGAAGCACCCATACGCTGATGCAGTATTAACTGGAGAGTGCTAGACTAACCAACTGCATTGGCTTGGGGGGAGGGTTGTCTGCCCTAACTATATTTTTTTGAAAGGGTGCATGAAGAGGGGGAAGAAATCCCATTTCCAGTAATGATTCAGTCTAGATTATCAACTCCAGGAAGACTGAGTGAGGGTTATAACAATGTGAGTACCATCATGCTGTTTTAGCATCTAAACATGTTTCATTTTTGTTGAAGTAATGCTGTAGACACTTGTACTGAGCCTAGATGACTGGTTATTCCAACAGCTGAAGAGTTGCAGACTCCGGTACCCATCACTGTACCTTGTATGTACTGGTTAGGCTGATTAAAGGTAGAAGTAAACCTGACTCATCTGTATGCACCAGTGGATGCAAAATTAAATCTAAACACGGTACATGTAATAAGTAAATTAGACTGTTCAAAGTAAGTAGAGTTTAAAAAGCTGGTAGAAAAGGGAGGGTAGTGTTGGTATTTGGAAAACATCACACTGTTTAAACCTTATGCTATAACTTTAAGGCTTCATGAATTATTTTGTAACACAAAAAAGCAGTGTGTCTAAGTGAAGTTATTTCACAGAAGTTAAGACAAAGTACATATTCTTTACTTTGTTTATACTGTTTTCCTTAGGAACCAAATATTTTTGTGAATTAGTTAAAAGGAAAAAAGACTCCAGTCCCAAACACAGCTTGATGTGCTGCACATACCAAAAAAGTCCATTTAAAATCACACAAGGGGGCCTGGCTTTCAATGACAGGAGGCAGGAAATTTAGTGTTCTGGCTGAAATTCCATCTCCAGTTCATACTCTTGCAGCCTGATGTTGTGGCATATGTGGTGTGCTTGACCCTTTAGTTCTTTCTCCAGCAAAAAATGATACAGGCCTCCACAGGAGTTTCAGCTAAGGTCTGTCTGATTTGTAGCTTTGCAATTTTGAGTGCTTAAATATCAAAAGTCAGGTTCTTGGAAAGCGTGTAAAGGATCTTACATAAGTTAGGTGATCTTTCAATTTTTTTTCCTACATCTGATGGCTATTTACTTTTTCATGAATGAAAGCTAACTATTTTGTCTGATTGTAGTGATGATTAAAGACTTAGGGTTTCCAGAAAAACACTAAACAGAGGATTTTTTTTTTTTTTTTTTTTTTAACTTAGATTTTGGTTTGGTTATACCAGGTTAGCCCCACAGAATGCAGGGGCCCCTGTGGCATAGCTTCAGTTTGATAGGAAGTTAAGTGCTGCTGTACCTGGTCACAACACTTGTTCTGAGGACAAGAGGAACCTTTAATTACTAAATTTGTATGTGTTTTCCTGTGGCTGTACGGCTAATATGATTTGACCAGTTCCCCCAAAATGCATCTTTTTAAAGAGAGTGATTTTGTATCATGTACACTTGCAGAATTAGTATAAGTAAGAGAGGCTCAAGTGGGTCCTTGCTTTACAGAACGGTGGAATTAATTCTCAAAAAGCTGCAATAAAAAGCTCAGTTGTGGGAAACAGAAAGCTGACAAAAATGTTGGCTTATGGAGGATGCAAGCTGGCCTTACAGGCCCTCTCTCAGGAGGGAAGTGCTGGCAGATCAGTTAAAGGAAAAACCTACTGTGGATTGGTGGTGGCCAGGTAAATTAAACCCATGGGGACAACTCTACAGAGAAAGTCTCTCCTTTTACGAAAAGCAGACAAGCAACGAAAGTTGTTGAAGCACCGCATTGTGCTGAAGGCACAGGGAAACTGCTAGATACGTTTGCAATATGTGGTTAGGACAGAAGGAGGGGTTCTCACAAAGAAGTTCAGCTGTAAGAAGTACTGTAATCAGAGACACTAAAGAAATTCTCATGTAAAGACAGAAGCCAAGACTTTGAAAATATGAGTCTGACTTCAGGCACATAGTCTATATTTATGCATGCAGGTGCTAGATCAGAACTGATGAGCAACCAGTTATTTCAGTAAGAACTTCTGGATGTGCAAGCTTTTGAATTCTAATCTCTTTCTTAAATGTCTGTGTATGAGCTTAAGAGCTCATGGTTAAGTGAGCCCCCCCCCCCCCCCCCCCCCCCGCCTTTTTTTTAAATCTTGGCTACACAGGCTATATGTTGGACTTAATTCTTTTTTTCCCCTCTTATAGGAAGATGATTGACTGTTTCATCACTTCAGAACCTGTAATAGTGCAGAAGGAATCTTTTTTATTTAGTATTTTAATTGAGATAGATGTATCTAAAGATGTTGTGTTCTAAGGAAGGCTTGCTAAATATCTTGCTGGTGGTAACCTCTTCCTGCTTCTTAGAATGTCTCAAGGATAGGAGAAAGTAAGATAAGAGGCACATAAATGTTGAACTGCAAACAGCAAGCTCCGTTGTCTCATTCCTTCTCTTCCTTCCCTGCATGTGTGTGGCACACATGTGGGTGGTGTGTGTGTGTGTGTTGTGTGGGTTTTTTGGGGGGGAGGGATTTTTAGTATCAGTGTTTTGACACTCACTGTAAGCCTAGTGGACCATTTGCTGTTGTCTCAAGCAAAAAAACCATTCTTGAACTGCAACCCCTGCAATTCTTTTATTGTTTCTTTCTGATATCCTGGAAATATGTCTAGGTTAATAAGATTGAGAAGATGCAAGCTTCTCAACTATTATGGTTTGAGGGGGAGAGAGGGGAGGAGAACTGAATACTGCCTTGAGGACTAGATTTTCCTGTTACTTGTGTATATGAAGAGATGCAGTCCAAACAGATACTGTGATGCTGGCGCTTTAACTTTTTGTCTGGGATTTTGTTCTTATATATTTTCCAGTAAATTCAGTTTGTAGTGCTTTCTCTTCCTCCCCCGCTCCACTTCACCCTGGACCCCAGGAAACATACTCTTGAATTAACAAGTATTCTGTCATTTCACTTCCTCATTTCACTTTACTTATCAGCCATCCAAACCATTCAGAAACTGAGTTGTAGAAGAAAATTCCTTTAATGTTTGCTTTTGTACACCACTATTAATAGGGGATCTTGGTGCATTCTATAATTGCTAATAAAGTGTTTGAGCACCCTCAAATGTAAATGGACATTGTGGCACAGCTGGAGTGTTGAGGCTTGGAAAGTCACTCTGAAACAGCTCAAAAAAAAGTACTCCCTGTGCAGAATTTATACAAAGTTTGTACTATGAGCAGTGTTTGTGTGCTATAACTTTGCGCTCAGTAGATCCTTGTAGCTGTTTTACAGCCTTCAAAAAATGAAGCAAACAGGTTATTTATGTGGAATCTTGCAGGCATGTAATCTGTGGGCCGCTACTGCTGGTATCTTTGTGGGGAAGGTGAGAAAGACCTTATTTAAATAAGAGGCTCCTTGTCGGGGACTACAGCTTGCTTCTAGGCAGAACTGAGTGTCTAGTATGTTCAAAATGCTGTCATTATATATAGAGCCTTCTGCTCTTAACAGAAGTGTTATTGTAGAAATACTGTTTCTCTTGCCTGTGGCAGCAACAAGGTACTTTATCTTCTGTGCCCGTGTGCTAATTTATGCCATTGCTAGCTTGCCATATCCCAGATTCTTATCTGCACTGAAACTAGGCTCTACTTAGAATCCAAATGGTTGTGACTTCAGATTATAAATGCAGTTTTTTTGTTAGGCCTTCTTTGCTTTCTGTTTTTTCTACTAATATAATTACAGGAAAAATGGTTATCAAGGTCAGTTTGTATAGATATACTGGGAGTGTTTTCCGGTTCCAAAATAAGCTTATCCTGAAGTATTTCAAACCCTTCATACATATGGGTTGCAATAGTGCATTGTTGCTATGTGCCTGCAGTTGAAGCCTGACTTACAGTAATCTGTTTCTTGCAGCAGGCAAGCAAGTGAACATTAAATTTTGATTGAATGGAATGACAGGAAAGGGGATAAATTCAGCATGCTGACCATAAGAGCTGTTGGATGTAGAGAATTAAAGGAAGACAAATCTTGCCATATTCTTTTCCATGCCAGCACTTAAATGTTTGGAATGCAACAAATGGTTTTCATTACAGCTCCTTCCTGAGTTAGCGCATGTTAATTCTTGTTTGCCCTTATAAAATAAGCCCTGTCTGTACATGCCTTTTTAGAAGGAGGAGCCAGTGAATCAATAAATGCCACAACTGACACGGAAGAAGAAACGGAGGTAGATCTGTTGCATTTCTTGGCTTTTGGTTCTGAGTTCTGATGAGTAACCAGGCTATGACAATTGCATGACGAAGCTTGCCCTCTCCTCTATGAGTAGCTGACACTTTTTAAAGCAAGATTATTTTCATCCTGTAATGGTTAACACCTTTCAAGAAAATACATCATTTTTTATTAAAGAACTCAATTGTTTGTATAGGTTGAAAAGCAGAAGATAAATTGACTTTAGGTTACAGACTTTTCCTTTGGTTTTCAGCAACTGAGGCTCAGGAAACAAAAGTGGACTTTAGAGGAAGACTTTTGGCTTTTCTTCTGTCCTTTCAATCAGTCTATTTTTCCTAGCCATTTGAGCCCTTCTGGTCTCTCATGAAAAAGTTTGAGCTTTGTTCTGAAATGTGCTCGCTTCACCTGCATGTTCTGACTCTTTCAGTACTTGTGGTTTTTCTCCCTGGCAACTTTAGTTCACCTGCTGTCCAAAAGTATACTTGTACAGCCCAAATTAAACATCCAACTTGTTCTGGTTTAATGTTTAATTTATTTTGTTTGGTGCAATCAGTGTGTTAGATATTTAATGGAAATGGAAGGTTATTGCTCAGAGGTACTTGGGTGAGGTGGTTTTGTAGATTTTTTTAAACTGTTTTTTTTGTTTGTTTTTTTTTAACAAGTGGAGGTCTATGAACTAACTTTAAAAAAAAAAGTCAGTTTAATCTGGTAGTCAATCTGTGTATCAACTTGTAGTATCTCATCTTGTAGTTTTGAACATACTGATACTGTCGTTCTTTTCCAGTTCTGCACAGTTGAAGCTAATGAAAACAGTTTGGGGAAAGGAGGATATTTCCAGTCCTCCCACTGTAGCTAATTATGCCAGTTGTGGCAGAAGGGTACATTGGCTTGTTGTCTTGCAGCCAGCAGCCTTCAAAGTAGTCACTTAGGGAGTGCTGAGTGTGACAGATGACTGTTAAACATATGAGAACCCAAGATTGGGTTGTGTCTTCCTTGAAATGGGTAGTTTAAATTTTTTTTTAAACTTCTGCAGAAAGCTGAGTGAAAAGATCTCAACTTTCTTTTATTAGGCACAAGAGTTGCCTTCTTCCAGCATTAGAAATGATACAAATATGCAAGCTTTATCTCTTTCAACACTGCTTCAATGCATTTGTCGCCAATATCTGCCATGTTACTATTTTGCTTTCCATGTTTCCCTTTAGAGTCCAACTATGTAGTCTGGCTTTTGCTCTGACATCTCTCCTACTTCTCCACACAGCCATGATTCTAGTTTCTCTTTCCTGCTGCTTCTCTGCCTGTGTTTTTCATTCAGCTTCTCCAGTATATTCATTTGTTGCTATCTCAGTGTTTGTCTTGTAGTGTTCTGGGTCCCCAGAGCTCTTACTCTTTACTTACCTCATTTGGTCTGTCATAAATGCACTCTCCACACCTACTTTTCTTAACCACTTAATGGGTTGTCTTTGGCAACATTTGGGCTACTGTATAGGGGTGTCTTGTGGTTATTTGTTGCTTTTTAAATGGCAAATTGTGACATTTAAAGCTGAGTAAATAGCAGGCCAACTTTTTTCTGGCTTTCCTCTGCAGTATCTGGTGGTTTATTTATATTAGACCTACACATTTTCAAAGTAGCATTGAAAACTCTTTGCAATTCCCTTCAGTCTTCCCCCTCAGTCTTGGCAATATTTGGAGTCTTTGTTCTTGAGCAATAACTGCTGGAATCATGTGAATCTGATGCGCCTCTTCTTTAAAAGCTTCTAGCTCTCATATTAGTGTGTTCAAACCTTTATTTTGAAGGCTAAAATCTGACAGCTGAAGTTCAGTATTAGTCTCTTGAAATGAAGCATGTAATGCTATGTGTAAGTACCATTATATGCTGAATTTCATTCCATTCCTCATTTCATATGCTTGAGTCTGATAATGTGACTGTAAGTGTCTTGCAAGAGAGCAGTCCTATTATCCTATTCGTAAGTTAAAATAGCATGTTTCCCTATGCCCTGACTGTTGTGTGGGAAAGGGTTATATACTGCTGCTTTTGCATTTCATAGCATTAGGCTATAACATCAGAAGACTCCTCAACGCTCTTTGATCCAGAAAGCACCTATAGCTTGGCTGAGCTTCTGAGTAACTTGTCCTTCAAAGAAGCTACTGCCCTCTTTCCTCATAAGGTTCAAGAGAGGTGTAACATATACAGTTTCATTCTAGCAACAAAAGTATGAGCTCTTACCATGGATAAATTTGTAGGAAAAGCATATTTTTGTGAGCTAAAATGGTCTTTTAAACCAGTGTTCAATTTGCTGTGTTAAGTTGCAGTAAATGCAAAAATAAACAACCTAAAGCACACACTTTCAGACTCTGGCAACCAGATAAACTGACTGTTGGTGTCCTGTTACATGACAAAAAGCTAGCAGTAGGAATAATGGGTAGCTGTTTGACTGCAACCTGATGATACAGAGTTTGAAAAGGTCTGAACACTGCTCCATTTAGCTGTGAGGTCTCTATGAAATGTAGTGACCTTTGCTTTCATTGTCATAGCCGGATCAGATCTCTGCTCCAATTGCTTGTACGCTTACGCAATGGCTGTTGTTATTGTAGTAGAATAATGCTTTGAGATGATGTGTGCTCTGTAGCCTTACTGTACCAGCACTGAAATGTTTCAGGGACAAAACAGAATCCAGTATTCTCTTTGGGAGAGGTACACTTACTACTCTTTAAGATATTCTTACCACACAGCGCTGGTTTGTGCTAGTAAGAGATTGAGAACAACTATTTTTCTCCCAGTTGCCTTGGCAATTAGGAAATAATGTACATAATTTTGTGTCTATTCTGAAAAGGCATTGTTGAAGGGCTCTGAAAAAAATAGGCCATCGGGCTGGCTGTTTGCATTATCAGCCTGAATGACCGGAAGAATTGGATTACTTAAGTGACACTGAGGGAGCACTGAACTCTGTGTGGTGCTTGCCTTAGGCACAATTCAGGACTCTGCATACAAATATTACCTGCTGGCCAGCTAAAATCTGACACCAACTAGAGTCTTAAAAGATGTCTATACAAAAATCTTAGTTCAGTTGTTCATGTGATGATTAGCCTGCTGTGCTTCATAGAAGTATACTAGAAATCAGAGCCAAAACCAGAACTCAAATCTCTAGTAAATGAGGTCTGAGCACTTGCTAGGTGGCAGTTTTGGATAGGAGCCTTAGTGGGTTTTGTATATGTGCTAGAGTCAGGTTTGATTCTTGCTCTTCCAGCTCATGCATGCTGTGTCCTCTGTGTGTGTCAGTTTTCACGCAGCCCAAGCTAGAATCCAGTCCTTGCAGTTAAGATGGCTGAATGACCCTGCAAGGCAATTTCACTGGAAGAGTGCTGGGGAAATAGATAAATTAGATGCACCTAATGAATATGACAGCAATGACTCAAATCAGTAGGATACCTTATTGAAAAGGAAAGCACGAGCATGCTCAAAATAGTAGCTAGCTATTGTCACATTTCAGTAAGTATGTCAATACTCTTACTGATTTCTTGTTTTATTTTATTAGCACTTCTGGAGCAATTATTGTCATGGTATGGCACAGTTTAACCTTAACCAAAATAGAAAGCCAGGCCAGTGATTCCCTTCCCCGTTGCATTCTCTTGCCAACGAATTTAAGTATGGCAGTGCTATATAGATGGTCTGTTATTGCCCAATCAGAAAGGTGAAATGGTTTGAGATAATTGATAAGCATCACTTTATAATTGGCTTATTGAGCTAGGTGCTTTAGTGCTTTCTGTTCCAGGTTGGATTTGATGATTTGAATGTAACTGGATGAGAAGTGCTGCTTGCACTGTTCCATGGAGGCTGGGAATATATATGAAGTTAATGTAGAAATCTTATTCAGTATTTTTTCCTTAAGCATGCTATCAACTTGTGATTTTTTTAAAAAAATCGAATTATATTGAGCAATGTTTTTTTTTCTTGAGTGCTCTGTAAGGTCATCTAGCTCCCTTAGGAGTTCAAATAAAAGCAATGAGAAAGAAAGATCAAAGTTGGAAAAGCTCAAAGCAGTATTGTTTCCAACATTAAGTCAGGTTGGCTGTAGTTCTGTCTAGTTGAGTCTTGAAAATCTCCAAGGATGGAGATTACATAGCTTCTGAGTGACCTGTTCCAGACCTGCTCCACTCTCCTGACACATGAACTCCTAGCATAAGGGACAGGTTGTTTTGGATCTCTGGCTTGCACCAGCCTGCAATTTCTAGTTTCCAGTGTAGTCATCTGATCAACTCTCTTCCCCCCCGAGCTGCAGTGCCTGGCTTATAGCAGTCCTAAACATTTCATTTTTATCCTTGGTGTGTTAAGTCTTGTTTGCCTTGATTCTTGCAGAGAGGCCAGCAGGCATTTATTTTGCAAAATGATATGCACTAAGCGCAAATTTCTGAGTAATTAAATTATCTTGACTTCAGCACAAAAGAGAACAGTTTGATAGAAAATCTTACTGCTTAAGAACAGGTTAGTGCATTTTAAAATGTCAGTCAGATTACTCTAGAGTTCAAGAGCTTTCCTTGCCTAATTGTAAAACACAAATACTTTTTGCCGTTTGGTCTAGAAATGGTCAATACGAGGAAGCATTCTGTTTCTCTGTAACTTATTTTGAAATCCTTTCCTGCATATCATTGCACTCTTTCTCCTGCTGTTAGTCTAATGCAAAAGATATGAAACAGCATTTTGAAGTAGTCATAAGAACATTAAGTTGCTAAATATGGAGCATTTCCTAGACTCAGGCACCTTTTGTGGGATTGCCTCCTTTGGTATGAGAAGATAGTTGATAGCAGCTCTAAAATCTGGTCCAGACTGGAGCTAATTGTCAATCATTCTTTGAAGAATTGAGTGCAAAGAAGGAACTGTTGTACTCACCCTTTGCCCTGATTGTTGCTCAAGGACAAAAGGTGGGTGCACAGCAGCATGATCAGGCCAAAGGTTCATATTTAAAAGTAGAAAAGCAAATGCTGAGGGTGAGGCTGCTTTGTCCCCGCCGTGTCCATGTGCTGCATGTGTATTTCCCGGCTTGTCCAGCAGTCGATGGAGCTTCTGCGAGAGAGAGGGGTCTCGTCCTGGCCTGCCAGTGAAATGTGCTGCTGTGCATGAGCTGGGATGAACCCCGTCCCCGAGGGATGTGCAGTGTAGCCGAGGGGAGCAGTGGAGCCCCACGGTGCTTTGTGGTGCCCCCTCCTGGTAAGCTTTGTGACAGTTAAAATTGGTTTGTGCATCATCTGCCTGAACAATTTAACCTTGTTAAATAGTAACCTGTGAAAGTTGTGTATCTGCTGAAAAAGGTTTTCAAAATTAACCGATGAGCTCAGAAGAAGAAAGGGCCTGACTGTAAGGAAGAAGCTGTTTTTTGTAGACTATCCAGGAGGCGAGCCATGAGCCCTGGATTTACTAGTAGAGTCTGGCTTACGTGTGCATAGTCTGAGGAGATCAGCTATATCCACGCTGCGTGATGTGTGGTCCACGTTTGCCTTGTGCCCAAGGCTCCAAGACACAAAGAAGCCCAACAAAATACAAGCAAGTTCAAAGTTTCGGAAATAACAAGAGCTGTAATTACGATTTTTATTTTAATGTGATAATGGTGGCACATGTTTTGTCTGGGTGAATGATACAAGAAAGTGCAAAGCCTCTTCAGAGAGAGGTGGAGAGCTGTCTAGCACAGAGGAGCAAAGCTGGTGCAGCCTGCCGCAGTGTTACGTGCTTGGACCAGGCTTGGGAGCAAATTGTCCTGTCTGCTTTGCTTGGATTTTCTTGACGAAGTCACTGCATTGCTGCCAGGTTTTCCTTCTGGAGTGAGCTAGTCTTTTTGCTTTGTCGCTGGTGAGGAGACTGGGCTGGGAATGAAACAAGAAGCTACTCAAACATGGTGTAGCTGCTGTTGAGGTGTAAAGGGTCTATACATAAAGCATACGCCCAGTGTTGCTGTAATGATTATTTGAGCAGTAGAGCTGCCATGTCTTAACCCTGGGTCATAGGTAACTTAGCATCATTTGGGTGCTGCTTAGTTTCACTGTCTCTTGTAGCATTTATCTTATACTTAATGTAAGTTCCTTTTCATGAAGGCTACCATTTGATGGAGTTGATGTAGTACTGAACACAGTGGGAGTCAGATTGCTGATTAGGACTTGTAGATAATAGCAGTGAAAAAATGTAATGTACAGCAACATGTTGTAATATTTTTCTTTGATGCTGCTTCAGTTTAGGGACTTGATATCAGGGAACTTGATCAGGCTCCATGACCTGCACTTGGATACTTAGCCCTCTCTTTGCTGACTTATTCTGTATGAGAGCCAGCTCTTCATCCTTTTTGCCCCCATTTTCCTCACACTGAAATGAGAGGGTGATATCATAAATAGCAGTTATTTAAATACCATAGAGCTAATGCAATGGTGGCTGTTGCATGAACCTTTTACATAAATATATTGGTACAGGTGGCGAAGGGAGAGATTTTCAGACTCTCTTGGTCTGCAAACTTTGTGCCTGCCTAACCCTTAAGAAACAAAAAAAAGTTTTTAATGTGTAGCTGAGCTGAGAACACTTATGTAATGATGAATTTTATATTCCTGACAATATATGAAGTTAAATAATTAATTACAAATGTTGCTTTGTCTTTTCAGTACATCAACTGTGGTAACCTGGAGCAGCTATTAGACAGTAACCAGCATCTGCCCTGGACAGTGAGAGTGAAACTGGCATATGACATTGCTATGGGAATCGGTTATCTTCACTATAAAGGCATTTTCCACCGAGACCTTACATCCAAGGTACTGTTTATAAAATTAAGGGAACTTTTTAATGAAGGTACTATAACTGGTTGTTTGGTTCTTTCTCCTCCTTCCAGCAGAGAACTGCTATTATATAAGGTGTGATCTAAGACATTTTGAGAAACAAATTGAAATACAGTTTATAGGATTAAAACTTTCCTTAAAACATGTTGATAGTTTGTACGGTAACTGGAGAAATAGCTATCCTGAAGGAAGGTCATTCCTCAAATGAGTTCAGATTAGGATTTCTCAGAAAGCAGCTGCATAGTTTTTTAGTTCTGAATTATGGTTCAGTAAAGTATTTAAATCCCTGGATAATTAAGCGTAACAATAACATTTGGAACAGGTCAATCATATAAAGAACCCAAATTGAGGAGATTATTACAGCGCACTTTAAAATCTCCTTGTTGGTTTTGTTTTGCCATGTATTTCACAAATCTTCTTCAGTAGGAAGAGTGACCTTTCAGTACAAATTCAGCATTAAATGTTGTCCACAATCCTGGTTTATATTTCTTTAATTTCTAAAGTCAGTAAGATCGAAATAGTTTACCTAAAATTTTCAGATTTAAAAATTTCCTCCAGAATGATATTTCAGTGGCAGAGTTTTCAATGGACGTAGATTTTTTTTTTTTTTTTTAACTGCTTTGGTGACAACTTGTATGAATTCAGTTGGCTGAAGTAGCTGGCTTATTCAAACTCAGCTAGAAATATTGACATAAGAGCACTAAGCTCTGTGAACAAATCACCCCAGTATTCACACTGGGTCTTGCCATCCATTGCAGCCTATGCTGAGGGCTTTGCTGTCCTGTCTGTCTTGTTGTCTGGAGCTAATGAGCTAGTTTAAGCTCAGTGGGGACTTGCAACATGAAAGAACTCCAAAACTGTTACTGAGAAGACTTCATAATGTCACTTCAATCAAAAGCATTCAGAAGAACATTATCTTAGCCTAAAAGGAACTATTTTTTAAGATTAGAAACAGCTTTTAAAAATAAAAACACAGCACAGTGTGTTTGCAAATGCAAGTGACTACTAGTCCTCTGCCCAGGTTTAGTTTTTTTTAAAGCTACCACAGTGCAGTGTTAAACAGATGAAGAATGTGCATTTAGCCAAGAGGAAAAAAAATTGTTCAACTGGTAGGTGAAAGAAGTATTTCAGTGAAGTCATAAAATACTTCCTTGGGTGTCCTTTCCACTGAAAGGTGCTTAATTCTGCAAGGAAGAATATAAAATTTATGAAAAATGCCCAGACTTGGAGTCATGTCACTTTGACATGATACACTCAGAAAGCTCCATTTCAGTCACCTTGGAGTGTGCAGGTAAGAGATGCGTAAACATAACTGAAAAGATAACTTGACGTTCCCCCACCCCTTTTTTTTTCAGTTCAAGATGTATTTTAGTACATTTAAGAATGGGGAAGAAAAGTTACTGCAAGGAACCAAAGTAACTAAGGAAAACTCTGTGCCTGCAACATTTGTCATAACGTAATGTGTACTGTGATGGCTAGTCATATGAAAATCTATTTCCTGAGACCTTTGTGAATGCCTTTGTTCAAAGCTTTACATAATTGTATGTCATTCTCTGGAGCTGTCCCACCAATGCCTTAATGTTATCTATTGTTGAATGTCAATTGTTTAGTAAACACACCTGCTGGGAGGAGTGCATGATTTCACTGCAATAGCAAACTATTGGTGGCCACAGGAAGTAGTAAGGATCATTTAAAAACAAACAAACAACAAATGAAACTAAACCCTTAGAATTTACTAGCAGTTTTATGCTATATTTGGATGGTTCTTAGCACTAAAGGTATAGCATCTGTGTGGGTCACATTGGAAGCTGTCAGGATAAAAGTTCAAGTCATCAGCTATATTCTGTATTTTCCAGTTTCTTGGTTTTTTGGGGTTGGCTTTTGGGGAGGGTGTTGGGGGTTTTTTGTTTGTTTGTTTGTTTTTTAAATTTAATTTTTTAAATTTTTTGCGGTTATGTGTGCACTTGCTTGTTCTGTTTGGGAAGGGAAGTAGATGAAACACCTGGCCTTAAAGGCTTGGGTACTTGTGAATTTTATTAGTGTGTTATTGTGTTGATGAAATATACTTTAAAATCAAATCTGTTGGGCAAATGACTCTCCTTTGGGGCAAATGTTTGCCCTGCTGGCTGGCTAAGTTTTAAAGAAGTCACTTTGTTCCAAAGCAAAAAAATTCAGATAATAACCATAGTAAAAACCTGTCACCAAAATTTTAAACTCTTAGACTGTGGTTTTTGGCTACTGCTTGAGGAGATGCCTTGCATTTTATCAGGTTTGTACTGGTGGTGGGATGAGTCATCTTCATTCTTACTAGTAAATATTCAATGTGTGAGCAAGCTGAAGGAAGATGTGGTGGGCTCTTTCCTTGGGAGAGAACTTGTGATCTGGATTAACAAGGGCAGGTTCAATACTGGTCTATATTGTCCTTGTTTCTTTGGTAAACTTAAGTAGTTGATGTGGCCTTCTTACTCAAATGAAGGCAAAGACAAGGATTTAGACCTCTGCAAAAGCTGGAACAGATACTGAGTTTGCAAGATGGGAGAGTGAGGTATTTTTCTAGGAAATGTGCTGGTCTTGACTGAACTGTGAACAGAGTGGAACTGAGACTTTCTGTGCAGGAGTGTCTCCATGCTTTACCTATTACACTTAACACAACAGCCCACTGGAAATTATCCCTCTAATACAAATTTTACTATGAAAATTATTTGGGATTTATTTAGGCCCATACTTCTGCCTTTCTTCTTCTGTTTCTGGCAAACCTCCAATTCTTGCAGCTTCCTGGAGCAGGTGGCGTGAATACATAAAGTTTATTTTGTCAGTTATGGCAGCAGAGTTGTTTTGCTCTGACAGTAGCATTATATGTGTCCATGTACTGGATGCATAAAAACTTAAAGGAGGGAAGGTTCTTGTCCCCTGCCAAACTAAGACTGAAAAATAAGTGCTTTTGGCAATTAGTATACACCAGGGTGATCTCTCTTCCTAATTGCATCGTGTGGAGAGTAGCAGAACAGCATTGACACTGCAGAAGGCCAGAGGGAAGAAGGACAGAGAAGAGTAGATATAGGTCATTATAGTCGATGTGGCAGCCCACAGGGGATGTCAGCCCTGACATCCCACTGGTGCCCTTCCCGCTGCCCTTCTGTCAGAGAGAGAGGCAGTGCTTGTTAGAAGAGCGTGTGCTGCCCAGACAGCCAGTACTTACCATGTCGTGAGCAGCTCAGTCCTTGGGCTCTGGGCTTGGGCTGCTGATCAGGCTGATCTGCCCTGATCAACAGCAGCAGCCTGACTTGAATCTGTCAGAAGGTAAGAGCAGTCAGATTGGCTGTTTTCAGCCTGCAGATAGCAGGTGTGTGGGCAGGGTGACTTTTACATTTTGTAAGCCACTAGATGTGGTGTCCTCACTATTGACTTGTTGTAAAGAGATTTACACAGAGATTAAGCCATAGATGGGTTATGACAACCAGCCTTATTGGCTCATTCCCTGTCCCCTATCCATATCACTACAAGCCCTGTAAATTGTTTTTTATTTGGGGCTTGTTGTAATGTACACAAGGAGGATTTGCATCCTGGAATCGTGAAGATTTTCTTCGTCTTTCAGTGATTCTCAGGGAGGTCTGGTTATGAATTTTAACTCTGAAAGTCTTAGTCATGGAAGATGCAGTCATTAAACCAGAAATCATAATGTGAAACACTGGAAGTGTTTCAATAGAAGCCAGTGGATTGTGATAAAGTTTTTCTTAATCTGACTTCGTTTTGCAGCATTCTGTCTGTTGTTACCTACAATTAAAATAACAGTGTTTGGAAAAGCACAGGGAAGAAGTATCCAGCTTGCAAAAAGAATATAGCAAAACCATTTTCTACCCCACCCCTCAAAACAAATATCTTAATACTATGCAGAGAGTTCCTTCAACACCTTGTTTACACTGTATTTGCATTGCCTTCAAAACCTGCTCTGGAAGCGCTGTTGATTTTCTTAGCAGTTTACACCAGTGACTGCCCCAATATCAGTGAATTTATTTTTACAGTATCTCGAAGATGAGGGAGGTGAATAAACTCAGCCTTATCAGAACAGATTAAAAGCAAGAATATTGGTGAATATTGGGTATGTGTTTTAAAACTTTGTTTGGGGTATTTGGCATTTTATGCATGTTTATAAGTTCAAGGCAATAGGCTCACTGACCTCAGAGGCAGTTGGAAGCATTTACAGCGCTTATAAAACAGTCAGGTTTGACTGCTGGAGGCAGAGAAAGCACAAGATTAGCAACAATCTCTGAAAGATTTTGTTAAACTAGCTTCCTTGTCATAGAATCCTCCTGTGATGCTGAGGAAGGCCAGAATCCAGATCCTGGGGCAACATTGCAATGGTCTCAACCACAAGACAGAAGACCTTCATTTCCAGCCCAGACTTTCTTTTTCATCTCTTCCCAGCCTTTCTTTCTCATCTCTTCCCAGCCTTTCTTTCACCCTACTTTTTCTGTGGCAAGAGTGGCCAGCTTCCTGAAAATAGTGGTCCAAGTGTCTTATGTATGGCCCCAATTCACTGTCAGTTTGAATTCGTTGTGTGCACTAAAACACATAGGTGCCAGGTGGAAAACTATCTGTGTGATCATGTAATTAAAGACTTTACCTTAACGCGTATGCATAAGGGGAAGAATGAAAGTTGTCACAGGAACGTTTACATCCTATCTTTTGTGCAATATTAACTTTTAGATGTAGTGTATGTTGTCTGCAACTTCCTCCCAATTTAAAAAAAAAAAAAAAACAAACTGGAAAAAACTAATGGCATTATGCATTTCCTTTGCAGGGTTAGAAGCTTGAGATTCATGGCAGAGGTGTCTGCTGCTTTAGTTAATACAGTAACTAATACATGAAGTACTTCCAATTAGTATTTATTGCTACTGTTAATTAGTATTACTAATACACATTGCATGTTTTTGCTATGGAGCAGGGATAGAGAGAGGAAGAGCGACTCCTTGGCAGCGAGAAGCGAACATCTAGGAGTCTGCCCATTTTTCCAAGACCGATCATACCTACTCTGTGACTATCCAATCCTTTCTGCTAGTGTACAATGCCAGCCTCCAGTCAGGCTTTTCAGACTTGTTCAAAGGCTCTTCCTCTTTTTGCTCCCAGTTCGTGCCCCCCAGCCTTGTTGTCCAATCTCCTTGTCTGGCTGACTGCAGTTACCCTCTTGCTATTGCTCCTGCTTGATGCTTTATCCAAGCTATCTTTCTGCATTCTGGTCTTTAATATGTTTAGCCATTTCTAGCTCTCCTTCTTTTCTGCTGCTCCAGGTTAGCCCTGTTCCTCCCTGCCCCCACCTGTTTGCTATGCCTGCAGTTCTTATGTCCTCATAATAGTCTTTGGGGTTTTTTGCCCATCTCAGGAACCAAGCTCAAGACCCTGGTCTTGGTCCCTGACAGCCACTAGCTTGGACTCCTGCTCTGTCTTGTCACCTTATTCACTCTTTCAAATTCCTCACACAGCATATGTCCTGTCCCGGTCTACTTTTTGCAGGGGTGGCAAAAAGTGCATCTTACACAGAGGTCTCGTCACATTTCAAGTTGAGAACATGCCAAATCTGGTAGGATACCATAGGCTAATATTTTTCAGGATTTTTTATTTTCATTATTTCAAAATTTGCTTGCAACACGTATTCTAAGTTTGTTCTCCTAAGCAGCTGAGCTGTCTTAGCTGAACACCCCCTCCCCAAAAACACACTACCAAAGCTCTTGATTAAAAACAAGCAGGCAAACCCCCAAACAAATACCTTCTAGTTTTGCAGAATTAAGTACAGTTGAAAACAAGGTCTTATAATCAGTAGTAGGTTGTGAGCAGTTTTAGGGAACATTGTGAGCTCCATTGATGATAAAACCTATGAAGAAATTATAATCTCTAGGCAGAGAGAGAGAGAGACACACACACACGCACACATGCATACGTGTGTGTATTCCTGCCAACATCTGCTTTCACTTGACAGGAAATGTGTAATGGTTCACCCTTCTTTCATTGAGAGAGGAGTAGTCTCAGTTACTATGGGACAGAATCATGCATGTAATCAATTACTGTGGATTATCTGATGTAACATAAATTCACTGCCTTTGGGCTTGAAAGTGACATATCCTGACTTCCTACCTTGTAGGCTGTTTGCTTGTTTAACAACAAAATAAAACCCAAGCAATGAACAGAATCTTTGTCTGATGAGTCTCATACTTACTGCTGTGGTTGTAAGGTCCCCTTTGTGCTAGAGTAAGCTCTTGCCTGGATATTCTGCACTACAGGGGAAGGCTTACACTGAAAAAATTAGCTGTTAAGAGATGCTTATTTCTAATGATAGTCGCAATACTAAACTTTCACTGGTACTTTGGGACCCAAATGGAGCCTGTCCCTTAAACATAATGGGTTTTGTTTAAAAAATGATTCTAGTACTGTAAACTTCCTGTTGTATATTTAATTATCAATGGTGTTTCTTCTGGGGGATAGCACTTTAAAAACAGCTGTTACATCCCAATTGGCCTTTAAATATTTTAATTCAGTAACAGTTATCAGAGGGTTGCAAACGACGCTGCAGTAGTGTTCCTGTTTTTTTCTGGAGTGCAATAAAATCTCTGAGGAGTTTAGATTGTATGTCATATTGTAAAATAAAACGATTGGGTTTCTTCATCTAAGCAACTTATTTTTAACTCTGAAACTCTTGAGTCTATTTTCATTTTTGTTTATGTAAAAGGGAGAGTAGAATATTGCATTAGTCTTAGTAGGATTATGCTGTGCAAAGCAGATGTTAAGCTCATGTAACACACAAAGGGGGCTTTGTGTTCTTTCACATCTGTCTCTGCATAAACAGCTCTGTTAACTCTTTAGGGCTCATGACAGAGCTCCTTGCTTCTATTAAGAGACTGCCTCAGGAAGGACTGATGGGGTCCCCATTTCGGGAAAAAAAAAAACCCTTGAGAACCCAACTGAAATCAAATACTGCCCTCTTTGATGGTGTGAGCTGCCAAAGGAAAGAACATCCCCGTCTGCAGAGGTCCAAAGAGAAAGCTTGGGAAGGTCGTCATGTTTTATTGCCTTGCAGCTTATACAAATAGTGCAATAGTAAGTCGAAAGCGTTTTCTTAAAGCCGGTGTTGTAGAGCTGCTTGGCATTGCATCTTATAGGCGGTTCTTGAGAGGCTCTTTGCACCAGAGACGGGTTTGAACTCTTGTGTCTCAATGCCAAAATCCATTAATGAAACTTCTTCATACCAAATTGATACACATATTTCTTTGTTGTAGAAACTGAGAAGTATCACTTTGTCAGAAGAAACAGTGCAATATGCTCTATTGTACTTTTCCTACTAAGATACCACCTCTAGCTTAAATTTAAAAGCTCTTTTCAACCTTTTAGTCTCTAATGAAGCTTTGTCCCTTTTTTTATTCTGATTTATCTCTGCAGTGGAATGTGAATGCTTAGAAATGTCTTTCACTGAGTGCACATGAACTGCCAGTTACTGCGGGCTGTGTTAAGTCACTTTTTTATAAATTGCGTCTTAAATCTGGTAACTAAATTATCTGTGCTGTGGATTTGGTGTGGTGCTGTGTAATGGCTTTACTAGGGTGGAAAGGGTGGAGAAGGAGTATGGTGGTGCTGAGGGTTGGCCTTGAACACTTGGAGAATCTCAGCACAGAATGAATTATCGCCATCTGCAAAACTTTGTCCTGAATAAGCAGTACAGGCTTGAAAGGCGACATCTGACCATGCTAGTATCCTTAGAGGGTGTTTACTACTGGTTTTGGTAGGAATAGGCTTCCGTCCTTTCTGGGTTCCAAGAAATTGGTGCTTAGCTACATAAAAATTTGCACCAGTTGAATTAAATCAGTTTAGTTTCAGTACAGTGAGCATTTTTAGTGACTCCAGCATTTTTTTGTCTGGTGCATGTTACCTGCCTATGGCTGATTTAAGTGTGAATAAAAAAGTCACTCTTGTACTGGAATATCTATCCTAATGAATTTAAATTCACACTCAGAACTTCTTCATATGCAGAGAAAAGACAAGCTTCCGCTAGTGAGAGAGAATAGTTTAGCTTCCTTCTTTATGTCATTTAACATTGTGCAGCCCACCACAGCAGAACAATTGATCAGTACTTTATAGCAGAAATGTTGCCCTAGGCTTTCCCCCATTGCCTTGTCATGGTGTACTGGCCTCTCGTGCAGGACCTCTGGACCCCACAGCAATGAGGTGTCTGCTCTGTTTGGTTTCTCAAAAGGCCTGCACTGAAAGGGAGCCTAGCTTTGCTGCAGGCAGCTCCTGCTCATCTGGGAGGGAGCTCAGAGCTGTCAGGTAGCATTACTTGGCAGCTAGAATGGATGTGCTATTGGTTTAATTTATGATTTATATAGGAGTAATCTACTTGTGTAACAGTTCAGTGCTGTACCTGAGAGCAGAGATTGCTTGGGGCTTGGTGGGGGGATAAGATTGTCTTCAGTTGGTGATGTATTGCTGTCTAATGGGATGTGCTTGTATACTGGTAAGAAGCTGAAGGAAAATTTGCTGTCAGGATGATGTTGCATTTAAGCCTCCTTTTGGTGTCAAAGTAGCCCTCTAAATTATTGCAGATCTTAAGGTCAGTAGAAATGTTTCTACAGATTTTTAGCTACGCTGAAAATAATTCTTGGTCTGGATTTAAATGCCCCCCCCTGAAATTTTGGAGAGCAGGTGTTATTGGGGAATAACCCTAATCCACAAAACCCAGAAGGTAGAATGAACTACTGCAGTCTTGCTACTCAAAATGAACAAAATGTAAATAGTCAAAGGTAATGCAAGAAGGAAATCTAGATTTTAAAACTAGGGATTTTTTTATGAATCACAAAAGTGATTTAAATGTGAAATTACGAATCATCTTTAATTCCTGAGAAATGTATAGCAGAAAATAACCTGGTATTTTGCTGCCTAAGATAGTATCAGCATTCTTGTACACTGCAAAATCTCTGGTGTCCTCATGGACTTGTTTCTGTGCAGTACACGATGAAATTCCACTTGTCTGAATCATTTGAGTAAGATTTTTTAGAAAAGTTTTATCCTTCTCAGTTTTAAGTCCACTTAACAGTGACCAAATGTTTAAACAGAGGCAAGCTGAATGAATGTGCTCTTTGATAAAAGATAACAAAGCCCTTAACTGACAAGCTTTGCTGCTCTTTGGGCAAGCATGGTTGATTTAACTTGGTACATGTTTATGAATCCCCAAACTAACTGTACTTATTATACTTGAGTCATGCTAAACAAATAAAACTTTGCATCTCAGGAGCCCGGCATGTGTTTCAAGAGGCTGGCATGCATTTTCTTTACATGATCGCAGGAGTGGATTGCTTAACCTTTTAACTGGCAGGAAGAAAACTCACTTCATGGCCTGAGCCACAATCATCTCTGAATAATGTAAACAGTGATGACCTGAACTTGATCTTTTAGACAAGGGGCTCACTTTTCTTGGTAGTTGCATTATACAGACAGGCTAATGCTCTGGGGTCAGCAAGGGGCTTTTGTACATCCAAGCACAATAAAGCTAGAAAGTGTTTCCTGCTGTTCAGCTAATTAATGCAGGGTACCACTCTGTAGGAGTCGGCAGTGGTTTTGCTGCCTGTCACTGCTATTGTACTGCCTACAGAAGGATACAGAGCAAGGCATGTGGTAAAGGAGTGAATTCTCTGTGTTGTTTCACCTATTGCAGGACAGAAAAAAACTTAGGGAAGTCGGTCATCAGTTCATTTGGTGAGAAGGGAAAAGATGTGGTACTGGAATGCTCAAAGCATATTTTCTCAAAGTTGTAAATAAATAACAAAAATAAATCGATAATACCCTGTGTGTGATGTGATGGTGCCAGACCAGAATTATCTGTGTGTGTCCTTAGATTGCCCTCCATCTTGACACTGGAGGGCACATGTGGAAGAAAAAGATTGACAGCTTTTCCCTATTAAGACTTTTCCCTTAAATCATGTTTTATGATGTACTGTAGAAGAAATAATTTTATTTGAGACTTTAAAAGCACATATAACTTTGTCACATCTTGTATTTTCTCGTGAAAATCTACTGCAAACCAGCGAGTTCCTTTGCAGTAGCTAATGTAGCAAAATATACAAAGGCATTTAGAGTCTGCCCTGATCTTGTATTCTGGTCAGGTACGGGCAAATTGTAAAGAGAAAATTTAAGGTGTTATAGTGATTAGCATGTATTGCATACTTGAGCAGTAAGGGACCTAAATCATCTTAATTCTTGCTAGAACCTAGCTGGGTACGTGCTGCCTGTGGCTGCTTGCTTTCTCAGCAAGTTTTTAAGTGGATTATTAACTAAGTGTAAGGCTGTTTGCAGCATCTTAAGTTTGATAGACATGTGATTGCGCAGGGGGGGAGGGTAGCGGGAAAGGGTGGTTGCTTTCAGACAAAAGGTTCTCATAGATGAATGTCTTCCAAACAATATCTTGTAGTCTTGTGCCAGATTAAAAATAAATGAAACAAACAGTATATGGGTTTCATGCCCAGACAATAACTCTTCTGATTTTGTGGGTTTTTTTTCCAGAACTGCTTAATAAAACATGATGAGAACGGATACTCAGCAATAGTGGGAGACTTTGGTTTAGCTGAGAAAATTCCTGATCACAGGTATGTGAACTAATAAAAATACAGCGAGAGTTGCAGTGCGGTTGCACGTCAGAAGCAATAATGAGCCAGGTTCCTGAGGCCATTATTGTATTCTGATACAAAATTTGCAAAAAATATCCTTAGTCTTCACTCTAGAACTGCAGGCTGGATGACCAAAATGTTCCAGCCTTAATTACTGTCCATTTTGATAGATTTAGTGGTGACATTTATTCTTCAAAAATGCTCCAGTGAGTAGAGGATTTACTCAAGCTTTTCAGTAAATCTTCTAAGCACGTACTTGGGAATTTTGGTTTTAAAAAAAACCACAACAAAGCAAACACAAAAATACTGTTCAGCGTTCTGGATTGGGATGATTTTGTGATAAATGTCCTCTGTTGACTCCAGACAACTTTAATTAGCTTCTTTCCATTTTCATAAACAATATTCAGTGGCATTCCAGTGTTACTCTCTTTAACCTCTGGGTTAGTTGTTAAAATCCAGGTTTATAACAAAGAGATATTAAAATTACTGCCTAACAGTAGCTCACCATTTTGCTCTCCCTAGGATGAAATTATAATCTTGACTCATTTGAGGAATGCACAGGTGACTGTCACAAGCTATTGTCACAATTGGAAATAGTCCTTTTGTCATCCCTCCGTTAGGGAGATCAAGGACAAGGATTTCATTGTTCTCTCTGTATATTGACTTCTGTATTTCAGAGTATTCTGCCTCTGAAATCTGCTGTCAGATTTTCTCCAGTGTGTTCTTCTGCGTAAAATAAATAAAAAGCCTTCAGCTCTTTTGACTGCAAAGAAAACAATAGAAGTTTATCTCAGCTATGCACTGTTTTTAAACTGCACATATCCTAAAAACGTATCTTGGGAGGTCTGAAGGCTTGCATTAATGTTGATGAAATATTGATCTAAAAGCTTAACAAAGTGAACATCTTAATTTCCAAACTACTGATAAGTACAGCCAGTGTGTATCTTCTATGCTGCAGTGGAATCTCTGCCCTTTAAGGGGCTGAAAGCTTCACCTGTATTTGTAGGAACCCATCACAAAATCAGGAAGGCACCACAGGTGCCTTAAGATGTTCTTAATACCCAGTTTTGAGATGCCCTGAAAACTGAGAGTACAGTAATAGGTAAAGTTAAGGTAGCTTGATACTAAAACAAACAACATAATAAAACCATTACATTAGCCACCATTTTGGTTTGATCTAGTCTTACCTCCATTTTCAAATGCCGTTTTGTTGTTTCCAGTTTGCTGGCTAGCAAGCCATGCTATTTCGAGGCCTTCAGAGGCCTTTTTTTTTTTTTTTTTAATAGTTATTCCTTCAAGGTCAGCTGGGTGGCAAGCTGGAGGCCTTTCTTAAGGCCCCAGTATTCAGCCACGTGGAAACATTGCGTATTTTTCAAGTTGGCTCTATTCTGATTACTTTTAATTTTTCCCTATTAAAGGATTCATCTAGTCAATCTTGACTTTTTTTTTTTTTAAATACAGTTTGCAAGCAGGCTGTGCTGAATACTTTCAGAGCTGCTTATTGGTCTACATGTAGGGATGGATACCTGCACGTCTTGCTGCATTGTCGTGATTTAACCCCAGCCAGCAACTAAGCACCACACAGCTGCTCGCTTGCTGCAGTTGGATGGGGGAGAGAATTGGAAAAAAAAGTAAAAGTCATGGGTTGAGATAAAGACAGTTTTAATAGGACAGAAAGGAAGAAAATAATAACAATAATAATGATGATAATAATGATTCTTACAATGATAATAACAATGACAACAATAATAATAATAGTAATAAAATTGGAATATACAAAACAAGCAATGCACAATGCAAATTGCTCACCACTCGCCGACCGGTGCCCAGTTAGTTCCCTAGCAGTGATCCCCCCCAGCCCCACTCCCCCCAGTTTATATACTGGGCATGATGTCACATGGTATGGAATAGCCCTTTGGCCAGTGTGGGTCAGCTGTCCTGGCTGTGTCCCCTCCCAGCTTCTTGTGCCCCTCCAGCCTTCTTGCCAGCTGGCCATGAGAAGCTGAAAAATCCTTGACTTAGTATGACACTACTTAGCAACAACTGAAAACATCAGTGTGTTACCAACATGCTTCTCATACTGAATCCAAGACATAGCACTATACCAGCTACTAGAAAGGAAGATTAACTCTATCCCAGCCAAAAC
Organism: Haliaeetus albicilla; assembly: GCF_947461875.1. Lineage (NCBI taxonomy): Eukaryota > Metazoa > Chordata > Aves > Accipitriformes > Accipitridae > Haliaeetus > Haliaeetus albicilla. Next base: position 11,385,455 of record NC_091490.1, read on the forward strand.
CAGGACATGCATGAATGGAGGGCTTGACATCTAGCCTGAAACTGACGTCCCAAACCTTTCTAGGTATAGATGAAAGAGCCAACTCTGCCAAGAGTTTGGAAACTATTGAACAGCCGTGACCTTAAAATAAAAGAATTTTTAAGTGGCCAGGCACTTAGAAACTGGAAATAAAATATGAGTAATTGATTGAAGCTTTCATCTTCTTCCACCTTCTCCTCCTGCTATTGAATGTTTCAGTGACTCCAGTAGGAAACCAGTGTAAAATACAGTATGTTACAAAACGCATTTGTATTGACTTCCCCCTGGTGAAAGCTTCTGCAGATACTTAGAGTTACGGAAAGTAATGCCTGAGCATTTAATTAATGGTTCTTCTCTCCCCCCTCCCTTCCCCCCATCTATCCCATATCTATATAGTGAGAAGTTACCTGTGGTGGGTTCACCCTTCTGGATGGCACCAGAAGTTCTCAGAGATGAACCTTACAATGAAAAGGTAGGTACATGATATAAATGGACTTTAGTTGCCAGATGGTTTTCTTCAATACAAGATTTAGAATTTCCATAATATTAAAATTATTGTTATTTTCATTTGTGATATTTCTGTACTCAGTAGGTCATTCAGACTAAGGGAGTGTGTGAGTTGAATAGTTAATATTTCAATTCATGTTGTGGATTCTTATACAGAAATAGAATTACCTTTAGCATAATTCACTGTTATGCTATTTCTGTTGTGGAACACCCCACATGCAGAAATATGGTAACGGCTTGTCGAGCTAACACAACTTAATTTAACCAAGTCTCATGAGAAATGTAGTGAGGTTGCTTTCATGACCATATGTGAAATCTGGGTTGAAGTAAAAGGTCTGTATGTAAACTTGTACAATTATTTTAATTAAAAAAAAAATAATCAACATTTCTCAAGGTAAGATGCCTAGATAAAAATGTTCTCCAAAGGTATTTCTAAGTTTTGCTATTTGTGGCATTGGGAAATGTTTCTTTCGGAGGAGGATCAGATCGCACTGGATTTTAGAAATAGTATTTTCAATAGAGCTCTTCTTTACACAGGATTTTCTCTCCCACATGTAACGTAGTCTACTTCAGCCCTGCAAGTGCAGCTTTTCTGTGATAAAGCCCGCATCCTGTAACTTTTTATAGCTAGTAGTCAATAATCTGTTTAACTTGCAGGAAAGCAGTAGCTACCTTGGTAATGAATGTAATAATTACCATTTCAAAGCTTTTTTGAGAGTTCCAGCTGACCTAAATTAATAATGAAGTACCCAAATCTATGGTGCCACATTCTTCACTAACCCTAGGGCATGGAGGACTAAAGAGGAAGCAGGTCTCATACCTCATCAGAATGAAAGGTGACATATAAACTTGCCTGATATGTAAGGGATGAGGGATGCCGGCTTCTGCACTATAGACTTATATTCCGTGTTTCCCTAAATTTTATTACATGGTAAATTCAGGTGGGTGGAAATCTGAGGAACTGTGCAGCTCCAGGGGTAGTCAGATAAGTGATTACTAAGTGTCACGGAAATTTCAATGGAAATTGATGCTGGTATACAGTGTTATTAGATATCTCAAGCTTTGGGAAAGACACTGTTTTCTCCAGAGGTACTGAACTGTGAGATGAGAAAAATGTAGTTTTTCTTAAAAACAGCACTAATGTTCTGGATAAGCTGGGATCATGTGTATTCTAAACCCATTTTTCTAACCACAGTGATATATAGGCATGTAATGTTTTGGCTATGTTTTTAATTACTCTCATCTGTAAGACATCAAATGCAATTTCACCATTCTTTATGCAAGGAAAGATTTTTTAATTTTATTTTTATTTGTTTACACTGCTGAATTAAGAGTGGTTTGCTGGTTTTTTTCCTTTTTTTTTCTTGGAAGAGTTTTAAAGTTATTGCTGTTTGTGCATCAAGAATGCTTTACTGTGAGCACATGTTTCTTCACACGGAAAATGTTACCTATAATGCAGTTGCTTAGTGTAAGGCTGTGGTGTTTGTTCAGTTGTTTCCTGATAACTGTTTGGGGTAAGCATAAACTCAGTGGCAGATAAGAACACTGAGTATTCATAGCTGAACCATGTGGCTATTTATTTTTTTTCTCTCTCAGGCAGATGTGTTCTCCTATGGTATAATTCTGTGTGAGATTATAGCAAGAATACAGGCAGATCCAGACTATCTCCCTCGCACAGAGGTGAGTGGTTACATTTATAACATTGGTGGGAGGCGGTTAAGTATGCCATGATAATGGCTGGCCTTTAGAACTTCTGGCACTGCTGCCACAGATACGATGAATAGGTGTTACATTAAAAATAGCCTGTAAAAGGGTTTTGTTCTTTTGTGCTGTTACTATAAGAAGCCCCATTGAAGACGCTTTCACAGAGACTTTGTCCAGCTGCAGTCCTCATGGGAAATCCTGTCTGCCCCTAACTGGCAGAACATTGATTGCATTGCAGTGACGTTCCTTTTGTAGAGTGATAGCTCATGTAGACTTCTTGCCTTGTTCAGAACAGAGCACTTTTGGCACACTGCATCCACTAAGCAGCCAGCCCCTTCTTGTAGAAGGGGCAGGAGCTATGTTAGCAGCAGCTAAAATAAGCTCACCCTTATTTTTGTATAGACTGTGCTAAGCACTGTGGATCTGAGCTAGAATCGACTAATCAAACAAGATACTTCTTACTTTCCTTAATTGCCTTTTGGCTGAGACCCATCTGCAGGGCAGCTTTTGGCCCTCTGTGGAGGGGTCTTCCAAATTGTCTATCCCCTTCCGGTTCTGAAAATACAAAATTGCATAGGTCTTGAACTGCAGTAAATAAGAGATCCTTTTGTTTTTCTGCCCTTCAGATTTTACAGAAGTGCACTTAAGGAACTGGAAAATTTGTATTACCAGTCTATCATCCACTGAAAAATTAACCATTTTAATTGATATATTTTCATCATAGTGAAGCCTCTGGTTTTATAGCAGGCTGTTAATTTACACTGTGAAACTCACCATGGTGAAACATCATAGTATAAGATATTGCTTCCAGATTCACACAGGCAATATTTCAAGTGCAATGGATTGCAGTTGAGTCCAGGAAGAAGGATGGGCTTTGAAGTCAGCTCATTCTCTTACAGGTATCTTGTATCAAGTAATCCCCACTGGGAGTGCTGCAGTTCAGAGTATGCATGAAGTTTTCTCAAAATCCTCTGTGTGTGGCTACTGAGAGATGGTGTTCATGGTTATTCCTGATAACTCCATGTAGGGACCCCCTGGAAAAGAAGATGCTTTGGGCCGGATAGCAGACCTCATTTATCTCTGTGCTGTGGTTTTGTTTGTACAGAATTTTGGATTAGATTATGATGCCTTCCAGCACATGGTGGGAGACTGTCCTCCTGACTTCCTCCAGCTGGCCTTCAACTGCTGTAATGTGAGTATCTTACTTGAAGGGGAGAGGCCTAAACTGGAGTTCTCTAAATCCCTCTGTCTTTTGAAGATAGAGCTTAAAGCATTTACAGAAGAGACTTGCAGAGCCTACCTAATAAAAGCAGCGTATGTTCTGATAACCTAGAAGGTCCCTTGCAGTTTTTATAATCCTTCCCTTCCCCTTGCAAAAAGGTCTATCTTGTGTTTTTGCGATTCTGTGTTCTGTCATGCCAAACAGGTCTGTCGCACTGAACAGCTTCTTGCAGGCTGCTCAGGCAGATCATAACCAGTTGTATGCTATTGACACTGGCTGGCCCTCGGGCTGACAAAATCCAGCTGTTATTTTGTACAGACTTACTGAGCTGTGAAGAAAGAATTCTGAGTTGTTCTCACAAACAGAGGGGACAGACAGATCAAGAGCAGGCACTAAACTACTCTAAAGTTTCTACATGCTGCCTTTTGGAAAGTGGGATAAACTTTCAAATCCCTAGCCTATGTTCCAGAAAAACAAACTTGGACCCAAATGATTTAATATCAGTAAGGCTATAGGCAATGCGCTGTATGGTGTAAATTTTCTGGCAATTATTCAAGTAAAACTGTGATAGTTCATGGCTCCTCAGTGTGAAAATTCCAAGGAAGTGTGATTTCTTTTGTGGGTTATCCCATAACAGAAGTTGCTAGTGCTTTTGTATATTAAACTGGTTTATATGAAGTAAGAGAACCTGAGCTTTCACCAGATTTAGCTGAAGTTGGGAATGTCCAGTTTGCACAACTTAATTTTTAGAAGTTGCCTCAACTTCTATTGCACAAAACTTTGCCTGGGACTCCACAACCAGGCCATGCTGGAGCCAATACCAGCACTGTGTCCAAGTGAGTGTTCGTAAGAAAAGTCTCATCTCTCCATGCTCATGATGCTTGTTTTTGTCCTGAGCTCTCTCTTTACTTTGTATTAGTACAAATGCACGTGCTCAAGGGAAGAGCAGTATAAAGGTGAGGATGTGAGCAGGTGGGGGTGACTGCTGCTCTTGACACAAGATAGCATAATTTAATTCTAAAAATGTTTGCGGAACTTACTCTAGACAAGCTACTTCACTCCTCTGATTTCACCTTAGTACAGCTTCACCAGGACAGTGGTATGTCTGACTCATGTTTATGAAGTGGTTTGACTATGTAAGCACTAAAGGGTTTGGCTAGAGGTAGAATTTGACTTTGGAAATCTCAACTCCCACCTGTAGACTCCAGAAATCATACTGTATCCAAACACATGGTACATGATTCAACACAGTTTTTTAGCACAGGTGAAATTCAGTGTAAAACTGCTCATGAAGAAAGGGGAAGTGACTGATTTAATATTCTCATGTAAGATTTTGGTGTGTTCAGAGAAGAAGAATTTTCTCCTACTGATTATTGTCAAATGCTGCTTCCTGTATAATAAACATCCCTTCCCTGGACTGAAAGTGGAAATCACTGTCTTGCTATCAAGCCATTCATATGCCAATTTCAGTGTTGGGCATGCTGTAATTCACTTAGCTAGTAGAAGGAAAAAGGTGGTGAACAGATAAGGCTTTCTTGTATCTTCCTAAGCATGCTGTAATTCTGTAGTAGATGATCTGTGTGATAATTTGCTTTTAGACATGGACATTTATCTAGCTTTTTATTATGTAATAGGTCAACAAACAGTGTAAACTGTATTGATCAGCTGAACTAATGTGCAAACCACTGGGGTTTCTACAGCCAGGAAACGTGTTTTGGGGCAATTTAAGAAAATCAGTAAAAACTGACATGTATGAGCAGTGGATTAAAATTTCTTTAATTTGCTGTTACAATGTGTTTTGTTTTTTTTAAATAAGTACATGCAAGGAAGTCTAAAACTCAAGACTCCCCAACAACTATAAGCCTACTAAACATGATCATGTATGATCATGCAAAAAGCTTAGCAGCAGGAGCTGAGATGTGGGCAACTGCTGCCTTGAGGAAGAACCTTCTATTCCATTTGAACAGAAATCTGGACTGCTCGGGGAGGAAGAGGCAAATGTTGCTCTGAGTCACTTTTCCATTGCTGTTCTCATCCTGAATCTTACCTAGCACAAATTAAAATAGCCAGAGAGCTCTTCTTACTTCCTATAGCTTGCAGCAGCTTGCTAAGCTTCCCAAATTAGTAAATTTGTCAGAGTACAGAGTATATGCTTTGGTGTTGCCCCTGCCCTACTCTTTCAGTGAAATAGGGAAAGCAGAAAAAGATATTTTCCTATGCCAGGAAATTCCAGCTGCTGCATTAGAACAACTTTCTTGCTGCTCTTGAGCTCTTCAAGTGTGATTTGTTTGGTTTTTATTACTGTACATATGAATTTTTAGCCCTTTACCTTGTGTTGCTGTTCATACTAGATTGCTTCAGGAAGATCCATCTCGTAGGACCTGCAAGGCAATATCAGGGACATCTTTGGGGTTTGTTGTATACAAAGCACCACTGTTCCCTTTGTACTAGAGGTGAGATCTGTCTGGGCTTGTCCACTCTGAAAAAGCCTTTAGAGGGCTGGAAACAGGAATCAGGTCAAGCGGAATCTTTCTTCATAGTGTAATGAGGTTAATTTTCAGCGGCTGAATTAGACATTGCTACCTACAGTAGTTAAACCTGTAACATACACACAGGGTCAATGTTCAAAATGATGAAATGCCTTCTAAGTTACTACTTAAATTAAGCTGCTTGCCCTCTAGTACAATTTTACTGTTGGGCTTTGTTTAGAGATCTGTTTCTACTAGGGTGAATAAATAAATACATACTGATAAATACAAACTGAATACGTACTGATGACTGGAGGGGGGGATATTTTACTTGGGCAAAGATGGATTTTTTTCTATTGTATTACTTTGTCAAATTATATAACCAATCTTGCTTCCTCACAAGACAGACCAGTACACCAAGTAGTAAGGCTAATTAACAGATGGAAGGATACAACATTTTAAACTTTAAAATCAGCAATGCCATTTAGGTGGGTTTTAATTGAAGCCACAAGGAGATGATGGAAGAATTACAAACTTTTAGAGAATGACATAGCCAAGTTGCTCTGTTTAATCCTTATTGCTTCAGGCACATTTTGAAGTAACATTGACGTATAATCTCTGACTGATAACTGGAGTCCAGAAAGAAGTCCTTGAACTATGAAAGCTGTTTAAAACAAACAAACAAAACCCCCTTGCAAGCCCTGAATCTAACAGCTTCCCACCTTTTCAATTTAAAATGCATCCTCCTCATAGAGTGTTTACAACTTGATAATTAAATGTGAGGGGTATAATAGACATAAACTAAGACGGAATACTACTTTTCCCCTGCTTTACTTAGTTTTTTTGCAATGACAACACACTTCTTAAAACTGTCTTGAATTTCCTCAGTTCCTTCAGATTGTCCTTCTGTCCATGTGTAAGTAGAATAGCATGGACAAACCCACATGAACTTATTTCATTTGTGTGCATTCACAGATGGATCCAAAGTTGCGTCCTTCATTTGCTGATATTGTCAAAACACTGGAGGAGGTTTTAAACCGCCTGAGAAATGAGGACTCGGAGAGAGAGAGAAAGTTTTTGAACCTTGACAACAGTGAAAGAAAACCCAAAGGTAAGTGTCTGTATTGTACAAACATTGCTGCAGGCTAATAGCAAGAAGATACAATTCATATTTTGAAGACTGGGATTTCAGCTATATATGGTATTATTTTCAGCTTATGAATCACTTTTACTCAAAGCCTGAAAATTATTCTGGAACAATGCTATATACTTTGTACTGCAGAGTGTCCTTTGGGAAAAAACAGCTCACTGCTTTTTAAAGTGCCTCAAAAGATTCTGCCCACAAGGTCTTGAGAGGAAATTTAGAGTTCATTTGGAAATGGTTTTGTAAGTTGCTAATAGTATGTGAAAATCTATCAATTTCTGCTTTGTTCCTGCCATACTTAGTCCATCTATGTAATTTCTTTGGTGTATGTTACATGTAACACTTAGAAGCTTCTTAAATTCCTTCATGAGGAAGAGCAGAGAAGATGCAATACTCTGAAAGACTGGGGAAAAGATGAATCCCAGATCTGCTTGGGAATGTTGGCCTTGAAGGGCTTTCTCAAAAGCTGCCTAGTGCCACCTGCTGTGGGGGGCATACTGCAAGCAGTTCTTGTAGGCTGGGGCATATTCTGACTTAGGTATCTTTGTTAGTAGATTTCTGGCACTGGAAACTTAGAGTACAGTAAAAATAGTTTCTCGTATTGTGTATCTATAAATACAAAATATATATACATATCTATCTATCTGTAATATGGTTATAGATTGAAATAAGTTCTGTATTTCAAACCACACGGAGTGCATGCGTGTGGTAGTTCTGCCACATCTGGAAAGCATCTAAAGGAGATGCGAGTTAAAAAGGAAAATTGTTTGTTTGCATGGTGGTTTGTTTTGTATTTTCTTTTTTCTTTTCATTTTCCTGGCATTCTTCCTTTGGCTACATGTCAGATTTGCATCTTCTTGGAGAAGTGTTACATGCTGTTCTTTGACTTGCATAGTCTTTCCTAGGTGGAGTGACTACAGTTTAAACTGTGGCAGTATTTAAAGGGAAAAGCAGAAATCTGTATGTGCTTATTCTGGAAATGATTTGTTATTGCTCTACCACAGAGGCACCTTGAGAGCCAGTGGCAGATGCATGTTCCAAACACTCAAGGAGTTAGCATCTTTTCCTGAACAACTATGATTTTTCCCATCCTGTTCTAGTGATACAGCTTTTATTTATTGTTGTGGTTTAACCCCAGCCAGCCAGTGGGATGGGGGAGAGAATCGGAAGGAAAAAGGTAAAACTTGTGGGTTGAGGTAAGAACAGTTTAATAGAACAGAAAGGAGAAGTTAATTATGATGATGATGATAATATTATGACAATAATAATAAAAGGATTGGAATATACAAAACAAGCGATGCACAATGCAATTGCTCACCACTTGCCAACCAATGCCCAGTTAGTTCCCAAGCAGTGATCCCCCCCAGCCCCACTCCCCCCAGTTTATATACTGGGCATGACGTTACATGGTATGGAATAGCCCTTTGGCCAGTTTGGGTCAGCTGTCCTGGCTGTGTCCCCTCCCAGCTTCTTGTGCCCCTCCAGCCTTCTTGCCAGCTGGCCATGAGAAGCTGAAAAATCCTTGACTTAGCATGAACACTACTTAGCAACAACTAAAACATCAGTGTGTTACCAACATGCTTCTCATACTGAATCCAAGACATAGCACTATACCAGCTACTAGAAAGAAAATTAACTCTACTCCAGCCAAAACCAGGACACTTTATATATATACACACACACGCGCGCGCGCAAATAAATACACACACTCATATGTACAACTTTTTAACTCCTATTCATTAGGGTCAAACTCTCATATATCCCTAGTTTCTGTATTGGATAATGTATTGAGTGAAGGCTGGGATGGAATGATTTAAACTCTTCATGGTATCAGGAGGGGCATTTATTTTGGTCTTAGACTTTTTCCATCAGGGTGAAAAAGTCCCAGTTCCTTTGGCAATTATGTTTTGTACTTGTTCTCTTTTATGCTCAGTATCATCAACAGATCTTGGGCAACCTCTGCTGGAAGCCAGGATGATAAATCTAGAAGCATGCAAATTGTTCTTCTTCAAGACCACCCTGTGCCATCTCTGCTGTGTCGGTGTACTGGCAGTGAGGAGGTTTGAAGGGCCCCTAAAATACAGGGTTTAGGTAGAAGAGGGAAAGACTTCCTCATTCCTACCAAATTTTTATACAGTTTCATTTCCTTTGTTTTGTCCGAAGACAATCTTGTCTTGCCAAATTAGCATCCCCCATAATGTGGGTGGCAAATTTGATCAGAAAATGATAAAGAAGCAGTCCAGTTTCAGTGCCCAGCGAAGTAAGATGGCATTAACTGAATCTGCATTTCCTCAAGTCTTCAAGTTGACTGTTAATTAGCCTGAGGCATGAGTAAAGAGGAGAGAATATTTTAAATGTAGTTTTGACTGCCTTACATTTAAAAGGTCCTGTGGACAGTGCTGCCAAACCTCCATGTTTGAAACCAATAATACACTGAGGAGAAGAGAATGGTGTGTTTGTGTTTGTGCAGGAACTTGTAAGGAACAAGCAGACATGTGCTTATGGAAGATACTTTGGAACATGAGAAGTGCAGCTTTTTCTTTACAGTTGTCATGAAGGCTCTGTGAGTGAGCAGATATGCAGGTATGTAGCTCCTTTAAGCTAAGAGTATTTCTCTTCTTCTACTCAGGGCCAATGGAAAAAGGACCAGGAGTAAAACGTTTGAGTTCACTGGATGATAAGATCCCACCCAAGTCACCCCGTCCACGTCGGAATATCTGGTTGTCACGCAGCCAGTCGGATATCTTCTCCCGCAAGCCTTCCAGGAAGATAAACGTGCAGGACCCCTACTATACGCCAAACAAAGGGCTAGGCCGGAAAGTTAATCCCTTCAGTGCCCGGGAGGACCTCAAAGGTGGGAAGATCAAATTCTTTGACATGCCAAGTAAGTCTGTGATTTCCCTGGTGTTTGACTTGCATTCACCAGAGGCAGGTGGAGGCCTGAAAGCCAGCCAGTCCCAGTTCCGGCAGCCGTATAGCACAGACTGGCAAGAATTTTCCCTCCTTCCTGGGAGGAGATGCAGATCACTTCCGCTCTCTCCTGAATTGCCGCACAAGGAATATGGCCTGTTTGGGGGACTGTCTTCAACGGTCAGCAGGTGTGACCCAACCCAGCTAGGTGCAGAGGTTCGGCAAAAACTCTTGAGTAGCAGTAAATATGGTGTGTCAGAGATTCCCCCCTTTCAAGCCAAGTCTCACAGGCCAGAATTTCTTCCTGTACCAGGACAAGAAGAGGATATGGACTGTTCAGATGTGCCAGTGGCCCAGGAGGAAAATGGGTTTTGCCCTGTTGAGAACACAAGTGGAGATCCAGCATGTAATCAACCATTAGTGCTGACCCAGCCTGAGCCGCTATCTTACAAAAAGCTCCCAGTTGAGAATTCAGTCAACTCTGAGGGACATGGCTCCTCACAAGTGTTTGCAGGTTGTCTCCCTTCTGAAGAGATGGAGGTGGAAGATGACCTACTGAAAAATACTCCGCTAGAGTCTACAAAGCCTCTGTTCAGTGTTAGTCCTTCCACTGAGCTCAAGAAAGAGGAATGGCCCTTCAGGGAGCCGGATGGGGATGGTCCTGCCCTGTTGTCTCAGACCTCCTCCAACATCTCAGCAAGTGGCAGCACTCAGTCAACTTGTGACATATGAAGAGAGGGCTCAAACTGTGAACATGTCCTTGAGAGAACAGTTGTTCCCCGTTGCTTAAACTCTATTTTTCTATAGTGCTGGGCTTCACATTTGAAAGAGACTCAGCAGATGGTAGAAACTGGCTGTCAAACAAGATAGCTGCAAGACAGCGTCTGGAGAAGACTGATTATTTTAACTTTATTTCAAACTGTGCTTATTCCCTTCCCTGATTTGCATTAGGAGGGGAAACTACTCCAGCGAGAATGGCCATGTGGGCCCCACAGTCCTTCCAAGAGGCAGCAGCCAGAGCAGGCACTGTGTAAACAGTTTGACCTGTATTCCAGCATGGAGTGTTTCAAGGCCTTAAGCTCCATGTTGGGTAGAAAGAGTGACCCTTAGGTTTTCCCTCTTCCTCTGACTGAACAGCTGCTGTAAACCACTGCAGATTTTGCATTAACATTCTGCAGCAGTGCATGTGAGTCGGAGCCTCTGCTTTAGAAACAGGCACAGAGATCTTTCAGAGCTGTGTTGAGCAGATAGGAATGCTCTCTGGTCCCAGGGCTGCTGTGAATGCTGTTGCAGCATTAAACAAGCTCTTCTTTCAAAAGCAGCAAAACCAAAACCCCTTATGCTGGTCGCAGTCTGCAGGCTGAGTCACATGATGAGTACTTTGCAATTAACAAGAAGAATTTGTTCCCCGGTGTTTCATTTTCCCTTGGGATTTGATAATGATGTGTAATATGTTAGTGCGGGGAAGCATGATGCAGTAAGCACTACTCTCCTCCTTGCACAGCTCTGCATGTACCTCAACCTGAATGTGGAGGAAGATTTGCTGAGGGCACAAGAGGAGAGCTGTATTCCAGGTGTTGCCATTTCTGGGCTTCTGGAGAAACTGCCAGTGAAAGTACCAGTTGTACTGAGCTTTTGCGGGGGGTGGGCTCTTACCTCTGAAGAGCCGAATGGACATCATGATCTGTTTCTGCAGAATAGTTAGTTAAGTCCAGTATCTACATCACAGGTGACTATTACCACTAAGCTAGAAGGGTCACATTCACCTCCCTCTCTGGTACAACATCACATCTCATTGATATCACTGCAGTGATGATGGCTCCTTATTTAAAACGAGACTGCTTGATAGAGGACAGGAATCCCCTGCTCAGGGAAAGTTGCCAGCAGTGTTGCAGCCACACAAGTGCTCTTGGAGAGGATAGGCAGTAGACTCACAGAAGGGCTTTGAATTGTCAAGTGAAGAAAATTAGCTTGTCCCAAATTAACGTTTTCTCTTTTACAGAAAGAAGCTGTTGTCTTCATTGGCTTCTCCTGTCACTGAATAGGATGATCTTTTTCTTTTTTTTCTTTTTTCTCTTCCCTCCACCAGCAGGTGCATGTAAAAGAAGCAGCAGCATAAGCTTTAATGCTGCTTGCTGGAACTAGTGTCAGAGATCCCTGCTCTGGGATGCAATGTATGGGAAAACTTGTTCTGTGATGACGTTTGTGCAACATCCTGCCCTTTTCCACTCTTGTTGTCCCAACAGCATCAGATTTTTTTTTTTAATTTTTTTTTAACCTACGTTATCATTCCTAAATGAGGTATGCATTGCATGCCTGCTGAGCAGATGGTGTTGCAGTGGAGTCCAGAATTTCACCCAGGTAGCCTGTTACACTCTTTTCCTGCTCTCTTGTAAGGATGGAAAATGTAAGCTAGTCTCTCATGGAAGCCAGACTATTCCTACTCTTTTCCTATCTCAAAGAAAGGATGAAGGAGAAACCCTTAGTTCTTTCTTGGCTGATATGCTTATCTTGCCAGAGGTGTAGGTAACTATTTTGTGAGTTACAATTATGACTTCCTCTTGTGAAGTATGTGTTAACCTGAGCAGCAGTTTTCCCTTTGCAGTGGCTGCGAAGAATTAAATGAGAAAGCCAGTGTTGCTGAGTTACTTAGCACAGTCCATGCCAGATTTGGCAGCTGTTAGTAGTTTGAAAGAGAAGATGCCTATGCTTAGCAAGATCACCCTTTTTGGCCCACACCTCTCTGCTTCTTGAAGGTGCTGATCTGTAGAGTAGTCTGTCTTGTGTATCCTGTCTGCAGAGTGCAGAGCAGCTTGTATGGCTGGCACTGTATGTGTAATTTCCTTTGAGGACAGGGAAACAGTCAGCAGAACTCAATTGCCAGCTAGTTGCCTGCCTGGTGCCTGCTTTTTTTTTTTTGCTTTTTTTTTTTTTTTAATCTTTTTATCTTTTATACAATTGTAGTCTTTTGGGAGGGAAACCATCAGCACCAGCTTCTGTTGTCACAAGATGCATTTAGGTGTGTGACTTCAGACAAACAAGCAATAATAAGGAATAGTTTACTTCTGGATCACCAGGCTGTGAGGAAGCTGTCCAGCATCCTACAACTGCCTGCAGCCTCATCGGAGAGCACATGAATGCCTCTGGCTGCTCTGTGGCTTGCATTAGCCCTGATAGTCAGCACTGACACCTTATCATGAAGCCTGTTGCCCTCTCTGACACTGACTGCAACGCTTGTGCAGTCACGCTTGGGGTACCTCTGTGGCACCCATCACAGTGACCTCATCTGTTTTCTTACACCACTGTCTCTTAAAATGCTTCCCTGCCCTGAGTAGCTCTCTTACAAAACAGCATGGCTAAAATTTTATTTTCTTAAATAGCCACTCTGAGCACAGCCAGCTGACATGAATAGGGCACATCTCTCAACTTTTCTAGCTCTTTTTACTGAGGTGGAGATGTCAGAAAGAGAAATGCCAAGGAATAGTGGCTCAGGCCTTTCCTGGATTCTTGGTCTGCATGGGAAAAGAGGCATGTGTATGAAACTGGAGTAAAAGGCCATTTAAAAACAGCTAAGTGCTTACTAAAATCTAGTGTTTCCAAGGGTCTGAATGCAGTTGGCATTCCCTGCATCTCATCCCTTTGGTTGTGTAAAGCTCAATCTAGGTTGCACCTAGTAACTACCCCTAGGTTTTCTGCCTACCTGAGGGTGCTTTTCTACTGGGGGCAATTTTCTGACAGCTACTGATGGAACATGAGTATGAACATATGGTCAGCAAACTCCTTGTTTTATAGTGATGTGACAAAGTTTTATTGTGATTGGATTTTATCATGATTTTTGACTTTCTTACGGGAGCAGTCCTTGCTCTTTTAAAACACTTTCTACACATTGCTAGTTTCCCTGAAGAGATCAAAGATTTTTAAAATTCACTTTAAATCTTTCTATGTTGAATTCATTTAAATGTCTGTTATAAGCTATTTTTGTTGTGGTTGCAGGTTGATAAAATGCAACTAAGAGAATGCATGTGAATTGCTGCCCCTCAAAAGCAGTGCAGACAAGGGGCTATAGTAGACTTATACTTGTTGGAGAGGCATTGATGTATTATGTGTAACAGAGCATTGGTATTTTTTGCCAGTACAACTAAAGACACTTGAATAATTCCTGTTTGCACTTAATGCTATTGTTTATATTGCATGTCACTACATTTCTATGCAAGACAAATAACCTTTTTTTTGGGGAGGAGGGGCAGCCAGATAGTTGATTAAGTATAAAGATCTTTGCAAGATGATCTATTTTCGTATTTATGAAGGAGTTTTACGTCTTAATATTTTGCAGTCTGTAAATAGCTCAACTTGTAATGAAAGGCTTAGGAACAAGTTTGTAGCCTGTGTATAATAGTAAGTTAACACTGCCAGAAAAAAAATCTTTGCAAAACAACTTTTCTAATATTGTGGATATTTATGAATATGTAAAGAAAGCACGTCTTGTTTTTATGTTGATTGACCTTCTGACTTTTTTTGAAAGATAGAAATGGTGTATGTTTTATTGGAACTGCAATAAGAAGTAACCAAAGATGAATCCAGTTAAATATTTTCATAATTTTTTCTTGGTCAGGTTTTGTAAACTTTCCCAACTTGCTTTCAAAATAAAAATAAAATCAAGGCCTGAGTCTTGTGATTAAGAGGGCAACTCTAGGTTAAAAAAGCTGGCTCAAATGCTTACTTAAGCTATGGATTACATTAATACCTGGCTTGAGATAGTATTCACTGTTATTTGGTGCTGAATTGTAAACAGGGAGATCTGTCATCCTTATTTAGTGTTATTTCTCTCCTGCATCTTACTGAAGTGTTACACTATTAAATCCATGAGACTCAAGGGCTTTTTCTTCTGCTCTGCCTTATAGCGCTCTGAAGAGTAGGCAGTAGCTTGTGACAAAGCAAGATGGCTTTGGATAGCCAGGAAGCTTGCCATTGTGGCTGCTCTGTTCTAGCCCTACAGAATAGCTTCAGCAGCACAGAAAGCAGTGCAGTTTAAGAGAACCACATCTGGCTTTAAGTCCCACTACATCACCCCTTTCTTAGAAGTTTGAAGAGCTGCTGTGGCTTGGTTCTACATGCAGTTACCCTGCACTAGAATCAGCTGGCCCATTGGGAAGGAGCTTTCTCTTTCCCCTCTCTGCTGTAGGAGCCAAGGTCTCATCTGTGTATGCTGTAACCAAGATTAAGGTAAAGTACAACTATGAAGTGGGATAGCTTTCCCAGCTGCATGTTCTAAACCAACCATGGTGAGTGGCTCTTGCCTTTTTAAAACAAAACAAAACAAAACACTTTTTCCCTTCCTGACTTCCTTAGAAAGACAGGAAATAAGTATGAGGGTTATAGGGAATTACCCTGCCAGCAGTGACTGAAAGCAGTAACACTTGACTAAACATTCATAAAAACATATGCTTTGCCTGAAAAGCAAAAGCAAGCCTGCTTTCATCTGGTGTCTGGAAGAAACATCACATCTTCCTCCAGTGACTGTCCATAGCATTCCTACATCCAGTCAAGCTGGGTGTAGGGGTCAACAGCTTGGAGCGCTTGGATGTGTTTTTGTAGGTACTTTGACCTTTAGCACGTGCTCCTTTTGAAAAGGTCAATCCCACCCTAAACCACTATGTTAAGTGGCAGCCTGCAGTAAGGCTGTAAGTGCAGTAAGGATAAGGGCAAGATCTGGGAGGAGGCTGGGGCTGTAACATGAAAAGAAGTTTAAATGGGAAGCCCTGGCCTCTGTCTCCTCTTGTTACCAAGCGACTGCCCTCTTCATCTTCTGCAAGAAGTGAAGCCCATGCTAAAGTAGTTAGCATACAGCCTTTCCAGAAAAGCACCCCTAGGTTGTTTTTTCAAAACCCACTTTCAGTGCAGAGCACTCAACTGAAACTTGCAGCCCTGGGTGCAGTTGGAGAGGTGCACTTTTCCTCCCTCTTCTCCAGCCTCACCCCTGCCTTCACAGCCCAGCATGCCACTAAGGAACAACTGGGGGAACTCTAATTGAGAGCAATTTAATCAATCAGAAGTTAAAACAAAAACAGTAAGAAACTTGCTCCCCTTCTAGTCAGTTCTTGATGGAATAAAGAACTTCAAAACTTGAGGGGAAAAACAGCCCAGCTCACTGAGGAGCCCTCTAGCTCTATCCACTGGCCCAGGCCACCTTCATCTTCTGGCTGTGAGCTTTGGAAGATTTAGAAAACAAGCTCTTCACTATTTGAAGTGGCACCGATTTCCCACTGAGGTACAGTTTATTGTGGCAGTCTGGCAACCAGGGCCCTGCACCAGCATCTGTGGTTTTTCCTTTCTTGAGCATCCAGACATAAGCCATGATGTAGCCAGTCATGAATGCATCAAAGCCAGCTCGGTGTGTGCCCCCCTGTGAAGGTGGGCCATGGGTTTCCTTTTCTGCAGCACATGCTGCTTCAGTCTTGGGGATGTCTGGATGGTTGACTGAGCCCACCCCAGCGGGAACCTCTGACATCCCCTCCACTTGGTCACCGTCAGAGACATTTCCCTTGGCAGAAGAGCTCACAGCAGCTGCTACCTGGGCAGCAGTTCCTTCGGTGCTCCCCAGCTCCTCTTCCTGTTGCGTGCTGGTGTCTGAGCTGACTTCTGGTTCCATGTCCGTGGAGTTCTCCTCCAGTGGCCTGCCCTCACTGTTAGGTGTGATCTCTGCAAGCTCTGTAGCAGCTGCAGGCTCATAGCAGCTCTGTTTTCGTGGTGGTCCCTCCTCCCCATTCTGAGCTAGCTCAATTTCTTTCCCTGAGCTTTCCTGTTCAAACACCTTTGCAAGCTCTTCTGTGTTCTTCTGCCGCTTCCATTTGTGCTTCCGTTTCTTCCGCTTCTCCTCCCAAAGCTTGTCATCCTCATCAATTATGAGGTCAATGTTATGAGACTGTGGACACTTCACCCCTTTTGGACACCAGCCATAGGCCTGGGGGGGGGGGGGGGGGGAGAGAGAGAGAGAGAGAAAAGTCTGTAGCCACCAGCCTCCTGGTTAGAGCAGGCTATCACCAAAACATGGAGCAGAGCTAATTATTCCCTTCTACTGAGGGCTTGTAAGGCTGTATCAGGAGCACTGTGTCCATTTACAGCCCCACAACACACAAGAAAGGCACTGACAAACTGCAGCAAGTGCAGCCGGGAGCTCTCAAGATGCAGCATGCAGCGTATGAGGAAAGGCCAAGGAAGGTTTGTTCCACCTGGAGAAGACAAGGCTAAGGGGATGGGGCTATCTCGTTGCTGTCTGCAGCTACCTAAAGCAGAGGTTATAGAGAAGGTGGACCTAAGCTTTCCTGAGGGGAACACAGAGAAAGGTGAAGTGTTAACAGTCAGGGGAAATTCTGCCTAGATATATAGGAAAACATTTTTCACAGTGAGTGGTCAAGCACTGGAACAGGGGCCTGGAGGGGGTTTGTAATCTCTGTCCTTAGAGATTTTCAAAATTCACCAAACAAGGCTCTGAGCAGTATTGAGTTGGTGGTTGGACGAGAAACTTCCAGTGGTTTGTCCAACCTATGTTGTTCTGAGACAGTAATGTGCAACATCTGGAAGAGCTCCTTTTCTCCCTGAAGCATCTGAAACCAGTTATGATCTGATCAGACAGGCTCTTTGTTTACTACTGTAGCAGCACCAGGGCTCAAGATGCTGTGGATCACACTGTGCTGCAGTGCCAGAAGCTGCAGACAGGTAATATTTTTTTTATATCTAATGAAGATATGGGGGAGGAAAGAGGTGGCATTTCTTGCTCAGAGAACAAGCCAAACTAATTCAGAACTTGCAGCCCTCCCAAGACAATGATGGGTACTGTAACTCATACCATCCCATTGTTTAGGGCCATATAATCTCTTTCTGAATCTTCATATCTAATGTAGCCTGTGGAATTCACTGCCTGCAAACAGAGCATGCTATTGCCCTTTCTGTCATGAAGCGACCTGAAGCTTGAAAATCTTCCTTGTGCTGTGAAGCAAGCAAGGGGAAGTTCCCAGGTGCTTTCTTACCTCCTCCTGCTCTGACCATATGTGGCTCTTTCCATGGAGCCAGGAGGGAAGCAGGGATTCACGTTACTTACCGAAAATTTCTCACAGACAGGCACCTTATTTCCCCCTCCCACGTTGTGGCTTTCTTCTTCCAGAGAGCAGTGGCGATAGTCGATGTAATGGGACATGTTGGCAGGGTAGTTGCAGAACTCAACGGTGAGGTGCAGGCCGCTGGAGTCCTTCAGCTTGCAGTTCTCTCGCTTGCTGGAACAAACAGGATTACACAGTTACTGCAGTTAACTCACTGAAGGTACCACAGTGTGCAGCTGGTGCAAACATGCTGCTCTCCACCAAGTCTCAACTCCACTAGTTTCCTCTTCTTGAGCTCTAGCCCCAGCTTGACAGCCTGCTGGAAAGAAACTCAGTCTCAGGAGAATAGCTTTAGTAAGTAGTTGCTTCCATGCTGATGCGAAGGTTGGTTTCTCTTAGGCCAACGTACAGGCAGGGACAACAGTGTCTCCAGTGAAGCTATGGGAGAAGGGGACACATAGTTTGATTTTAAATATTAAGGGCACTAAGATACGTGTTAGTCTTCATAATGTTAATGGACAAAGAAAAAAATGCCCCAAAATGAGGTATCACATAGAGCATCCAGCAGCCACTGCCCAGACCTGGGCAATGTAGACAACAAGGAAACGTTTTCCATCTCATGAGAAAAGAACTGTTTTGTCCCAAGAGCTGGCTAAAAGGCCCAAAACCTTTGGAAGCGTCCATGTAACTAGACTTGTGGGTTAAAACATTCCAGAGAGCAGTTTAAAAAATATTTTTATCTTGTCAAAACAAAGCATTCTCATGTTTGAGAACAGCCATCTTGAATGTTTTCAGACCTGTCAAAGTGGCATTTCCTGATGTAAAACAGTCACTAAAAATACCATTTCTTCTCTACACAGAGCGTGACTTCAGTTTAATGGAGATTCAAGGGGCTGTATCACTGCCAATGGCTTGTTTAGATTGTGTGGGGAGTGCAGAACCAGGGGCCAGACTGACACATGAAGTGGACAGACATCTCTGTTTCTAACGTGTCTGCCTGGAAGATATCCATGAAGAGCTGGAGGCAGGAAGGAGGACAGGATGCCATGGAACAAGAGCATGACCTTTGCTTGGAAGGAAAGCAATGGGAGTTGTAGCTGGTTGCACACGAGTGTCACGTGCAGGACGCATGACACAGCCGGTCAGCATCAGGAGGTGCAGGGTGCGCTCAGCCTTTAACTGCACTATCCCTTACAAAACCAGGTTGTAACTAGCAGACGCTTCAGTCATAGCCCTGTTTTCATTTGCTCTCTGAGTTCTAAGGGTCTCTTTTCTGCCTGTTTTCCTGCCACGGCCCTGTGGCACTGCTGGACCAGGGCCAGGCAGGGAATCAATTCTTTTTCAGTTAGATCAGGTCACTCTGTGGTCAAAACTGCTGCCAGCGGAAGACAGAAATCCTCTTTCAGCAGCTACTCACCAAACAGACAAGGCATATTACAAAATGCACCCTGATGCACTCAGCATCTGTCCTAGAAATAGGAAGAGCATGGGGCAGAGTTACTTGAAAAGCACCTTCCTTCACTCATTGGGATAATACAAAGAGCCAAACCCCTTGCCTGGAAAAACAAACAAACAGAACACTGTCGCTCTCTTTGCCTTTCCTCCCATAAGCTTTAAATACCAGAGTGCTGCTCACCACTTCTTGTAAGCGTACTCCAAGTAGGATGCTACAAAGCGAGTCTCAAACTCTGAAGCGTACTTGGTGTCGTATATTCCTGCTGGAAACATTTCCGAAAGGTCAGCAGTGAAGGTGCCGAGGTTGTCTGGGAGGTGAGCATAGAAGCACTGGTACAGGAAGACCAGATCGATCAGGCCATTATGGAGAATGAGAGGCTTCTTCGCTCGTATGAGCTCCAGAAAAAAAGTCCGAACGCTCTGGCTCTGGTTCTCATTGCCCTGCAAGAGGAAGCATTAGTCAGCGAGCCTTCGTGCCTTGGCTTGCCATCACCCCAGGAAGTCCTTGGAGCCTGCTGTAGCAGAATACTGCCTACAGCTATGACTTGCTCTGACCAAACAGGGGCCCAAATATTTGGAATAGCAACTGCAAGAAGTGACAGCCTGCGTATAAAACAGCAGGAAGGGGAAAGGGATAATGCTGCACTCAAGACCCCAGTGTGAGCCCACCTTCGCTCAGCAGCTGTGCAAGGGAGACACCAGGACCAGGGGAAGCCAGCAAACCTCCCCAGCAGCCTGAAGCAGAGCCAGCAGAGGCGTCTGAAGGAGAGTCATTCTGTACCTTGTCATTGCCCTTGTGGTAAGGAATCCCCTGGGAGTACTGCTTGTTGAAGTCGAAGCCGTGCTGCACCAGGAACTGCACCGACTGGGGTTCGACAATATAATCCTCCATGCAGAGGAGCGTCAGGTTGTAGATCTGGCAGAGGTACGTGTTCTCGGACTGCAGAGGGAGAGCGTTGAAATCCATATGGGGATACCTGTGGCAGGCAGCTGCCAAAAAAGCCAGGGGCGACTCCGCGGAGCACGGGTGGGTTGACTCCCGTCTCCCAGTGGAGTCCCGGTGCCCGCTGCTCCCTCGGAAGGCGGGAACGAGAGGAAAGGGCCGCTCTGCGGCCTGTGCGCCTACCTTCTCTGGGAGCTGCTTGAAACAGGCGACGCCGAGGGAGAGGACGGACCGGGTCCTGGCCGCGCTGCAGACGGCCCGGTACCGCTCTTCGATGCACCTGGGCGGCAGGAGAACGGCAGCTGACGGCTCCCGCCCCGGGAGAGCCGAACCCGCCGGGGGAAGGGAACCGGGCAACCGGGACCGGGAAGGACGCGCCTCGGAGCAACCGCAGCCGGTAAGTTCGGCTGAGCGACACCACCACCCCGGCCGCCCCCCCCGCCCCGCACGACCGGGGCACTCACGGGCTCAGCAGCGACTTCCTGGCGCCGAGGCCGCTCAGCTCCTGCGGGGAGACACCCGTCAGCGGCCCGCCCGCGCCGCCGGTCACCGCCACCGCCCCCCGGCCCGCCCCGCCTCACCGTGTCCACGGCGACGAAGGTGGCGGTGCGCAGCGCCAGCACCATGGAGGGCCACAGCTCCGTGAAGTTGTCGTTCTGCACGTCCACCACCGGCACCCGCCACCGCGCCATGGCCGCCGCCACCGCCCCGCGCCGCTCCCGGGGCCTCCGCCAACGCGGCTGTCCGCCGGCTGCCCGCTCCCCCCGATCGCCCTTTCCACGCCACGCCCCGCGTTCTCTGCCCGCCCGAGAGGCTCGGTTCCCGTCAGCCTCCAGTGGGTTTGTTTTCCCCTTCTCCAAAAGCCGTTGTCCACAGAATGTTGGGGTTTAAGTAAACGGGCGTTTAGCTCGGGCAGCCTGCTGGGGTCCTTCCCGTGCGGCCGCTGGGAGAAGGGGCGGGGCCAGCCTTATTTTTCTCCCCCCCCCGAGCGCTGATTGGCTCCGGCGCGCCGGGAGGTGCCGCCCTCCTCCCCCGGGCGGCCTGAGGACGGGAAGGCGCGAGCTCCCAGCCCCGCGCCTCGCCCCGATTGGCTCATGCGCGGAAGGTGGGCGGGGCCGCCCCCTCCGATTTGTCCCCGTGCGGGGGCGGGGCGCTGGAAGGGAAACATTTTCCCGGGAAAGTCTCACGTGGCGCCGCGCCGCCCCTGCGCCCCAGCCCCGCCGGGGAGCGGAGCGTGACCGGCCATGAGCCAGCTCCGGGCGGCGGCTGGCAGGGGGCTCCGGCGGAGCGGCGGGAGGGCGGCCCCGCCTGCGGGGCAGAGCAGGAAGGGCGCGTCGTCCCGCGGAGGTGCCCGGTAGCGGGGGGGCTGGGGGGAGCGTGGGGTGTCCTCTCCGGGGTAGGGGGCCGCCAGACCCGGGCAGCTACCGGTGCTCGCTGCGTCCTCGTAAGGCCCGGCGCTCGGTGCTCGTCCGGCCGGCAGCGGCTCTGTCGGGCTCCCGCCTCTGGCCCCGCAGCCCTTCTCCATCCCCCGCCGTGCCCTGACCCGGCGCTGCTCTCCGGGCAGGGGCCCCAGCTCCAGCGCCTGCTCCGCCGCCCGCCCAGCATCTCTTCAGCGACCCGGCTGAGATCGAGGACTTGCGCGGGAACCTGCTCGCTTGGTACGACAAATGCAAGCGGGACCTTCCCTGGAGGACACTGGTAAGGGGAGGCACCGGGAGGTACCGGGAGGTACTGGGAGGCAGGGCTGCCGTAGCGGGAACCAGTCCCTCTGCCTTAAGGGGGTGTTGCTGAGGTGACCGCGGTGTCTTTCCCTACGCGACGGATCCCTAGCTGCATGGAAGTGGAAGACGGTGTTGGAAAGGGGAGCGTGCTCCCAGCTAGTCCTGGCCGTTCCGTGGTGGGCGGTCTGTAGTCAGCCCGTAGGTACGAAGAGTAAAACAGGGCATGAGGGTGAAACCACACTTCTCGAACGTAGCCTCCAACCAGGAGTACTTTTCTCTGGTAAATTTAGTCTAGTTGTCTTTTAAACCTGTTTTGTTCCTGCCTCTGTGGTACCCTGTAGCAGAGAGCGCTGCGTGGAAAAGCTTTTCCGTGTATTTGCTTTAAGCCTGCCGAGCGTTTTTATTGGAGCTCCTACCTGCTCTGTGCTCAGCCTGGCAATGAGCGGCGAGGCGGTGATTGGGGTGCTGGGGGTGGGCATCAGTCTGTCTGAACCGTGCTGGGAACTGCATGGCCCTTCTGTGGGATTTACGTCTGCCTGCGACTGCTTCCCGTGCAGAGGGGCTTGGGTCTGGGACAGCTCCTCTGGTGGGATCTTTGAACTTCTAAGGTGAATCCTCGCTGTGGGAGATGTGTGACATCCCTTGTGCTTCGTCAGGGGGAAGGTGCTTTGGCTGTCACTTGATTAACTCAAACTCAGAGCTTCTGAACGTTTAGGGGAAATATTTTTTTTGCAGATTCCTACACAGTGTTCAAAACGCACCACAAGCGGTATTATTTTATATGCAGGTCCCCTCAGTGGTGGGGTCCTGTGTCACCTTCCTTCTTATAGTCCGTCTTCTTCCCTTTTCAGGCAGCAGCTGAGACGGATGCCGACAGACGGGCGTACGCAGGTGAGGAGCAGGGACTGCACCCTGGTGTGTGTGGGGTGCCCCGCTGCATGTTGCCCCCTGACACGGATGTGCAATATGGCCTCGTGAGGAAACGTGGCTTCAGTTGCCATCCTTGGAACAAGCTGCCTGGAGTAGCCGTGAGAGCCACTGACCCCCCCCTTGCAAGGCACTGGGGGGGTCAGAGAGCTCACTTTGGGCCTGAGGGAGCTCCTGTGGGGCAGCATGTGGGGCAGGTGAGGGGTAGGAAGGGGTCCCATGGGTTGGATGCTGGTGCAGTGCTTGTACCCAGTGTTAACGTGGCCACGGCATGGGGTGTGGGTGGTGTCGGTGCCTCTGCTCTGATCCCTGCCCTGCTTCCTGCAGTGTGGGTGTCTGAGATCATGCTCCAGCAGACGCAGGTGGCTACAGTGATCGACTACTACAACCGCTGGATGCAGGTGACTGTTCCTTACAGAGTCCTGTGCCCACAGGCTGCTCCTTTTGGAGACCTTGTCCGCTGCTCTGTGGCAGATCTCCAGCTGCAGAGCACAGCTCTGCTTGTCCCTGACTTGTCCCCTTCCCTCTGTACCACAGAAGTGGCCGACGCTGCAGGCTCTGGCGCAGGCATCCCTGGAGGTGAGCGTTGCTGGGACCGGGTGCTCTCCCTGCCCTCGTGGCTCTTCATCTAACACCATGCCGTGTCTCTTGGAGCAGGAGGTGAACGAGCTGTGGGCTGGACTTGGCTACTACTCGAGAGGGAAGCGTCTTCAGGAGGCAGCAAGGAAGGTGCCCTCATGCTGGGGCATGGGAGGCATTTCCAAAGCCTTCTGCGGCCCGTGGGTTGGTGCTGGCTCACATCTGCCCTGCGTCGCTGGGGCTGTGTGCTGCTGGCACAAGGCTACAGAGGCTGGGATCCCATCTTACCATGGGTAAGATGAGTTGCATGCACACGCCCCGGCTGCTCCCCTGACCTCGGTCCCCTCTTTGCCAGGTGGTGTCCGAGCTGGCCGGCCAGATGCCCAGGACGGCTGAAGACCTACAGAAGCTGCTGCCAGGGGTGGGCCGATACACGGCAGGAGCCATTGCGTCCATCTCGTACGGGCAGGTGAGAGCTGGGCATCAGTGAACATGTCTCCCCTCTCTGCCACCCAGCCCCACTCCTGGCAGGGTCCTGCTGGCAGGTCTCACAAGCCAGGAGCTCCCCAGGGCTGTTCTTGGCTCTGGCTCTCCCCTGCTTTGCGGTGCATCTTACCCCCCATCCAGCTTGGTCTGTGGGTCAACCTCGTGTGTATCCCCCCTCCGTCCTGGGAGGAGCCCAGCTCCCTGCCTTGCCGGCAGCACGGGCACCTCCTGGCGCAGTAACCTCAGCTCCTGGTCCCAGGTTACCGGCGTTGTGGATGGGAACGTCATCCGGGTCCTGTGCCGCCTGCGGTGCATCGGTGCCGACTCCAGCAGCCCGGCCGTCGTCAACCGGCTCTGGTAAGGGGAATGCTCCGTCCCCACTCCTGAGCTGCAGCGATCGTGGCTGTGCTTGTTGGTGGCTGAGGGCAGGACCATTTGGGAGCTATGGGGAGCTGAGCCTGCAAAGGGAGAGAGGCGTGGGGTGCAGGAGCTCGTGGGAAGCTGGTGCTGCTGGGAGCGGTGGAGAAAGGAGCTTATCTAGGAGCATCCCCCCTCAGAGGCAGGAGGCAGGCAAAGGTCCTGGGGCCCTCTCCTTGCAGAACCCTGTGCCGCTCACTGCTGTTTCTCCCAGGGACATGGCCAATGCCCTGGTAGACAGGAGCCGCCCAGGGGATTTTAACCAAGCCCTGATGGAGCTGGGGGCAACTGTGTGTGTGCCCAAGGCCCCGCTGTGCGGGGAGTGCCCCGTGAAGCAGCACTGCCGAGCACGGAGCAGGGTAAGTACGATGCCAAAGTCTGGCCCTGAGAGGTTGCCATGTGTGGGGACAAGGTGGGTTGGTGGATGAGCCTGTCCTCATTCCTGTCCCCCCTTGCAGGTGGAGAAGGAGCTGGCCTTCGCCTCTCAGAAGCTGTTTGGAAAACCCACCCCAGTGCCTGATGTTGAGGACTGTGGTAAGTGTGTGGGGAGATCCCTGTTGTAGCTCTGGGTCTGGACCCTATGGCAACTGTTATGTGGGTGTTTGCAGGTGTTGGGGGCTGTCCCCTGTGCCCCCCAGCCGTGGAGCCATGGGACAGCAGCCTGGGGGTGACCAACTTCCCCCGGAAAGCAGCGAAGAAGCAGCTGCGGGCAGTGCGAACGGCCACATGTGTGCTGGAGCGGAGGGGCTGCCGTGGGGCCCCAGAGTACCTCATCGTGCAGAGACCCAGCTCGGGTAATGGGGCTGGGTGGGAGGGGGGTGAAGGCACCACGCGGCCCTTTCCCACCTGCACAAGGGACAGAGCAGCCTGGGAGAGGGATGCACCGGTGATGCACTTGCTGTTGCGGTGAGGAAAGGAGGCCTTCGGGGCTGTGATGCGGCTCACTGTCCCCGTATGTGCCCCTTGCCAGCTCACATCCCTGTCATGCCCCCTCCCCAGGTCTCCTGGCTGGGCTCTGGGAGTTCCCAAGTCTCACGCTGGCTCAGGATCTGCAGGAGGAGAAGCAGAGGGAGGCACTGGCAGATCACCTCCATGCCTGGACAGGGCAGCCAGTGGCAGCCAGAAGCCTGCGGCTCATCGGAGAGGTGAGCCTGGAGCCAGACGGATGCAGTGTGAGCCCCCCGTGCTCAGCCATGGGGGACATAGCATGGGGGGAAAAGGGTCCTCCTTCCCTGCTGTCACTCCTCCCAAGCCTTTCCCCACTCCTCAGAGCCCTGGCAGACTCAGTGCACTTGTAGGGCAACGGAGCAGTGCATCCCCTGCTGCCTGCCAGCTGCCCTTTTCATATGCCTACCCATCTCTTCACAGGTCATCCACATCTTCTCTCACATCCACCAGACATATGTAGTCTATTCCCTGCCCCTGGACAGGGATGTGACGCTGGACCCTGCCTTGTCCCCATCCCGCTGGGTGACGGAGGAGGAGTTCCATGCCTCAGCTGTGTCCACAGCCATGAAGAAGGTACTGAGGGGCACCTGGGCCTTTCCTCTCTTCCCTGTGTCTTCCTGGGAGAGCCTCTGGCATCCCCCCAACCTCTGCAGGCTGTCCTGGCTCCAGGACCTGGCTGCTGTTCAGCTTTGGGCTCTCTTGTGCTTCCTTCAGGTGCTGAAAGCACATGAGAAGCAGCGCGGGAAGGAGAGCAGCCCTGGCAAGGTGAGCATCGCTGGAGGGTGTATGGGGAGCCCAGGAGCTGCTCCCTTTTGCTGTGGGCCAGCCTCTGGTGTGTGGTGCTGGAGCCCCCCTGGAGTTTGGGGTCAGGCCAAGGAGCATCCCCAGCCTGGGGCAGGGCTGCGTCTGGGGGATGTGCCTGGCTGGCATTGTCCCTGGATGTCCCCAGTACCAGGGGCCCCTTGCTCCAGAGGGGATTCCTGGAGGCTGTGGGGGCCCTTGGGCTTCAGCTTAGCCCTGCTGCGTGTCTCCTGCAGGGCTCCAAGCGGAAACGGGGGGCAAAAACACAGGGAGCAGGCAGCACCTGCCCTGGCACACAGCTCTCCCTCCGCGCCTTCCTCCAGGCACAGACTGCCCCATGATGGCACCTTCCATGCATGAGACCACCAGAGACTCATGCTGTGGTGAGTCCCGCCCATGGTGTGGGGATGGTGTCCCCCATACTGCTGAGTCCAGTACATGGCCCTATAATGGTCTCCCACTCCTTGCAGCGTCCACTGGCTTCCCCAGCTCCCCCGTGGGAGTTGCACCTTGACATGGCCTGGAGCCAGGCTTGCCCTCCCTCCTTGGCTGGAGCCCTCCTGGGGTTATTCAGCCCCGTACAGCCACTGCTCCAGCATCTTGGACTCATGGCAGCAGGGGTTTCTCTCCAGCAGCAGGAAGGCTGCGGCCACATCACTCCCACAGCCCTGTACCTGGCTGCCCACCTGTACCTCGTCCACCAGCCGGCAATTGTGGATGCTGGTGTACTCTTCCCAGCCTCCCATAGCCCTTTTTATACACTTGTTTTTACTGAACCTGAGCCACGGGCTTTCTAATAATAAATCTAAAGCATGTGCAGTTTTTAAAGTGGCTTTCTGCCTCTGTTGGACTGTGCTAAGCTTGGGGTGTTGGGCAGCCTGTGGTCCAGTGTGAGGATGGCTGGCAGGATCCCTACATCTGGGCTGGAAACAGCAGGGGTTTCTTTGTTGATGCACTCATGAACCCCTCAGCTGAGCATTAACTGCCGGTGACCCCAAATAATGCACCCAGAGCGCATCTCCTGCAAGGGCAGGCATCAGCCCCCGGGGCTGCGCAGCTCCTGCCTGTGGGCTGCTCCTCTGTGGGGCTCAGCAGGCGTTCCCTGGGCTCTTTGTAGGGTTTTATCCCCCTTTTTTACCTTTTCCATCAGGCTGTTCCTCACTGTGTTCATGCTGCGGCTTTCCCTAACTGTGATGTGCAGCAGAAGCCTTGCAAAGGCACAAGCCCGGGGGCTGGCAGGGGCGAGGGCTGGTCCTGGGGTGTGTGCAAGGGGCATGTGGCTTCAGTTTAGGAACTGTGGGACTGGAGATCAGCCTGCCTTGAGGGGCAGAAAGGGCCCTTTCATCCTTGCCTGGCACTCAGCACATCTTAAATGGGAGGAGAAAAAAACCAAAGCAGCGCTTGCAAGTTAATTTTTTAATTGCAAGGAGCAAGAGGCCATCACTTGCCCCACACCGGGGCTAGCCATGCTCTGGGTGGTAACTTGACAAGTGGCCGTGTCCATGGCCCCCGGGTTATCCACTCCCCGCTGACAGCCCCTCATCCCCCTACGTCTGGGGGTGTTACTGTGCCTGCGGTGTCCTTGGCCATGCTGCAGGCACAAATCTCATTAAATTAAGATACAACTAAGGTAGAAAGTTCTGCACATGAGGTCAGTAAATCACTGGGAATCCAGGGAGGGGGAGAAAACACCTTCCACCCTGGGGGATGCTCAGAGCCCGCTGGACTTGGCCTTGAGCAACTTGCTCCCACACTGAGTTGGCTCTGGGTTGACCTGGAGACATCCCTTGGTCCCTGCCCACCTGGGTCATGCTGCAGGCACCCGCTGGTATCTCTACAGCCACCTATTGCCTTAGCGTTGGACCGGAGAGGATGGGGAGCTGAGGGAGGAGGATTGCAGCATTGCCACTACTGCTGCTGGTCCATATAGACCTGCACAGCCTTCCACAGTGCCTGTATATTGCCTTCCCCGAAGCCTGGCGCTCCCCGCCGGTCAATGAGCTCCAAGAAGAAGGTCTCCTCGGAGAAGATGGGATGGGTGAAGATCTGCATCAAATACTCCTGGGAAGGGCCCTCTGCGGCATCAGTGCCCGGCCGGCCCTTGTCCCCAGGTGCTGTGGTGTCCAGCAGGATGCCGAGCTCTGCCAGCCTGTGGGGGTCCTGCCCAGCCACCCGGATCTCCTCCGCTTTGCCCCCCTGGCTGTAATAGGTGGCAGGGGGTGTGAAGAACCGTGCACCCCGCTGCTGCAAAGCCCTGGTCGTGGTGACAATATCGGTGGTGCGGAGGCCGACGTGCTGGATCCCAGCCCCGCCGTGCTGCTCTAGGAAGGTGTCGACTTGGTTGGTGCCGTCCTTCGAGAGGGACTCGGCGAGGATGAGCTTGCAGCCGTGTGGCGGGGCGCCCTGGGTGCTCTGCAGAGCAAGGAGCAGCATGCCCACCCCCTGCCCCCCGAGCACATACCCCTCGGCTGGCCTCTCCTGCGGGTTCAGCAAGAAACGGCGGAAGCCGAAGCAGTGCTGGTACCAGTCCAGAGCCGCCCGGGTACCGCCCCGTGGGCAGACGTATGTGATGTGGTCGAAATGGGTGATCTTGATCCCGTCCCCCGTGGCCGAGGGGGCTCTTTGAATGGGCTGGAAGCCAGGCAGGAAGGGTCCCCGGTAGCGGGATCGGTCCAGAAGTGTATGGCTGATGTTGCCCACGATGGAGCTTGCCACCCCGTAGGTGACGGAGCCGCCGTCATCCCTCACCTCGGTGGGGGGCACCGGCAGGGAGCACCCCCGGCTCTGCAGCCGCTTGCAGAGCCCTGGCACGTCGTCCACCTCGAAGCAGACATTGGAGGCTGTGCCCAAGGTGGGCTGGGGGTCCACATCGTAGAGGAAATCACGGGAGGAGGCGTCGGCAGGTCCCGGCACCAGGCGCTCGTTGACGAGGAAGATGGCGGATCCCCGTCGCAAGGCCAGCTGCCGGACCCGGGGCGTCTCCCGCATGGCCACCGGCTGGAAGCAAAAGGTGCTGGCCAGGTCCTGGGCCCAGCCCTTCCTGTAGGGCATGTGGAGGGAGATGAAGCAGGGGCGGCTCAGCAAGGCTGCCATGGCTGGGCAGGCTGCGGGGAGGACGCACGGGGTCAGGGGGGGCTTGCTGGGCGCAGGAAGGAGCCATTCCCCCACCTTGCACAGAGCCCGAGTGCATTTGCACGCACAGATGCACATGCGTGTAAAGTCGCACCCCTTAAATTTGTGTCTTTTAAATAAACGGGTCTCACAGGCCAATATGCGTTGTGCAAGGGCACCCACCTTTGGGACCAGCTGCAAAGAGCTGCCCAAGGAGGCTGAGCTGTCCCACCACCCCTTCGCTACGCTGCCCTGCCCCACGCCTGTGCCTGGGGTTGCAGAGGAGGAAAGCCCTTAGCCTTGGCTGCAGCCCAGCGGGTCCCCTCTGGACCCGTGTGTCCCTCAAGGGTGCCGCAGAGAGGTTAGTGGGGAATCCGGGTGAGGGAAGCGTGCTGCGTGTGTAAGCAAGACTTTGGGGACAAGGGTTGCGGGGGAGGGAAATGTCCTGTACCAGCAACCGGGAACACGGAGGTTGGACTGGTAAACATGGAGCGACACACTGGTTACAGCTAAAAGGCTCCTGTGCTGCCCCAGCGCTTGTCAGCGGTGTCCCACAAGCGGCCGGGGGGAGCAGCGGGGTGACGGCAGGCTGGTGTGCCCTTCCCCTCCCCAGCAAGGACAGCGTGGAGCTACCCGGGGCAGTGACCTTGCCCTAGGGGCACAGAGGGCGAAACAGGAGGGACGCTGCGGGAAAAGTGACCTCCCTCCCCACCCAAATACCCGTCACACTGAAGGGAGAAAAAAGCTCTGTCCAAAACCGCGCTCCGCATCGCCTCTCGAGAGCATCCCACTGAGGTTTCCCGACCCCACGCCACGCACCAGCTGCCCTGGCCGGACCCCACAGCGGTGCGCTTAATATTTCCATTTTAATATGAAGCAGGGCGCCTGCTTAAATATTTCCTTCCACCTGCCCCCGGAGAAGGGCTGTGCACCGAGCTCCCCCTGCGCCGGCAGGCACAGGGCTCTGCCAGCCTTGGGGGGGGCGGACGGGGGGGCAGGCTGCGCTGCAACCGGGCACCCCTGCCTGCCAACGGGGGAGCAGGGGACCCCGCAGTGCCCCGTTAGGACCCTCAGCTGCTCCACACCAGCCCGGGGAAGGGAGATCCTTTCCGGAGCCCCTGCCCCAGCGAGCACATGGGCAGGGGACAGCCCTCCCTGCCTCCCCCCGCGGCGCTCCACCATCGGTCCGCCATCACCGTCGGTCCGGCCCTGCTCCCACCCCCTCCCCGTCACCCCCCCGTCCTGCCACCCACCCCCTGCACCCACGGGGGGGGGGCCTGCAGGGCCCTCGGCTCGCCCTCGGCCTGCGGCTCACCGGGGTCAAGGCTGCAGGCGAAGGGGATGCCGGGGCAGGGGCCGGCCCCGGAGAGGCGGTTCAGTTCGCTCCTCCCCGGCACGCAACACGACATGGCGGGACAGGGAAAAGGGGTTGGCGATGCCAGGGAGGCTGCAAGGCAACCTGCCCGGCCACCGGGAAGCTCTCCCTGGCGGGAGGAATTGGTGGGAGCCATCCTGGGCAAGGACAGGGCCGGCACACGCGGCGTGGGGCAGTGCCGGTGCGGCGTGGGAGCTGCCGGGGCAGCTTTAAAGCCGGGGACGCGTGGCTGCCAAACGCTGCGGGCGCCGAAAGTTTCTCTCGACCCCGGGGGTGCCGGGCTGTGTTTGCGGAACGAAAAGCTGCCCACGCTGGTCGCCGCGGGCACCGCTCGGGGATGAGCAGAGGGAGAAGAGGAACCGGCTGCCGGGCGGTGGCTGGGGGTCCCCTGCCACCCGTGATGAAATGGCTGGTGTCTGTGCTGGGTCATTCCCTGCCAGCCCAAATCCCTTTGGGGCAGGGCATGCAGCGGGGTGTACGTGCCCGTGCTGGGTGCTTCACAGTTCCCCGGGGTACCTGGCGGGGTTTTGGGGGGAGCAGCCTGCAGATGGCGGGGGGGGACACAGCTCTGTGGGGGGTCTGGCGTTGGTCACGGCGTGGGTCTGCTCCAGGCTGACCCTGTGCAGCTGCGCCTGCTCCCCGATCCCAACCCACGGCCCCACATCCTCACTGACATCCCTGAGCCCCTCCAGCAGCGATCCCCTCCCTCCCTGCTGCTCGTGGGTGTTTTTGGACGAATCCCCCCCTTCTTTGTGTGTCCGGGACTGTGTCGCTGCCCCCATTGTGTCTGTGTCTGCTGCCCTTCCCTGCCTTATCATGTTTTTGTACAGAGCCCAGGTACGATAAACTGCTCAAATATTTGCGGAGATGTCCGTGTGTGGCCAAAGCGGTGAGCTCCTCTTGTTTGGTTGGGGTGGTGTGTTGGAATCCACCGGCGCTGTGATTTCCCAAGGGAACACGGGCTCCTCATGCCACCACAGCACCCCCAGCACGGGGCCGGGCAGGAGGCGCAGGGCTGGACACTGGGGGCTTGCTCTGGGGCCAAGCGTGGCCCAAGAGCAGCCGTGGCACCATGTGGCAGGACAGCACGGCCTTTGGGGTGGCACCTCGCAGGGCAGGGAGCTCTGGCACCCCAGGGGTGTGGAGCAGGTACCCATCTACCCATCTTTTTGGTTGCAGGGTGGCAGAGGCTGCCCTGGTGGCTCCCCCAGTACCTTGTGCATGGATGGCACTTTTTGATGTCACCCCACGGTCCTGCAACCCTTTGGTGCAAGCGGTTTCCTTGGCAATGCCCCCGACCCTCCTGTGCCCGTGGGGTATCTTCGAGCGTCTGTGCCCGCCTTTCCCCCGCAGCACCGCCTGGCACCCTCTGTACCAACCCAGCACCAGGCACTGCTTTGCCCCAGCATGGCTCTGGCTGGGCTGCGGCAGCAGGACCCCGAAGCCGCGTGGCACCGAGGGGGACAGTGCCTGCCTTGTTGCCGTCCCCTGAGGCAGGCGGTGGTGGCCGGGGAGCAGTCCCGCTGCTCCAGCCAGGCTCTTCTCCTCCCTCCTGGGCGGGGAGAGTGGACAGGAGATAAAAGGGAGACCAGGGCCAGCTGGGCATTGCCGAGAGCTGCTGGGGCTGGGAGTGAGGTCTGGCCAGAGGACAGCAGTGAGGAGAAGTGCGGTATTGAGGGCTCGTTCTCGCGGGGGAGAGGGCTGGGGGTTGGGGGTACATCCGTCCTGACCAGACCCTGCACCCCCCTGCTCCCTCCCCACCTCCCTGGATCATCCCCCCCAGCCCCATGTCCTCCCCTGACCATTAAATATGCTACATCCCAGAGGGACAGGGTGTATCATGGGGTGGGCAGGGTTTGGGGGCTGGGGCAGGAAGGGACTTCAGGCAGATATTGGGGGCAGGGGGGTTAAAGGCTCTGTGTGCCCCTCAAGCACTTCATGGGGCATTGAGGACTCTCAAGGTGACCTGAAGGTGAAACCATCCCTGTCCCAGTGACTCCCCACTGGTGGCCGAGACGATGGGGGCTGCATCCCTGCCCATCTCTGGGGCAAAGACAGACCCCCAGGTGGGGCTGGGTTGGTTTTTGAGTCAGGGAGGTGGAGAAGGCCCATGGGGGGGCAGGACCTTCATCCCCCCGATGTGCAGAGCGGATGCCTCAGCACCGGGGGAGACCGGCGCACCGGGTTGTGGCAGTGGGTGCCCACAAAAGCTGGCGGCGGAGGTGCTGTGCTTGTCAGGAGCTGGGCACCCCAATCCCCTCACCTCATCCCCTTTTCTTCACCCACCCCCCCCCGGCACGAGGGTCCCGGCTCCCAGTGCCGTGCTGGGACCAGTCCAACACTGCTCACCAGTCTTTGTTTGTCTGCCCCAGCGGGGGGTGCGGGGAGGCGGTTTGGGGGCTGGGAGGACCCCGTTGGGTCAAGCCCCAGGGCAGAAGGGAGGCAGAGGCCAGTGGTGGGGGATCAACGCCCTGTTTCCCCCCACCAGGGCCAGGGGTCCGGGATGGGGCTGCTGGTGCTGGCCCTGGCTGCCTGGCTGGGGCTGGGGCCGGCCTTGGCCTCTGAGGGGGTGGCCAACAGTAGCCGGCTCTGCCAGGAAGCGCCGGCATGGAGCGTCAACGGCTTGAGCCCCATGGCAGGGGCAGAAGGGCAGGTGACGGTGGTGGCCCTGCTGAAGGCCAGCTGACACTTCTGCCTGCAGCAGGCCCACAGGTGAGCCCTGCTCTCCCTACCCCAAACCTGGCCCTGCCATCTTGGGGAACGGCATGGCGGTCCCCCAACCCGGCACCCCCCCCAGCACCTCCTTCTCTGCAGCCTCGGGGGCCTGCAGGAGAGACTGGCCCGGCAGGGCACGGTCGACGTCCGCTACATGATTGTCAACGAAAAGGCGCCGCTCTCCCGCGCCATGTTCAGGGAGCTGGAGCGCCAGGCCCCGCCGGGCGTCCCCGTCTTCCAGCCGGAGCCGGAGGAGCCCGACATCTGGCAGGTCCTGGGGGGTGACAAGGACGACTTCCTCATCTACGACCGGTGAGTGTCCCCCATCACAGCTGAGGCTTTCCTGGGGGGTTATGGAGCATTTGGTGGGCTTCCAAAAGCTCCCCCATGGCTGGTCTGGGGTGCCCCTGCCTCGAGCCGGGCCATGGCTTCTCCCCGCAGGTGCGGCCGCCTGGCTTTCCACATCCAGCTGCCCTACAGTTTCCTCCACTTCCCCTACGTGGAGTCGGCCATCCGCTTCACCCACAGCAAGGACTTCTGCGGCAACTGCTCCTTCTACCCCAATGCCACCCAGGAGGTACGGAGCAGGGATGCTGACTGGAGCCAGGCTTCCTTCTCTCCTCTGGGATTGCACATCAGGAAAAAAACAACCTTATCTTCACGTCAGGGACAGGCTCCGAGTTGGCAGCCGCCCTTGGCCGTGGTTGAGAGGGAAGGTGACGAAAGGTCTGGAATAAGGGCAGTGAAATAGATCAGAGCTTTCAGGCTGAGAAGGAACAGAGTAAAGGGGTCATAGCCCAGGTCTGGAAAAGCTAACCAGGGTTGCTGGCTGTTCTGCTATAAGAAAGGGGCAGGTGGTGGACCCAGAGGTGGCAAGCTCAGAGCAAAGAAAAGGATGTAGCTCTGGGCTCAGCCGGCAATTAGTCACTTCCTAGAAGAAAAATCCATTTAGAAATATCAAATGCAAAGTCCCTTTCCTGTCTCAGGAACTCCCCGTACCACAGACAGCTTGAGCCAAGGGATGTAGGTACAGAGGCTTGTGCTCTATGTGGTCCAGTCTCTCCTGTCCTCCCTGTGCACTAGGTCAAGGCTGGAGAGCCTTTGCTCTAACCCACACAGCTTTGTGTATGATGGATGCTGGTCTGCTTTCATCCCAGTGCACAGGCATTCTCCCAGGCTCACTGCGGGGCTCTGTGTGCATTCACATACTGCACCAGCCCTTGTGTTGTTACTTTCCTCAGGCTAACAGTACCATGGAGGTCCCTGTAACCCCGAGCCCGCTACCCGAACAAGAGGGGAAGGAGTCAGAGACCCCCATCCACCAGCACAACCCCCTCCATCCTCACCACCACCACGAGGTCAGCAGTGAGAGAGCCACAGACCCGAGTGGGGACCACGAACCTGCCACCCGCACTCACCACCACCACAGAGACCACAGCCAGCCCCATCACGAGGGGAAGAAGCAGAAGGAGGGAAATGAGCACTAAGCCAGGCTGGGCAGCCTCGCAGAACCCAGTAGTGTGCAGACCACGTCAACTTGCTTCCCAGAGGCACAGAAGGACTTGCTTTGTGCTGCTGGTCACCAGCAGCGTTGGAATAACAACCCCCTCCAGCATTCCCCACGTGGGTTGTACTCCCACGATGTGACCAGGGATGAAAATCCCCCTCAGACTCCCCGAGGTGCTGCATTTTCAGCCCCAGGGCTCAGTTCTGAGCCTTCCTCTACCACTGCCTGCCTTTCTGTGCTCAATGAAGCCTGCCGTGCAAACCGGGAGGTCCCTGGTCACTGCTGGCTGACACTGCATGGAGCAGCAGAGCAGGGGTGGAGGGGCCAGAACTGGGATGGGAGCAGCACTACCGGCACGGTCTGCCCATCCTGGCACCCCTGGGTGTCCTGGCACCCCTGGGTGTCCTGGCTGGGGAGTGAGGGGAGGGACAGTGTGTGCCCCGCAGGATGTAATCCCAGGGGATGGGGGCACTAGGAACGGTGGGAGGTTGCAGCTCCCCATGGTCTAAACCCTGTACCCCCATAGCTGTCACATCCTGGGGACCCTCCAGGCCTTGCACACGGGTATGTGCAGTGGTGATGGGTGGCCGCAAGATGGTGGCCTTGTCCCCTCTTGGAGACCTAGGGGCTGTATCCAGGGCCCACAGCCCTGGATGGAAGGGGGTGAGGATCCTGGGGTCTCTCCTGGGGGAGAAGCAAGATGGGAGGGCGATGCGGGTATCCAGAGTACGAATAAAACCTCTGTGAAGCGAACCCTGCTCAGTCTGGCCTCTGGTGGGGCCCCTTCCCCAGAGAGGGTGGGAGGCTCACTCAGCGCCAGGCTGGCCATGGGCTTTTCTCTGGGCACAGGGACTTGGGGCTGGATGTGGACCCCGTGAAGCAGCAGCCCGTGGTGATTTGCATTCCCCTGTGCAGAAGCCTGGAGGTAAAGGGATTGAAGACCGAAGAGACCCCATCTCTTCATACCTTACCTCCTGCCAGGGTGTGAACCCAGGGCTTAGTCCCCCCCCAGGGCAGGGCATTAACCCTACACTGTCAGGAGGAAGTTTGGCATGGCACCTCGATCTCTGGCTTGTAGGTGTGATGTTGGGGTGCCTGCCCTGAGCGTTCCAGGGTCAAAGTTCCTACATGCAGTCCAAAGTCATCTTGGGCATCTTGTCCCCAGTGCCCAGACCAGTCCCCATTGCGTGCATATTGTGGAGCTCCCAGCCCTCAAGCAGTCAGGTGCTGCATCCCTGGCAGGCAGTCATGCCTGCCTGCACCCTGGGCAGCCCCCATGCCTGTCTCAGCCCCTTCACTCCAGCTCCGTCCATCATCCCACACAGCCCCACTCAACGCCTCCCCTAAATTCTCCATCTCCTCTCTGGGCCCTGCAACCTGAGTGGGGAGCAAAGAGATGTTTTTTTCTGCTCAGCGTTATGCAGTGCCATGCGTGGTGCATGTCCTGCTGACGATGCTCTGAGCTGAATTTCTGCACCCCTCTACCCTGTCTCTGTGGGGGGATGCTCTGCCCAGGCTGAAGAGGAGCTGTTTCTCGTGGGGATGAGGACAACGGGATCAGGTGGGTCTTTCTCACCAGCCTGGGGGAGTCAGCTAGGCTCTCCCATGGGGTGCTGGCTGAGACCCTGCTCCCCTTCCTCCATCTCTTTTGCTCCCTCCCCCCTCCTCCTCCTCCCCCTTCCTCTTCTACCTGCTCCCAGCAGCCCACAAGGGCACCTCTGTCTGCTGCTCCTGCCATCAATATTGAGGTTATCTTTTTCTTCTGGCAGCTGCTGTAATTGAAACAAAGCAGGCCGGGCCTCACGGGCTCCACTCCTCTCGCTCATTTTGCCGGTGCTGCTGAGACAACTAATTCATCTTATCGATGCGTGGTTGGCCTCTTTTCCAACAGATCCAGGCAGAGCCGTCTCCCCACCACGGCTGATGGGAGCAGTCTGTGTCCCTGCAGCGTGCTGCTGGGTGCTCCTCTGACCCAGCCTCTAGTCCTCAGCTGGGTGTTGGCCACCAGCAGGAGATGCCAGGGGAGCCAGCAAGGGGGAAGATGTGCAGACTGGAAGGATGCTGATGGCTTTTATCTCTTTCTTTTGCCTTCTGATGCTTCCTCAGCCCTTTTGTTAAATTCCACATCCTTTCCTTGCACAGGTCCTAAAGGTGTCCCTGGCAAGGAGGTGACAGGTGATGAGTGGGGCATACAGGGATTTGCATTCCCTTGCTGATGACCGAATCTGCAATTAGCAGTGGCAGATAGAGGGATCACGTCTGGTGCTGGGCGGTTAGTCCAGCAGCACTGTGCTGCACTGCTACCATTTGGTTATCTCCCAGCAGATGAATTTCCAGCCCTGAAGGCTTGGGTTGGTATTTTGCTTTGGTTAGAGAAATTGAGGCAGGGGAAAGACCTGTGACACTTATTTGGGTGAAGTTCTACATGTCTGAGTAATGGCAAGGGTTTAGGGTGAAGCCGATGCTACTCCATATATTATTGCCCAAAGGCCTGGAGGGTTTGGGGGTGCTGTGCTTGGGGCCCCCGTGGCATCGCTCCCTCCTGAAAGGTGCCAGAGACCTGGAGCTCTGCAAAACCTGTGTTGGTGTCTGCACTCCTGCAGCGTTCAGGGAGATCTTTGCTCCTAGTGGGGTGGAGGAGAGGTGTTTTGGAGGCTCTTCACACTGCTGACGTCTCAGGGGGTGATGCTGTTAGTGGGAGTCAGAGACCCCCAAGGAGTGCTCAGATGTCAGGGGGGCTCGCTCAACAGGGGAGGGTCCAGAGCAAGAAACTGGGGCTGACTTCAGGTCCTGGCAGTGCTGCGCCCTGGTACCCTGGTGTCTGTGGCTGTGCCACCACCCCGGAGGAGGACAGATCCCGGTCCCACATCACATGCAGCCTTGGCCCTGTGTGCTGCTCCTGCCGAGGGCCAGGCAGATCCTCTCCGGAGAGGGGGAACAGCCAGTCCTAATGTCAACAGAGGCCTCTTGTGCAGCAATGCTGTGTCAAGAAGAGGAATGGGTCCCTCCTCCTCCGCCCATTCATCTGGCAGCCAGGGCTGGCATGCCGCCAAGCCAGGCTGCTTTGGAAACATTTCATTGAGGAGGCAGCTGAGCCTAGGAAAACAGAATGAAAATATACAGAGAGATCACTGTTGTTAGGCAAAATAAACGTAGGCGGCTGCATTTCTGTCCCCCAAGTCCAGCCCAGCCGGGCCCCTCTTGCTTCTATGGGGTGAGGGTGAATACTGCTGCCTGGGGATGGCAGCCATGTATCTCCATCTTGGGTTAGGAGCTGGGGAACGAGGGCTGGAGAGATCATCCCCAGCTTTGGCCAACTTGCTGATGTCCCTGGTGAGTAGGTCCAGAGTCATCTCGGTGTAGCATCGGCCAAGGAGATGGGACAGAGCAGAGGAACAGCCACAGAAATGAGCCAGCCCCAGTGACTTGTGTCCCCTGTGTGGCCACCAGTGCTGGAGGCTGGTGAAGAGGGAGCTGAAGAAGTGCATCAGATACTGGCCTTGTTCATTCCCATCTCCCTCCCCAGCATCAATCATGGGTCCTGGCTAGGCATGAGGCCACCAGCGGAACAGAGCCCAGTCTCTGGGTTTTCAAAGCCCAGTTGCTTGGCATGGCCCATGTTTCATCTGCTGGCAGAGGGAGAGCAGAGTCACCCCAAAGCGGTTCCCAGGGACAGAGGGTGGAGGCACCTCTCTGACTTTCGAGCAAAGGTGCATTTAACAGGTTCACCTCTCCCGTTGTTTCCCCCATATCCTCTCTCCTCCCTTCAAAGGCCTCCAAGTCTCTCCCTGGTCATTTGCTGACCTGCAAGAGACCCATCCCACCTCTTTCCCTCCCTCCTGGTGGGTCCAGAGTGGTTTGGGGGAGGCAGAGCTGGAGCCCCAGCCCCATGGGATATCAAGGCTCTCACCTCTGCACAGATGCTCTCAGTGCCAGCTTTGAGTGGCTTCACCTCCTCTCTTTGTCCACCCAGCATGGACTGGCTGTCGCTGTGCAAGAACAAAACAGCTGTTTCTCTGTGCTGCTGGTTTCTAGCCACTACCTTTACTCTCTGTCAATGGACGATGGCATGGAGGCAACAGTTTGCTTCTGTTATTTATGGTTTTGGTCTGAGGGTTGAAAGGAGCCCAGTGTGAGCAGACAAAGCCCAACCAGCACCTCAGGAGAGACACATCTCACCAGCCCAACACACATGGATTTGCAGGATGGCGCAGATGCCCAAGGCTGAGACTGGATCCTGTGCTGGTCCACGCATTCACAGGAGCTTTGCTAAAATTCTGGCTCCCCTCCTCTTGCCCTCCCACCAGGAAAGCAGCTAGCAAGCTACTCCTTTTTCGCTGCCATGTGAGGGGAGATTTGCCGTGTCTCTCTCCACCTGTGTCTCCTCAAGACAAGCTGGGTATGACGCTTGGTTTCCAGCCAAACCACGATGCAGCACCGAGCTGCCACGTCCTGCTCTTGCACTGGGTGGCTTCAAGTGGCGCAGCCTCGTGCCGGGACTGCCGGCACCTCTGCTGATGCTTTGCTGACGTCTGCTGCCGGCTCCTGCGCACAGAGCGATGTGTGAGGACAGGCTGTCGTGGAGGGGAGCTGGGATGGGTGGGCTGTTAAAGGGAAGGTCGGCGCGGTGCAACCTCCCCTCGTCCCACTGTGTCCCGACTGCCCAATGCCGACGGCAGCACTGGGATCTGGCCTCACGAATGGGTCCCCGCCTGGTCTCTCTGCACCGCAGGGAGCTGAGATTTGTGAGCATCCTTCACGAGGAGTATACCTGACCTCCTTGTAAAGGAGCTGAGGGAAGGGGACAAACCCATGGAGCAGCCTCTGAGAGAGAGCACTGCAATGCCTACCAAAAAGACACAAAGCCTGACCTGGGGGTGGGCAGCTCCACAGCTACTGTGAGGGCCATGATAAAACTATAAGACAAAAGCTGAGTTAATGGTATTCGTTGGTTTTTACTATGGAAGAGGTCCCAGGCTGGAGGCTTTTATTTCCACGTGGATGTGCCTGTGGAAATAACTTTGGAATCAATTGTTGAAATGGATGGTAAGGAATGACCCAGCCCAAGATGCTCCAGGTGTCTGAGTCTGGCTCCTGAAACCTGCTGCTGGCAGCGCCCTGGGCCCACGGCAGATGTGACAGTGGTGGACCTAGCGGTGCCTGAGGGACTGCAGCTGGCAAAATGGTGCAGACCACTGTAAAGACCAGCAGGACCAGGGACGAGGAGAAATATTATAAACTGGGCTGAAATTATTTGGCTTTTGTCAGAGCTGTTTTTTTATCAGTTTCCCCCCCCCCCTTGCCACCCAGCCAATCAGCATGCAGTAATAAAGCCACACAGCCAACTAGCAGCCAATGATGTGGCCAACCAGCCAATCAGCCCTGTGAGACTATAGCTTCCCAGCCAATCAGCCACGCAGCATTGTAACCTGCCAGCCAATCAGCCGTGGGGCATTGTAACCTCCCAGCCAATCAGCCATGGGGCATTGTAACCTACCAGCCAATCAGGCATGGGGCATTGTAACCTCCCAGCCAATCAGCCATGGGGTATTGTAACCTCCCAGCCAATCAGCTGTGCTCACTGCAGGTGGCGCGAGGCCGCGGCAGGCGGGTCTGCCCACGCTGCGGGAGCCTCTCCCGGCCGGGCCGGCAGCCGGTGCCCAAGTTTTGTGCCTTCTTCTCCCTTGTGCCACCATTAATTACGCTCCGTCACTAAGGTTCTGTAGCTTCTCTTTGAGTCTGAATTTGCCCGGCTTTCAGCCTCTTCTGCATTATTTTTTAGCTCGCAGAATCTGTATGTTATCTTCTCCTCCTTACGGATCTTCTTTTTTTCCTGAAAAAGTGAAGTTGGTTCAGTGTGTTGTTTCCCACCTGTTTAATTTCTCCCTCCTGCCCTAGAAGACCATTCCCCGCCCCCAATTATTTACGTTTTAATTACCATTTGCAAAGTGTGTTAAATGTGGAGCGTAAAAGGTTGGGACAACGCAAAGGGGTTATGGTGTGATCTACCCTTGGTCCTCTGCCCAGGGAAGGGGAGCAGGAGCGATGAGCCCCTGCCCTGGCCTGACTCTGACTTCCCACCCGGCTGGACCCTGCGACCCGCTTGTGTCTCCGAAGCCAGGGCAGACCCGATGCTAAAGGCTGACAGGAGGATTGTTTACGTCTCGCTTTTTGCCACCATATTCTTGTATCCTGCAAAATGATTCCCCGGTTATTTTAGCATCTCTAATTAAGGGGAGGGAGCTTCAGCAGCTGAGAGGGGGGCGATCGGCTGGGGGGCTGCTTTCTGCTGAGCTCAGCTCCGCGGCAGCCAGGCCGGCCGGGATGGATGCCGCTCTCCGGTACAGGGCTCAGTAACTTTCTGGAGCACTCTGTGCTTTTAGACTCTGTGCCGAGGAGGCGACCGTTTCTCCTGGAAGCCGAGGGCCTTTGCCCAGCAGCTCCTCCATGCTTAATTGCTGGCCTGCACAGCAAATGTGTTTGCTGGAAGAGTGCAGAAATCTCTGTGGCAAGGCTCAGCAATTTGCTAATCTTATGGGGGCCAGGGAAGGCAGCCTTGGCAAGCCAGAGATGTAATGTGTGTGTGGGAGAGAGGGAACAACAGCTCCTGACAGCCATAACTCTCTGGTTGGGTACGAGGGGGAGTCTGGGTCTGCCCGATCCCAGCCTGACACCTGGTGCCCGAGCACCTCGCTCCATTTTTCTCCCTTCCTCGCTGCTGCCCCAGACCATCTCCTTGTTCCTTCTGCTCCTGGGTGCCTCCTCTCCAGACATTCGACAGAGCTTCCCGACCTCCACCCTGCCCCACAGACCCCATCCCTGCAGTAGGGCTTGCCGGCTCCCCCTGCTCACTGCCCCCCAGCCTCCTACTGAGGTCCTCCAGGACCCCCAGCCCTGCCAGGTCCAAACTCCTGGTGCCTGCGGTGCATGGCAGGCAGAGGTGATGTGTCACGGGGTGCCCTGGGGAGGGCATGGTATGGTGCTGGGTGCAGGCATCCTTGATCCTGGATCAAGGATGGCCTGAGGTTTTTCTGGGGGATTGCTGTCCCCCTTGGCAGTAGGTGAAGGGCAGAGAAGCTGCAACACCCTGATCATCTCCTGCTTTAAACTTACGCATCCCTGAGCAGATACATGGACATACAGGCAAGCAGAGCTGTTCCTGTGTCCAAGTGAGGGTGAGAGCAGCCATCCTGTACCTGATCTTTGAATTCAGCCTGTGCTTGGAGAGGGGAGATGGAGTACAGAGACAATTACAGTCGCACTTGAAGGAGGTCCCTGAGATTGTCAGTTCTGGAAAGTTTCATAAAATAACTGGCTGGCTAGCAAAAAGCAACTTCATTAGAGTCCCTGCTGAAAGAGGAGCACAGCAATAACTCAGTGCTAATGAGTCGGTGGAGAATCCACAGGGGATTTGAGCAGTTTGATGGCAAAAAGCTCCAGCTCAAGCTTATGCTTTGTCAGAGACCTTACTAGGCACTGGAGAATCTAAAAATAGTGCTCAACTCCACGGGCAACCAAACCAAGGTATTCCTCCTCTTACTTGCAAGGCCAAATATTTCATAAGACAATGCTCTCTGTCTCTTCCTGGAGAGACATTGGCTCCACAGGGTTGCTAAGGAATAACTGTCCTGGGCAATAGATCCCTCTGCTCCCGAGTGCATTAAGGCAGGGGAGCTGCAGGCTGCGTTACTCCCGGTGTCCTTTCCCTCCTGCCTCTGCTCTGAACAGCACCAGCAACATGGGAAAGGCAGAAACAGCCACACTTCCAACCAGTGCCTAGGGCTGGCGGCTGTAGCAGGGAGCTTGGCTGCTGCTAAGCCCAGCTTCGGCTGCTTCAGAGCAGCAAATCCTCTGGGTGGCCAGAGCAGAGCTTGGTGGCTGCCTGCACTCTGCTGTCTAGCTCCTTTCCCATCGTTAGTTGGCCATAAAGCTTCTGCGGCTCTTGTATATCTTCATCTGTCATCAGAGGACTTCCTTGGTGCTCACTGGGTCTTGCAAAGCTCTGCTGTCATCTCTGCAAGGCTCAGCCGGCGTTAGCCATGTTAGCGAAGGCACAACAGTGACTTTTCAGAGTCAAAGCAATGTTAAAGAGGCACGGGAGCATCCAAGAGAGGGGAAGATGCCCAGGGAAAGGCAGTCTTTCTGCTGAGGATGCAGTTTGGGCATGACGGGGAGGGAGGAGAGCAGCTATATGAGGGTGTGCAGGTGGGAGCAGCCAAGGAGGTGGCATGCCCGTGGGCTGAGATGTGGCACCTAGCAGCACTTACCTTGTCTGCCACAAAACAAAGCACAGGGGCCAGGAAAGCCACAGAGGGCATCTCAGCAGCATCCTTTTCCTCCCTCTTTTTTAGGGCTTTTGAATTTACTTTCTAGCAAGAGGAAAGCAGATTTCTTGCCCCACAGCACCTGCAACTTAAAGCTGGACGTCTGACTGAGCTGGCACCCAAAGAATTTCCCATGATATTCCATTGCACGGCTGCCTAACTGCAGTGTAGAGCCATGGGAGCTTCAGCCCCTTTGGTCAGTACATTTTCTAGCCAGGGACTCAAAATAAAATGCTTTCTGGGGCCAGCAGGAAAAATCAGCACTTTATGAATAACACCACTGCTCAGGCCAGAAGGGCTGGAATCGGTGGGTTGCAGCATGGGCAGATCCCGACCAAACAGCCTCCAAGCCAGGAGGGGAGCCGGGGCTGCCAGTGGTAGAGGCTCAGCAAATGGCCGGGCTCAGGAAAGCATGCAGTGAATTATTGATGTACCTGGTTCCAGGCTCTGAATGAGCAGCATCAGGGGCTGGGCGGGAGGCTGACATTTTGCATCCTTCCCCGGGGAGAAGAGGTCTGTCCGTGTTCTCTGGGAGGAGGAGAGCTCCCCCCTTGCGAAATTCAAGGCAGTAATGAAAGGCACAGGGAGAGACGGGGAGGAATGGGGAGCAACAAATGTTCAGATGAAGAGGGAGAAGAAAAATAGATTGATTTGTCTTTGAAATAACATGCTAACCCCCCAGAGATAGGCTGGCCAGCCACTGCACCGACCTTGCTTTGATTTGAGTCTGGATTATATGTTTTATGCAGTGAAAAGTCACCTCATTGGGAATGAATAACATCCCTGCTCGGGCTGAAGTCTAAAATCCTCCTTATTGGCACCGTCTGGGGACGACATAAGTAAGGACACTCAAGGTTGTCACTAGGTGAGCTCTGCGGAGACTGGTGACAGAGGGACTGGACAAGCTGGGGTGCTGTGTCCGAGCTCTCATGCAGGCTCACCCCCTGCCTGAGCAGACCCGGTGGCTGCGGGGAGACACGGGTGCCAGCAGAAACTCCCGGACAGTCGAGCTGCTCTAAGACCGGAGCCCGCAGCCTCCATCATCGGAAGAGCTTAAGATCCTGCTGGACTGGTCTCTGCCAGCAAGGCCTGCTCTACCTTGGGGCAGGAGGGTGCTTTGGGATGGCCCCCCGAGGTCCCTCTGTACAGCCAGGGAAGGGCAGAGGTGGACGAAGCCCTTCTGGTCCCCCCAGGTCCTGCCGCCACTACGGCGAGCAGAGGTCATGGGCAAAATGCTGTGCTCGCAAGTGCTCCCTGTCGCAACAATCCCTTACGGAGAGCGAAATGCCCTTCGGGGTTAAAGAAATGGGGATGTGATTCCTGAGGA
The DNA here is from genome assembly GCF_947461875.1 of Haliaeetus albicilla. NCBI lineage: Eukaryota > Metazoa > Chordata > Aves > Accipitriformes > Accipitridae > Haliaeetus > Haliaeetus albicilla. The sequence continues at coordinate 11,430,160 of NC_091490.1, forward strand.
AAATGTAAACAAATCTGTGTGTAGCTGCTGCCCGAGGCCAGGCCCTGCTGCCGGTTAGCACTGATTATCTTGAACAAGACCAGAGGCAGCAAGGAACACCTCAGCCTTCAAGGGAAACCTTTTCCTGACCTTCATCGATTAGCATGTGGCTTATTCTCTAAAATGGAGATCTCTCGTTGCAGTAGCTCTGCCTGCTTTCCCTACCTGCCTGAGATCTGATTCCTTCCCTCCGAGTCCTGTGAAGGAGATCTTGGGCTTGGAGGTACCTTGTGGCGTAGCAGAGGTGCATAATTATTTTCTGTTCCCTAATTGCATCGCCCTGTTATTCCAGGAAATGTACTCTTGCTCTGTCAGTAAGAGTAAATAGGAGATCTCTGCAACAAGGGAGTAACCGGTAATGGTCTAGATGTGACTGAACTGCAGATAGAAAGGAATTGGTCTTAGATTCTCAAAGCACTGAGAATAACAGCAAGAAAACTGACCTCTGAGATCTGCAAGCTCTGCTCTTCCTCAGAGGTTTGTCACTTAAAATTAGACAGGACAAAAGAATGGGAATGTATTTCTGGGGTAAAGCCTGGGATGGTGTCCCGCTGGACACAGCAGCAAAACGACCGGCCCCGGCAGGGCAGCAGCCCTCTCCCCCGCAGCCCGGCGCTGTGCTGGTCCCAGGGATGCTGCTGTCACCCTCTGCTGAAGCGGAGGCTGGCGAGGAGTCAGCTCCCTGGATTTTGGGGCGCCGCCTCAGAGGCAATGTGTGCAGAAGGACCTCGCTTTAATGCAACCCCACCTAAGAGCAGAGCAGAGCTCCCTGGGAGTCAGCGCTGCCTTCATCCCCTCTCCCAAAGGCCGAGTGCGCCACAGGACCTGGTATTTTCTCTGCACCCACAGAGGCTGCAGCGATGTGTGGGATGAGCACCTTTACCACAGGGCTTTAAAAGAAAAAGCAAACCCTGATGCCCACTGAAGGGTAGGGCGCTGCTGTCTGCTCTGCTACCCGGTGTAAACCCCAAGGTGATGTGCGGGCTAGGTTGGGCGCTACATTTGTGGGTTAGGCTGGGCGTCGAGACCGGGGGCCGCAGGGCTTGCACAGGAGCGGGCCCCTGTTCCCGCCGGACACCTCCGGGGGAGCGGAGCCGTGTCCGGCCCCGCCGGGCCCCTCTGCAGCCCCTGACTCAGCACAAGCTCCTTGCGCTCGCCTGCCCTCGACACCCCCTCGCCCCCCCCCCCCCCCCCCAGCGCCGCGGGGACCGCCAGCCGCGGGGGGCTCTCCCGCTCCCCCGGGCACGGGGGGAACGCAGCGTCCGTCCCCCCCCCCGCTTGCTGACACAGCCAGGAGGGCGCCGGGACGCTCCCCCCCCGGGGCGACCCCCTCCCCGCCCCGCGGAGCCGGCCCCCCGGCATCCCGGCAGGTGCAGGTCGGAGCGGGGGTCCGCCGGGGGGCGGGCAGGGGGGGCTGCGGAGCGTCCCGCCCCGGCGGGGGCCGGCTCCCGGCCGCCGGGACCACCCCCTCCAGTCTCCACCCCCCCCCCCCCCGTCCTCCTCGTCGTCTCTCCTCCCCTCGCCCGGCTCAGTCGGTCGCAGCCATGGCGGAGGGAGGAGAGGGAGAGGAGCTGCTCCGCCCGCCGCTGCCCGCCGGCGCCCCGGGCCCCAAGCGCTTGTGCTCCCGGGCCTGCCCGGCGGGGGGCACCGGGGCCGTTCACCCCCGTCCCGGGGCCGCAGGGGCCGGCGCGGGGCCGGGCGCGGGGGCCAGCGGGGCCCCTCCGGCTCTGGCCGGTTGCTGCCCCGCGGCGGCGGCGGGGCCGGCGGGGGCGGCGGGGACGACGGCGGCGGCGGCGGCGGGGCCGGGGGGCGGCGGCGGCGGCGGCGGGGCGGGCAGCCTGCTGCAGCCCGAGTCGCTGCTGGACGCGGCGGCCAAGCGGGTGGCGGGGAGCTGGGCCTTCGAGCGGGTGGAGGGCCGCTTCCAGCGCATCCCCGAGCCCGTCCAGCGCCGCATCGTCTACTGGAGCTTCCCCCGCAGCGAGCGGCAGATCTGCATGTACTCCAGCTTCCAGCCCGGCCGCGCCGCCGCCGCCGCGTCCCCCGCCAGCGCCTCCGCGGGGGGACCCTCGGCCGCCGCCGCCCCCGCCCCGGCCGGCGAGGAGAGCCCCGCCGCCGGCCCCCCGCCGCCCTCCGCCCCCGCCGCCGCCGCCCCCGCCGCCGCGCCGCAGGGCGAGGGGCTGCCCTTCCGCCGCGGCATCCGCCTGCTGGAGACCGGCGCGGTGGACAACGTGCTGCAAGTCGGTGAGTGCCGGGACGGGGCCCCGGGGGCTTGTGTTCCGTCCTCCGTCCGTTCCCCCCCCCCCGCGAAACACTTCAGCCTTTTGTCTGGCGCGGCTGTGGTTTGACAGGAAAATCCTGCCCCGGGGGCAGGGACCGCCTTGTGCTCCTCTGGGAAGGTGCCGGCTTTGGGTTTGGGGGGGTGGGAGGCCTGGGGGTGACACCCCCCCCCCGCCGTCCCCGGTGAGGGGTGTGTGTGTGTGCCCGGGTGTCACCGGCAGCTGCCCGCAGCGTGGACGCCGTCCATCCAGCCCCTTGCGAGTGGGAAAATAAAGCCAGCCTCCCCCCCCCCCCCCGCCCCCCAAGCGCCCGCCGGCGATATTTGTATGGAGGGCACGCAGCCCTGCCGGCACCGCCCCCCCCCCCCCCAGACGGGGTCCCTCTCACCCCTGACCACCCACACCCGCGCTCCCACGGGGGTCCCGGCCCTTCCAGCGGGAGATGGGTTTACAAACACAACGCATCTCTCCGACAGCTCTTCGCGTTTGCCTTTGTCTTCTCCATCAGGGGCTTTCCCCCGTTGGAAAATCTCTAGGGGGGCATCTGCCCCCCCGCTTTCCCCTTCCCGGACCCCCACACGGGCACCTTCGGTGGGGCCGGCTGGCAGAAGACGAAGGGAACGGTTGGGGTGACAACTTGGGTACCACCGGCGGGTACCACCGGCGGCCTGGCACGATGCGCGTTTCGGGGACGGACGCGCGGCCTTGCTCTTGTTCGGTGACGAAGGGGCCGTGGGAACGACGGTGGGAATAATGGCATCGTGTTTTCTCTCCACGGGCAGGTGGCTTTTGTGTGCGCTGGCGGAGGGGGATTGTCAGAGAGGAAATGTTCTTCCTCTTCCCCTGTCCTTCCAGTCCCTGGCCCCATCCGAAATCTGCCTTGTATCTGTATACATTTGAAGGGAAACAAATTGTGGTGTTTTACATAAAATAATCAGCTCCTGGTCGTTATTGGAAGTGATTGAAATGCGCGTTCCCATTAAAATGACATTAGGCTAGAATTTGTTTTGCAAATGCGAAATGTAAATTCATCTGGTGCCAGAGTATGGCGTGAATGAGTGAAGGGAGGGTGGGTTTTGTTGTAAGGAATGGGTAGTTCGGCTGTGTTTATTTAAAGAGCCCTCCTTCCTTTAGGGGGGAAAAAAAACCTGGTTTAGAAAAAAATAAAAATCCCATTTGGTACAGTTTACATTCAGAAGAGCATTATCAAAACATTTTCCATTTGAGATGTGAAAATAGGAGACAGCAGAACAATTCTTCCACCTCTGAGGATACGCAGTGAAAATTCCTGTAGCACAAAAGGTTTTTCTCTGAGGATATGATTATACCCTTTTTTTGGGTGAATTAATATTTTGTAAGGGCTGCGTTAGGATGATTAATTATTCTGTTTAAAATACTTTGAAACTCAAAACCAAATAATTTTTTTAGAAGGAGAGGAGTAGCTCTTCAGGAACTTCAAAATTAGGAGGGGAGGGAAAATAATAGCTTACCGTGGGCGATGCTTTATTGGCCTGCCCACCAAGGCGTGGGAGTGGGAGACGGAGGTAACGGTTGCCTAAAACCAGGGCTGGTTCCATACAAAGGAATTTTCTTTTTTTGATGAGTTTTAAAATTTATTTATCTTTGAAGTGTGGCTCTGACGAGGCTCTAGCCAATGCTGTGAAGGATCTGGGTGAGCGCTGGGGTCAAGTGCGTGCGGGTACACACAGAGCGGTCCTGTCCCAAAGTGACGTCCAGCGCTGGCATCCAGCATCACGCGTGCCCCGTCTCCCTGCGCTTCCCACCGCTGCTTTGGGCTAGCCAGAGGACGGGGAAGGATGGTCCCAGCTCTGGTGTTTCATATCCCCTGACAAGTCTGAACCATCTCCCCAGCTTTGAAATCGGAGCTCGCGCCCATTGTCCTCCGAACCGTCAGCTTTTTAGATGAAGCAGCATGTTCTGGAAGCGCTCGCCGCAAAGTCAGTGGGTGATTTATCTCTTGTTTTCACAGCCTGAAACGGGCGCGCGGGATGCTCGCCGTGGGAGTTTGCCTTCGGGGGGGGGAGGTCGGGTCTCGGCTGTAGCGTGGCTCGTCTTCGGACAGCAGCGGATGGGTGATGTGGGGTTGGACACCTCTGTTTTTGTCTCCAGAGCAGCCTTGTCACAGCAGTCCCTCGCAGCCCTGAGCTGGAGGAGGAAGATTTACATCAAACAAAAGGCTGTGAAGGGCTGCGTGTTTATCCGGGGCGGACGGGAGGCATAGCTGAGATGTCCTCCGCCAACTTTCCACATCCATCCTGCAGATGCTGCTGGAAGGTGAGGTGGAAATGCTCCAGCCACTGGAGACACAAACACTTTGTGGCTCTGTGTGTGTGTTTGCAATTAAGATAGGAGCTTGGTTGTTGGCTTATATGGGAACCATTATGTCTTGGAAAAAAATAAAACCCCAACCCTGGCTTACGTGATGCTCACCAGCGCTAAATCAAAACTACTGTTCCCCTCTAAGGATCTCTTTAATGGACACTGCCAGCTCCCGGCGTCATGACCTGAGGCTTGCACAGTTGAGATTTGCTGTTAATAAAGATCAGATGTTTGTACAGTTGTGTTTCTGACTCAGACCTGTGAAAAAATAAGGATAGTGCGGATGTGAAATTCCTTCTCTCTGTGGTTGGAAAAATCTCTTTGAAAAATTGAAAGCCAAAATCCAAGAGGAATGACCTTCTGGAGATGGAAGATGGTGTGGAGGAGTGAGGGTTGTACTCGTGGGGACAAACTGCTTTGGGCTCCAGCTCCCTTGTACTTACAAAAGTGGCAGGTCTGAAAAAAACCCCCCATATATGCCACATTATCAACCAATAATTCCTTCATGCTTAGTAAAACTTAAACGAGGCTTAAACCCTGATCTCACTGGAGTCATTAAATTGATTTTTTTTTTTTCCTGCTCAAAGAAAGATCTTGGATGTTGAACACAGGCATCTTTGTCTTCTTAAAAACTGCTTTATTATTATGTGTACAGATCCCGTCTTTGTGTGTGTGTGGTGTGTGGGTTTCTTTTTTCTTTTAATTTTTAGACAAATGACAAAAGCATGCAGGAAAGGAATGCAGAAATGCCAGGCTTAATATAAAGCATGCAACTGCACTGCATGCCGGGAATCCTAAAGGATACAAAACCTTTAACGACAGCGGTTAATTTTTAACAAGTTCACTTACATAAATATTTATGAACAAAAGTTTTTACACCATTATCTCTTGGGTTTTTGGAGAGAGACAAGACCTTTGGTGGATTTTGACAGTAGGCTGTGATCCGGCAGAACAAATTCATGTTTCTTGCCTGCGCTCCCCAGTACGGTATAATACGGTTTGCCCTCGAGTCGTCACGGCTGCTGATGGGTGGGCGAGTGTCTGTGGCAATTTTAGACAGGAATTCTCCTTTTGCATTGCCTTTATAATTACGCATGAGAGGAAGCATCGAGCTTTGTGTTCTTTGCGTTGTAACCAGCCACTTAAGAACCTATATGGTGTGTGCTCCTTACCCACAGATAAGCCTTTGTGCCCTGATGGAGAGGTATGCAGTCCAGCCATAAGTACATAGGCAGAATTTACTTTTGCTGTTTGAGTAACAGTGAAGCAGGGCTTTAAAATGCACTGGCTTTGTAAACACTTGGAAGGAGTCTGTTTTTTTTCAAACCTGCGATTAATTCTGAATATTTTATCTGATGCTTTGCAGGTCAGTCCTGGGTACCTTCCCATGGTTCCTAGTCTTGGTGATTAAGCTGGACATCCAGGTGCGGGGGATTTTTCTGACCCTGCTTCAACAGCCTTCTGCCTGGGCTGAGGTTAGCTAGATCTGATACCTGTAAATAATACCTGTAAATGCATTTTAATTGGGGGAGTTTTGATTTGGAAGCTTTTTGTTACACTGTAGTTTTCAGTTGCTGTTGGTGTATATTTGTAACGATGTGTGTTGAAATGCAGCTTCAGAGGTAAAAATACCAGTGGGTTCCTATGCTCTTAACGTGGTTGAAACTACTTTTAGTTTTTTTCCCAAAACTACTTCTAGCTTTTTTAGATTTTTTTTTTTTCCTAAAAATGCTTGCTTTTAGGCAAGCATTTGGTTTCCCTCCCCTGTGACGTGGTACAAGGCAGATTCTAAATTTGTATCCAGTTGTTTTTAAAAGTCTAGGTGGTGTGCTGCTTTATAGAGCTGGTTATTTTGGGGAAAACACTTTGATGGGGCTCTCTAGGGCCAGTTGTGGTTGCCTTTGTTTTGTGTAAAGATTGGTGGTCTCCTGGGTCTAGGTTTGAGGCTGTATCCAGCGGGAGCAGGTTTGGAAGGAACGCCATGGGTCATGAAACGTGGTTGGTTTTTTTCCCATGTTGAAACCCGGTGTCCCTTTTCAGGGTGCTGCTAAACGAGTTTTAATTTTTCTGTATCCTCTTAGTTTTTGGGTGGAGTGGTTGTACAACATGTTTCCAATTTGCTAATTAATTTTTACTTTATTTTTCTTTATGGGTAGATTACTTTATCCTACTGTATATATTAAAATACTTTAAACCACATAAAAGGGGCCAGCAGAGGTTCATTAGCCCAATCGTGATGGAAATTGTTGAGTATTTTAAATAAACATTAAGCTCTTTATGTTTCTAATTACTTTTTTCTTAACATATATAATTAAAATGAAGGATTATTAGGCATTAAAACTTATGATCTGTTTATTGCTGATCCCTCATAGGTGAGATGTTTCTTGAGCGTGTGGTGGACTGTATTACAGAAACTGGAATTGGAGATGATGAAAACCACTAGAGCTTCTTGCTGGTAGTGCAGAGACAGCTAGAAAGACTTTGACAGCTGGAATTTTAACTTTTTTTAAAGCAGATTCATTTATTGGCTTTTGAGTCTTTTTTTAAGAGTACAAACAGACCCTCTGAAGCTGGGATGTCTTTTTAACTAGGTGGTTAATTGCTCCAGGCAAAGTGATGCTGGCTTAAAAGAGGCTAGAGACGTGAAAAATAAAGCACAAGAAATTAAATATTTAGTTCTGGCTTTAAGAATAAATAGGCTTGAAGCGTTTTTTAGAGAGGAGGTGCGACAAGTCCTGGTTTCTGGCTTGAGCAGGCAATAGGAGTTGGTTCTCAGCTTACCTGTGCTTTATAAAGCTTAGCCCAGGTGAGAAGCTGGCTTTCTCTGCCTCTGACCCGCATGTCATTCACAGCAGATTTTAATTTTGCTCACATCTAGAGGGAATCTTTTAGGAAATATTTAACTGTGCTAAAACTGCAGTAACATAAACCACATGTGCCTGCGTGCTTTGTTTCTAAAGCTTTGTGCGAGGGAATGTGCTTTGCTGTTATTTGACGCTCGCTTTGATGTTAGATGTTTTATGATTAGTCCCTCTAACCTCAGATAGGACTTTTGGAAAACTTAAATGAGCTTGTCTATACGATAGCTCTGTAAAGTCACATTCAGCTGTGAATCGTCTCTTGTGGTGTGTCAGCTTTTAATTTTCTTTGCAAATATATATATTTAAAAAAAATAAATCTTAGTAGCATTAGGGTTGAAGAGAGAGTTCGTGGGCTTACGTGTTTCCTTGGCATGTATGTGAACCTAGCCCTGGAGGAGGATCTGGTCCATGGGGGAGGCGGCGAATCTTTGGTGGTTTTGGGATTACATCCTGCTCCCCTTTCCCAGCAGGAGACCTACTCCCATCTGGGGTTAGCTCAGATGAACAGCATGGCCAGCCTTGTGCTTGTGTTTAATTTTTAGGGGTTTTGCATTCAGGTGGCACAGACAGCTCTGTGTTTAGTGGTGATGCAAGTTTTCCCCCCTGGGGATTTTCAGTGAGAGGCCAAGGCTTGTTGCTGCATGATGATGCTTTGTGCTTAAAGTGGGTGAATTTTCTTCTGGAGATGTAGGGGTGTTGCTCTTTGTCCTGGGGGTGTGAGGCTCTGAGTTCTGTTCATCTGGCCGCTTGCTGAGGAGCCAACCTTGTGTGATGCCCCAGGCGAGGTGGTGGGGAAGGAGCCGCCTTTGCTTGCTCCCCTGTCTCTTCACAGTGCTTGTTTCTTCTGGTGGGGCGGTGGATGAGACTTGCTGGAGACCTGGGAAGGTGGGTGTCGGGGTCCTCTCCTGGCTTTGCTCAGCGGGAGGCAGGTGATGGCTGAACCTGTGATTCTCCATCAATCTCCCCATCTGTGGCTGGTGTTGGTGACTTTTGCAAGGAACTGAAGGTGTGGAATAGCTATCTTGAGAGTATTAAAATGAAGTTCTAGTATGTCCTACCTTACATTTGATACTGTCTTGAAGAGGTTATGTCATAGGGTTGTCATACTCCTAGTCTTCTGGGGATGAGAGGAGGGGAGGAAAGCGGCTCCTCTGAGTAACTGGTTCCTGCCTCTGCTGAGTCTTGGCTTTCTCTGGCATCAGCATCAATAGAAATCGATCTGTTTTCCAATGAAAACAAAAACTCAAAGACACCAAACCTTGGCTATGTTAATAAGTGCTGTAAGACAAGTCTGTCTTCTGGACGGAGCCAGTTTTGGAGCTAGAATTCCAAAACTTTTGGGATGGTGGTGGGGAGGTCTCCCTGTCTGCCTCAGAGCTGCTGAGGCCCTGGAGATGCTCTCCTGCACGCTCAGAAGAGCAGGACTGAGCACCATTTCATTTTTCACCTGGTGTTCACAAGGGTAGGGTTTGGTGTACAGACTTGACCCCTGACTTCTTGTGCCTTTGCAGCGGGAGTTGGGAAAGGGCCTGATTACATCTCGCAGAGAGACACAGGTCCTGCAAAACCACTTCTTGGCGGGTGTATGGGGGGAAAGCATCTTCATGGTTTTACAGTGCAATGTCCCAGGAGTGAAAATTGAATTTTTCAAAGGCTTTTTTTTTTTTTTAAATCCTGATGTTTAAATATGAATAGATTCCACTTGGTTGGTGTGGTGGGTGTGTTTTATTAAATGCCAAGGATTCACCTGTGCACGACAGCACCACATTTCTCTCCAAACGGATTTTCTAGCGCTGCGTTTTAAGAGCATTTGCTTTTTTGTCTCAAGCTTATGGCTTAGGATTTTGTGCAGGATTGGGGTTAGTCCTTGTAAAATGGTGCATTTAAAGTAATGCACAAATTAATAAAATCCTGGGCTTTTACTTGTCGCATTCTAGGTGCATGTTGCCAGGGATTTTTCTTTTTTTTTCTTCTTTTTTTTTTGTGTTTCTCACATCATTAAAAACAAAGCCACGAATGTGCTTAGGAGGCAGATCTGCTGGGATGCCAGCTTGGAAGGGTTGCATGCGGATACGTTGGTCCTGCTTGTCATCTGGAAATGTCCTGCTGCTGTCGCCCCTGGGTTAAAATGGGGGGTGGTGGCGGTGTCTGTGTACGTCCCCCTCGCGATGCCCTGCTTATTGCTGGATGCCCAGCTACACCACCCAGCCTGTTTGACCAGGGACTGCTAATCGTTATTGAGGTTCGCCCAGCGGGATGCGGCGTGGTATCTGCCCGGCTGCTGTCTTTGCACCTGGAGACGGTGCCCGTGCCCCGCAGCTGCCGACGGGGAGGGATTCCCCGTGGGAACGCTGGAGACTTGGTGTCTGGGACCTTGGCAAGGTCAGGACAGGCTGTGCCTCTCTGCTCCGGATGCCGTCCAGTAGCCCTGGCCTCCATCCTTCAGCTGATGCCGGTGTGTGGGTGACTGCTCAGGACGCCAATAATAGCCGTTACTCGTTATTGGTGTTCTGTGGTTTTTAAAGGCAGGGATCGCAGGAGGTGCCGCGTGCTGCGCCCTGGCTGTGGCTGTGCGGCTGCCTTGATGAAGACGAGTGCCCTGTCAAAGGGGTGGCAGAGCAACAAATGGGTTCCTGAGATAAATAAAATTTGCATTAATGAACTACAGTGGCTTTGGATGCCAAATTAAAAGAAGTGTGTCTGGAGGATGAAAAATAAATGTATTTTCTGTCTCACTCGCTGGTTCTCGTCTCTTTTGATTTTCTTTATCATCAGACAGAAATTTTTAATTTTTTTTAAAGCCAGTTGTGTTTATTTTGGTAACAGTTCATTGGCTGCTCTGTGTACAGAAGCTTTCTCTCGAAAGTACTGAAACTATATTAAAAGTGCTTTTGGCTGTCATCTTTTATTTTGCTTCTCCTTCTTTCTTTTCCCAAAGCTGGGTTGTTGCTGTATCAAATGCTCTGAAACTGTCTGGTAGCATTTTCCCTGCGGTGCTCTGTATAAACTGGAAATAAAAAGGGAAGAAATTGCAGGATTTGGATTTTTGCAGCTTTTTTTTTTTCCTCTGTGTGTGTGTGTGTCCCATTGAAGTCTGAGCAGCTGTCTCCATCCGCACAGCCCGCCGATGGCACGCACAGATCTGTTTCTTGTGATTAAAGGGAGAAATAATACCCCAGTGTTCAGAGAGGGGCCAGGGGGGTGTGCGTGTGAGCGAATGCCCAGGGAGCAGCGCTTCTTCCCTCCTGCCTGCTTGGCCCAGGGACCAAGGGAGCTGACAGCCCGCTTCTCCCTGCATCCTTGTGGCTTTATATCCCTGCAAAAGAAGCATCCCATGCCATTTGTGGTGAGCTGCCCTGCTGCAGCATCTCCACCCGGGGTGGGCTCCTCCATCCTGCAGCGGCGACCTGCAGAGGCCCCGGGGTTTTTATTCTATTCTAAGGATGTTGAAACATTTCGGCGGTGCTGCAGCCGCTCGCTACCGGCGTACTTTGAAAAATACCCAGCAAGTGTTGAGCATCTGTCTGTGAGGGGGGAGGAAATCCGCCCCCATTATTATTTTCTCTCGATTGTCCTCGCTTGGTGTGGCTTTGGCTATTATGGGTTTGTAAAATAGAACTATATATGACCTTTTATCTTACAAGAAATAGGTTAAGGCATTTTTAAAGAAAGTGGTGGAGTCAGCAGTGCTGCTGAAGGAGCTGCTTTCGCATGGTTGATAGGCTGTGAAGCCGTTCAATGGACTTTGGTTTCAGAGACAATATCTGTTTAAATTAATCTTTGTCAGATACATGCCACTGCAGACAATTCAAATTCCATTTGCTTTCTGATCTCATAACAAAAAAGCACCTTACACTGGTTCTTTTATTGTAAAATTAACTTTTGTCTGTGTGTCCTGGAAACAGGGGTGGCATAAAATCTAGTTAAAAGGCTCTGTTATAGGAGGATTCTGTTTCTTTGTACAAGGCGGACTTTTTTTTTTCCCTTCTTTCCCCTGCGTGCATTTAAAAAGAAGACGAGTGTTTGAGATAGATTAGGGAGAATGCCAGCAGATGGACCGATTCTGTTGTTGCTGCTGGCAACCATCTAAGCAGCCATTTTGAACAATGCTGATACCGGGGTACTGATAACACAAAGATGAGGATGGGATAAATATCCAGCTAGTCCCTTTCTCCCCGCCTGCTCCTCCTCCCTCCCTTTCACGCCGCTGCTGCAGCCCTGTTATTAGAGAGCCTGATTGTTTCCAGAGAAATGCTTCATCCTCTTAGCTCGGCTGGTGGATGTCTAGTGTTGCTTATCGCCTTGATTTTCCTCATGGTTGATGGAGACACTGGCAAATTGGCCTCTCCCAGGAGTGCCCGCTGCATGGGTCCTGAGGGGAATGGGTGCTTTGCAGTCGTGATGCTCTTTCCTTCCCTCCTTATGCACGTTTTAAGTGCTTAATTACAAAGTGTGATGGCATCCGATGTGTGGATTCTAGGGTTTCAGGAGGTGCACCCTGACCTAAATGAGTTTGAGATCTCCTTTATGCCAAAACGATTAGTATGGTGCTGCGATTGCAAATTGAGGGTATCCCCTTTGCCCATATACTGGTCTCCTCTTCCCCTTTTCCCACTCCTGTTGTCTGCTGGCTCTTGGGTATCTGGGTTGTGTTCATGTCCTGGACATGCTGCTCTTGGAGCTTCCTAAGGTCTGTACTGGTATCTGTTTGGACTGCTGGATTTTTACTGCTGGAATTGGTAGCCTTCTCTCTCTGTTTTGTTTCCCATCTCTAAGGAGATAACCCCTTCATGGATCAAGAAAATCCAAGTTTTATCTTTTCCTAGCAAACAACAAAAAGGCTGTTTTGTGTTTTGGAGGAGGAGTTGGGCCAGGATGACCATGGGGTTGTTCTGGGAAACCTGCCGGGCTTTGCCCTGAGCTCGCTGTAGTGTAGCACAGTCCTGAACGTGTGGTCTGCAGAGCCGGTCGGGGATGCTGTGTAGCTTTGGCTGTTTGGTACAAGAGCATCCATGGGGTGTGAGGGAGCTCAGTAGAGCTGCAAAGCATCTTGGATGGCAGAGGTGCCTTTGGGATCTGGGGTTTGGGGTTGCTGTAGGAAGAGCGGGGATGGTGGGTTGGGAGGTAGCGGGTAGCCTTTGGTTGCAATTTGGTGTCTGAATGTGCTGTGCGTAGGAATTGCCTCTCCCCGAGTCCTCTCTAGGTAAGGCTGCCGTGTTGTCTGCTGCAACCCCTCTGCAGTGTTTCTGCTGTCTGGGAGTGTGAAGTGGCCCAGGCTGGGGCTGAGCCAGGCAGCCAGAGCAGGCACGGTGATGGGAATGCTGTGCAGTATTGATACTGCTGCCTGTGGTTCTTGGTGAACTGCTTTGGGTCAGGGGTTTGCAACTGATTTCCAAATTGCAGGTCTTTAAGATGTTCCTGGAGCTGCAGGGCCCCACATGAGGAGCTGAAGGTGAGCAGTAATAAGCCGGTGTGTTCTTGCTGGCTTTCTTGCATGAGTCTGCAGACCATGGGCTGTAATTCACCTGTTTATATTGCAGCATCTCTGAGACCTTTATGTGTGAGGTGATGTTCTTACTGCAGCTTTTTTTCCAGTTAAAACTTCTTTAGGGTTAAAAACTGTACAGCTAAGTCTCAAAGAAATCTGTATAGAATAGAATCATAGAATTGTGGAACATATATCTAATTATACACAGTAGATGAAACTTTACTGTAAAGGAGCAGATGTAAGAATTAAAAAAAGGAGTTGGGCAAGCATTTTATGGTTTCCCTTTTTAATCTGTCCCCTGACTGTGTTATGTTTTGAGGTAAATCTTGTATTTCTTTTTTTGCTGTTGGGAAGTATCTTCTCCCTCTTGAGTCTTCCCTCTTTAAGCTTGCCTTACTTGATCCATAAGCTGTGGACTAGCCATGTATACTTGCTAAAGTATACTTGCTAAAACAAGGGGCATCTGGCCTGAAAGGTGAAAAATCAGGCTGTAAACTCCACTTCGGAAGTGTTATGGTGTGTTAGGAAGTTCTTGAGGTCAGCTGAGCTCTCTGAAGGCTTGGATTGAGAGACTGGGGGTCTCAGCAGGTTGGCTGTCTCTGAGGACAGCTGGCATCATTGACAGATGCTTTTAGTGCACTCAGAGGGCTCCAGTGCCTGGTGTGGTCCTCAGCCACCTCCTCTCGTGGTGGCTCCTGCTGTGTTGCTCGACCTGTTGTGTTAGGAGATAACTTCTGGAGACTGAGGGATGGACGAGGAAAGAGTGCCTGTTTTAGGTGATGAGTGGGACGATGAAGTGTGCTTTTCTGCCCCTTTGGCTCATGATGAGGTTGGAACTTAAAAGCTCCTGCAGGTTTTGATGCAGAGGAACTGTGACCAATGTGTGACCAAGCGTGATGGTGAACTTGGTGGCTTCTGGTGGGTGGCTTCTGGTGTGCTGCTTCTGTTCACTTGTTCCTGCTGTGGAAAATGTTACTCACTAAAAACAGGCAGGTGCTTGTGAGGATGACCAAGAATGAGCAGTGGGGTTTGGAGTGCTTTTAAGCTACGATCTCTGAAATGGTGCAGAGTGGAGCTTAGCCCTGTTGCTCTTTTCCAGAACCTCCTAGATGGCATGGAAATGTGCATTGCCTCCTGTTCCTAGAGCTCTCTCCATCTCTTACTGCTCTTGAGTTTGACTCAGTCTGGTTTAGTTTCATGGACCCCATCCCACTACATAAAATTCAGGTTCTTTGGCTAACCCCCCTCAGGTGGGCTTGATAGCAGCTAGTTTTTTTGATACCGAGGAGCATGCTCAGAGAGTGGTTTATGAGGTTGCTGGTTTCAGAGCCAGGACACAGCACCTTGCTGTTAAAACCTGCCCACAACCTTCTGTGTTGCAAGGACAACGGCTTCTGAAGCCATCTTACCAAATGGAAGGTGAAGAGCAGCACGCGTCCTTGCTTTCTGCTGCTTGGGGTCGGGGTGGATGAGGAGGTGATTGGCAAGGTCGGGCTGTTCCCATGCAGGTGAGGTGTCCTGGGAGCAAATATTTGGAAGTTACTGGTTATTTGGGAAAAGATGGCTTCTGGTCACCTTCTGACCATGTTGCTGGGGGCATGTGGAAAGAGTGGGGTGTCTTGAGGTTCATCACTCTGTCCGCTTTGAGTCACAGCCTTCATACAGCACAAACATCTATTATCTCTAAAATTCAGCACAGTGACATGGTTTGAAAGATTCCCATGCCTTGTGCCTTGCTTAAGCTGGAGGTTATTTGCCAGTGGCTCATGGTGGGATCCCTTCCCTGTGGGGTACCTGAAGGGCAGAAAGGGAACTGAAAGTGTGTTATAACTGGTGCTGTGCTTGCTGGGAGAGGGGGCAGAAGGCAATTTTGCTCTGTTGCCTTTCTGTCTTTGTTGTGATAAAAATCTGCTGTTACTTAGGCCCTGGAAAATCATAAAAACTTACAAAAACTGGACAGGATAAAGATGAGTGATTAGATGTTCCTAGCTATGGCTCAGCTCCTTGCCTTTCACTGTAGAAAAGAGTGGGTGATGTGGTGGAATGACTTCATGGGAATTGTCCAAATTTGGGGCTTTTGCTTGAGTGCACTAGTTTTTCAAGAAGGGTGAGCTTCTGGGTACTGAGGGCTCTTTCTAAAAACACCGATGTTTCATTCTTTTTTTGCACTTGAGTAATGCATGTAAAATAAGGCTTGGGCAAAAAGGACCAAGCCAAATGAAGTCAGCACAGGGAATCAGAGTTGTGTTACGCTGGAGACCTGCTCCTGGGCAAAGGGACAATTCAGATGTTGTGTGTTGCCTCTGCTGACGGTGTCATCACCCAGTGCTGCCTGTGCCACCCAGCACCTCTGGGGATTCGCAGAGGGGCTTAGCAGGCATGGCTGGTCCTCACGTGGGGATGCTGTGTTTTGGAGAGCATCCCAAACGGGAGATTGATGCTTTCCATGAGTGATCGTTTGCTCTCTGCACTCCCTGTATCTGAAAGAGGCACAAGGCAGCGGTGAGGTTTTCCTTTGCCTGCCTGCCTGCCTGGTTTTTGGCTTGTTTCTGGTGGCTCCTAGCTCAGCCCAGAGCCTGCGGTTCAAGCTCTGTGGGAAGGACTGATGCCCAAGAGAGTTGTTTTTTTTTTTTTTTCTTCCCCACCCATCCCCACACCCACACACTGGTCAGCCACACTAGAGTTTTCCTGGACTGTGAGGTTTGATGAACCATTAACCTAAAAATGCCCTGAGTAGGAAGAAAATGTTTCCAAGGTCTAAAAATCTTGCAAAGCTTCTGAAGTGGGTATGGGAGCTGTGGTTTGCCTGAGCAGCTTTTCTTGCTCCTGGCTCTGCTGTGAACTGGCTTGGCTTTGTGGGTGCAAGGGTATGTTTGGGATCTTGCAGAGACGGGAAGGCAGCCCTCCAGGGCTGGGTCAGCCGGAGGGGCCGCCTTCCAAGCAGATGTCCTCTTGGCATGAGGCTCGGCAGGTTTAAGACAGGATGTCCCTGTACTCCAGAGAGCTGAAAGCATTGAAATAAGTAACAGGCTGGGAATGTCTGAATCCAGCTACGAATTCCTGGGGAAGAAGATTTGGCAATGGCAGGCTGTGTCAGTGGGCAGGCTCCACGTCGCCGGTGGAGGACAGCACCTCGTTGTCCCGTGGTCTCTGCTGGGTGCCAAGTCCAGCGTTAACAGGGCAACGTGGCTGCACGAGCCCCTTCCCCTTCAGGGCAGTGCCGGTTTGGGCTCCAGTGCTGAAGGAGACCACTGCCCTCCTTGTCCAGTGCCCCTCGTGTTACTGAATGAGGGGAGAAGCAACTGACTGTAGCGGCTAGGGACCCTTCATGGTGTCAGCTGGACGCAGCTATGGAGGGCTGCGGTTGTTAAGCCACGGCTGCGATGCTGTGGTGTTGCAAAGCAGGGGTCTGGTGGCCACGGGGATGGTCCGGAGGAGGACCTGATGGATGGGGCTGTGTATGAAACTGGGAGGTGGGGCTGCCTGGGGAGGTGAGTGCTGGGATGCCCAGGTGGGAGGAGGTTGGCTTTATTCCAGAGCGGGGTTAGTCGCTGTGACTCGGAGCCTGTCCATCACCGAGTCCCAGCAGTCCCGTTCCGGAGGGCTTTCCTATAGCTGCCTCTGTGGCACGGGTGACGCTGCAGCTCGGGAAGGAGCTGATAGCAGGATCCTGACCCTATTTTCATAAATAGTAACAGCATCTCTAAAGGCTTAGAGGGGCCGGTTGGGAACAGAGTGGCTGGGTTCCCCTGTGTCTGGCAGCGGTCAGCAGCAGATGCTTGGGGGGAAGAGATGAAGAAACGGGGCCAGAGCAGAGGGATGCTTCTCTGGTTGTGAGCAGCCTCTCCAGCCAAAGGGCTGCCCTGGCCCTCGGCTGCGATGTGGATGCAGAAGGAGATGGCTTGGAAGGGCAGCCCCAGCCTCACATCTCCTGCAGCACCGGGAATATCGCCGAGTCTCCTCAGGGCGTAGCATCCCTTCTGCGCAGGTGGTGGGATGGCTGCTCCCCTGGCAGGGACCACTGGCACTGCTCTGGGAGACAGCAGTGGGGCAGAGCTGATGGGGCCAAAGAGACTTTTGGAGAGACCGGCACTTCTTCACCCCACTTCGATGCTGTTCTGGAGCTGCAGGCTGAGGTTTGGGAGAGGGGACCGAAGCCATTAAGAGCTGTGGATTTAATGGGGTGGGAGAACTGTGTAATCAAAAAATGGGATGTAGCACCAGTCTCTTATCTTTTCCTTTCCCCATTGCGATCTTCTCGTTTTGTGAAGTTTGACTTTGCTAAATATTTTAATGCTTTTCTAATTGGAGGCTGAGTTAAATTCCCCATGCTAATATTTGAACAGAGTTAGTGATCTGGAGGAGACGACCCTCTGAAGGGTTGCCTCATCTTGGGGTGTCTGGTGTGTTGTCTGGCCCTCTCCAAGATGCCTGAGGTTATCTGTCGAGGAATAGCCCTTAGTGTAGGGATATTTGCTGGAAAGATGAAGGGCTCTTTGTCCTCCTGGCTACGACTTTTTACCATGCGGCTTGTTTGCTGTGGGCTGCAATGGAGGAATTCATAGCCAGCAGTGAAACATGTGTGCAGAGGATGTCCCATGGACCACACTGGATAAAATCCCTGCTACTCAGTAGTTCATGATGCTGAAGCCTGCGAGATTTCTTTGCAACATGCGTTTTGGGCAGCGTTTTTGCATTTGGAGATGCGGCTCTTATCAGGAGGTTGGGTGAAAGGTTTTCCTCAGAGCTCAGGAGAAAGTGTTTATTATTTAAAAGGGTAACTTGGGGTGAGAGAGAAAGAAAGAGAAGCAGCCTAATCTTGCAATTTAAATATATTCAAAGATTCCCTCTGTTCGAGTTTGCTTCCTAGCCTTGATCAGAAGGAAATGCTGTTAGCTACAGAGTGGAATAAATCGAGGGCACCCTTATCTGTGCAAGATAAATTACTATTGTTTAGGAAAGACACTCCAGGGATTGCAGAATTTAATTAAATACACAGGGATTATGAATATGCATGTAAATTAGACAATCTAGATATGACATGGCTACAACTGCAGGGAATTGTTTGAACTTAAAAGTGTAATCATTCTTTTTATCGGGATGTGGGGATGGGTAACAAATGAGAAGATTCCCTTTCCCATTTGCCTCTGCCTCGGCTGGTCTCAGGTCATTAAGCAGTGGGAATTACCCGTCACGGATCAGCCCTCCACAGGCCCACAGAGATGATGCGCCGGCTCCTTTCTCCACCCTAATGAGCTGCTGCAAGAGCCATCGGAGAAATGGGAGTTCGGGCGAGGGGCTGCCGCTGCCGTGACCCAGATAAGGGGTTTGGGAAGGTGGGGGGATGCGGTTTGCCTTCTGCGGAGAGAGGGGAGGAGAGCACTGCTGGCAGG
The DNA here is from genome assembly GCF_947461875.1 of Haliaeetus albicilla. NCBI lineage: Eukaryota > Metazoa > Chordata > Aves > Accipitriformes > Accipitridae > Haliaeetus > Haliaeetus albicilla. The sequence continues at coordinate 11,448,557 of NC_091490.1, forward strand.
GTGCGTGATGCCGGCTCGCTGCCTGCTTGCTGCCTGTTCTCCTGGTACTGCTACCAGAAAGGAGCATCCTCTCCTTGGAAGGACTTGGAAGGATATTTGCTGTGGTTTCAGAGCATCTCCCTAAAAATCATAGGGTTAGGGGGTGGAAATATTGATTGATGGATCAGCTTTTCTGCCTTTTTCTGATGCTTTTACAGGGGTGCTCCCCTCCAATTTGATCACCGCTGTTTAGAAAGTGGTTTGGAAATCACAAAATGCTTTTTTAGAGACTAAGCTCTAGATCATCATGAACGAGAGGCAAAATTGAAATGTTTCTTAAGAGTCAAGACTCCCAAGAAATTCAGAATGAAATGTGGGAACGTGCTTGTGCTGCCCTCCCAGTTGGGTCTGGGCTCCTTGTAGTGACCTGGTGTCTGTGCTGAGCCAAGGCAGGTTCTTCAAAGGACATTAACTGCAATATATGGTGCTGCCTTGAATGTGTTTAATTTGCAACTCTTAGAGGTAGCATCTAATAACAATGCAGAGAAATATTTTTTTCTTTTTTTTCCCCCTGTGTTTCCTTTGTTTGACTTTACCTCCATCTGCTTGGTTGCATTGTTCTGCTAAATCAGATTTCTCCATAGTTTGAGTACAGGACCTGCAACTGAAGAAATAAATTGCTACAAGTCCCCCACCTTGTGAATTATTTTTAATTCTTAAATAGGCAGTGAAATGTGGACATGATCTGACTATGAACTTGACTAGTCTTTAAAAAAAAAAAAATTACAGAGAGGCTGAATCTTGACTAGATGTTTTCTGGTTTTTTGTTGTTGTTTCCCCCCATCTTTCTGATTTTTGCTTCTCAGTTGGCCGGAGCTGTAAGAGATGGACCTGTTCTGATGGGGGGTCCCCATCGGGCCCCCCGTGGACCAGGGGCAGGAGTGGAGCTGAGCTTCCTCAGGGAGCCGGGGGTGGTCTGTAGGGTCAGGGGGTGATGCTGCCCTGGGTCACCTCTCCACAGGGCATCAGCTTCTCCCACCTCCTCCACTCCCTCGAACTGAGGGCTTATGGTAATCAGGAGCTCGTTCCCGTCCTGTTCAAGCCACGTGGGAACAATTCCTATTTATCACTTTGAAAAGTGGATGATTTTTCCAACCCCTGGCTCATGGGTTATGATTAAAAAACAACAAGAACCCTCCCCCTGCATCTGAAAATGTGAAATATCTAAAGCATCCACACTGCACATTTTTAAAAAAACCTTTGAAGACCTCCTTTTTTTTTTTTTAAGGAAAAATATAATAGTGGGAGAGTATTTGTATGGGTGCACAAGTGCATGGAGACAGGTTTGAACCTTTGTAATAAAGTATTTCTAATAAAAATTTAATGTCCTCAAGACAGTGTTATGGCAGCTCATTACTATTAAAGGTCATTTGAAGAGTATTGATCCTAAATGTTACAGCTGAATGTAAACTTTGACTGTTACAGTTATTAATGTATATTTATGATCTATGGGATATGTGTAAAAGGAAAATGAGAATATAAATGGTATGGTGAGCTCATTTGTTTCAGGATTGCCAAAGGCTGAGTTCACGCAATTCACTTCAGTTTTAAGTGTGTCTGCCGTCTTCATGTTGCATAGATTGAACCTTATTTATTTTTATTTTTTTAACTGGCAAAATCTTTTAGTCCTGCCCTAGAAAAGGAATGTGTACTTGAATTTCTGGTCATGCTCATGACACGGCCTGAGCTCTGTATCTGTTTCTAAATGTATATTGGGGAGCCATATTTTTGCGTTCAGCTTCCATGCTAACACAGAAGTACCAAGGACTGAACTTTGTGTGTCACCAAATTGTTAGCATAAGTAGGAGATCCGAGAAGCATGCATCTACTCCAAGTGTAATTAGAAGGTTATGCCAGTGAAAAGCAACCGTGGGGTTTTTTAATTGAATTAATGAAAAATGTTAAAGTTGTATACTGAGAGAGCAGGTGGTATTATATTTATATTTTTGCTATACTGTAATGCACCTGTGTTTGCGCATCTGAGGCAGAAGGGCTGTATTCACAGTGGCTTTTAAGGTTCTTTGTATTTAAAAAAAAAAGACAAGAAACTTGTGGTGGCAGGAGGAAGATAAACGGTGCTTGTGATATTTCAAAGTCACATTAATCTTTTTTCTCCCCCCCCCCCCTTTTTTTTTTCTTTTTCCTTTTAATGTATGAATTTCTCCAGGGAAATTGTCTCCTCATGACTGCAGCGGATTAATGTGCACAGATCAGCTCCTGCATTATTTTTCTGTTTTGACAGAGTGGTGATTTTTATATGCGCGTCCCTTTCTGCCAAGATTACAGCTCGTGTTCTTGGAGTTTGGACCCTGCCAAGAAGTGGCAAGTATCGGGAAGCCGCCTTTCTGATGCACAATGCTAGCAAGAAACTCGCCGTGGGTGCGGAGGCTGTGGTTTTGGTGGTGAGGATGGGAGCCTACTGGAGGTTGGTGAGGGTGAGTGCCTGGGGCCAAATCCTGCTGTATGTGCTGGGACTTGTGCCACAGGGTGCTCTGCATGGTGGCATGAAGAAGGTGATGTGGTGGTTAGTCTCCCAGCGAGTGTCCGCTGCTGGTAGCAAAGTGTGGGCATCCAGTAGCACAGAGGAGCCAGCTTTGGATGGGTTTGTAACTGCACTGAGAGTCCTTCAAAAGATCCTGCTGTTCTTCAGGCTTGTTGATGTCAGCTTATTTATTTTAAATTGCAGTTAAATATACATTTTTCTGGTGAGCTTTGGTAAAGTTCCACTTAAACAAAAAAAGTGACAACTGAGCCAGCTCTGGCCAACCTATGTGAACGGGACAGATTTGGCTTTTTCTTCTCTCCCTGTGGCTCCTGCAGTATCTCTGGGCATGAACTTGACGTTGCATTTCTGATGATCATTGCATCCTGTTTTTAATGGTTTGTCTAGACAGTGCTGACATAACTATGAAAATAGTTTGGTGACCTAGTCTAGAATTAGTGTGCATAAAGAAATCAACCCTTGCTTCTGATGTTTGCAATCAGTTTGAATGACTGTTGTAGCACGACTTAAGAGAGAGGCAGATTTGGAGTTTCTCCAAAGAGCAAGTCATGAGCAAAACACATCCAAACAAACCCATGCGGTAAATACGCAATGGGTAGGGAAAATGCCTAAATGCAGGTTAGCTAAGGCTTGCTTTGGAGCTGCATGGCAGGCTTATGGGGTCTGGTGAAAGGCTGGAGTTCCCCCTTGGTTGGCCCAAAGTTTTTCTGGGAAGCTCATAACCCAAACTCTAAACTTGGTCTGTGTGGTGTTGTGCCCTGTATTTGGAGAAGCTTTGTCAGCATAAAAATAATGTGTTCCTTGCAAACATCGGCTGTGTTGTTGACAGTGCCTTGGATTAGGAATTTGTAAACTTTGGGATTGGTAGTACCTCCTGTCAGTTAGCTCAGAAATACCTGGCATGGCAGTGCTGGTGACCCTCAGCAGCGAATTGTCCTGGACTTCTACTCTGGTCCTGGATTTGAGGCCAGTTCCTACAGCACTTGACTACCTGCCTGTTTATGTTACTAATCCCAGGTATTTTAGGATAATATAAGTCTCCTCAGCTGTAGGGACTGTGTCAATGTCTCTATGGACCACCTCCCTCCTGTCATAGGGTTTGTTGTTGTGGTGATGACCTGGGCACCCTGGAAGAAGGGTGCAACTTGAACTGAGGTCCTTGGTTGTAACATAGCAGCAACGAAGCTTTGGGACAGCTTTGGTTTCAGCAGGGGTATGCAGAGTGTGGTCTTTGTTGGGTTTGGTAGCCTTTGAGAGTTAGCTTGCTGCCCTCAGAGAGGACAGCAGTGTATCCCCCCATTCCTGTAGTGTAAACGGGGTAAAAAGGGCAAAATATGAAATGTTGAGCTCATTTGCAGGGAAATAAATGATGTATGAAAGGGAGTTGTTTGACAGAGCAGTTCAGCGGTTCTGTGCTTCATGCTTAGCAGGGTAGCGTGTGGAGGCACTACTCAGATGTGTGAAAACTGGCCTCTGCCCTCAAGATCTCCCAGTCTGTGTGGGGATGGGAAGAGGTTTCCAGGCAGTGTGAGCAGAGGAGGAGGAGGACAGGCAGGGTGTGCGCAGGGGTTTTGCTTCCTTTAGGGTGGAAGTAGAGGGGAGGGCATTGCAGATGGAGCCAGGAGCAGGGCCTCGTGCCAAGGCTCTTGGGGGACTTGTGGGTTTGTAGGCATTTAGGATGGAAAAGACCCTTTGGGTGGCAATGCAGTTGTCCATCCTGTCAGCCTGAGGCTTTGCTTTGTTTGCCCAGCGGTAGCTTTTATTCTTGGACTGCAATGTTGAGAAACACTGGAGCTGCAAGTGTCTTGGTAGAGAGGGACGAGAGCAGGAACCCATGAACAAGGCTGCCCTGGGCAGCTGGCATAGGGTGAGGGCTGGGGACAGGTATCTGCTTGGTGTGCACTGAAAAGTCTCCTCTCTGGTGTGCTGTAGGATTTATTGGTGCAAATGCCTTAAATGCTCCTCTTATTCTTCTTTCTCCTGGAGAAACCACAGGGCAAGCAAGAGCAAAGAAAGACGGCCAGTGAAACCTGTGGATGTGACCTAAATCTGGTGTTGAGGAGAGCTGGGAAGGTCTCTGAGGTTGATATCTGCATGAAAGAGCCAGGTGTGGGCTTTACTGGGGAGAGTGATCAGGGATTTGAACAGCTTTCTGAAAGTGGGAGACCTCTCCCACTCCTGCTGTGGGTGGATGGGAATTGGGGGGGGGGGGGGACGGGACGACAGTGCCAATCCCATGTTGCACAAGGGGATGTGTTGGGACCCTCAGCCTGCTGCCTTCCCTGCCTGCACCGGCTGCTCCCCGTGCTGGGGAGAGGGCAGCGGGATGGAGGTGGTGTGCAGCTGTGTGCAAGACCGGCGTGCAAGGGCTTGGATGCCTGATGATGGCGCGGTGACTTTCCATGCCCTTGAGCCTTTGCAAAAACACCGTCGTGATAACCGAAGGGAACCGGTCATGACATTTCCAGGCCGGCGGGGAGCCTGGTCTGCCTGCCTGCTGCCATTGGAGGAGGTGTTTCATGACTGCCATTAGTTACGTGCTTGAAGAGGGAGGAAACAAATCTTTACTGAATTGGAAACCTTGTGAAAAGGTCACACTTCTGAAAAGCTGTGCGTTTTAAGACTGCTCAGCTCTGCAAAGCTGCCTTTGAACTGGAAGAGTGGGAGTTTAACACCCTTGCGACAGCTCTAGGCGTATTAAACCCACAAAGTGGGAGCTGGAACCAGCCATGAAGTTAACTCTTGCTGGGTGTGTGGCCTTGGGAGGGGAGAGAAGCCCATCCCCGGTAGGTCTCCAGGGGGGAGCAGCACCAGTGTGAACCCAACCCTTCTACCCTCGAAGTATCTACTTAGGAGGGAGATTGTGCAATTGGGGAAACTTCTGTTGTTGCTCAGATTTTGTGGACATTAAAGGGCCATGTGAGGATGTGGTTCCTAGGGAACTGTGCTTCCCCAGTGCCAGTGGAAATACTCAGCTTTTTAAATTAAAAGGTAGGGTAAATGTATTTCTTCTTGCGTTTGGTCAATATATTGTGCTCAGTTAGTCCTTTTGTCTTGGAGACTCCCCTGGGCAGGCCAGAACAGCCCATGTTAGTCACTTACTCTTCTGTGATAAAAATACCTTTTTCCTGGCCCCTCTTCTGGGGCTCTTTGGGCACCTGCTCCTTCCCTGTCCCTCTAAATTGCAGACTTCCCAGGGTACTAGCATCATCTCTGCCTGTGTCTTCTCTCCTCTGCTATGGCAAGATGAAGGTTTACTCACCCCAGTGAACACTGATAGTGAAATTGCTGTTTATCATCCGCCCTGCTATTAGCATAGGTAAAATCCCTTCATTACAGGCTATTAGTTTGAGATTGTAGGTGCTAATGGCCCCATTCAAGAGAGCACTAGGCACTTGCAAAATCCCGCTGATGCGCAGGAATTGATTGCTATCGATCAGTCCTGGAGTGCAGGCCGGATGTTTTGAAGAGGCTTTAATACTGCTTACAGGGCAGCTGGTCCCTCATTATCTTTTGGACCCTTTTGAAGCTTATAGCTAAGGTTCCCAGACTCTGCCTGCCTGCAAAGTCAGGACCCGGTTCGACATGCTGGGCACGGGTGCCCTCGCCCTCTCAGCTGGAGGTTGCCCTCTGTGCCTGCACTGGGAAGCACAACAGGTAGCTTAGCCCACTGCTCAGGGTCTCCTCACCTCGCACAGGGCTGTGGACGTGTTGGCAGATGCATCCTGCACCCTAGTCAAGGGGGTGGGACCGTCCTCAGCCACCCAAATTCCTTGGGTTGCGATTCTTTGTCTGCATTCGTAGTGCAAAGTGAACTGGAGAACTGCAGGGAGAACATTTGCTGTGGTGGATCTGGGCCATGGTGGCATCTGGAGAACTTGGTCTTTTGTGGTTGTGCTGTAGCTGAAGCTGATAACCTGCTCCTCATTGCTCCAGGTAGATGCTTTGGGAATGTGACACGGGTTCTCCTGACGGATGTTTCTCTGCAACTGGAATAAGGTGGCAATGAGCCTGCAGATGGTGTTGGTTTTAGGAGCAGTATCTGTGGGCAGCGGGAGTACCTGCAGATGCTTAATTGACCATCTGAAAAACCAAAGTGTGTCTTGTTGACTGCGGTCTGTTCGGGCACAGAGGCTGAGTGCTCTTTGCAAACGCAGCATCCCATCTGCACTGTGTGGCTTTTACTTCCGTGGCTAGTCCGAGGGAGATTTTGTTAGAATTCCCAGTGTGGGTAAAGCATCCCCTGCCGCTGTGCCCTTGCCGTTCCTTCTCAGCTGGGATGTACCTCAAGGTCCTGAAGCAGTGGGACAGGATTGAGAGGGACAGGAGACACCGTAAATAGGATATGCTGCTCCTGATGTAGCCTGATGGCTTACAGAGTTGGCGAGAGCTCAGGGCATTGGGAAGAGCACATGGGAGGGTGTCTGAAGTGAAGACTTGCTTACAACCAAGGGGAAAGAAAAGCAGGAGCATGGATGAATGGAGTCCAAGCAAGTTTGATGTCTGCTAGTCTCTGGTCATTATCTGAGCCACTGGGCACCGTGTTCAGAGGGACCTCTGACTCCTACGTTGTGAGTTGACGTCATTTTAATTAAATTGTGTCTATCTGGCTGGGTTCCTGCTGGCCTAAGGGATTATTCTGTAGAGTCAGCTGGGCTGCATAGGCACCTGTCTCACTGCTTCTTGTATCCAGCCCAGTTTTCCCATGACACATTTTCATTCCCCTCGTCATTGATGGTAGCCCTGTCTTTTTCCTGCATCCCACTGAGTGAGGTGGGAAGCAGATCTGGGGAAAGGCAGGGTGAAAGGCTGGGCTGTGGACACCCCAGTAAATACCCGGAATATGGCTGTAATGCACTTGTGTCTCTGTGAGGCTGGGGCTGTTGCCTCAGGGTCAACCCATGGTGGGTGAAAACTTCTAGCAAGTTAATAAATCAAATTGGATGCCTTTCCAGGCTGCGTGGCGTGAGCTGGGGAGGAATTCTTCATGGCGATGAGTCACCTGTTTGTGGCCCGTTGGCAGACGGACCTCTGCGCTGCCTCCAATCTGCAGTCCTTCCCTGTTCAGACACCATCGGCTGGAGAAACTGCTGATGCAGCCTGCAGTGTTTGAAACACGCCGTTGCCATCTGCCTCCCTGACGGAGTTGGAGCGGCTTCTTTTTTTAACCTGAGTTTGCTGAGTCTTGGCTAATTAGCCGCCTTTGGAATCTGTAACGTAGAAAAACGCCTTCTAAGTTTGGGATGGAGTGGGGGTGCTAGGGCACTGTACAGTCACAGGTTTTTTTGGGTTTTGGCTTTTTTTTTTAAAGTCTAATTTGAGCAAAACCAGATATACAATAGTCTGATTTGCTTGATTTCTAAATCTGAACTCTGATGGCTTTGCTGTTTTCAAATGCAGTGAAAGCAGACATTTCTCTTGGTTGTGACCTTACCCTGTGCAACAATTCAATTTTTTTTTTTTTAGGGGAAGGAGCTGTAGGTCATGCCCTCTTGCTGGTTTGTGGGGTGGTGATGAGCTGGGGGAGCCTCACAACGTGCCAGTTTGGAGCAGGTTGATGGCATGAAGGGAATGGGTGGGAGGTGCATGGAGATAACCATGGTGGGTTCCTGGTGTGTCCCAGGTGAGATCTGGTTGGAGACTGTCTCTGTCTCAGTGCCCTTTGCTGAGGAAGGAGATGGGCACTTTGGGGGTGCTCTGACTGGAGAGAGAGGGTAGATGAGCTCTTAGGACAGAGGGTTTGTTGCTTCAGTCCAGAGCAGGACAAGATGAATCCTAACTGAGGTGGCTCAGGGTGGTTCATCTTGGAAGACTTTTTCTAATGTGAATGACCCATGAGGATTCAAGGACCCATCTCGGCTCCATTTTGTGATCCCTCTGTAGGAGTTAGTGTTTTGGAGCGTGGTGGGGATGTTTCTAGGTGGGGTAAGAAGTCCACTTTCTGTGGGAAGGGAACACCATTCACTGTGGTGTTGGCCCCAGGGTCAGGTGAACAATATGCTCAAATAGCCTTTATTGCTTTGGAAGGAGATCAGCATGTGAGGTCCATCTGGCACTTTAAACAAGTACATTTATTTCAAAGTGAGCAGGCTTTTTTGATCTTTGGGGTTGAATCACCCGCTTGGACCTGTAACAATCTTTACCGCTCTATCACATTTCTCTAGACCTGCTGCTGCCAGTGGGCAGGAGGGCACTTCAGACAGGGAAGTCAATTGAATTAGTTTTCTTTAGGTTTGGGCCTTCTGTCTGCTCTGGACATGCTGCCAAAAATTAATCCGGTCTTATTTTAACACAAATCTTCAGCTTGTAGACCGGAGTGACAATTATTTGGTGCCTGGGCAGCAGACCTAATGAGAGGCCAAGCAGAGCTGATGTTTCACCCTTGCTAACTGAGTAGCAGAGTAGCTAGCTGAGACACATACCTTTTCTAAACAACTTTGGCATCCAGACATTTCACAGCAGCTAAACTAAATAAGCCCTTCTCCATTTTGTCCATCAGGAGAGGTTCTTGGTGTGCCGGGGGAGGTATCCTGGAGCCTTCTTCCCTGGGAGAGCTGGCTGTGAGCTGCCTGTTCGTGGCTGATGCAGATCCCTGCTCCTTTTCTTGCTGCTACAGCATGCAGGCAGAGGGAAGGTGGTCTGCTGCACTGAAGGCTTGAGAAGGAGAGGAACACTCAGTCCTCAGAGAACTGTCCTCCTCTGCCTTTCCTGACCACATTTCCTAAGGCTTCTCTTTCTCTCTTATTTAAAAATATCCTCCTGGGTTTCTTTGAATAACTCATTCTGTTTGGGAATGGGCTCTTAATGTTTGTCCTTCTGTCTCTGCTTTTTGCAATTGGTCTTTGGGTTCCCCACTGAGCCTCCCTCTTGCAATCATGACCCCGTGTTGCAAGAGGATCTCTTTTGATGTCCCTGCTTGCCTGGCATCTCAGGAGACTTAGGGTGTGGGAGAACCTGGCCATTTGCTTTCCTTAGCACTTGCCTGTTTGCTCCTGTGAATGTCCTGCAAGCAGCATAACGAAGAACGGATTGGTGGGATCGGTGGATCTCTGTGCCCTGCTGTTCTGGGAGGGTGCCCTGCTGAAATTCATGGGGGTTATCAGGGCTTGGGGTGCTGTAGAAACCAGGCTCCTTTCTGATTTAGTCCTTATTTGATGTTCAGATGTGTATTATTAATTGCAGTCACCAAAGAGTCAGGGAGGTGGACTTAGCCCTCTGGGGTTGGGATGTTCGTGCTGTTGGGACTAATTTCTTTGCACAGACGGAGCATTGCCTCCCTCTCTGCATCCAAGCTGCTTTCTTCCCTGTCAGGTGGGTAAATAGGATGGGAGATTTCCCACAATTCTTAATTGATGAATTTCACTCTGGACTTATGTTCTGTGCCATTGGACAAAGAAAGGAAGCCTGTACAACTGCTAAGTGAAGAACTTGTCTCCTGCTATTTTTCAGAACTTGCCTGTAATTGTGCATCCCTGCTGTGGCATGTTAACTTAAACCAAACCTGCACCTGGCAGGAATATTATAAGGCAAGAAGTTGCAAATGCCTCCAACACCAACCTTCTGCAGTACCTTTTAGCTTGGCCTGTCAGCTGTTGAGTGGCAGGGGGTATCAAAGGAATGCAGACATGTTTTGCTGATGCTCCTGTGGCAGGGATTTAGTATCCTTCCTTCCTTCCTTTGTATTTTTGTAGTTCATCTTCTTTTCCAAATTCGTATTTCTTGTCCCCCTGCCTTTCTTTTCCATCTTTGCCATCTTTTTGTCTCTTCTCCTGTCCCAGTCGCTGTGGTCTGAGGGCCTGGGGATTAGAGGATTACCCTAAAGAATCTGCAAAAGTAGTCAGGCTAAGAAAACCCATTCTGTTTTCAGGAAGCTGATGTTCACGCTGTGGCGTTGCATCTCCACTGGGAAAACGCGTAGAGATCTGCAAACAGAAAAGGGTTGAAGATGTTATGCTCTCATCTCTATAGCTTCCCATGGTGTCCAGTCAAGCCGGACATTGCAGAGAATAGCTCTCTTGCAAAATTGGAAGGACGTGGGCAGTGTAGCCTGAAGGAGCACAGAGGATGAAGGTATTCAGCACATGTGAAATGCAGCAAGGCTTTTTTTCTGAAATCATTGTGCTTTAACTAAATAGTGACTCCCTGGGCCAATATATTCTTTGAGTTGGAGAAGCTCAGAAGATGACAAAGTCTCCAGTTTTAGGGAATATCTGGATGTAAGATCTCAGGGCTACAGGAGAACCTTAGCCCTGTTTTAGCTGATGGACTATGCACCTGATTTCACCCCATGATGGCTAGAAGTGATGTGTGCTAGTGGGACATTGCCTCCCCAGGTCTGTAGCAGAGACCAAGGGCTACGTGTTGGAAGGAGCCGAGTTCTCCAGGGCAGTTTGTGGAGAGCCTCTATGGGTCAGGTTGGGGCTTCTAGTGGCCACTTTGGCAAGGCTGGTGGCAAAGCCCATAGTGGGAATGAAGTGGAAAATATCAGCTCCTCCGTTCCAGGCATGCTGGTATTAGGCTGTTCCCGTTCTCAGGATGCCAGGAGCTTGGCTTTCTGCTTGTAATGGTTAATTCTGCTGTAAAAATCATTCTTGGTCGCTTGGGAATTGTGCTGCAGACATGTCTCCAAAATAATAAATGGCTTTCAAACTCAGAAGGAACAAGCGTTATAGATTACACTTCTCCCCCACTTTCTTCTTTTTGTCTAAACCAAATTCATATTGCAGAACTTAAAAAAAAATATACAGTCTAATCTCCCTGAAACCTAAACCCGTTGATCTTTCCTGTGGGGCTTCATGAATGTGTTTCATTTTTGCAGTGTAGCTGTCATCTTGAAGATCTGTGATTAAAGTAAGGCTTTTACCCCTAAAACCCCATTTTCATCTGCTGATGAAGCTGTGGTAAAGTGTTGAATTGATGAAAGATTCATAGCAACTTTAGCATTAGGAAGCAGAAATAACTAGTGCTTGTTTGCCGCCAAGTAGCTGCCTCACCATCAGTGCCCTTGGTCATGTTTAGGTTATGTGACCATAGTGTTCTTGGAGTGAGGGGAAAGAAAGACTTTCTGGGATGAAAAAAGTCTTGGTTGCAGATAATTTTTTTGAGCTATTTTGGGCTATGAGAAAGTGTGCTCTTCTCCTGAAAGATGTTGATTGTGTGTTACAATACTCAGCTGATGTCTTCTTTCCCAGTGATTTGGTCCCTGTGAGGACAAGTCCTCAAACCAGTTAGATTCTGGAATGAAAAACTCCTGAAGGGAGAAGCTTTGCCCGTGCGATGCTAAACCTCTGTGAAATATGTAGAGGTATATTGGCAAACAGGGAAGGATCCCACTTGAGGGTAGAGGAGTGGGTCCATGCCATTTTGTGCTGTTGGGATGTCATCACACGTGCACAAGTCTGCCTATATGTCATAAATTGGCCTGTTTGATCCTTTTTCTGTCCAGGAAACTAAATGGAAGAGCATATCCTAGCTGTGAGCGAGGGAAATGTGTTTTTGCAGAGTTCTTGTTCCAAGCAGTGCCTTTTGGCGAGGTGCTGATCTCTGGCCACTCCATGGCTCCTGACGTGACTGAAGCCGTGCAGGGGCTTGTTTTGGGGTGGGAGCGTCAGGGGCTGGCTGGTGGGTGGCAGTGCCAGTGGGGCTGTGCAGCGTGAAGGTGGACAGCACCATGTCCTCATAGCATCGGCAGTAGAGGAATCTTCTCCCAAATGACGTTGTTGCTTTGAAATCCCGTTTGTACCTTGGAGGCTGCCTTCTTTTGTGAGAAGGAGGTGGTACCAGTCTGCTCTGTGTCACAAGCTGCTTTAGAGGCTTTACTGGGAGGTATGGCCAAGGCCAAAGTTTGACGTGGGATCTCTCTGAATTCTTCTTTTTGAGCATTTCATGTGTACAATAGACTTGATCTTACATTTGCACATTTGACACTTAGTATCTGCCTAGCATGCTGCATGGTTGCGTAAGGTGTCCTGGTTAATAACCAGTGGGGAAAATACACAGTGCTAAGCTCATCCTTCCAGTCTCTTGGGAAGGAGGTAGGACATTTTATCCCAATAACAGGCATGCTTGTGTTTGGTGGCTGCAGGGCCTTTCTTGTTCTTGGAGCCTGTGCTTTTAAACTCAGGGCAGAAGTTTGTGAAACTACAGATTTACTGAAGAATTATTTTGCTTTATTGTACCCTCTGCTTGATCTTCAAGTAGATACACCCATATAATTTGGGTATGAGGATTTGCAGCATAGGACTAGAGAAGCACTAGGCAGGGCAGGTAGGATGCTGGTTAAATGGATCGTAGTGATCTGTAAATGTCACCTTGCCTTCCAGGTATTTATATAAGTAGAAATCAGAGTAAATATTTGTATTAGGATAGACCCTACCATTATGCCAGCTGATGTACTGACTCGGAAGAGGTGTTGTTGCCTGCCAGTGTCATCTTGGCAACGTTAAGTGGGGGTGAATGTTCCTGTTTACCCTCTAGGTCTTGAGGTAGACTTCTTTTTTTAAACATTGTTGAATCAGTTGAATGTGGGGTGGGTTTGGTTTTTTTCTTTCAGCTTTGAGATCAGAGTTATGTGCCCTCCAGATTAAAACCCAGCTTTCAAAACCAGAGTGAATTTATGGAGTGTGGTGCATTTTAATTAGAACATTTAATTAGGAGAGAATTCATGAGAGTGGGTCTTGTTTTAAAACGATCAAAGATGTTAAACGAAAACAAAAGGGAAAGAAATTATGGAGAAGCATAAAAGATCATTTATTTTGGGTATCTTCTCTACCAATCAAAGGAGATCACTTACTGTCCTGTGCTTTTTGTTCCAAAAATAGCTAAGGTGCTGCCTGATTTCTGCAGGTCGATGTTGATCTCTCTTTGTAATTAACTATGAAAACAAATTGCACAGTTGGGAGGGGAGAGAAGTGAGTGTCAGCAGGCTGCTGAAGATAGCTCAGGTGTGTAAAATGGCTACTCTGTCTCACTGACAATTGCCCTGGAAGTAAAGCTGTGGATTTCTTGCTTGTGTTTAATGTCTGTGTCGTCTCCTCAGCCTCTTGCTGATGGTCGTTTTGCATGTGTGGCAGATTAATCTCCTGATACTTGTGCCCGTCTCCTCTCTGAGCTGCATTAACATCTCCTTGCTTTTGGTATCAAAGCATGAGCAGCCAATGTGGGCATCATATTTTTCTGAAGGGCAGTGAAGGAAGCAAGGAGGTGGTTTTCCTGACAAACTACTTCTGTCTTGCTGTCTCCAAGCAGCAAATCATGCTAGGTACTGATGCCAGGGTGAAAGACTAACCTGCAGGTCCATCAAAGGGTTTGCTGTCCTGACTCCTGCTCAGGTACGTGCCCTCCCAGAGATTTCTGTGGAAGCTTAAAACCCAGCATCCCTTTGCGGACCTAAAATACAAATCCGTATTTTTAGTATAGAGCAAGATCTGATGTCCTCAGGAAATGAAGTCACTGACTTCACTGCATCACCCGTTTCTGCCATGGAAACAGTTGGTGAATTAATGCAAGTTTTGCACAGGTTTAACAGCCGTCCTCCTCTTCAGAGCGAGGGGTGGGAGGAACATTTTCTATTAAACTCAGAATTGTTGTTTTAAGTTATTAATTCCTTGCATCCTAATGTATTTATCTCTGGCTGCAGTGAGGAGTGGAGAGCTTTGAAATCTAGCTAGCTCAAAGGATGCTTTCTGCACTGGGGAACAAAGCAGCAGCATTGCTTTAGTAGGACACTACATGGATTTAAAGACTACTTTACATACAGTGTGCAAGCAGCATAGCAGAGCCTTGCTGCTGGTTTTGAGGGTGTGCAGGTCCTTGTGTCCTTCAGGAGATGCCATGTGTGATACAGGTTCTGTGTAAATGGAGTGTGCAGCTCCTTGTGCTTCATCCAGGTGAGGTCAGGACCACCACTGGCAGTCACCAAGCTGTCCTGGCCGCTTGGGACTGAGGCAAAATGAAGAGGCACTAGGATGGTGGCAGTGGAGGCTGTAGACCCTCCATACCAATGTGCTCTCCTCATCTGTCTTTCCCAGGTGTTATAGCAGGAATGAGAACATTTTGTCCTAAAAATCTAGATCTCAGGACCTGGTTTTACCAGGAGCAGGATTAGATTTGGGATATTTGTGACTCTTAAGTGGTTTTTGCACTTGGTTTGTCTCCCTGCCAGCTTTGCAGTACATCTCCCTTGATAACTCTGGGCATGTAGGAGCACATTGCGGGGTGCAGCGTGTGTCCCAGTGCAAAGCACTGGCCTGCCCACCGTCTGTGGGGTGCATGTGTGTGAGCTGCAGTGAAGGGGTGCTAGTTTGGCCATGTGGCTGTGAGCACCGTCCCTTTTGGGACCTTTTCAGACTGTGTTGTGCGGTTGGCTAGGCTTTCTGAAGCTGTTTCCATCTCCAGTTCCTTGGTCTTGCTCTTGGCCAAGAAAACATCAAGTTGCTGAAATTATAAGCCAGGATCATACTATTTATGTTGGAGGAATGGTGCAGTTTACATAGACGGGCTCTTTGCAAAATCAGCTTACGCTGGCTTTTAGCAGTTGAAGTGAACAGCTGTAGCAAGTTAGAGATGTTGAAAGAGAGTCCAGCTTGAGAGCGGTGTGCTTCTCCGTCATGGCAGCGGTCTCTTGGCGAGTGGCAGACGTCTCTGACCGGGTTGTGCCGGGGTTTGAAGCAGGAGTGGTTTGGGACAGGGGGCCGAGCGCCTCGCTCCCCATGAGGAGCTGGGATCCTGGGGGCCTGCTGCGTTTTTACCCTGTCCCGGCTCCAGCCCTGGTGGTGAAAAACAGGCAGGGCCCCGCTGCCTCCATCCAGCTTGTGCTGAGCAATGCCGTGGCGCTGGTTTGACGTTTCTGGCCTTGCTGGCGGCTGAATCTCCTTGGCGTGGGTTTCTGAGCTCTGCTTTTGCCCTCTCCTCCATTGTGTGTGAGCCTGCTGCCACCCCAGCCTTGCCCCCCACCCCCTGAACTGGGAGCAAAGATGAGTTTTGGCCTGAAAATCCGTGGGAGAGGGTGGGGACTGGGAGGCCAGTTTGGGTGTGGTGGGAGAGCTGGGGGAGATCAGGCTTCCTTCTGGTTTCGGCTCTGGTCTGAACAGGTTTTGATGCACTAGTCTGGTCTGCCAGCATGGTCTGGGGGGTGTTTGGGGCACCCCTGTCTATGGCATCTGGCAATGCGTGGGAAGGTGGTGGATTTCTTGGACCATGGGACAGCTGGAAAAAAGACAACTGTTGGGCAGATGTGTCCTCTTTGAAGTGGCTTGAAGGGTCTGTTGGCCCTCAAAGAGGGAAACTGTCTCTGAATGCAGCTGCCTTGTCTCTCTGGATGCTAACGGTCCCAAAACCTCAGTGAGTTCTTGCAGGGTGAGCTCAGGCTCCAGCACCTGGACCCCAGACAGGCACCGGCACTGCTGCAGGAGCCAGCTCCCTCCCACCACTGGCACTTCCCATGGACCAAGGGCTGGAGGAGGCTTTCGCTCTCCTTTCCCTTCCAGCCTCAGAGCTACTTTTTGGACAGGACTGACCATCCACATCCTCCTGGTTTTCTGCTGGCAGCTTTGCCTGGCATCGGTGGATGTGTTGAGTAGGGGACTAGTTTCTCATACCTGGTGGCATGTTTTCTCCATAGAAGCTGTTTCTCTGATGGGCACCGTACCTGTCTTTGTAGGGAGCAGGCTGACCAGGGTCTGGAAATAACCATTTTTAAGGCAGCAAGGGAAGGAAGATGTTACAAATATGATTAATGGCAGTGGGTGTGCAACTTAAACCTTCTTTTTGTTGTTATTTGATCTTTCTCCTGCAAACTCAGCAGCTGACTTCTACAGAAGATAAACACATGGGAGGAGAGTGGAGAGGGGCTCTTTGGTCTTCAAAAGCAATTAAATATTGAATGTCTGACTTGAGACATCTTGAAGAGGCCCAGACTTCAGCAGGAGTGTGTTCATCCTTTTCGATAAAGCAGGCGCCATTTAGAGGGCTCTCAGATGGACAGCAGCAGTTGCAAGTCACTTGGGCAAAATATGATTTCTTATGGGGGAGGTGCATGGAGTTGTGCTGGTCAAAGGCTGCTCCCATCAGGGCCACGTTCTGTCATATAATCTGTATTTAGGTTGTGTTTTGCATTCACTGCTATTGCTTTAAAATGGCTTGAAATACAGGTGATGTTGATAGAAGCTGATGTGTGTGATTGGAGGTTTGGGTCCAGGTGACTGTGAGGAGATGTTCTTGGTGCGATGAGGTCTCTGAGCAGATGGAAACACTGAGATGAGTCAATGGGTCGTGTTTTTCTAGCACGCAGGAAAGCAGATAAGTCTGGCCACCAGCGTTTCTGTAGCACTGAACTGGCCACGGTCAGCTCCCAAAGGGCAGGGGCTCCTGCTGGTGAGCAGGGTTGCTTGAGGGGTTCCTGGAGGTGGCCCTGGGTGAAATTTGGCATTCCTTTGAAATGTGAGGTGGCCGCCACATGCTGAGGTAGCTGGCAGGAGGTGAGGGCAGAGCACAGGCCAGAAGATCTCTCTCCTTGGCTGCACTGTTTCTGATAGCGGGATCTGGCCAGACATGCCGTCTGTCCATGCAGGCTTGTACGGGCTGTTTGCCCTTTCTGAAAGTGGTCCTCCCATGTCCTGCGGTGCCCCACTTTGTGATGGTCTCCCATTGTTTAGCCTGATTTGAAAAGGAATTTAAAAAGACTTATTAAAGCAGTGACCAAGTCCATCAGCTGCATCTCTGTGTGAAGGACAGGCTGAATATCATCTCAAGGGACATGGAAATAGTTCTTGTTTGACTGCTTTATGTGTGAGGAAGGTGAACGGGGGCCAGGTTGCTGCATCCCCTGAGACCCTCTGCCCTCCAGTGTCCATGCAACAAAAAAAGTCTTGAATTCAGTCAAAGCTGAGGAAGTGGGCAAAGTTAGAAAAGAGGCTCGGTGCATACTCTTGTTCCTGGTCCAAGGAGCATGGTATCTGCTTCCGAAAACAGCCAGGGGCATATTGTCTAGGATCCAAGTCAGAGGCAGAACAGCGGGGCCTCTCACTGGTGCCAGTGAACTTTTGATATGCTTACTGGCTGAATCCCACATTTGGAAGGTAAATCCTGGGGGGAAATTGCATCCATTACTCAAGCAAATGCTGTTTGAGAGGGATTCCTCTTGCCTGCTGTCTGCCATCTAAAAGTTGTGTGTCTCTTTCAGTATAGTCCTCCTAGATCTCTAATAGCCACTGGGGAGACCGGTGCTGCCTGGAGGTGATGCTAGCTGAGTCCTTTGGGGTACGTAGATGATTTTCTTGCAGTTGATGGTAGAGGAGCCTTGTCCGCTGGCTTAGACCCTCAGTGGGTAGGAGGTGAATCCCACCATTAGCCATGCGAGTGGGAAACAGACTGCTCCATTTTGCAGTGCTTTTAGCGAAATTGGCACAACATTCCCATAGCCATGGGTCCTTCCTGCTGGCTTGGCACCCTAGGACCAGAGGAGATGGCCCTGCTATGTAAGGACTATACAGGCCAGTTGAATCTATGGCCCCTGTTTGAGTGTTGGTCATACGCTTTGTAGCACACGTAAGCATTACCATGAACAAACCTTGAGAGCATATAACCTTACAGAGGTAAGGGGATGTGTTGGGAAATCTGGAGGAAGAAATAGCTGACTTATTCTTCGGGAACATTTGTCATCTGCTCACATCTGTTACTCTGCCTTCTCCTGCTTTTTCTCCACCCAAATTTGCACTTTGTCATTAAAACCAGGAAAGAAAAATCCCAATATGCATATGACATTTTACAAAAGTGCTCTCTGTGCTCTTAAAATCCAACAGTTTCGCTGCACAGCATTCATCTGTAATCAATTAGAAGGTTTTCTGATCAACAGAAGCTGGAGGTTCTGCTCCCTGGAGCTTAGCACTCTGCAAGAGGAGGTGGGATTGCCTGGCACTTGGTCTTCTTTCACCTGAAGAAGGAAATTGGAGCAGCAATGAATGAAACTTGGTGAGGCAGAATGAGATCAAAAGGCTCCAAATTTGCTTGTTGGCCCTATTCTAGCCCCACTTCAGTGGTATTAAACCAGATGGTCCAGATGCAGCTTCCAGCTCAGGAAGTCCTGAAGCTGCTTCTTGCCAGAAGCAGAGGAGAAGCTCTCACTGTGTCTTTGTAGGGGTTGTCAGCCTCTGTCAGAGACCAGATAGAGGTGAAAGCTGTGATCCAGTGTGGAGTGGCTTGTTTTGGGGTCCTCTGAGATGTGCTACTGGTGGTAGGATTGAGACCTTGGGTACCTAAGCGAACCTGGCCTAATTTCTGCCCTAGACCCATGAGCTGCTCACCTCTCCCTCCTGAAACCAGCCCAGTGTTGCACAGATGCTTGATTATAAACCTAGGGGAGCAGAACTTTCTGGGGACAAAACTTTGCTTTCACGCTGCCTGGAGCCTGCTCTGGCTCTTCTGCAGTGTGGGGACTTCCACAAAGGCCTTCATTTCCAGTTGCCCCATGGGCTTTGGAGAGGGCAGTGACTGGGCGAAGGTGAGGAAGAAAAAGAAAAGTTAAGCTAGATACTAGGAGGAAAACAAATCTCTCCAAGGGGGGGATAAATGATCTGAGTATTTGACTTCTTTAAAAGAGGGACAAAAACCTGCTGAGATGTCAAAACCTAGGTTGGGCCAAGCCTGGGACATGATCATGCAAGGAGGGATCGGTTCTGGATGTTCCTGGCCACCAAAACAGGTCTCTTTCCTCCACGCTCCTAGGAGAGCTGGCTCCATAGGAAACCTGTCCAAGGCTGGCGCCAGCTTCGCAGCAATCGGGAGCAGCAGCAGAAGCATCATCCTGTCCGGTGGCCTGAGTGTTGGGATGTTTTCCTCCTTAGAGGGGGCAGGGGCATAAAAATTACAAATAAAAGGCAGAAGGGCTTTCGAGAGGGTAATAGTGTAAGATGGAGTATTAAGCCCATCTCCAACCATAATTAAACCTGCAGTTGGAGGGTCTGTCACATTGCTTCAGACCCTTGGAAAAAAAAATACTCAGTTGCTAGCTTCATTAGTAATTAAATGTCCAATTACTGTATGTAATGTTTCTGCTTTGCTGAACTCCACAACTGCATTCATAAACAGCCCTAAGGAAGGCCTCTAATCTGTGCCATTGTTCTTCAAGTGGTTTGCACATGCAGAAAAAGAAAAGAAAAATCAGGCAGACATTTATAATATGGAAAGGAAAGGGGGAAGGGGTGGGAAGAGGAGGAAATCAAATCAGCATCTTCCACCTCCCTCCCCCCCTCCCCGAGGTAGGATCTCTGCCAAGCCCACAGAGAAGCCCTCAGGCCCCTCGAGCATGCAAATGTAATTTTCTATCCAGACAACACACTATTTTTTTTTTATTTTTTTTTTTTTTATAAAATGAAGTCCACCCCCACCCCCCAGAAAACCTCCTCAAATCCCTGAATGCACAACAGAAGCAAGAACAAAATTACAATGAAAGGAGGAGAGACGGGGGGGGGGGGGAAGCAGCAGCCCACAAACAGAAGGAGAGATGGAGGGAGAATTGAGATGAATATGCAGTGTCCAGAGTTTAAATAGACATAAAAGATAATGAAGGTGGGGAGGGGGGGGGAGGAGGGAGGGGAGATTGTAATCAAACAAAATGATTTTGGTCCTCTTCAATCATCCCTGGTTTGCAGGCTGTCATTTTATACAAATTAGAGCCGGGGTAATTTTATGAATATTCACTGGGATTGAAATCACGTTCATTAAAGGGAAGGCACCCTTCTTGGGGCCCACTGTGCCACTCTGCTTTTGTTCGCCTAGAACAACAGGAAAGCCACTTGCGCAGTGGATGAGCGCTGGATCCGTGTCCCCCTCCCCTTCTCGCCCCCGGGGGGGGCTGGGGCTGGGGTCCTGGGTGGATGCCTGGAGGTGGCTGGGCACTCCAAGGGATGGGTTCCCCCCTCCCAGGGCAGGGTGGCCCTGGTCTTCGGGGTGAGAAGCGGGGGACTGGGTGGAAATGCCCTTCTCGGGGATAAGAGCTGTAGCCTGGGAATTGGCTATTTGCTTCATCTGTGGAGTGGGGGGACCACAAGTGCTCTAGCCTTTAATTTCCAGGCAAGCCCTTATTGAACCAGTAATAGCTGGAAACCATTCGGGATGAAATAATTGCTACATTTTTACTTCCCCCCCCCCCCCCCCCCCCCCCCCCCCCCCCCTTCGAGCGTGGCTGCTGAATTGAATTCTTCTTCCTGCTTGAGAGTCCAACCCAGGTCTGCATTGCACATGTCTGGCACCACGCTGGGGATGGTTCCTCTCATACATAACCAATCAAAGATGTATTCAGGGCCGTTGTGAGGAAACCGGGGATGATTATAAATCGAGAGATCCAAGCCTTTTGCTGACTGCTCACCCTCGCATATTATGAAATTTCTCTTAGAAGGGCAGACAAAGCCTTTTGAGCCCATGTGTGGTGATGGCCTCGCTTGGATGTCTGGCTTTAACTGCTTCACAATTGTTGGCCTCTCATTTCTGAAAAAAGGCAAACGTATCCTATTGTGGCATGTCAAGTACCCAAACTCTGCCATTCAGCAGCCTGGTGATGGCTGTAACGCATCCTTGGGTTGTCACGGTAATGCAAGGAGATCGCTCTGCCACTTGGTAGCTGCTGGCAGGAGGAAGGCAAAGCTGACCTAGAGAAGAAACATTCATTTAAATATTTGATTGCATCTTAGCCCAGCAGTGGGATGACTTGTCCCTTCTCCAGGACAGCTGGACTGCAAGTGAAATCAGGGTGACTGGGTGTCGTGTTTGCTTATCATTGATGAAGCCATCTGTAATAAATTGCAGTGCTGCGCTGTGGTTGCCCAGGGAAGGTGATGGGATGGCTGCGGGGGTTGGCACTGTTTTTCTGCTGCTGGTGGGGGCAGGTTCTCCATCAGCCTGGGCGCTGGTGGTGCTGTACATCTGCATGGCAAATCCAGGTGAGAGCAAGAAATCACATGGTGGGGACCAAAAGCATTTTTTTCTTTTTAGGGCTTATCTTTTATTTTTTTCTCTTTAGATCTAAAAAAGATGAATTAAGATCTGAGGAAGCCAGTCATGGCAATGTGCACTTTTATGGTTACACAGGTAGTCAGAGTCTAGCTTGAACCTTACAGTGAAAACAGCTAACTTAACCTAACCAAAGGGAATGTTTAGGGTTGGTTTTTTTTTTTTTTTGGCTGAATGCAGGAGCTTCAATGGGGCAGAGTGCAGAAAAGTGGTTGCACATGTAGTGGCAGAAGTTTCCTTCTGGAACTGGAATGACTGTAGCATCTGTCTGTGCTGTGGAGGGTCCTGCCTTCTCCAGATGGTAAACCAAGCACAAAGGGCTGACAGATATTCCCAACATTTTCCCAGAGCTCAACTGAGGCCACAGGGGTTTGGTCCGGTAGCACTGACTCTACAAGACCAGCCCTGATAGAGCAAAGCGTTGGGTTCTGTTCCCAGCAGTGGTGGTGTGTTGGACTGGGAAATCATCTCAGGTCCCTCTGCCTGCTGCTGGGTTGAGTAAAACTTGGCTTTCCCCTCTTCTGTCTGTCCTGCCCAAACCTTCCCATTAAAGATACTGCCCCACCAGTGCAGTGACTCTTCCTCAGCCTGGTGCTGCTAATGGCAGGGCTGGTCAGGTCATCACCATGAGGGGAGGCCGTGTCTACACTGCTCATTGGAGCCACAACGCTATCTCGGGCTGCCCTGATTCAACACAGCCTCGTCTACAAACAATCCTTCGAGGCTCTGATGTGGTCGGCAGTGTGTGCTCTTTGGGGTTGTTGGGCCATGTGGTTCCTGGCTTAGCACCCTTGCTGGGGGACCCTGTCCTTTGGATGTTCAGAGGCATCCTGAGCTTCCTGCAGGCTGATGCAGAGCGGTAGAGCTGCCCATTTGTTTTTTATCCAGGGTTTTCCTGTTCTGGCAATGTTTTGTCTTTGAAACGCAGCCCAAACCCCCATGGAGAGCCCCCCTATTGAACTGCGTGGTGCTGGGGGTTGTGCTCAGGGAGCTGGTTAGGATCAGAGGCTCCCTGCAGCGTTGAGGGCAAAGAGGGGGAGCGGCCTGATGGCTTTAAGACATGGGATGAAATGGTTCCCTGTCTGTTGTTGTTGTCCTTATTGCTTGGATTGGTGCACGTGTGCTGGCCAGACCCTGCAGACCCTGAAGCCCAGATGAATTGGAGCCAATGCTCTCTCCTGTGTGATGGGGGTCCCCAGGGACCCGCAGGTGGGTGTGAAGCTGAGGTTCTTGTAAGGGGGAAGGATGTAAAGGTCAACCCCGCAGGCAGCCAGGCGGCAGCAGCATCTCTGCTCTTAGGTCTTGTTCTCTTTGGTGTGTGTGTTGCCTGGCTCCTCTTGGGCTTTTCCACTACAAATAACTTAGCCAGCCAGGCTGGGCTGGTTTTCTTCTCATTTGGATCCAGGGACCTTAAAACTTCTGAAGTGTATTTGAGCTTTTAGAAACTATGATAAACATTTTCTGACTGCTGGGATGTTCGGTGAGGAAACTAGAGCCTGGACCTTTAAGATCTAGGTTGCTTTAGTGCCATCTAAATGGGAAACATGCAAGGACTTCTTGAGTTGGGGTAGAGGAGAAGGGGCTGTTCGTTAGGTCTGTGCTTTTTCGGTCTCCACGTAGGGAAACAGAATTTTTTCGTTGTTTTGTTTTGTTAACTCTGAGCTCAGCACTTGTTTATCGTTGTCCTAGCTTTTGAGCAAAGCTAAGAAGAAAAGTTCTCAAATGGTTCAATATTTTATGATACTAGGAACGAGGAGTCTTTCCAATAGAAGAGATAATCCCCTGTCTCATTAAGTTTATGACTTTAAAAAAACTCCTGCTGGCCATTTTCTGTGGGGACCATTTTCTGAGGCAGCTTCTTGGGTTTTGAATGGTTTCATTCCTCAGCGCTTCTTTTGAGTGGAAAGTTTAAAGATGCGTCATCTTGCTTGAGCAGGGCGATAAACTGTAAAGCAAATCTGAAGAGCCTTAAAAAAGGGCTGTACAAAATGCAGATGTAGGGGATTAGAAAACAGAACTGCACTACATCCAGTGATAAGTAAGGTCAGACTCAGCAATTTCTGAGCAGTTGCACCAGGGAGGAGCAGGGAATGATTGCTTTTTGGCTCCCAGCGGCAGGAGCAGAGGAGAAGTATCTAGCGTTGGTTTGCGCCTTGGGTGCTGCACATTGCAGTGGTGGTCAGTAGTGTTCTGTAAGGGTTGGGGGCAGCAGGGAGGTGAATTACATAGCAGCATGCTGTTGGGGGCTGTAATCTTGTCACCTGTTAACCAGACAGGGTAGAGCGATGAAAACATCCCACCATTTTTCATGTTTATCAAGTGTTTGTACACTCCAAAACAGTTGGCATTTCCATGGATGAAATATGGCTGCTGGCAGCTATCTGTTGCTGCTCTTCAGGAGATACAAAGGGAGAGGAGGGACTTCCAAGCAAGAATGATGCTTTCAGGTAAGGAAAACCCAGCACACAGCTATCAGGGAGCATACCCAAGCCGTCGGTCTTGGAGGTCGGAGAGCCCCAAACCAAAACTCAGAAGTATGGCTTTGGCGTCTGAGAGAAAATCAGTTCCTGCCTGGACACAGGACCTCCTGGAGCAGGGGAGGCAGGGAGGGAAGCTCTGGACCATGGCTCTCATCTGTTCGTGCTCTGATTTATTCTCTTGCATCTCTCTTGGCCTAATCAAGGCTCAAAGTTTTGCAGTTTTCCCAGGGCTCAAGTTGCTCTCTTGTGGCTGCGGGCACCATACACCTTGTGTTTGTTCCTGGAGGGCCTGCCTTGCTTTTGTGTTGCTGATCGTCACCTGTCTAAGCAGCTTTGCAAGGTTTTTGTTTTGCTGAGAAAGTAAGCATGCAAAAGCTCCTGTTGAATATTCAGCTCCCTGCTTCTAGCTTAGGGTTACCTGCACAGCCCTCTCCCAGTGAGATGAATTTCATGCCGCCTTCTTTGGCTTGTTCATCTTACTGGAGAAGCAAAGCTGCTGTCAGTCCCTTGTGCGCTGGGGTAAGATCTGTTGATGTATCCTGAGGCTAGAGTTACTTCTTGTTTCCGAGTAGTTCCCAGGGCACAGATTACAAGTGCTATGATAAAAACGTTGACTTGGATGTCTTTATTTTTTTTCTCCTGTGATCAGGTCTTTCATCGCTCACCTCTCGCTAGCCTGGGAGCTCTGAGAGTTGGGTGGATTTCAGAATTTCCATCTACCCCAAAAGCTGCACAAATTTAGTCCAATGCAGTGTTTGGCATTGGCCCAGCCTCATGAGGCTTAAAGCTTTCCAACTCCCTTTGACTTAGGGAGTAGCTGTGCAGGCTTGTTGGTGGACCAGAGCAGCTTCCAGATCTGCTTTTTGCTTGTGATGAGCCTGGATATACATTGACTTCCAAGATCAAAGTTGCAGCACTCTGGTCCACTTGATTCTTTTCTCCACCTAGCACCTCTCACTGCTTATTGCTGCTGTAACACGTGATGAGAACATGTCTTGAGTGTATGAAAGAGACAGTGTGAACAAGCCACAGGGGCAGCACAGCTCTGTGAAATAGATTCATTGAAGGTGTAAAGCTGACGAAAGGGAACGTTACGCTCTGTCTTAAGAAGCTCCTGTGTCTCTTCTATCAAGGAAAGTGTCTTCCAGGAGGTCTGGGGGAGTGGAGACTAGTCTCTTGAGTGATACACGGGATATCCTCTTGCTTGGGAAGCCTAGGGTGCAAAGACAGCTGCACGCCCCATCCTATTCCTGCCAGGTGTGTCCCACCAAGATGGGAAGCCATGGATGTGGGTCTCCTTTCCATTTCCAGCTTCTTGTGGGAATGCGCAGGGAATCCTGTAAGACTTCTACTGGATGTCTTTTGCTGTTTCTTTCTCCTAGTTTCCTTTCTGAAGACTATCCAAAGACATTAATATTTTGTGATGGACTGTGAAGGACTTGAGATTGAAAGCTGTAAAATGCACGTCAGCCACTCCATAAACATCAGAGATGCTGCGCAGAAGCACGGCTACTTGAGTTTAGCCAGTTCTGTGTATCAAGTGATCCCTGCAGATTTATTAGATGTTTCAAAACGGATTTGAAATAACTGGATTTAATGTTTCTGGCGATTCCTTGAACCATCTTGTTTTTCAGCCAACTTGCATAAATGTGCCAGTCATGGGCTGCGGTGTATCAGCCAACTTAGCAAATGGTTTTATTTATAGCTGAAAGAGTGAAGCCAAGGAGTATAAATCCTGAAAAAAGTATAAACTGTATCGTGGAAATAATAAACTTCAAATTCATGGAATTTCTAATGTTCCACTGATGGCTAAAAAATCTGTTTAATGGCCGCTGAGTGATATTTGGCTGCAAAGCAGAAACCCCAAAGTTGTCTTAACTCAACAGTGATATTTTTTAGTGTTTCTTTATGTGCTGGCGCTGAACCTCTTTGCTGAATGATGGAAAGTTGACCTTCTCTGCCGCATTTCTGCAGCGACCAGATAAGATTTCAGATCACAGCTTTGCTTTTTCTGTTGATGATCTATGGCGGTAGCCCAAGACTCACTGTTAGATGTCAGGCTCTATATCTTGAGGATCGGTTGTGTGCCTGGCTAACTTTGTGGGTGTGAAAGAAGTTCAGCGCTTAAAGCAAGTGCAGGGGAAGGAGCTGACGATCAGACAGTGGATCCTGTGCTTTCAGGGTACATCTGGCCAGCCGAAGGAGGTCCAGCCATGTCTTCAGAGATACCAGTATGTGTTGGACCTTGAGAGGTAAGAAGATCTGGACTGCTGAAGAGGCATTGTCCCCCTTCATCTCTCCTCTCCATTGAAATTGCTAATGATAGTATATTTTTAAGCTGGTGACTGTTGTATTCTTTTTTGAGGTGATTCATCAAAGTTTAAGGACCTGATTGCGCATCCTTCCTCCTAGGTCAGTGTCCGGGCAAATGTGTTGCAGGGGCCTCCTTGCTAAATGGATTATTTATGTGGGAATGCGTAGAACCTGTGTGTGCATTTAACAGCTGCTGGTTGGCAAATTTGTGTGTGGGTGCGTTGTCCTGGGTGGTGTTGATCAGGGATTGTTCTCAGCAGCCTGAACTTGGGGTCCCCTTCCTGGGTGGGAGGTATGGAGGGAATGGTGACAGCAGAAACCATTGAGGCTTCATGGTCTCCAAGGCAGGGGGTTGCAGCATGATGTTCTGTGCATGTGGGTGCTGCTTTGTGACTGCAGTAGAGGTGCTTGTGTGGCCATTCCTCCAGCCTGGCTGACCAGCGCCGATGTACTCCATGGCAGCCATGGTGTGTCTGTGCCTGCTATATCTGGAGGTGGTGGCTGAGTCACCTGCCCGATCATGGGGTCCCTCATGGTTGGGTGCCCCTGGTCCCAGACCAGAGCTCTCCCAGTGCACCAGCATCATTCCTCTTGGTTGCTCATCTGTTCTTGTGCTTTGTCAGCCTGGACCAGCTGGGCATTTTGTGCATTCGGTTGCTACTTCCTATTTGAGAAATGGTCTCTAAAAAAACCTAGTACTGTTTTATTTATTTAATTTTATTTAATTTATTTTAGGGCTGAGTTCAGCTAAGCAAGTTTGCAGTTTCTCTGGGTTCTGGTGATTGACATTGTGTTTGAACACCGCATTCAAAGCTAATACTTCTTGCAGATTCTGAGATAAGTATCTGTAAATCTTTGCATTTACCATTATCCCCAATTTTCTTGTGCAGTGCCTGCTGTCACCGTATAAGGGTATTTATCCTGGATATAATCTGATTGGAAAATAAGGCTCTGAAACAGAAAGGAAAATACACATTTCAGGTGGTGTTAGAAATGTCAGTTGTGGATACTTTAACAGTCCTGATTGCCTCCAGGCTTTGGGGCATTTGGGTTTTCAGCCCCCTATTGTTAGATCTAAAGCTGCTTATTGGAGTCCGAACAGGTTAGAAAGACATCTTGTTCTTCAGATCCTCAGAAGTCTGCCTCTCCCCCACCGCGGGGGATGGCCTTCTTACATCCCAGCCAGTCAAGTTTTAACCCTTGGCTTAGACAGCGCGGGGCTGAACAAAGAACCACTGCTTTCAGATGGAGCAGAATAAAAAGCTATTATTTCATAATAATACTCTGCTCTTCCCTTCCAAGGATTTCCTAAGGACTTTACAAATATTAAGGCCTGGGCAGTCACCCTCGTGACTGAGAGCTGGCGAAGTGGCTGTGTGTGGGCATCTGAAGGGTTGAGCGTGAGGCATCACCTTTGTGCTGGGGTGGTTCCAAGCCTAGAGGTCCCCTGTGCAGTTCGTATCTATAAGAGGCCGAGGTGTGGCAGGACAACAAGGATGTTTGGGGCCAGGGGAGCCTCCGGATTTGCATTGCTTTGTACCCGTTTCTTAGCCTTGTTCCAGCTCCTTAGCCCTTGCCAGTTCTTGTTAGGTCTTACATTGGGCTGGCGGCCGTGGGATCAAGGATGCTCTCTGCACAGTCCAGACGAACTCCTTCACACCATCCCTCAAGCAGGGAAGAAGGAAAGATTTCACTGTTCACTTAGACACCACTATGGGGGTGGTAGAAATCCAGCTGATGTTTCCTGGGCTGGTTATACCCAACCCTCTGCCTCTGCTACCATCACAGCATCAGGTGGGTGACGGGGTGGGATTGAGGTATCTTTGTATGGAGGCAGGTGCTTGCTGCCCCATGTCCCAGCAGTGGGAGGAGAGATTGGGGCACAGGTGGTCTTCCCTGTAATAACTGGTCCTGTCACTGAGCAGGTTAGACCCCATCTCAAATTAAACATTGAAACTCCTTTTACAGTGAGATCGAGAGCCTTACTCTTTCATCCATCCTTTCCTGCCTGTGTGCTCCTCTAGGGAACAAACAGGAGCTGGTTTAGGTTGTGGGTTTTTCTTCCCCTGCCTCCTCTTCAATTGCTCCTTAAAATTGGCACCTCCAGGGATGTTGTGGACTGTCAGCTTGGCGTCTGGCACTTTCTGCCCAGCCTGGGGTTGGCGTTGCTGGCGGTGAGCAGCAGCGGGTGAGCGATGCTGAGGACCTGCTGTTCCCGTGGATGTGGGTACCACTGCAGAGGGAGCAGGTGGCACTGCCCTTTTTGCCCACACATCATCCCTCTGAAAAAGCTGCCTCTGGCCAGCATCACAAACGGGTAGATGGATCAGATGCCATTTTCTCCCTTGAACAGTGACAATAAGTCTCCTTCCTTTGCGGGGACAATTAGTTTCTTTCCTTTGTGAGAAGTTTGGTTGGAATTGGCTGACCTCTCTTCGTGGAAGGAGGGCCGTTGTCCCTTGTGTCCCTGGGAGAAGCCGCAGCATGGACCGTTTATGGTTTTTCCTTTTAACACAGTGACGGCGGCTTTGTTTTCTACATTTAGTTTGCATCTAAGACCAGGACATGGCTCATGCTGTGTCCCTGATCCAGTGTTTAAAGCTTTGCTGTGATTTAAGTTTGGCCTGGGCCCTGCAGGGTTTAGCTTAATTTTTAAAGCTCTCAATGTGAATAATTCCTCGCTGAATGCAGATCGCAAGAGGGGATATTGATTTAAAGCTTTAAAGCTGGTGGTTATGGATTAAAAAAAAAAAGAAAAAGAGGAAAGAAGGAGATTTACTGTAGTCAGAGCTGGTTGCCTAAATGTTAGTCCCTTACAGACAGGCTTTTGCTGAGCTAGGTGTGGGAGCAGCAAGGGAGCCTGGTGAATTTTAGCTTTAAATTGTTGGTTGCTGAGAATCAGCCCTGGGATACACTTGACTGTAATTCCCCGTGCCCAGGGACCATTTGCTGTAACTCCTTGTCCGGACTTTGTGTGGGTACAGCCGTTGCTGTGGGGTTGCAGCAGTTGACCCAAACCCTTCCCCACGCGTGGGGGATTGGGAGGAGGATGCGCTGGTTCAGGTGATGCTGCTGTACATCTGCACACAGGGGTGTAGCTGGGGAGCAGTCAGCAGAACAGGGGTGTAGGGGATCGAGAAGTAAATTATGGGAAAGGAAGCTTTGGTAGAGAGCATGCTATAGAAGAGGGAGAGAATTAAAGGCAGGGAGTATGTCCAGTTAGCAGGCAGGGCTCTGAGGTCACTAATGCTGGTTATTTGGATTTCAAAGAGGATCCTATTAGCTGCTGTGGCGGAGAACCATTAATCAGTGGGGTGGGAGGCAGGAGCTCAGGCTGGCCAGAGAAATCAGTTTCCAGTGTCCTTGATGTCCTGTCGGGCTGGCGCTGCAGAGTATCGTGCACAATGATGGGTTTGTCTCAGACGAGGCGCTTCCAGCCAGAGGCACTGGGCAGGATGGGGAATGCTGAGCCCCTCTGCCTGTGATCAGTGGAGGGGTACAAGGACGTTGTGTCCATGCAGACCCCTCTGCAAAATCCCATCTTGCTGCTGCTGTCCCGGGAGGTGTTGCTGAGCTGCTCTTCTTAACAAGTACAAAACCTAAGTTACTTACCTTTGGCAAGTGTCCCATTAAAAGTTTCTTGTTGCTATCCCACAAGCACTAAATGGGATTTGGAAGAGGATTTGGGGAAAAAAACAGCGTTTCCAGGTGAGACTGTTTGTGATCCCTTGGAAATATAATCTCTGGCCTGCCTTTTGTTCCGATCAGGAGTTTTCTCATGTGCCCAGGAGCCGTGTCCAAAGGAGCTTTAAGCACAGGACCTGAAGTCACACTGAAAGTTTGTGAGTTGGACTTGTACAGCAGCCTTGTTCTCCAAGCCTGGTGCTAGAACCTCTTTAAAAAACCCTGAAAGAAGCCTCTGACTGTTTGGAAGAGCCATTTGCTGTAGAAAGATGCCATAAATAATGCAGAAGGAGAGTTGTGAGTTTTGTCAGAGATGGGGTCAGAGAAGGGTTGCTTAGATAAAATTAAGATGTGGACGTGGTAGTTGAATCTGGAACAAAATTGGCTTGGCAGTTTTTCCTCAAGAAAAGTGGCTGAAACCTGCTTGCTTGCAGTATTTAAATTTTTGCCAAAAACTGTTTATCTGGGATTTGGTCTAATGCTTCCTTTTTATTTAAATCCTCCAAATGCCATTAGGAGGAAGATAATGACCAACAATTGTTATATCCAAACTCCAGAAACCCTAGTAATTTCTTCTACATTTAGATTTAAACCCGTAGTCTGACCCATTCAGACTTTTTAGGTACTGATAAGCAGAGCTTTAAAAAAGGACAATAAAAATGGTCCTGTGTACAAATAATGGCCATCACTGCGAGAAACTTGATTAAGATCAGCAAGATCAAGTCTCTGGCTGGACCGAGTATGCTTAAAATCCCTAATTGTCTGGCTTTTTGTCTGCAGCATGAATTTATAAGAAAAAGGAGAACCCAAGCCTACTATTTCAACACCCCTGGAATTCATGAGTAGAGTTGGGTTTCAGAGACTCCCGCCCCTTGTTTTGGCTAAATCCTTAAAATGGAAAGCTGGAGATTAACATGGTAGGCCTGGGGTCATCTCGTTGCAGAACATACAGTCTCAGACACACAAGATCTTTTTCTTCAGACTTCCCTTCTAGTTGTGATGTTTGAGCCTTTGCTTTGGTCCCTGGCTCAGAGCAGCGTTAATCATAGGACTGGAATTTGTGACTTAACCAAAGAGGCGTTTTAATGCTTTTCCTGTCATTGATGAGCAGGCTGGAAGCCACTGTCTCGGTAGCCTTGTCATGTTGACCTCTGTGATGGTGCTTGATGGGTTCCCATCCTGGATGCCTCCCAGTCCAGGAATGCCTTCCAGTGTGCCTGCC
This sequence comes from Haliaeetus albicilla, assembly GCF_947461875.1. Lineage (NCBI taxonomy): Eukaryota > Metazoa > Chordata > Aves > Accipitriformes > Accipitridae > Haliaeetus > Haliaeetus albicilla. Next base: position 11,479,803 of record NC_091490.1, read on the forward strand.
TTTCTCCTTTTGGAAGGGATGCTCTGAACTTGGACCCCTAAAGACAGAAAAGAGGCTTATTGTGCAGCCTGCGAAGGGCTCCTCTGTCTGCGGCAGGGCACAGCGAAGAGACCTTCCTTCCGAATCTGTAGTGCTAGAACAAAAAAAACCCCTTGCATCAGAACTTGCTATTTATATTTCTAGCTCTGAGACTCCTCAGCTGCATTATTAATGAAGCGTTTACCAATTAAGATAGATGAGTCTGCTCTTGAGGGTGTTTGTTAAGGTAAGGTACCTTATTAGCATATCTGATAGATACAGTGCCAGGTGCTGATTAAAACCTCGTTGACTCCCCAGGGACAGAAGTCTTGAGGAAATAAGGTGGAGAAAGTTGTCCGTTTCCTGGCTTTGGCCATGCAGGGAGCAGGAAGAGGAGCTCAGCATCCCTCCCCAAAGGCACATCCCAGGCCTTGTGAGCAGCTTGAAACGGGCACGGGGAGGAAATTAATCAGCCCGGATCAGAAATTCCAATAGCTGGAGCAATGCAAGTGTGATTAATGCCTCCTGAACACAAGAGGTGGAAAGATGCTAGTTTTGCTGCTCTTGCAAGGCTAGCAGTCTGTCAGGCGAGGAATTTGTTTCCGACGACCCTACAGATTTCGGGGGTCTGGAATTGATGCTTGCCTATGTTACAGTGTTTCAGCAGCTCAGTAAATTAGGTTTGCAGGCAAAATGATGCTGCGAGGTGCAGTCAGCCCACATATGAAACCAATTTCCCTTTGAAACAGCACTAAGGAGGGCGACCAGAAGAGAAACGAGATCATCTTTAGGTCTCTCGTGACCTACAGGAGTTGAGAAGTGTGTATTCACTTTCCATATTTATTATAATATGGCAAAGGAACTATATTGTAGGCTTTAATGATCTGCATGTGAAGAGCATCTTAAAATAGACTTCAGATCTCCTTGGAACATACATATGTGTTTATAATTTTATGGCTATAAAAATACATATTTACTGAATACATGTACTTTGTTTCTCCATCTGCTAAATATAGTCATGTATGAAAGCTATATAGAAAATGTAATTTTCCCCTAAATTATCCCGCTGTCAGTCTGCTTCAATTTCAGCGTCGGCATAGGCGAAGAGCGAGTTGAGATGGGCACTGTTGTGCTGGCGAGCGGCTGTCTGGAAGCAGTTTGCCTGAGGATGGGGATTACCGGAGGCGGGGTTGGTGGCACCAGCTATTATTAAGATTTGCCCAACAGTTCACAAGATAAGACCCTGTTTTTGGTTTTGCTTGTAATTTTGTGCGGGTTTTAACCATCCATGCTTTCAATTTCCGTGCTGGATGTTGGCCTCAAACTGTTTGATTTTAGGGGGGGGAAAAGGAGTGTAAAATGGTCCTGCCGTTTTGGAGAGCAAGCTTGGAGAAAAATGTTGGTTTTGCCCTGCTGAAGAAGTCTGAGGAGCTTTTCTTGGAGCTTGCTGTGAAGCTCAGTGCAAGAGGAAGGGGGAGGAGGTGCCCATTTTGCGAGACTGTCTTTGCCATCCCTCTGCAAACGTGGCCAAACCGATGAAAAGTTGGAATTTGCATGCACTCAGCAGAGACTTCTTTGATTCCAGCGGCGGGTAATTACCCAAGTCCCTTCACAATGGACAAGGCTCCTTCCCACATGGCTCCCGGGGGAGGCAGGGCTGGATGCCGGCCATCCCCAGCCAGTGACTCCCTGCATGCTAGCCTGGGGCAAGCTGCACCAGAGCAGGCTTTTCCCCTAATAGCTGCTTTGGGGAGCAGACACAGAGCGGGGACCTTGTCCCCAGTCACAGCTGGGCAGACAGGTGGGACTGGGGCTGGCAGGGCACACGGGAAAATAGAGATGCTCTGGACAAAGGCGGAAGATGGGATGATGACGGGAGGAGGGAGACCTTCCAGGGCTGGGGAAAAGCATGGGGATGGCGTTGTGCAACAGGGACACACCAGGTCAGTTTGTCTCACTCTGATATTTCCTAATTGTGCAGCTTGAGTAATGGCCCTGCCCTGAGTGCTGTGTTGCCAGCACGCAGTCCTTGCAGAGGTCTGCAGAGGTGCTTGCGCCACGTTTGGGAGATCAGCAGATGGTTTCTTTAAAGAGAGCCTGAAATGTAACTGTTGCTAAAATCAGTTTTTACAATAACCGCACGCACTTTAAAAAAAGGATCGTTCCTCTTGTGAAGTCCAGCTCAAATAGTCACTTTAAAATAAATACACTTCTGTACTGTCTGCAGTTGGGCCTGGCTGGAGAGCCTGGAGTCTGCCTCATGAAAAGTGTCATGACGCTAGAGTTTGTTTTTCTTCATTTTTGGAGTGTTTTGCTGAGAAGGAAGGAGCCAGGCAGCCAGCAGAGCAGTCCCTGGGTAGGATCTGGGATGGGGGACTCCACCATTCCTGTTTCTACTCCACCGGGCTTGGAGCAGGAATTTGGAGAGCCCTGAGAAACCAGTCACCAGCAACATGTCTCCGGACAAGAGACTGGTGAAGAAGATGCTGTCTCTTCATTGTTTATTCCTGTCTGCTCATCGAGGACCCCATCACTGATGGATGCGAGCGCTCCTGGTTCGCTTCTGCAGCAGAGCGAGCGGGTCAGTCGAGCTCTCTTGGACCTTCTGCTTCCGAACTTGCTGGTGTCTGGTGGCAGTGTGACAGGACATGCCGCTGTCAGCGGTGACGTGGGAGGACACCATTGCAGATGTGCTGAAGCTCCAGAAGTGACCACGGTCACCCCAGCACACAAAGACAGGTTTCATGTTTGTACCCCTAAATACCAAGGAGGAATGTGCTTCCTGGACTTGAACTGATGCTGTGTCCAGCTGCCAGGGCAGAAGTTTATAGCCATGGGGAGTGCAAAGGTAGCAGCAATGTATCAGCTTTAAACGGCGTTAGTGGGTTTTCCTTTCAGAACCAGTTTGCTATCAAAGGAGCGTCGTGGTAAAGGGCTGCCTTCACGTTGCTTTGGCCCGTCTTCCCCTGCCACGTGTGCGCTGTGGTGGGGTTGGATGCTTGTGGGAGTGGGTGGGTCCTGTGTTTGAGACAAGTTTCTTTCCTCAAGGATGTGATTTACTGAGAGGCAGCAGAAAGGAGAGTTTGCGGGGGGAAGGTCTGTGCGAAATGGGACCACATCGTGGTCTTCCAGCTCTCCCTGTGGGGAGCTGGGTGGCTGGCACGCTTGCCAATGTTTTCAAGAAGGATTCCTTGTAAGCATTTGAGGAACATTTGCTCTAAATTCACCAATTCTTTCTTCTGTTGTACAAAAATGCTACCAGTGAAAATAGACGAGCTCTCTGGGTCATTTCCAGATGCCCTTAGTGAGGCAGAAGTGTTTATTTTTTATGGGCCAATTTTTGTAGTCTACCAGAACGTCTTGTACTGTCTAATGCCGCATGGAGCAATAGCTCTGCAGAGTGTGTTTAATAAAAGCAATGTGCTCTCAGGGATATTCAAATCAGAGTTCGTTTCCTCGCATGTACACGCTTGATAGCGTGTGTTATAAAACATCTGGGTCCAAAATTGCACTGAAGAAATCAAATAGCCAAGTCAACCTGAAAGTCGTACCAGGGCTCTGCCTGGAGAATCACCGTGTGCAGCCCTCTCCTCTGCTGCAGGGACCTTGAGCAGATGGCCTGGCTTTTTTTTATTCCTCTTCCTCCTCCTCCTCCTCAGGATCTGCAAGTCAGGAGTAAAAATCAGCTTTGAATTTTCTGTCAGCATGAGGAACTGCAAGTCAAAAAGGGGCTCTCTGGCCGCGGTTCCATGGCAGCGTGGGAGGTGAAGAGCCCTTGCATCCACCCTTCTCCCGCTGCTGTTCTTGGCTTTACCTTCCAGGTCTGGACCGCCTGTTGCTGGTAGTGCTGGTGCAGCTGGTGACTGATGTAGGAGGATGTTGGCGGCAGCAGCTCTACCACAGCATCCCGGGTGTCTTGCGTGCCTCCAGCCCAGGTTCCTGCATCTCGAAGGTGTGCAGTGTGATGCTGCTGACTCTGCCCTGCTTTGGGGTTTCTTGCACCTTCCACCTGGTCTGTGACCTGCTGGGCAGGTAGTGTCGTGCCTCCAAGGTGAGTAATGGTAGGTGTCTAGGGGAGAACATACATGCAAGGAAAGCTTGCGTAGATGCTTCTGCAGAGCCCTTGCTGTGAGCTGTCTTGCCGTTGGACATACACCTGGCAGGGCTTTTCCATCAGCCCCACAAGGTATGGGGTTGTTCCTTCTCAGAAGGACCCTTGTCTGCCCTCTCTGCTTTTCCTGGATTCTTTGTGCCTTCACTGTGGGAAGGGAGAGTGATGGGACAGGCAGCAGCTGGAGGACTGCGCTGCTCTGGTGGCAGCGGCAGTCATGGCACCACAGGCTGGGACACAGTCATTTGGGTGAATTTGCTGCTTTTTGTTTGACCTTAAAGTCAATCTTGCCCTTCAGGATGAGCATGTAGGGGCACGATCCTCAAGACTGAACCCTTCCAATAGGAAATCTGTTCAACAGTGACTTTCATCAATGGCCACTGTCCTTCGGAAATGTCCCCGGCATCCCCGTGTCCCTGTCTGGTGTGACTTGGTTAGAAGACTTTGCTGCAGAGATGGAAGAGGGCTGTAAGCAGCTCCATCTCGCTGAAGGAGCTGGCAGAAAAAGCAGCTGTCAGGGAGCTGCAGTGCTTTCTCTGTCTTTGCTACATTAAGGAAAGCAAGACCAAGAGCTTGGCTTTAAGGCTTTCTGAAGTTACTCTTTGCAGACTTGGAGAATGTCTCCCCCTTGGCTTGGAAAGGCAGTGGGTTGTGTTTTAGACGAAGCCTGTTCAGTGCGGCTGGCATTGCACCATGTACAACCAGGAAACCAGCTATCTCCCATTTTAAATAAGGATGGGAGATGCAGTGGGAATCTGCCCTGGAACAGGCTGCTTGTTCCTGGTGTGGGCAGTTTGCCTGTGAAGCATGTCAGTGTGGGTGAGGGAGCTAGGAGGGACTGAGAGGCTTGTGTCCAGGGTTGTTCCCTTGGTGCTGCACCAGTAATTTCAGTGATGTCTGAACTACTTGCTGTAACCTGCTTGTGGATGCTGTAAAGCAGTGCTAAGCCCTTCCGAGCGTGGCTTTCTGAAGGGACCAAGTCTCAAGGACCTGGGACCATTCTCCAGTTCACGTTCGCTCTGTACGCTCTCGAGCTACGTCCGTGCATGTGGAACGAGCTGTGTCTGCAAAGAGCTGAGCTTAAGCCTGAGCTACTCCAGTCAGTGCTGGTAGGTCAGGGACCCCGAAGGGGTGTCTCCTGCTCTCATACGCGCTGTGCGTGCTTCGTGGGCATGCTGAGAGCAAACTGAAAACAACGGGCTGACCAGAAAAAGCATTTCCCCAGGATGGAGCGCCTGGGTTCCCCCACCCCACAGCTGATGCGCTGGAAACCAAGAGCCCTTCTCTGTGCTTGCACATCCCAACTGTGCTCTCCCTATTCAGCAGAAGGAAATAAATCAGGGTCCTGCTGGGGGAAGCAGGGGAACTTGCTGCTGAAACAAGTCCCTGTACCAGCACAGTACAACTCCAGACTGCACTGCTTTGGTCTAATTAATAATATACAAGTGGCATGATGAATTGTACACAGCACCACTCAACCATGCAGCTAGGTGTGCAGTGGTGGAGATGGGTCTTTTTATGCCCATGCAGCTGATAGGGAGGAGTCCTGCTGACTCCTTCGAAGATGCAAATCTTGGTGTGACTGCCCTGCTTGGGAGGCAAACTCACCCTTCAGTCTGATCCACTTGCCATCACATCTGTATGGACTGTCTGCAGGAGCAGAGGCGGTGAAGAGCATGGGGTGGGGCTGGTGTGCCAGCAAATGTCCCAGAAGACTTTGTGCCCCTTCCAGGGGGGCTTCACGCTCACTGTAGCAAGAAACTGGATAATACATCTCCTGCTTGACCTCAGGTCATTTTTTGTACAGCTCAGGTGCTGTGTGCTGAAGCTAAACTTATCAATGTGGACAGAAGTCATATGGGTCGTGGTGAGTCCATGCTTTACCTTGCAGCGTAGGTACAGTCAAGGGCTTTCTTCAGGAGCTGGGTGGTTGAATAACACTTGAAGGAGAAAATGTTTGTGCTGAGCCCTCATGCTGGATCCCCTGTTCCGAACAAGCCTTGCAATTGTCTTTATTTTTTGTATGTCTGTCTGCAGAGCGAGAGCGATAATTAATGCAGAATTGCTCTCCTGGGTTCTGGCAAAGCCAATACTAATTTTCCGAAGTCAGCTCAGAAGTACTGAAAGAGCAGTTTTAGGCAGGGCTGCAGGTCGAACATTTCTCCATTTGGCTTCTGCTGCTTTGATTGTCAAATATCACTTGAAGCTTTTCAGTCAGCATTAAAGTGAAAGCATCAATCTAAACTGGGAAGCCCTGGACATCAGATGATTACATATTCCAAAAAATTACCTTAGCTTGACCTTGGAAGAGGGGGATGGTCAGCATCAGATTTATATATTTTTAATGCAGCTTTTCATTTTTAACTTCTTTCAGACGGGCTTTTTTCCTTTATAGATCTTTCTTTCTGCAGTGTTTTGCAAATACACCAGTCATTTCCTAACAAGCCAAACAACTTCAGCCTGCTCCTTAAAATACCCCTGTGAGGCCCAGAAGGGACATTATCCTGGGTTTGCAGTTGGGGAAACCAAAGTCTAAAGAGGGTGAGAGCTTCATGTCAGAGGTGCCAGGCAGTCGCGATCCTCATTACAAGCAGTAGAAACTGGGGTTGTTTTCAGCGGCATTGAGTCTACAGCCCCTGCAAGCTGGGTGGAAGACCAAAGGCATTTGGAGAGCTGGAGCTCCTGTCTCGCCCAAGCGCCATTTGCCAGGAAAATGCTCATGTTGGAGAAGCACCGGGGAGTTTGATGGAAGGGTCCATGTCTGGGACCGATGTGGGCTGGGTGGGTTGCTGCCACATCACCTCCCTGGCTGCACAGAGCAAAGGCGAGAGGGATGCTCGGAGGCAGGGTGCTCAGAGGCTGCCAGCCGGTGGGGCGGGGGAGAGGTGGGCATTTTCAGAGGGGACCTGGGTTGTTTGACGGAGCTGAGACCACACAATGGCTGGTGGTTTCGCGTGTGTCTCTGGAGCAGAGGGGGGTGATGAGATACATACCGTTCGCATGCCTGTGCTCTGGCTTGATGTGGTCTCGCCGAGCGAATCAAAGCTTTTGCTTTGAAGGCGGCAGAGGGGGGAAGGGACTGTCTTTGTTCTGCTCTTTGGAGAGCACTGGAAATCCTTCAGCCCAGAAGACTACACCCTTCATTACCCTCTGGGTTATTGGCCCCAGATTGGAAGTATGGTTCTGTCATGTGAAGTATTTGATTATTTATACAGTTAATGTTTAACAGAGTCAGACTATTAGAATTAAACAGGGGATGAGCTTCCAACTTTGCATGGTTAAGGGCTAATAAAACTTCTCTGATCCAGTGTTGTCCTTTCACCAGAGGGGATTTTTTTCATTAGCTTTGGAGTGTTAAAAAGAGATCTCCTGTATTTGAGGCAGATTGATCTGTTGGCTTCACACAAAGCGAACGTGCAAAAGTGTCAGCTTAAATATCCGTTCGACACAGATGCAGGCAGCCGAAAATTTCAAGGTGAGTTTAATTGACATCTTCAGTGGCAGTAGCTGGGTTCAGCAGCATCTTGCCTTAGAGACTGGGTGACGTCCGCAGCCTTAGCCCCAGGTGCGGAGGAACAGAACACAGGCTGGGCGAATGATGGACTGCAAGATGGAGGGTAGCAAGAGGCTGGACCACCCGGTGTTGGCTTTGCCACTTGCGCCAGCCTCCACTGGATTGTTTCGGCTGTCAACTTGCTGCAGGAAAGCCTGGAAATGTCAAGTGGTGATGCTTCAGTCATCACATCTTCCAGGGGTGTTGAGCTGGGATAACGTTTTCCAAGTGTTCGGCATGGGGATTGAAAAGGTGAGCCTGGGCAGCCCCTGGGGCTGGCATGGTCCAGGGGACAGTAGGAGAAGGGGACAATGGTTGAGGCTGGCTGAGCTTAACAGAGCCTGCGATGGGATCGATGTAGCACTGGGTTTGGTTCATTGCCCAAATCCAGCAACATCTCTTGGTGGCACAGAGGTCTCAAACCTGCACTTCTTACCAGTTACATGATTGGAGATGGTGATGACACTAAATGTGGGTTTTCATACCTTTATTAAGGGGAAGGCTGAGGAACGAGGGCTTTGTGGCATCCTAGAGGTCCCGCAGGGTGGAGTGGTTGCAACTGCCCCAGAGGTTTCCCTAGTGTTGTTGCTCAGCGTTGCTTGCTTATAAATCAGGTTGATTTTTAGTAAACCACCAGGACTGAAGGCAGCCATGACTGCAAACTCACCACTTGTATTTTAGGTGTCCTGATTATCTGCTGTGCGTTTTCTTTCCCTCTTATCTCCCACACACTCCTGCCTGCACAAATGCTGAGTATACTGTGAATGTAATTTGCTTCTACTTTGGCCCGGTGTACTGATGCGACTGATAACTCACATTGTGCTGGTGACAGCCATTTTTAATCCTTTCCTTATGACTGGATAAACGAGGGGGAATGTATGAAAGCAAGGCTTTTGGAGCGGCTGTTGCACGCGTGGAAGATCCACAGATGATGTTTTGCCTTTGCAAATGTACATCGTGAGCGTGATGGGAACTCTGCTCCTTGTCGTCCTTCCAACCATTTCTCTTCACTGTAGATGATGCAGGAAACTACTGAAGAGTTTTGTGCCTCCAGTTCCACCTGTGAGCATCACCTGCTTATTGGCTGGGTGGAGTGAGACTCTGCTTTCAGGTCTCCTGAGAAGTGTTGGTCTCTCCGTCCATTTGTCTCTAGGTTTAATGGAGTGGTTTCTCTAAAGACAGAACTGAATTGATTTTAAAAGAATACACGTTCTCTGCAAGATGTCAAGGTCACGATCCATGAGAGCAGCCTGTAGACAGATGTGTTCATCACTAAGATGCACTTAGCTTTTATTTCTAAATTTCTATTTTCATTTACATTTCACCTGCTAGGTCTCAAATTTGGTGCTTCCTCCCCTCAAAGACGGCTGAGCCCTCGACCTGCCATAGAAGCCTGTGGGGTTTCCATCTCCTGTGGAGGAAATGCACAGTGTGGAAATTGGCGCCTAGGGGAAACAGCAAGTGGAAAGTGTAATCCAGTGTAGAAATATTTATTTTTTAAAGACAAGTGGCAACTTCCTGTCACTCTGCTGCCCTGCACGCTCCTCATCTATTTCAGATTTTAATAAATTTCTTGTTTATCTTGAGGAAGCAAATTAATAAGTAATAGCAATTGCTCTTTAGAGACAGAGGCTGCTGAAGGTTGCAATTGTTTTAATTTGGCGTGTGTGTTGTCGCAAGGACTGTCCGTTGTTGAGGCGGGTGCATCGGTGTCAGAGCCGGTAAAATGTGACCGTTCCCTGTGTGCACAAGCGTTGGGTGTAAAGTCTTGCAAGTAGGTCTCCAAGCAAGGGCTCGGGGGATTTAGGCTGGTCTTGCTGGGAGCTCTGCGGCTCCTGTCTCCTTTAGCTCTGGGTAAGTTTGAAACCCAGCACGACTGGACAGACTGGACAAGGAAATCCCTGTGTTGCTCTTCCAGGTGAGCATCGTCATTTGATGTGTGGTGCCAGTCAGGTCTCAGCCCCCTTTATGTGCCAGAAACCCACAGCTGCTTCCTTCAGACACCCACCTGAGGTGATGCTGGGTTCGGTTTGGAGGTGGCCTGGCCCTGGGCATCGTACATACCCCTTCTGTGGGAATGTGGAGACGATGGTGGAGCCTGGCTGTGTGTGCATCAGGGTGATGTTAACATCACCAAACAACTAAACCTAACTGCTTAGAAGCCCTGAGCCATGACAAGAACAGTCGGATCTAATTAAAATGTTAGGAGCTTTGGAAGGAAAACTGAGTTTCATTTCTGTATCTTTCTGTGTAGTTTCGAGCTCATGCTTGCATCTTCTCAAAGTGCCTCAAAGGCTTTTCCTGTGACTCCATAGGTTGGGACTTTTCCACCCCAAATGGTTTGATGGTTGTTGTTCGTTGGCATGCACTGTGGGTTAGCATCCTGGTGGGGGCTTGCCAGGAGTCTAGCAGATGTTGAGATGACACCTCCCAGAGGAGAAAATACCCTCTGTTTTATCTCCTGGCTGTTCCTCATCTGCAACACCCAAGTGTGAGGGATACAAAATGCCTGACACGCAGTTGATGCAGCAAACTGTGGGAGTTGCTCAGCAGCTGGGGGAAGCGGGGTTAGCAGCATCCAGCCTCGGAGCAGGACAGAATCCACCCACACGGATCCATTCTCAGGTGTCATCTTGGCAAGGGCGAGTTTCCCAGCATCAGCCCTGATCCCTCTCATTACAGCAATTCAGTTTGCAACTATGCACCATATTCAGCCTGGCAGCTGTGCTTCCCGGAAAGCTGGACTGCGGGAGTTTACTCAAAACCTTGCAAATATTGCAGGTTGAGCCCAAGGAGGTCGCCTGGGGGGGAAGGCAGGGCTGGAGGTTTCCTTCCAGGGGAGGCAGTGACGAAGCGTGGGCTCCTTGCATCCCTTGCCCACTTCTTCCCAGCCGGCTGTCCCCCTTTGCTGCCAGACCCCACTGTCTCAGTTTCCCAGCCAACTGGAGAGGGACCCTGCTCCTGGCTCAGCACGGGACGGGGAAGGCAGTGGGTGCTGCTCTCGGGGGAGATCTCCAGCAGCTCCCTGGGTGTGCTCTGCCATCTGACCGGGAGAGAGACCCCTAAGCTGGGACGTGTCACCCAAAGTGTGTGGCTGCTTCCCCTTCTCCAGGGACATCTGTGGACCTTTTTTCAAGGGTCAGGGGAAGATTTCCCCCTACTGCTTTCTAGTCTCTTAGGTGGGAGCACCATGTAATACTTGGGTTATGTGCTAATTAGGGCGATTCCTAAAACCCTTTGCTGAGATTGTGGGTAAAACCATCTTCTCTCAAAGTACCAGCTTCCCTTTTCAAAGGAAGAGAGGAGTCAACTCCCCAGTTGCTCATCTGGTTTTGCTTTTTACTTCGTTTCTGTCCTGTTACGCTGAGCTCACTGTGTTTTTGGTTGCTTCCAATTCCAAATTGAGATAAATCTGCTGATAACCCTCTGGCATGTGTGTTTGCTGCTGCCAGGGAGCCCTGCCTGGATCACCCCATGGAGGGTCAGGGCAAACCAGGAGCTGCAGGAGGCTGCAGGGGTGGGGTTTCACTGGTGAGGCTTTCAGGTTGTATTTCAGCCAGCCAGCGGATAGTTGGCTGGGATATTGCAGCCCTTTTCCCTTTCCCTTTCCTTTTCCCTTTCCCCTCTTAATTACTGAAATAGGTCTGTGGTTAGAGGAGCTGGAGACTCTCCCTCCACCGCCAGAAGGACCTGATGCCACATAATGGGAGAAAACCGCCGCTAAATGTCTCATGTTACACTTTTCCCCTTTCCCTTCAGTCCTGTGTATTTAGTGTTAACTGCACAATATAGGTTTCCTTTTGTTTTAATTGTGATGAATTCCAGGGAGAAAGAATGGATCGCTCCCTCATTTTTCTTTCTACTGTAGCCCCAGCCATCCTGATGACAGATCTTGTCATTACGCGGTGTCATTTTAGATGTTTGCACTGCACCAAAAGCAAACGGAGGAGCCTGCAGTCTAGGCTGTGGATTGAATAACAATGTTTTTCCAGCAAAAAAATCTGTGAAGTTTTTAATCAGAAACACAAGTTTTGCAGAGGCAGCCTGTACACCACTCCTGACCCAGCGAAGCAATGTGTCGCGTCTCCTTGGGTATCAGCTTTTGTGACCCTTTGTGTTTCTGAAGGCTGCAAAACCATGGAGTCATCTTGACTTGAAAAGCAAGAGGGCTTGTGTTTTCACATGTGCAGTGGATCCTCCGGGACAGCTTTCCAGTTGCAGGCTCCTCGCTAAAGCAGAGGTTGGTGATATGTGGCTGGGAGATGCTGGGGACAACACATGTCTGGAAGGAGAAATGGTAGCACTGAGGAGCTTAAAATCTCTGCACGGGAATCTGCTTCTCGTGAAGTGCCTGTGTGCTAAAGATGGTGAAAACTGCTGATGCAGGACAGCGGAGCATCTTTGGTAGGCATCTGTCTCCCAACTGCCTTCCTTTCAAGCAAGGAGAGCTGCTGGGGAAGTGTCTGCTCCGCAGACCTCCCGCTGCCTTCCTGACTTCTCAGAAGGGTCATGTGAAAACTAATGTGATCAAAAGGGGTTTTAAAGTGTTATTTAAAGCGTGATGACTGTTCTGCAGAGCATTTTTGTCATGCAGAATTGGGTGATTTGACTGCTTGTCAGCTGTGACCCCAAACTTCACTGTGGGGTCTCACCAGAAAAGAGATACTGGTAAATGAGAACTTGTGGTTGCCTCGCTTGGGTTGGTCTTGTCCCTCTTCAATTTTTCTTACAGTGCCTGAACACGCTGCCTCTCTGTTGCCCTGTGAAGTGTGTTGAGCTCCGTGGGTGGTGGTGGACAGTGTATCAGGGATCCCTTTTGTAACACCATTTTTGGGGCTTGGGGAAATGGCCATGCCCAGGAGATGGCAAGGAGTCTGGCTGCTCTGGCACAGCCACCAGGCTCCATGGAGCTGACTCTAGTTGTCCGAGTAATTTTGGGTGTGATGTATAGTTTGGTAGGACTAGAGGATATGCAGCAAAAACCTGGTCCTTGTGGAAGAGGTGGAAAACTCATCCACCAGCAGGTTGAGTTGGGCTTGGGAGCTGCCAAAGAACACTTGGATGCTCTGCAGGTCTCTCCACTGTCAGAGCTGGTGCTTCTCAGATACCATCAATGCACTTCACGCACATGATGGATGTGACCCCCCCCCCCCAGGGACGCGTGTTAAATGCTAACATCCCTCCTGTGAGGGACCAGCGGGGATGGGAGACTTCATTGTGCGGGCAGGAGTCTCGGAGGAAGAGTGCAGAGCCAAGATTGAGATGTGGAAAGCACGACATGACTTGAGCAAGTGTTCCCCCCTCCAAAGTGTGGTCCTGCTGGAGGTCCCCATGTAGCTTACCCTTTCCTGGCTCTGTGCAGAGGTCCCAGGGACAGGAATCATTTGCTTTCCCCAGTGCAATGGGGCAGATGTTACACCTCATGATGCAGAGTCCTCCAACCTCACTAGATGGTTCCTCTCACTTTATAGCTTATAGGTTGAAAGCAAGCTGGAAAAACATTTTTTCCACATGAAGTCAAGGTGTGTGCCTTTCCTTCGGTTCAATTTTGCTGGACATTGAAATTCAGCATCAACCTTCCCAAGCTTGACACCACCCCTCATCTCCTCTTCTGGGATTGCTCTGGTCAGGGTTGTCACCAAGGGCTGGTGGCCAGCCCAGCCACTGGTGTGCAGCAATTGAGTGACTTCCTGTCCTGGAATTAAAAGTCCCTTCCTTTGGAATAATTAATACTCTCACAAAGTTTCCCAAAATGATTCTGGAATGAAGTGTCCACAGAGGAGACTGATCTGGAATAGCAATTGCTGAATAATTTATTCTGCAATGAGTAGTTAATTTCCCTATATGGAGCAGCCCTAATAAACTCCAAAAATTAAGCTTTATTGGTTTGGGGGTGAGGGGGAAAGGAAACCACAAAGTTTTTGTGAGGCTACTGAAGTGAGCTAAGCTGTTTAAGTATAATATTTCTACAATATAATAAAAGTTTGGCTGTTCTCTCCTTAGTGAAATTCAATAGCAAAAAAAAAAAAAGAGATGGTTTTATTACAAATGGGGGCTGTAAAAGTTGGCAGGAGAGGGGGATCGTCCTGGTCCTGCTACTGGGGTCGGTGCCCAACTCCTGAGTGGGGGATGGAGAGCAGAAACAGCAAAATGGTGTCATCTCAAAGATTTTTCCACTTTGGGGGAGCAGTTTCAATGCAGAGCGAGCCCTTTTCTGTGCTTAAAAGCGAGGTTTTCAGAAGGAAGTTAATTGACCTTTTCAGCAAATCTGTTACTGAGGCCATTACCACAAATGCTATTGAAACGCTTCGTAAATATAACATTCGTTTAACAACATTGCCAATAACTTAGAAAGTCAGACTTTATCCTCCCTTTAAAAAAAAGAAAGAGCTATTCTTAGTGGAAAAAAAGTCTTTTTTGGGAAGAATTTGGAGCAGATTTTCATACTGAATCTAGGCTGCCTCATTCCCTCAGAAGGCTTCTGAGGGCCAGGAAAATTATAACTAATAACTTCCCTATAAATTGTAGAGCTGCTATTTTAAGGTCTGGTGTCTCAGGGAGGATTGGGGTGGTGTCCTGCTTCCTTCCATGGCTGTGTGATGCCCTGGTTTGATTCTTTCTGGTCCTTGTCAAGCTCGCTGCTGGTCCTGCCCCATGCAAAACCTAAACGTGGGAAGGAAACAAGTCAAGAGGCTCTCAGGCTTGGTTTTGCTTTTGATTTTCCATATTGGTGGGTTGAGTTTGGGTTTTGGTTTGGAGATGGCCTGCTCTGGAGGCAGCTTTAAGTTGCAAAATATACATTGAATACAATTTATCTTTGTGTATTTGGAGACAAAATCCAAAGCTGCTCCCCAGCCTGAGGCTAAGACCTAGAAAAGCTGCCGATGCAGGAGGAAGGCTGTGTCTTGGAAAAGCAGATAAGTGAGGGGAGCAGACCCATAGAAAAGGATGTCCATGGCTCTGGAGCAACTTCTTCCCTGACCAGAGGGTACCCAGGGATGAGCCCTTAAGCCAGGAGCAATGGGTTAAGGGCTCTGGCACGGGAGATACTTTCCTTTTAGGGATTGGGATTATGTTTTTGTGGGGCTAAGAGTTATGCGAATTGCCACATGAAAAAGACAACGAAGGGAAGAGTGCTGCTCCGCTGGCTTTTGACTGCGGTGAAGATCAGTGATCCCATCGTGGTGATGCTTGCATGGAGGGATAAGAGGCATTTCCTAATTAAAACCCTTTTATGTACTAGAAGCCAGCGTCTCAGCTGTTGGAAATCTGGGTGGCTCCATTGAAGTCGGGAGATGACCCCAGCTCAGCCTTGCGTGTGAGTTTTGGCATCTCCCATCGATTTCCTTGAAGCAGCCAGGGTGGTGACAGCCCAGGGTTGGGTCTTCTCTGTGGCAGCCTCGACTGATGGGATGCACAAGCCTGGAAGCTCCAGCAAAAGTGAATTTCATCCCCATGGATATTTTCTTTCATGCTTGAAAACAACGCTGCATCTGTTGAGAAAACACCTGAGCTATAACAAGGAACCGTGTTGCTCCTTATTCAGATACAGCTGCTCATGAATGCAGAGAGAAGAGGGATGCTTTTGAGATGGTCACAGAGATGTGTTGCTTTTTCTCCCTTGATGTAGAGATGGTGTGTTCACTACTTCTACCAAAAAATGTACCGCACATCCTCATCTTTCTAATTTCTTAAAACCATGAGAAAGCTCTTTGTATTCAAGCTTACCATAAGATACACTATACCCGTAAAGAGCAGAGACTTGACAGCATTTTGCCACCAGTTATTACGTGGGCAGGACGTTAGCTGCAGTGAACTCATCCTCTCTTTAAGCTCTTTCTATTGCTTATGCTGCTGCAAAAAAACGGCATTCAGGTTGGTTTTGTGTTAGATCTGAACTGCTAGCAGAGGAATTCAGCTTGCAGGGCTGCACCTTAGCAGAGGAAATCAGTCTGAGCTTTAAAACTGGTTGTATTTTTTCCTTCTTCCCCCAAACCATATGTCTTTGGAGCAAGGGTTGTGCGTCTGGGTAGATTAAAAGCCCATTTGCTGGCAGGCAGCAGAATGATCTGGAAGGTGATGCCAGAAGGGGTGGTCTTGGCTTTGGGGCTGGCAATAAAGACCCCCCAAAAATGGGTCTTCGGGTTTGGATGGGCAACAAAGAGGACTCCAGGCTGGAGAGAAAATGGGGGAACAGCTTTGAATATTTCTGGGGAACGCCACAGATTGGGACCAGTCATCTGGAGCATGGCCTCGGTCCAGCCACCCCCTGAGCTGGGTAGGGGGAGGAAAAAACCCTCCATTTCAGACTTCTAGATAAACAAACACCAGAAATCTCGTAAGGGTAATAATGGAAATCACTGGGAAATTGAGTTAATACAAGGGCGTCTGTGTAAATGAATGCTTGGGACAGGGAAATGGCTTTGTCCTTTAACTCTAGTAATGCTGGAGCAGATGGGAAGCGCGGCGCACTTCACGCGTTAGCTGGCTCAGATAAAGAGCAAGGCAGAGGCCGGTCCTCTTGGCTGATTAGAGGTTAACAGGGATAGAAACCAGCGGATTGACTCTTCATTTGCAGGAGGTGGTGTGGGATCAGAGCAGATGGCAGAGAAAGCGTCCCTCCAGCTTACTCAGCTGCTCAGAGGAGCTTACAACTCCCTCCAGCACAAACAGCCCCACTTGCATCTCCTGTGTTCACAGCTGCAGCTCATGCTTCTTCCCTGGCCTACCTGGAGACACAGTATTTCTTCTAAACCTGTGGTAGCTGGTGTCTGAGGCCATAGGTGCGTGTGGGGATACTTGCAGGCATGGTGCATCCTCTCCAACTCGGCGCATCCCTTTGTTACAGCTCCTCCAGCGTCAGCTCAGCTCCTTACCAGGGGTTTTTAATGGTCTTCGTTAGCTCTGGGAAGGCCAGAGGTGCTTTTCCAGGGTGGTAATGACCGGGCAAGGGCAGGAGCATAGTGGGGACCAGGGAGGGCTGCAACGGAAAAACATACAGCAGAAGAAGCATGGCTGTATTCTGCTGGGGCAGCATCCTCCCAGCCAGCCATCGCTTGCCTCCTTCATCCCTGCTAAGGTCTCGCTCAATGGCAACACCTTTGCCTGCGATCACAAAAAGAAATTGCTTTGGGGAGGAGGGAGGATGTAAACTCATACCAGCTCTGCTCATTGACTCGCTGGAAGCCTGGATTCCCTATTTTGCAAGGGAGAAATGGCAGTTGAATCAGCCTTACCCTCTTTCTTTTTGTCTGCCAGCACTCTGAAAAGGCACATTTTATCTGTGTGTGACAACACCTGCCTAGGGTGCCTCTCATTGAGCCACGCTGAATCAAAAGAGCAACAAGAAAAGTGGGTTTAATTGCACACATCTTCAGTGGAGTCTTTCTTGCACTGGCAGCACAAAAGGCCAGCCCTACGCTGGTTGAATGGAGCCCGGGAGGGCTGGGGCGCGCCGTACTCTCTGTTACTATCAGAGGCAGATGATTCACTTTGCTGGAGCATTGTCATGTGCAAATGAGTTCATGAGCCCATCTCCTTTCCAACTGCAAGGTCAGGGACTGAGCAATTGTCAGCATCAGCCGGCTGGAGGAATTGATCTAGAAGCTGGAAAGCTTTGGGAGATTTTACTAACCTCCGCTTCCCACCGCATGAGCACACCGACACCTTCCTCCCACGGGTGTTGCCTACATTACAAATATTGACTGATTTTAAGTTCAGGTTTAGAAAGCTGCTGTTTCAAGGCACGGAAATGTGACCGACAATGGCTTATAAATAACACTTGGTGCAGCAATTATTATTCATTGCTAGTTACGGCTTTCACACAGTGGAAAAACAAATGGTTTTTCCACTAGGAGCTGGAGCTGTAGTCCGTTTAATCACTAAAGAGCTTGGAATCACGTTAGTTTAAAATACCTTTCCGCTGTGGTTTGGAAATTTAAAAAAAATATTTGGGTCATGTTAACCTAGTGTATACGACTTGCACGGAGAACTTCAGTTTACCGCGTCTACATCTGCTGAGCCCCATAAATATCCATGTATTTGTTCCTGTTCGGTTCTGCAGAGCTCCTGCCTGCCTGAAGGCAGAGCTGCCCAGACACAGATTTGAAATGGGGTTAGTCTGACTAGACATGGGGTCCTGGTAGCCGAGCACCAGGCACAAGAGCAGTGAGGAGCCAAGCTGCTGTCTGCTGCCGCCACCCCCCTCTGGCTGGGATGCAAGGGGATGCGGCTGGTGCCTTTGGAATGCGGCTGGTGCCTTCAGGAAGCTGCGTGGATGGACTTTCCATCACATTGCTCCTGACAGAGGCTGCCCAAAACATCAGCCTCAGTTACTAGGAAGTCACTTGAGCTTTTGATAGCCAGATGTGGGGGTGAGTTCTTCAAGTACAGGGTCCAGCTGCATCCCACCAGCAGTCCTTGCTTAGGGGTGGATGTGGTTGCACGTTTCCTTCTGCAGAGCTGTTCCTTGTCCCGCTTCAAGGTTTCCACAAAGACCGAGAAAAGCCTGCAGAGGAGGCAGAGGAACCACAGTGACATGAAGAAATGCTCCCCGCATTACCCATGCATTACTGGTCCCCTCTTCTTGTGCAGCAATGCCAGTACGAGCAACCTCAGGTGGTCTCTGCTGGCCCAGGGTTAGGTCCTAGAGATGGCTGCTCTTGCGTGAAGGCTTCCTTCCTGGCAGGATTGCGCTAACGCTTTATGAAAGGCAACCGAGTGCCGTGCTTGGGAAGAGCAAGCTAATTTTTCCAAATGGCACAACTTTGCGAATGACAACTGTGACTTCTGCCTGGGCTGCAGTGTGAAATCTGGGGGATGGCTGTGAGCAGCAACTGCCAGAGGGAGCAGAGCTGAGCTCTCAAGTTCCCGGCTAGTGTTGTAGCTGCGGAGTCCTCCTCTTCCTCCTCACGAGTGTTGGAGGGCTCTTGATGACACGGTTATGAGAATGGAAGGGGTTACGCCTGGGTTTTGCTTGTTTCTGGGGTTTAAATTTCCACCTGTGGTCTGCCCATCTCTGAACTTCAGGTATTTCATTGTAACCAGCTTGAACATTGGCTTTACCTTCAGTGGTTTGCTGGAGGACCCAAGACTAGGGTCTCCACAGCCGTCCTGCTGGTGGGTTGGAGCTGCAGGACGGGCTAGTAGTTTCTCCTGGCGGGTGGCTTGTGGACATCTGGGTTAAAAATGCCCAGCTGGAAGACTCTGGCTGCTCTTACAGAACTGAAAGAGTTTTCAATGCTCCTCTTGAGTAGGTTTAGAGATCAAAGAATTCTCTGTCTTAGTTAAAGATACTTCTGTTGAGGCCTTAATGGTCTTGTCTAAATAGTAAAGTCTCTTACACTGAATCTCCTGCTAAAGGCTTGATCATTCGTAGCTGTTTCAGAGCCAGGGATGTTTTGTGGATCTGTGCTTCTCCCAGCCTATGGAAAGGAAAGTGTTGCCCAGCTGATGAGTTTGGAAGTCCCATTGGTGTGGAGCTCATGAACTCCCAGAAGACATCTCTAGGGTCTGTTTTAATTTAAATCAGAGGTACAATGTCCTGTGGCACTAACGCAAGGTCCTTGCTCTGGTGTTTTGTCCCTATTTGATGGGTAAGTGGGATTAGGAAGGAAATGTGCTTATTGTGCCCTGTGTGCCTGTGAACATTTGTGGCACCTTTCTGTGCTCTTTCTGGGGCAGGTATGAACACTCAGCTCTTTTTGCAACCTGGATCAAAGAGACATGCACTGGGGACCATCTGTGATAAAAGTAGGGGAGGCTGTTAAGGGGCAGGGAGGAGGCAATGTCATTCTTGGGACAAAGCTAGGCTCTGATGGGGTGTAATGAGTCTGTAGTTACAAAGATGGTATTTAATTATTTCTTTTCCATGGTTTTCAAGCCCTGGCACTGTCACTTTGCTGGCAGCAAATCAAACAGCAAGTTAGCTTATGTTAAGGAACAGAAGATGAAGTCCTAGATAAGCACTCGGCTGTAGGAATGTCTTAACTTGAAACATGCAGGGGGTACATGATGGAGAGCATATTTTTGCTCTCAGCGCTATCCAGACCCCATGTCTGCGGCCAGGGCTGTGTTTCTCTCTGCTGGAGTGCCGGTATCACCTGCCCGAGTGCTTCTAGGATGCGAGATGAACAGAGCGGATGGTACAGTGACAGCTGTCCTTCTCCAGGGTGACCTGCAGCCTCTTGGTGACTGTAGCATCAGGGTTTTGTGTGGACCAGGAGTGAGTGCTTTGATGGATGTTGGAGTAACCACACCATAACCTACCTTTTAACTACCACTCTTTTCTGGGACAGTGATACCCATCATTGCTGAGCTGGCGTGCTCAGTATCCATGGGTGCTGGGGTGCAGACCTGGCCAGAGAACAGGGTGCAGCATGGTAGCTGCAGGCTGACCTCCTGTTAATATAAATATTCCCAAATAATGCCTCTGTTCCTGCCAGCTCCTCTCTTTCCCCCTCTCACCATGTTTAATTTCTGACTAAGCCTTTGATAAATGTTTTGTATAGAGTTCCTAGTTTATCTTAATTAGACCTGCTGCCACCACAGCTAAAATCTAAACCAACACTTGACTTAGGGCTCGAGTGCCAGATGAACTTGGCAGCTGCCAACGAGCTGAATGGTCCTGTCTGATGTGCAGACCCCAGCTACAAGAGTAGCTCTCACAGCGGATGGAGGAAGCATAGCTTTTAGGATGCCTGAGAGCCACCTGGGAAGAATCTGAACAAATTTCCTCTGTCGGGGGGCCAGATTCAGACCATGGTTGATGTATTTTCAGACTCACACCTGTCTGAAACAGGTCGTTTGGTTAAATGAGTTCCTTCAGCCTTACACCAGTTAGCCCGAAGTGGGGTCTGGCCCATGATCTTGCTAGAGTAAGCATTTCAAGGCAGTGTTTATAGCTAGTAATTTGTCTTAGAGGGTTTTATATATATGTGCATATGTGCCTATGGGCGTACATAGGCGTATATACATACATTCTTGCTCAGGAACGTGGTTTCCAATCCTTTTAACTTGTTCAAAAAGTAAACTAGGGAGAAACTGGCAGTGAGTCGGAGCTGCCTGCCAAGCATCGCAGACCAGAGAAGTGGTAAAACATAAACACTTTGGAGTTTATCCTCAGGATTTATATAGTTTGGCTGCCGGGGGATGGACTCATGGTGGGAGGGGGGGTGGGTGGGAGTGTGCTCGTCAGCCCCCTGGCCACGCTGCTCCTGTGGTGCGGAGCCCAGCATCTCCACTGCCGTGCTTCCACTCCCGGCAGTGTGTGAGTGAGAGGGTAGTGTGGGGTTGTCCGTCCCTCCCTCCCTTCCTGCTCCGCTGGCCACGTGGGGTGGGTTTCAGGCGATGGCAGCAGAACAGGTCTGCTTTCCCCCTCCCCTGCACTAAAGTAAAAACAGACCTCCTTGACGCTTAATCAGATTTGAATGTGGTTTTTGGCGTGGCTTTAAAGAGACTGGCAGTGAATAGCTGGTTTTGATGCCATTTATTAAAAACCTCTGGTAGAATTTGTCTCGGAAAGGCTTTGTGAGAGCTGGCAAACGCACAAGGGTTTGATGCAGTTAATGTATTTTAATCTTCACCCCCCCACTCCTTCTCCTTTTCTGTCGCTAATTGTAGGGCTCTCAGCTGTCTGCTGCCTTCTCTGGGGGACGGCAGGCTCCACAGGGACCTCTGTACAAACACGGGCTTAATAAGGTTGCAGTGACATGGAGAAAAGTGAGCATCCTCTTTGGGGAGGAGGGCTGGGACAGGTGGAGTGGGGTGCCGGGTCCTGGGTACCACACCAGGCTCTGGCACGGGGGCACTGGTTGCCCCCAGCCATGTTAATTAACTTCCTAGTGCAGCCTCATTCTCCTCAGATGAATGGGGGAAACAAAGATGTCCCTTTTCCAGGTGGCTGGGCAAATGCAAAGTGCTGGTGTTGGACCTCCTGGGAAGGGCTCCCTGGGCTTTCAGGTTGAGGTTGATGGGCATCCAGTCTTTTCTCACTGACTTTATCTATTGCTTGCTTGGTGCATCCACCTTCCTTGGACCCAGAGGACCTTCTGAGCCTGTTTCTCTCTCTTCAACTGTGTTTGGGACTTGTTGCGGCTTTTTTTCATGGTTTGTGCCTGAAGGCGCTGCACCCCCTCATAGCATGGCAGGGGCAGTCGGGAGCACCATAACGCTTGCGTGAGCGATTTGAGCTGTCCCTGCAGCCTGATGCATGGATCACACCAACAAGAGGCTGGCTCCTTGGCAGCTGTATTTCAGGGAAAGCTCAAGAGCTTGCAGGGGAGCAGCAAATACTGTGGAGATCAAGGAACAAACAGTTTCTCCCCAGCCCCCAGTTCGGTCTGTGCATTGCTCCTGTCCTTGCTCCTTGTTCCTGCTGCGTGATAGAGCTCAGAGCTGTGGCCGTGCCCTGGTGCACTCTACCTCGTTGAGGGACTGCAGTTAGAGTTGCATTGCATTTGATTTGTGGGGGTTTTTTTTGTCTGCCTCATCAAAGAAAAGAAAACCTGGCCTTTTTCTGCCAGCCCTCACTCACATGAGTTGCAAATCCAGTGAGAGGGAGGCGTGGATGAAGATGACTCCCAGGAGAGAAACAGTCTGAGAGACTCTTAAACAAATGGGAACTGAGCAGCTTTGCTCTTCCCCTGAGGGTTTGGCTGTTAAATAAACTCGCCGATGAGTCTGACTGCATGTGTGTGTTGGTGCAGAAGTGTGTTCGTATGCAGGCTGGGTGTTGCTGGGTGTAAGCCACTAGGATGGCATGCGTTGGGTGGTGTGCTCCTTGACATAGCAATGCAAGAGCAGCCTTGGTTGGCCTTGTTCTCTTTCCAGAGTTTACATGGGTGGTCGTGGTCAGACGGAAGCTAACATGGCCTTTCCCTCTTCTCCTTTCCCTCTTCAGGGTTCCACCTCAGTGGGACGGTAACGGAGCCGGCGACTGCAACAGAACCAGAGATGACCTACAAGGTGGCCATCAGCTTTGACCGCTGCAAAATCACCTCCGTGACATGCGGCTGCGGGAACAAGGACATTTTTTACTGCGCCCACGTCGTGGCGCTTTCACTGTACAGGATCCGCAAGCCAGACCAGGTCAAACTCCGTCTTCCCATCTCAGAGACCCTTTTCCAGATGAACAGGGACCAGCTCCAGAAGTTTGTTCAGTATTTGATCACGGCACACCACACCGAGGTGCTGCCCACCGCCCAGAAGTTGGCTGATGAGATCCTGTCATCCAACTCTGAGATCAACCAAGTGCATGGTAATTCCTCCCTCCTCCCTGGGTGGCTTGGCACTGATTCATTCTGCGTTTGCACCTGGGGTGGTGGTTTCACACTGACGGTGGTGACCTTCATTTTGCCACATTTGTCTGTTGCTGTACAGAGAGAGGTGGCAGTGTCAAAGTGACACTAATGTATGGGTGTTGGAACTACATCGGTGTTGGCCATGCATCCTGGTTCTGCCCTCTGTTCTTCTTTATGTGTTTATCTGTCAAACACTGGCTTCAACAGGCAAGAAAAGGCAGAGCAGACAGGCTGGCGGTGCACAAGGCACAGCTCAGAGTAGGATGGAGAAGCCAAGGGTGGAGGAAGGGAGCACGTTTAGTCCCCAACACAGAAGGATGTGGTGCTGGGACCCTGAGGAATGGGAGGTGCAGTGGGACATGGCTCCTCCAGCATGCAGGGACATGGTGTTAGCCCAGCCCTGCACGTTGCTAAGTCAGATGCGGCTGAGCTGACGGGAGATAAAGCTTTAATCTCCATGGGCGTTAATTTGCCCATAATAAATGAGCGCTGCTGTCCTGACCTACTGTACAAAGGCAGCAGAGATGTGTCCTGGGGCTTTGTGTTTGGAAGATGCTTTTGACTTCGTCCCCTGGAAAGCACTGGCTGGGGAGTGGTGCCCATCCTAGCCCCGCTCCAGTTGCCCGCTGGTCCAGGAAGTGGCCCAGGCTCCCTGGGGAGTTGCCCTGAGGTTCCCTTCATCAGCCCAAGTCGGGCACTCCCGCTGTGTCTTTCCAGGGAGCCCAGGAGCTGAGGTTGCGCAGGGTCTGCAACAATGAGCCACTCCCCACCGCGCCTGTCCCACCAGCTGTAGCGTGGAGATAGTAAACACTTATCTGCCACGGAAGGGCGTTGTGGGGATTAACACATGCCTGTTAAGTGCTCCGAAGATGAAAAGCCCCATATGCAGCCTAAAATAGGATCTGAACTGGTTGAATCCATGTGTAGAGGTGAGGCCAGGGGTCCACCTCCAGCATAGCAATGATGGCAGTTCTGATCTTAGATATTTTCCCCTCCCTCTATCTGGTCATTCCTGCTCCTACCTTGGGAGAGGCTTTTGTCTACTCCGCTGGGCCACATCTGTTGCATGTGTGGTTATGCTCTAAATCACTGGCTTTTGGGGGGGTTTCCCTCATTTTTTGGCATTAAAAAGAATGAGGAGCTGTGGTACTGCAAGAATATGGTGAGGTCCGTTCCCTCCCTGAGCTGATCCGCTGAAGCTGAGGTTGGGCAAGATCCCTTCTTGGCCATTGTTTGAGGCTGCTTTCTCCTAAGCAGATTGAAGAAAAGCTTTTAAGGCTCTGAATATTTATTGCTCTAGAGTCAGCGAAAGGCTGGTGATGAGAGTCTTACAAAGATACAGATGTTGGCTCCAGTTCAATATATGCCTCTTGTTTTTACAAGTGGTTTTAAAAAAACAAAGTAAAAATTCTCTGTCCCTTCAGACTCGTGCAAATTCACACACTCCAGCGTGTGATTTTTGAACCGACAGAGACACATTGACTTAGCCAGCAGAAGGTGGCACCTATCTGATATCTATGTGGCTGCCTAGCCGGGGTCACAAGTGAGTAAATGCCTCTGCAAGCAGGAGAACAGACTTGTCTCATCCTGGGGGAGGATGCAGATCAGCCTTAGGATGATGGGAACATCTGAAGATTGTCCAAGATGATCTAAAACTCAGAGATGTTGCACCCTGTGAAAAGGAAGGCTCAAAAACCCTCACATTTAAGTTCAGAGTGATGTTGCTCAGGGCTTCGGCTCTCGATCCTGGACAGTGTCATAGGCTTTGCTCTCCTTGTCCTGCCAGTGAAGCACAGCTGCAGTGCAACTACATCGCAGAGCTACTTGAGCAATGAGCCCAGGATGAGGAAGGGCTGCAGGCGCATGTGGCTGTATATGAGAGCGCAATTTTGGGGCCTCCAGTTGAAGGGGATCCAAATTTTTCCCCCATCTTGCCCTTCCCAGCTGGGGTTTGTGAATTCATAGAGGGTCACTGATCCTGCGATTTGAAATTCTTCAAGGTATGCTTTAATAGAGCTTCATGGGCTTCTGTGCGCATTTCTTGGCTGTGTCTAGTTCAAACCCTTGGGGTTACACCTTCGTTCACCTTGGGGTTGAGGCCAAAGTAGCTTTTGAGAGGCCAACCTCTGCAACCCAAACAGTAACCCAGTGTGTGCATTGGACACCTGAGGTTATTACACCTTGGAGCAAGAACAGCCTCTCCAGAAATCCTGTCTTTGTTCCCCCCCATTTCCTCTGAGGAGAGGTCTGTTGAGCTTCAGATCAGCATTGGGTCTTCCCCACCTGCCTCTGGTCACCCAAAGAGCTGCTCCTTCCATGTTGATGGTGAGCACATGGGATGGAGGAGCTGATTCCGCACCTTGGGAGCGCTCTGCTCCGGGCTGGCTGGGGAATGCTCCTTGTGCAAGGGGATCTTCAGGTTTTGTAAAATAAGGCTTTCAGGGCTGCTTCTTCTCCCCCCTGCAGAGCCTGAACAGCAAAGAAAATTACAGGCCATTGTCTGGTGCGCTCATCTCAGGGAGTCAGAGCTTTGTTCCTTGCTGGAGTCTGTAGCTGCAGGCTATGCACCGCATACCGATCTTCCCGGCTGCCTTCCTAGAAGGAAATGCAAACTATCCAGTAATGACAGAGTCTCGGAGTGCAGCCAAGGTGCTCACATGTTCTCGAAGGATTCAGTCCGAGCAGAGAGCCTAGGTGTGCCTGCCGCTCTGCTCCCCACCTGACCTCTGCCTGCTTAAGTGGGTCACGTTTCTCCTCTCGCAGCTGGCCGCAACAGGCAGCGGGCTCACAGCGAGAGCATCTCACGTGTCTGATGCCTCCACGCTCGGCGTCTGAAGCGGCAGCTGGAGTGAGGAGACCGGGGTGGGTTTCAGTGCTGCTGCGTCCCCTCCTTGAGTATGTTCCTGCTTGGGGACAAAGTCAGCGGCATGACTGTCCGGCACAGAGCAAGGCTGCGAGGTTGTCATTGTGCCAGCAAATGTGACTCGCAGCTGCTTGACCTTTCTTGGTGGGGTGGCTGCTGGGGGCAGCCAAGACCTGCAGCTAGAGAGCTTGGATCCAACAGCCAGGCCTCCGACAGAGTGAGGAGCATCTGGTGGTGGCCACCTTGGTACCCTGCTCCCTCCGCTTTTCCGTGAGCATCAGCCCAGGGCTCGCATTGGTTTGCAGTGGGGCCAGCCTGGCTCAGGGGAAATGCAGGCTGAAAAAGAAGTGGCTCAGGGCCAGCAGCCATGGTGGGACGTGCTGGGGATAGGTGCAGCTTTGCCATTGGGGGGATCCATGCTCTACCACCACGAAACACGGGAAGAATGTATCTTTCTGAGGTGCGAATGAGGAACAGAGAGGGATTTCTTTGGTGCAGTAAAGTATCGCAGGGAGGGCCAGGAGGTATCGGAGAGGACAAGGCTGTGAAAAAGAGCTGAAATGGGAATTGTAGGCAGAGAGGGAGATTTTGGGGGCAAAAGCAAGCAATGTGGAGGAGGGGGAACTCAGAAGCACCAATGAGTCCCGACAGCAGTGCTGGGTTTCCTGCTCTCACAGCGTGGATCCAACATCCAGCAGCAGCGAGTGTGCAGGGTCTGAGCAAGCCATCCAGCAAACTTGGGAGGTGGCATTTGTCTCTTCTTGTGTTTTGGTTCATGCTTGTAGGGAATTATTTGAATTTATTTTAGGAGGAAGACAGGATCAATGCGGGGTGTACAGAAGGAAAGCTGCTGTCTCAGATACATCCTTAGAGCCCTGATTGGGATGTCTGGGCTTTGGAGGCAAACGGATTCTTCCTGAGGGCAAAAGCAGTCTGTGGCCAAGGAAGGAGAGGAGGCTGGTGGAAACCACTGCAGGACCAGAGACGGTGGTCATTAAAATCTTTAATTAGAAACTTAAAGACAGGAGAGGCAGCTCTGAGGACTGACAGTGCCTGTGGGCCCAGAAGATTTGGGGCTTAGAGGTATCCTTCGTGCATCATCAGTGAAGTCTCACCCTTCCTTGAGTAAGGAGCAGGAGGTTTTGGCAGGCCCAGTGTTTTGCAGCGTGGTAACTCGCCCTGCCTGAGCGGCGCTTGGGCATGGCAGGGAAAGCTGCTGCCCTCAGCCCAGGAGACATGGTTGGGGCAGTCTGTCTGCCCCACGGAAATGCCAGTGGGTGACACAGTGTCTGTGGCGCTCAGCTGATGCCATCAAAAGGCTTGGGATGCTCTTCTCAGCCAGAAGTGGGAATAGCCACAAAACCTCTGCTGTCTCGCAGTGCAGGGGCAGCTCCCTCTGAGGACAAGCCAGCGGAGAGTTAACGTGAATCACCAAGGGGCCTCTGTGGTCCTCCAGGATCTCAGGAGCTTCCTTGGAGGAGAGGACCTTCAGAAAACTCTTAGTGGGAATGGTCCCTCAGGCTTTGGCATGGGAAAACCAGATCTGCTTATGCAAAAGCCATAAGGAGCCCTCTGCCTCATCTTTTCACTTTTGTCCCAGATGTATTCTTGACTACCTTGAGCCCTTCCTTCAGCTTCTGGGCTAATACTGTCCTTCATCCGTTGGCCTATCTTGCTTCTTGTGCACAGCGAGTTGGCTGCCAGGTTGGCCGTGTAGAAAGTCCCTGCCTGCGTGTCCTGTCACACTGAGCCAGGGCTAATGTTTGAGGAGTCCTCAGGCAGTCTTTAACTTTGAGGTCATCCCATGACAGCATCTGGAGGGCAGCACCACTAAATCTATTTGAAATTCTGCCTTCCCGCTGGGGAGGAGGAGAAGTCAGGTCTCCAGGGGATTCATGTTCCTGGTTGCTGAGCTGATGTGAATTTCAGGGAGAAAAACCACACCTGAGTGCTGGAGAGAAAGTCTCTGCTGGCAGCAATTCCCCCTTGTCTCGCAGAGTTGCTGGGGTTGCTGAATGACCCCAGAGCACATGTGTGGCACTTGACAAGCAGCTTCCAAAGACAGCTGGACCAGAGAGCTCCCAGCCACCATGCTGGGAGTCAGTCTGGTTTCACTTGCCCCATCACTGTCAGATGGGTGTGAATCTTCAGGCTGCCCTGGAGGCTCCATCCAACCTTCCTCCCCATGAAAACAAACCAGGAGCCTTGGCGGAGCTTGACTCCTGGCTTTGCTGCTATTTTTAATCCCTTGTTAGAGTTCATTTCCTTTCTGGTGCCTGGTTATTTTCTTTCCGAGGTTTTCTGCTATTTATTTATTTGTGCGTGTTCTCCCCACCCCCGCCTTGAGCTGTTCCTTCATGTCTGTTTTCTCTCTGGATGCTGGAGAGGCAGCCTGGAGGCATTCAGCAACGCCACCACGTGCAGTCATGAGATGGCCCTTGTGAACCACCGCCACGACGGCCAGCCCTGCTCTGGGCGGCTGCGGCTCGGCCGGCTGGCAGAGCCCTCCCTGGCACCGCTGACCCTGGGGCCAGCATGGCCAGACCCTGAGCCACCAGTGCATGCTGGGCACAGTTGGCTGAGACAGCCACGAGGGAGATGCCAGGGTGGCCACCTGCATCCCTTGGTTGCTTTTGCCATCAGTTTATCAGCTCCAGGCACTGGTTAAAAATAATAATTATCCCTTTTTCTTTGTGTCGCCGCTCCTGCTCCGGGTGAGACACTCTGGGAGTGCTTCCTACGCCACCCAGCTGATGTATCTCCCCTTCTTGGATTCAGGAGCTTGGGTTTGGGATGCACCAATGCATTGGCATGAGCCACGAGGTCCCACCACCTCCTCAGCCCTGGAAATCTGCTGCTTTCCAGTCCAGGAGCGCCTTTCATTTTCTTCGTGTTGGGCAGCTAATTTCTGAGCAAGGCGTTGAATTTTCCATGCCTGGCTTCACTCTAATTTGTAGATTTTTCCAGTCCTTACTTCTCAGTCTTTGTATCCGCCTGGAGAAGCCTTGCTTGGCTGTCAAACAGTTAAACCCCAAGCCCACAGCGAGGGGGGGGTCTTGCTTGGAGTGTGATGGATTGCATTTTTATCTCTGTTTCTACAGCCAGTGTAAACGGGCTGGTGAAACACTCTTTCCACTCAAGATGTGCAATGGTGTTTCCTTAAATCTGAATCTGGCAGGACCAAAATCCAGCACATCTGAAACAGGGCTCTTTGGAGCAGGAATGCTGCTATATGAGAAATGTGTTACGCAGGCGCCGGGCTGTTTTACATGCCGTTCCCTGCTCCTTTGGAGCCGAGACATGGAATCGCTCATCGGCTGCGTCACGGCATGTCGCTGCTGAAGCCCCCACGGTGTGAACGTTGGCAAGGGGAAGTGGGCAAATCCTGCCATTAATATTTAAACCCAGCACAAATCCTGTTGTTTGCTCTTAAATGTTTATCCATCTCCCCAGCGTAATTGGGCAGCCTGTTATCTGCCGGGTTGCATTGCACGTGTGGGAATCTGCTATTACAACCCCCTCTCTGAATCTTTTATAGGAGAGCAAAATACATTTACAAGCAAATTTGAGTTTTATTTGGAGGCGCGGGAGGCGCGTTACTAATTTGGCTGTGGCCCGAACCCCAACGTGTGAAGTGCTCAATGTGTTGCGTGGGAGGAGGAGGTTTTATTTAGCTGCGTGCTTCTTTCCTTGCTGCTTGGGCTTTCCATCACTAACGCTATGTGTGAGCAGCGAGCGCTGAGGGTAGCCCTGGGAACCCCAGAAAAATGCAGCCATTTTTTGCATCTTGCTAATTCCTCCACCTTTATCTGTCACAGCAGCCTCTGTGAGGGACCAAGGATGAGCTGAGCTTAGGCACGGTGGGTCACCCCAGGCATCCATGCCCTCCTGGTCCCTGTAGATGCAGCCAGGTGACCCTATAGAGGCAGCTGAGATGACCCGGCTGGTCTGGATAGCTGCAGCTGGGAGCAGCTGGTGGGATGGTGGGGAGGAGGATATTAAGAGTGTGATCGTCTGGGATACCTCAGCGATGGGGCCGGATAAGCGCTCATGGTAGACAGATTAGTCATTGGTTCCTGATAGGGGATAATCGCTGGCTTGTCTACTCTTTATCTGTGAGATAAGGACTGGGTTGGGGGAGGGAGGAAAAAGGCATGGAAAAGCTGAGATGGCCAGGATGGACTATCCCTGGCGTGGTGGTCCCTCGTGGCTTACAGCAGGGCTGGGCCACCAGCAGCGGGGAAGCAGGATCAGGGCACGCGTGGGGCTGTAGGTGAAAGCCCTCACGCTCATCCAGGGGCCATGATTTCCTTTCTGCTGCTTCAGCTCCCATCCCAATTATGTGGTTGTGTCGACTATAAATTATTTTGCAGAGGGGGCAGCAGCGTCCTGTCCCTTCAGCATGGTGCAGGCTGCACCTAGAGCTTGCTGGAACCTCTCTTGGGTAGCCACTCTTAGCAGAAATTAAAGGAATTTTGTAAAGGACTTTAAATACAAATAGCTGTATCTTACCGGGTCAGGAGTGTTCTCAGCCTTTGCCAGAGGAGGAGAACCCCTCAGGTTGATGTCCTCTCGCTTACAAGCCAAAAAGAGACAGTTGCACTGCTGAGCAGTCATCCTGGAGCTCGATTTTCATGAATTGCACTTGAGCTCCTGGTTCAGCAATGTGCAGAGCAGCAGGTGTGTAGAATCCTGAGCTGTCTCCGCATGAAAGCGATGTCTGCTCCCCAACCAGATCCCAGTTGGGTGGGGAAGACATCATTAAGATTTCATTGGGAATGTGTTGGCTACAGCATCCTTTGGCTGTCCGTGCAGCACCTGGCTCTTCCAGTGCTGACCCCCTTCCTCACTCAAGAGGGAGACGAGATGGGAGAAACAGAGCAAAGTGGAGTGGAGCATCCTCCAGCCACGCTGGTCTCTCCCTGAGGGTTTTCCCTGAGGAGTTTCTGCAGAGCAGGACTCAAAAGCAGGGAGCTGAAAAACTGAGTTTCTGTTCCCTTATGCGCTCCTGGCTGCTTGCTGGAGCCGTGCTGCTGCCTGCCCCGCGAGCCTGGGAAGCCAGGGCATGGCTGGGTGGTGGGGCAGCGCTCCAGCGGGGGGGAAATGGGAATTGAAAGGGGCAAGGCAAGGGGAGGTGGATCTAAGTTGCTGTTTAAAGCACTTGTGGGGGGTTTTTTTCTTGTTGTCTGGAAGATGATATACAGCCTGTGAACACACATGTGTGCCTGGCAAAGGCCCTGCTCTGGTCACAGTTTGCTCTTTGAAGGATTATTGATCCTTTGCTCTTTCCAGCGGAGAGTCTCTCCCAGGCATGTACACTGATGCAGAGGGGCTCGTCCCCCATCCTAAAGCAAATGAGGGGCAGGACCAGGTGTTTAACTTGGGGCTCTGGAGCCCCCAAGCAGTGGTACCTTTGTTAGACTACTCCTAATGTGTGGAAGGGCTTGCAGGAACTGGAGCTTACTGATGCTTAAACAAACTGGTGAGGTGGAGCAGGAGGAGGAGCACCCCGGGCGATCCCTGGAGCCAGGGAGCGCTCTGGGCTCTGTAGCTGCACTGCCTGCACCCCCGGGGCTTTGAAGGAAGGCAGGTCCCTGCTCTTCCTCAGCCTCACTTCACCTGGGGTGCAGAGGGAGAGGGGCTAGGCATTAGTCCTGTGGTCAGGATCCCTCCTAACGGCTGCTGCCACCACCATGGAAGGAGAGCATAATGCTGCCAGCTGGGGCTCATTGCCTGGGAACCTGGTTGGTTTTCCCTTGCCTGAGCTGATAAAATAGGGGTGGGTCCACATAAAATAGAAGTAGGTCCACTTCTTGCTGGTGGGACTGCTGACCCTGCTGCTATAAACACAGTTGTCTCTTTTCTCCTCCCTCCCCGTCCCCCCAGGCGCTCCTGACCCCACTGCTGGGGCCAGCATCGACGACGAGAACTGCTGGCACTTGGATGAGGAACAGGTCCGAGAGCAGGTGAAGCTGTTCCTGTCTCAGGGAGGGTACTACGGCTCGGGGAAGCAGCTCAACTCCATGTTTGCCAAGGTGAGGAGGAGCCAGCTGCTCTCTCCCCTCTCCGCTCGGCGTGTCACGTAGCCGACAGCTCGCTGGCTGCCCTGGCAGGGTGCCCGTCACAGCTGGGAATCTCTGCTCCAGTGCCTTCTTGCCCGGTCGCAGAGCAGGCGGTTGTAATCCAGGCTCTGGGTCAGGCCTGGGTTGTCTCACCCGCTCTCCTGGCAGGTCCCTTCCTCCCACGTGATGGGCTTGCCGTGATCCCTGCACAAGGGAGGGCTTTTCCCCATCTCCCTATCAGCATGGTGGGGGGAAGGCCAACCCTGCAGAGCCTACCGAGACCATGGAGAGGTGGCACCAGCCTACAGGCTCTTCTCTTTCTTTGCAGAAGGGCCTTGTTTTCATGTTCTTGATTGCTTGGTCTTCTTCACAACCTATGCTGTGACTGCTAATCAGTTGGACTCCAACCAGCCACGTCACAGCCATTGCATGAGTGTCGTAATGTACGACTATATATTATACATTTACAGTCTGGACCGCCAGACTGAGGGAGCTGTGGTTTGCCAGCAAGGTGACCGTGTCTTAAACACCTCTGAAGGACCATGGTTTGTCTCACCAAAGACCTTCTCTCTGTCCCTTCCAGGTCCGGGAGATGCTGCGCATGAGGGACTCCAATGGGGCCAGGATGCTGACGTTGATAACGGAGCAGTTCATGGCTGATCCTCGGCTCTCCCTCTGGAGGCAGCAGGGGACAGGCATAACGGAGAAGTGCCGGCAGCTCTGGGATGAGCTGGGTAAGGGTCACCACCTTGCAGAGAGCAGCAGCAGAGTTGCCTGGGCTGCCGGGCCAGCAGACATTGTCACAGAGGCCTTTAGGGCTCTTTTTTGGGGTCAGAGGCCCTGAGAGATGCCAGGAGCTTACTCTATCCCCTGCTGGGGAAATCCTGGTGGGACAGCTGGACCAGGCCCAAACTGCACAGTTCAACACCTTAAACAAGCCCCTCTCCTGGAAAGGGGTCAAGGATGATGGTTGTGCAGAGTGTGGCTGGTCCCATATTTGCAGCAGCCTGGTGTTTGGTGCGCTGCCCCGAAGACTTTGTGAGGGAGGACACAAGGGCTGGTGAACCCCAGGGGCTGGACGTGGCCTGGACATGGAAGTGCTGTTCCTGGAGGAACTGTGATCTAGAGGGGGAAAGGCAGGTTCTCGGGTCTCATCCTGTCTAACAGATTTTTGCCAGCTCTGGTGCACGTTTCCAGGGTGAGGGGGGCAGGATGGCCAGTATAGAGCCTGGCTTTAAGGGAAATGCAGTTCTGAGTAATTCTAGCTAAGCACCTTAGACACCGGCTCAGCTGGCTGACACCGTAATATCATTAGAATAAAACATTTGATGACGTGGGCCCAGGGAGGTTGATTGTGTGGTGGAGTTAACCCAGCAGTTCTGGGCTCTCCTGGACATCTGGGATCTTAGGTGAATAGTTTGACTTGTGACATAGTTTTATGAGTGAGTTTGAGCTTCTCTGCAGCCTGCTGGTAGGAGTTGCTCTGTAAGGGCAAGGGCTCATGGGCTGGGACCAAAAGGATGTTGTAGACCTGGAAGAAGGGTGAGGGTGGTCCAGGGTCTGGAGCACCTGAAACCGCAGCTGGGATCATAGACCCTCCTACCAAGTGCCCCAAAAATGCAAACATAGCTTTGAGGCCGGAGAGCTGGCCAAACTGCTCAGACGAGGGCCGGGCAGGGGTAGGATGTCTTGCTTCTGTGTGAAGTTCCCTGAATGGAAATAACCACGCCAGCTCTGGAGAGCTCATCTGTGCTTGCTTGCCAAGAAGATATTTCCAGGATTTTGGGATGCTGCAGCTAGATGATTGGATATGCAAGGATCCTAGAGAGGTGGCCAAATCCACCAAGCCAGAATTTCTGCATGGAAGAAGGCAAACACATCAGCGAAACGTGGATGGGTGGGTGTCTGGGCAGGCCTGGACACAGGAAGCAGTTTGCCCAGAATTACAGTTATTTGGCCAGATTTCAAACCCGCTATCCAAGCCAAGAGCCCTTCCTCCCTTCCTGCACACACGAGGGGGGAGTGGTTGGGTTTCAGTCCTGGCTTAGCCATGCAAGGACCAGGTTGGTGCACATAGTTTTGGTTGGCAGAGTGGGAGGAGGCGACAGCACGTCCCCATCAGCAGATGGCAAGGTGGGTAGGGAACATCAGGGCCCTAACGAAGGCTGGATCAGTGTGACAGCAGGTGAAGCGTGGTGCCAGCCAACACACGTCAGAGCAAGCGGCTCACGTGGCATAGGCATGTCACGCAGGAGGGTCTGGGCATTTCCATGCTGAAGAGAAGCCCCTGCGGATGACATGGTGATAGTCCAAGAAGTGGCTCCAGGGCAGGATGGGCATGGACTATACTCAAAGCAGGGATTATTCCCTTCACCTTACAGGAGCCTTTTGGATTTGGCCTTGGGCAGCGTTTGCTGTAGGAACAGAGCATCCCTCTGAAGTAAGGGTGGAGGCACAGAGGGACAAGAGCTGCACCAAGTTGGTGGTGTTCACCAGTAATGAACATCAGCAATGTGGAGAGATGTCCCAAACCATCACTGGGCAGGTAATGGTAGCTGGGGCGTGTGGGGCGGTGAAGGCACATTGTCCAACTGCCTGTGGGTTGCAGATGCCAAAGCTGCCTGGCATTACCACTGCTGCCAAAGGGAGGGATGAGGGGCCTGTTGCCAGCTGCTGCGGGAAGCCCCAGCATAGACCGTGTTCCCCTGACACGTGGAAGAGAAAAATGGGCCTCACGGAAATTATTTTGGGCATGAGTTTAATAATTAATCATCGATTTTAGCAAAGACTGCATCACAGACTTGCGTGGGATTGGAAGAAGATCAGTCTTAAAGAAGATTGTGGATTTATGCTGGGGAAAATGTAAAGGATTTTGCAGGATTTCAGAGTTTAAAAAAAAAAAATTAAAATAAAAAGGGCATCATTTGCTTGCGCATGTGCTGCCAACTGAACATCTATTGCCCCGTCTGCTGGGGAGCCAAAGGAAAGACCTGCTGGATGGAGAGCTCTGCAGCGTGGGAGTATTTGCCCTGGCGCATTAGTACTTACGATTAAAGCCTAATTACAAAAAATAGACGAAAAACCAGCTGAAGTGCAGCCTGACCTTAATCTGCCTGGAGACGGGTTTATTTATCTCGGCCACTTGTTTACAGTGGGGAATTTCAGCAGATTAAGCCGGGGAGCGACCCTGTGGGAAATGGGAGAATTTGTTTGATGGTTTGGAAACTTGGGCACGGGATCGGAGCGCGTGTCCTCTCTGGGGCCAGCAGCCGGGACCGCTGGGCTGGGAAGGCTCCGACCCCCCCGTCCCCTTCCCTGCACCCAGCCCTGTCATCAAAAAGCATTTTTGTTTAGAGGCTTAGCTTAATCGTGATCTGCCGCTTTGTTCCCCACTTAACCTCCTGCTATCAGAAAGTTCAGATGAAGGTTTCTGCAGCACATGAACAGACACAGATTCTGACCCGGTGTGGCGTTTTGGCTCAGCACAGGACTAACTTGTGCTGTCAGCTGATGTCACTTGACCATAGGGCTCAGAAAACCCCTCTTTTCCATCTCCCAGATAACTACTGCGGCCAAAACAGATGCAAATCCCTCTTCCCTTGTCCTCACCTCCCCACCACATCTTCCCTTCTGCAGGAGAGCCCAGGGACACAGCATTTTGGCAGGCAAAGGATGCCTCAGAGGGCTCCCAAAAATAGGTTGCAAAGTCATGAGGCTTCTGAGGATCGCATCTTAGCCGAGCTGTGGGAGCCAAAAATCCAGCGGGCGCATCCCATTCCTGGGGGCAGTGGAGTGGGGGCACCAAGCTTTGTTACCACCGGTTAGCTGAGCCACTCTGCTCGCTGTTGGAGGTGTGAGCCAAAATTGCTGCAGGCCGCTTTTTGCCTCAGGAGCCCTGGAGCAGGTGAAGAGGGGCAGTGACAACAGGCAGGAGCGCTGGTGGGAAGGGGGTGCCCGAAACCAGTCAGAGTCCTGGGATGCCCAGCACCAGGAGCTGAGCGCAGGATTTAGCTTGTGGCCGCCTGAAGAGGTGGGGAGTTTGATGCTCTTGGGGTGGCAGTGGGCAGGCGCCCACTGCTCAGCTGAGGGGCAGTAACCAGAGCCTTAAGGAAGATGCATTTTCTGGAACAGAGACCTGATTTTTTTCAAAGACACTGTGTCCGTGCAGCCCCTGTGGAGCCTGCAGGAGCCTGGGAGTGAGTGACATAGACCTGCTCTGGGAGGGATGGGCCCTGAAAGCCCCTCAAGAGATAGCTCTTCTCTTGCACATGCGTTAATCACTAATGTTGCAGCTCAAAAGTCTTATTCCCCCTGTTCATCAGAAAGGAGTGAGGTTTTGATGGGGTTTCCTGGGATCAGTGGAGCCAAGAGGTGGATGGACCTGGACCAGGCGAGGGCTGCTTTGAATATTTGCTGATATTCAGTGCCTGCAGTTGCTTTTCCCATGCCCATTCCTGGATGCGATGCTGCTGCCACCATCTGTGTTGTGACGCTGTGACGTCTCTCCTGCTGAGCCAAGCCGCTCTGAGGAGCTGGATGTGCACAGCCTCCATGCCTTATTAATGATTTGAACCGAACAAGTCCCCAAGTTCCAACTGGCAGAGGACGGGTCCCGGGAGATGCACCCCAAAACCACTACCAAGGTTCAGCTATAACCCAGAGGAGCGGGGAGACGCCAGAGTGGAGCTGGAGTCAGGACATTGCTGCTTAGCCTGGTTTTGCCTTGCACTGCCTGGAAAAGGGACTGGCTGCCTGTCTCGGAGTCACAGCCTCACTTGGGGCTGTTTGGCTCAATGGTGTGGCTGTGCAGCTGGGGAGCTGCTACATGAAACACAGCGAGTGAGGGAGGTGGTTTGGGCACGTGGAGGAATCCCCTTGCCATGTAGCAGAGCCATATTGGGTGATGTTGTCCTGCCGCTGGCTGTCACTTAGGGATAGGAACTTTGGCTCTGGGAGTGATGGAGAGGTGGGGGAGAGCAGCTAGCTGGGCAGGGAGAAGGAAGGTGCTCCAGGTTTCTGCTGGGCCCATGGAAGAGAAGCAGGGTAGGGTGTTTCTGTGAGAGGCTGAGCTGTCCCGTTTGCATAGCAGGATCCAACACGGGCAGAGAGAGGAGCAGCACAGGCTGTTCAGCCTGGGGGAATCCCCAAGGACACTGCAGCTGTGTCAGTATGCAGCCATCTCACCCCATGGGGCAGGCACAAGGAAGGGGACATGCTGTATCGTGTCAGCCTTGCAGGGAAATTTGGGCAGAATGCAATTAGCTAAAGGAGAATTCACCATTTTGCACTTATCTGGGTTGCTGCAGCCCTTTTCAGAGCAGTGGGTGACCCAGGAGAATCAGCAAGGCTCAGCTAGCAGCACCAGTGTCAGCCCTGTCTTATGAAAGTATGAGTTGGATCTTAATGACGACAGATGTCCTTGGGCCTGGGTTTGCCTCTCACACAGCAGACAGCATCATCAGGTCTGTGAGGTCCCATGGTTGACCCAGAGGGTGTCAGCATGGGCATCCTACTGATGGGCACCTCTGCTTGCGAGACCCGGAGGGTTTACCCCTTGGAGGGCTCTTGCCTGTGAGACATCAAGCCAAGCTCCAGGTTTCTCTGCTGGTTCCTCTGCAGGCTGGGGGCTACTGGGGATTAAAAAAGAAAAAGAAAAAAAAAAAGGGGGAAGAAAATACACCAAATCTCCTTTTTAAATAGTTGAATGCAAATGGCTTGAAGAACAATGGCAGATGAAATAGCATTCGAAGCGGGCTTTAAAGCACTTGGAACGTGGGTAGGATCAAAATCAGGTTAGTCTTTAGAGATACAGACGCTGCAGCTTGCCAGGGTGTTTTTAAGCATGCTTTGATGTGTAGTTCAAACACTAGATTTGTCCTGGCAGACAGAAGCACTCACAAATTCATACACAACCGCTCTCTCCTTCCCTCCTCCCCACTGTCCCCATCTCATGAGATTATAATTTAGCTTCATTACAGAGGAGTTTTACTTTTATTTAAAAGCTGTCTAAATCCCCCTCCTGGGTCCGTGCATTATGCTGAATTGAGTTTATGAACGCTGATGAAACCTTGCAGGCTCCAACGACGAGTGTAGCAGCAGAAGAGCTTTGCCCTGCGGGTATGGTGGTGGCACCTCCTTGATTTCTTGGCTTTGTTTAGGGGCACTGTGGGTGTGTGTGGTTTTAAACCCGCACTGCAAGCTGGAAGAGAAATCCTGCTGGCTCCGGCAGCTGCGCAAGTGGGGCGAGATGGACGTCTGTCCCCTGGAAGATGGCAATTACGGTAATGAGCTTCCCAACATCACCAATGCGCTTACACAGAGCTCCAGTCACAGCCAAGGTGAGTCCGGGCAAGGAGTGGAAATCCAGCCGCTGGCCACAGGGGTTGGGTCCGGGTCAAAACTCACCCCAAAGTTGAGAGATCTCAATTCACCTGCTGGTGATGTCTCTGGGAGTCACAGGAATACAAAACATTTCTCTTTGCAGCCTCTGATTTTAGATACACTTGGAAACGTTTGGCTCTTTGCTACATCTTGGGTGAAGTGACCTGTATTTTGAACATCAAATTAGAGGCCATTTTAAAGCAATTTGACCTTGGGGAAGTTTGGACCCCTATGGTCTGTGCAAGTTTGGGTATGGAGTTTTACAGAAAACCAGCGCTGCTTGAATCAGAGCAGAGCTGAGCTCAGAAGCTCTGGCTGTAATGTGAGAGTGAGGAGTTGGAGATGATGCAGAGCTCCTTTCCCAGCCCTTGAGCCTTGCTTACGGGCTTTGATTCAGGTGGTAGATAAGTCATTAGCCAGGAATGTTAAATGCAGTTCAAGTGCAGAGCACAAATGGAGCAATATAGTTATGGCATTGTTCCTTCGTGCTAAAATATTTTCTCAACCCCTGACAAAGCATTTGATCCCTTTAAATTTAAGCACTTTTCCCCTTTCTTTTTGCCTGAAGTATAGAATCATAGAATCATTTAGGTTGGAAAAGACCTTCAAGATCATCGAGTCCAACCATCAACCCTGCCAA
Organism: Haliaeetus albicilla; assembly: GCF_947461875.1. Taxonomy (NCBI): domain Eukaryota; kingdom Metazoa; phylum Chordata; class Aves; order Accipitriformes; family Accipitridae; genus Haliaeetus; species Haliaeetus albicilla. The sequence continues at coordinate 11,518,730 of NC_091490.1, forward strand.
CTAAACCATGTCCTGAAGTACCCCATCTACTCGCTTTTTGAATACCTCCAGGGATGGTGACTCAACCACTTCCCTGGGCAGCCTATTCCAATGTCTGACAAACCTCTCAGTAAAAAAATTTTTCCTAATGTCTAACCTAAATCTCCCTTGCCTCAACTTGATGCCATTTCCTCTTGTTCTATCTCCAGCCACCTGGCAGAAGAGACCAGCACCCACCTCACTACAACCCCCCTTCACGTAGTTGTAGAGAGCGATAAGGTCTCCCCTCAGCCTCCTTTTCTCCCGACTAAACAGCCCCAGTTCCCTCACCTTTTCCTCATAAGACTTGTGCTCCAGGCCCCTCACCAGCTTGGTTGCCCTTCTCTGGACACGCTCCAGCACCTCAGTGTCTTTCCTGTAGCGAGGGGCCCAAAACTGAACACAGGACTCGAGGTGCGGCCTCACCAGTGCCCAGTACAGGGGAACAATCACCTCCCTGCTCCTGCTGGCCACACTATTTCTGATACAGGCCAGGATGCCGTTGGCCGCCTTGGCCACTGGGGCACACCGGCTGTCAACCAGCACCCCCAGGTCTTTCTCTGCCCGGCAGCTTTCCAGCCACTCTTCCCCAAGCCTGTAGCACTGCATGGGGTTGCTGTGACCCAAGTGCAGGACCCGGCACTTGGCCTTGTTGAACCTCATACAATTGGTCTCAGCCCATCGATCCAGCCTGTCCAGATCCCTCTGTAGAGCCTTCTTGCCCTCGAGCAGATCGACCCTGCCTCCCAACTTGGTGTCATCTGCAAATTGCTGAGGGTGCACTCAATCGCCTCATCCAAATCATTGATAAAGACATTAAACAGAACAGGGCCCAACACCGAGCCCTGGGGAACACCACTTGTGACCCACCACCAAGTGGATTTCACCCCATTCACCACAACCCTCTGGGCTCATCCAGCCAGCCAGTTTTTCACCCAGCGAAGAGTACACTTGTCCAAGCCATGAGACACCAGCTTCTCAAGGAGTATGCCATGAGAGACAGTGTCAAAGGTCTTGCTGAAGTCAACATAGACAACACCCACAGCCTTTCCCTCATCCACTAGGCGGGTCACCTGGTCATAGAAGGAGATCAGGTTGGTCAAGCAGGACCTGCCTTTTGTAAACCCATGCTGGCTGGGCCTCATCCCCTATTTGTCCTGGACTTGCCACATGAGTGCTCTCAAGATGAACTGTTCCATAATCTTCCCCGGTACCGAGGTCAGGCTGACAGGCCTGTAGTTCCCCGGATCCTCCCTCCGACCCTTCTTGTAAATGGGAGTCACATTGGCAAGCCTCCAGTCCTCTGGGACCTCCCCCGTTGACCAGGATCACTGACAGATGATAGAGAGTGGCTTGGCAAGGGCCTCTGCCAGTTCCCTAAGTACTCTTGGATGGATCCCATCAGGTCCCATAGATTTGTGAGTGTCCAGATGGCGTAGTAGGTCACTAACTGTTTTCTCGTGGATAGGGAGGTATGTTCTGTTCTTCATCCTTACCTTCCAGCTCAAGGGGTGGAGTACCCTGAGGATAACTGGTCTCCCTATTAAAGACTGAGGCAAAGAAGGCATTAAGTACCTCGGCCTTTTCCTCATCTCTGGTTGCTATGTTCCTTTCCGTATCCATTAAAGGATAGATATTCTCCTTGGGATTCTTTTTACTGTTAACATATTTGTAAAAACATTTTTTTGTTGTCCCTTACAATAGTGGCCAGATTTAGTTCTAGCTGAGCTTTTGCCTTTCTAATTTTCTCTCTGTATGATCTAACAAGATCCCTGTACTTCTCCCAAGTTGCCCGCCCTTTCCTCCAGAGATGATAAACTCTCCTTTTTTTCTTGACTCCTAGCAAAAGCTCCCTGTTCAGCCAGGCCGGTCGTTTTCCTCAGTGGCTTGACTTGCAGCACGTGGGAATAGCCTGGTCCTGAGCCATTAAGATGTCCTTCTTAAAGAATGTCCATCCCTCCTGCACCCCTTTGCCCTTCAGGACCGTCTACCAAGGGACTCTCTCAACCAGTGCCTTGAAGAGGCCAAAGTTTGCTCTCTGGAAGTCCATAGTGGTGGTTTTGCTGACCACCTTCCTTGAATCACCAAGAATTTAAAATTCTATCATTTCATGGTCGCTAAGCCCAAGACGGCCTCCGACCATCACACCTCCCACCAGTCCTTCCCTGTTCGTAAACAACAGATCTAGCAAGGCTCCTCCCCTGGTTGGCTCACCCACCAGCTGTGTCAGGAAATGATCTTCCACACACTCCAGGAACCTCCTCGATTGTTTACACACTGCTGTGTTGTATTTCTAGCAGATGTCTGGAAAGTTAAAGTCCCCCACAAGGACAAGGGCACACGATTCTGAGACTACTGCCAGCCGCTTGTAGAACGATTCATTCAAGTAGATGGTAGTTGAAAGTTCCTGCTCTTACCATGCCTCTATCTGCTATGCTGGAATTGCTCTTTGGTGTATTACATGTGGCCGAAGTGGGAAGAGGAGAGGGGGACGGCAGCCATGCCATGAAGGAAACTTCACTCCTCTGGGTGGGATTAGTCCCTCAGCAGCGGTTCAGGAGCGTGGCTGTCCTGCCAACCCACCCCAGCCATGGCAGGACTGCAGGCCTCGGCCACTCGCCGCACCTCCCCGGGCGCATCCTCGGGGAGCAGCTGAATTTAAACCTGGCCTTGCTCCATGTCCTGCACCAGCCCCGGCAGTCCGCTCTGGTGTTCCCAGCTCCGCTGAGGATTCGCTCTGGCATTCAGGGCAGGTTGCCGGGGCTGAGCAGGTCACTTTTTTTAGACATGCAGGGAGTTTCCGAAGCGCATGCCGGGGATGTCCCCTTGTCCCCGCGCTCCTGCCTCTGTAAGCAGGGGACTGAAAGCAGCACGGATCTTGGACGTGTCCTGGGGTTAATGTTTGTGCATGTGCAAATACTGCTGCAGATTGTTGCCAGCCTCTTTTATTACTGAAGGGAGAACAGCTGATTCCTGAAATCCTTCCTAGTAAAGTGAGCAGGCTTGGTTCTGTACGTATGAACACCTGTTTAATTTCTCTCCACCTCAGGGTGCCTACAGCATTCAGGCTAATTGCTTGTTGCCATCGTTTCCGGAGCATGTTTATCTAGCCTCCCTGGATCAGCTTTGAGCAGTGCCTTTTGTTTTCCCCCCTTGAATGCATTTAACTTGGCCAGTCTTGCGGGTTGCAGGACCTAACATTCAGTGTTGCATCCCCTTTGGGGCTTCCCGTTTTGCAGCCTGCCAGCTGCGTTTGGCCCTCATGATCTGGTGTGATAGCAGAATTGCTCCAGACAAGCTTTTTCCTCCCGAAAAACCACTTGTCTGATCTGTCTGGATGGAGTGAAATGCTTGTCCAGCATTCTATAGCTTCAGAAATGTCAGTGAAGTTACAGAGTAGGTCTGAAGAGGAGCACAAACAGCTGCTGCAGAGCAGCAGTGGGGTTGCAGATGATGCCATCTCCTCCCTTCCAGCCCTCTCCCACAGCCCACAGAGGTTGCTGGAAGGCGATGGTTCCCGCCATCGCCCAGAGGTGGATGAGACATGCTCATGCGGTTCCCTTTGCAGCTTCAGGTGCTGCTGATCTAAGCAGCTGTGGCTCAGTGAAGCTGGGGCTTTGCGTTGGAGCGGAAGAGGAGAGCTCGTAGTGCTTGCAGTACTAATGCTGAGGAAGCCCAGCCCTGACCCCTGGCAGCTGCCTGCACGCTGGGCAACACAGAGGTGGGAATGCACTGCCACATTTCAAGGCATCAGCCTTGTATGTGACGGTGGATTATCATCAGAAAGCTAATAGTAGGGCTGCCTCTTTTCTCATCTCTCTGGTCAGGGCAGCTGTTCTAGCTAGTTACTTAGCAATGCTGTCTAAGGAGACAGCAGTCTCCATCGGAGATGGGATGGGCAGCAAAGGTATCTAAAAGCAATCTGCTGCAGCACAGGAGCCAGAGCCCCTGTGCTCAGCTCGGAAATGACTGGGGTGGGACCAGGTGGGGCTTTGCTGTCATTGTAAAGACATTGCTCTGCCTGGGGAGGTCATGTCTGGGGGCAGGAATGGGCTGCCCCTGCCCCACCAAGGCACTGACGATTTTTCTCTTTGCAGACTCACTGGCCAGGCCCAGACGAACTGTGTTCACCCGGGCGATCGAGGGCTGTGATCTCCACTGGCAGGACAGCCACCTGCAGCGTATCATTAGCAGTGACTTCTACGTGTCTCACTCCTACCAGCGGGAGGGCGAGAGCCTCCTCTTCAACTCCCAGGGGCAGCCACTGTGGCTAGGTGAGCATCCAAACCAGCAGCCCCTTGCATGGCCTGGGTGAGTAGGGTTGCTAGTGGAGAAGAGCCACCCAAAGCATCAAAGAAGCTTTGCTGCCCTGGGTCCCTGCAAACTTCTGCATCCTAGACTGAAAGTGCCTCCCTGGCCCTTAGCCTGAGGATTAGGGCAAGCAGAAGAACTTAATGCCCTCCCACACCCTAGCCACAGTTCTTATAGCAAGGCTCCCAACCTTACAGTCTGGGTTCCCCTTGGACGGCTTGAATCAGGCTTTTTGTGTCCTCTTTCGTCCTGCCAGTGTTTGGCTGTCCCCAGTGCAGGCTCTCACTGTTCCCAGTACAGCGGGACTGGACACTTAAAAGTCCCTTGAAAGTTGTCTGGGAAGCACAGCTGTATCCTCTGGATTTTTTCTTTCCTGCTCTTACCCTCTCTTTAGGCTTCCCTGAAAGGCAATTAGCAGACAGTACAATTAAGCCTTGTATGAGCTTAAGGCATACTGGACCAGTCAAGCCCAGTACCCTCCGGTGTTGTAGACCTTTAGTCCACGTACCTCAACCCATACACCTTCTCTGCTGCAAAATCATGACCCTGGGCAGATCTGCAGACCCTTGACAACTATGTGTCTGGGATGAGAAAGAGTGAGATGAAGGGCTTGGGGGGTACCTGGTGTGGCTGTCAGCCCTCAGACTGACCCCAAAATGGGAGACGCAAGCCTCCCACATCTCCAGGTGGGTGGATGCCTCATCCCTCCAGCCCAAGAGGTGAATGTATGGACATGGAACAGGTCAAAACCCACCACTGCACTGTTATCCGTTCCAGGAGCCAGGGTCTGCCATCACCCAGCCAAATGGGAAGAGAATATTTAAAATCACCCAGAGATGTGGTTTCTGGAGCAGCAGGCACAAGTTGCTATTAAGGCTAGGGGACAAGTTAAAAAGGGTCCATGTGAAGGCTGCTGGTACACCTCTGCTAGCTTAGCTGGAGCAGGAGAGGACATTTCTGCTCTGGGAAGCTGCAGGCAGCAGATTTCCTACCTGTACAGCCATAGGCAGCGGTGCTGGGTTAATGCTTCCATGGACTCCATCTGGCAGGGACATGGTGGCCACAGCTCCCCTGTCCCTAGCATAATCTGGGTTCTGGAGCCCTTTGGCCCAGCTGGTTGGTGCATGTTATTTTTCTGATGTATTTGTTGTGATTTTTGGATTTTGCGCTTTCACTTTCTTGGCACCCCTTTAGGGACTCATTGCTGGGAGAGGAGTGCAATTTGTCAGCAACTTCCAGTGATGAATTCAGGGAGAAGCGGAATACTTCATCCATTTAGCAAACGAATAGAGGGAGCAACAAGAAGCTTTTTTACAGATGTGTTTGTTCTGAACTTCCTCATATATTCCTTGCAGGGTGACCTTTGGGACGTAGAAACCCCATTTGTGGAGGCGGTTGTCTGCATTTCCAAAGCTTTCTGAGCTCTTCCAAGAATAGATATTATCCCTTTACCATAATTTTAGATTTTCTGTGTTTGCCTTTCCACACACACCCCCCCCCACGTTGGTGGGACATTTTGCAAGAAAATGGGATTTTCGCTGCTTGTTATGCAGCATGTCATGTCATCTGCTCCTGCTAATTTCTCGCTCAGTCATAATCCTCTCCACAGTTGCTTGTGATTTCAGGTGAGCAATGAGCAGCAGGAGCAGATGAATTCCTAAGCAACTGCAAGTCTTGGGGGGGAGTTTCATGCAACTGTTCCTAATAATAAAACACAAGGTAGGAGAGCTGCAGAAGAGATAGGCTGTCTGCAGAGCTCACTCCACGGAGGTATTAAGGCAGTGGTTCAGAACATCACCCCAAATCTGCCAGGGCCCCAGCGCAGTGCTGGATGCACAGCCTCACCCCATGTATCATCACCTGTGCCATGAGAGCAGGGAGAGGTGTTGGATGAGACGCCAAGAACTGTTTGGATGCACAGCAATGAGAGAAATCACCATAAGCCATGCAGATTTTAGAGAAACGAGCGGCAGGGTTGTAACAGCCTGTGTTTGGAGCCATCGTATTGCAGCAATGGCGTGTTGGAAATGCTTCCATTAGATAAGGTTTGTGGAGGTGGGGATTTGGATATTGATGTGGCTGCTGTGGGTTGAACATGGTAGGAATCCCATTAGTATTGCTAGGAGCAGGGAGAAAGGGATGAATTCAAGACCGAGCAAGCAGGAGTTTAGCTGGGGTGTGGGGAAGGGAAAATGCCCTGAAGCTGTCAGGTTCTCTACCCCCATCAGTACCATCCCGTGAATTTCTGTGCTCCTCTGGCTCAGCCATGCCCCCGTGCTTCTCCTTGCCTTGCAGAACATGTCCCGACAGCCTGCGCTCGAGTGGATGCCCTGCGCTCCCACGGCTATCCCAGAGAAGCTCTCCGACTAACTGTTGCCATAATCAACACCCTGCGATTGCAGCAGCAAAGGCAGCTGGAAATATATAAGCATCAGAAGAAAGGTATGAGTAAAGCTATGGGAGAAGCGTCTGTGAGGTCTAGCTGGGGTGTCCCAGCTGGTTGAGAAAGTCTTCTCCATCTCAGAGAGTAGTGCTGCCCCATCCAGAGCAGCAGAGGTTGACAGTGGGCAGCGCTGTATCAGAGAAACTGATGCATCTGATTGCTTGAGCCAAACTGCGTTGGTACCCACCTGCTAAGGACAGAGAGGTGCCCACATGCTGTCTTGGGACTACTGGAGTAGGGGTGTTCTTGTTCCCACTGTTGCCGTGTCTGGTTGCCTGCAACGATTGCACAGGCGATGGTGGGTGATGCCTGCATTAAAGAGGAGCTGCTTGTCTGCAGAGCTGCAGTAACTGGCTGTCCGTGCTACCTCCACATTGCATTCACTGAGTAAATTGTACTAGGACACAAAACCAGTGTTTCTCCTTTTGCAATTGCAGTTGGCAGAAAGCTGGGGTCAGTTGCTGCGGTGCTGCTGGTGGTTGCTGCCTCCTGGGCCTTGCTAGCTCAGCCAGCTTGAGATTGTCAAAAGATGGAGCTTTTAAGACTCACTGGGAGTCTTTGTCATCTCCAGAGAGATTTCTGCTTGTGTTTCCAAAACATTCAGGCTACCATTGCAAATGAGTCCATAAGCTGCAGGTCTTCTTTATAGACTCCATCTTGGGACTCTGCAGCCTCTTGTGTCCTCCTGCAACAGAGAACAAACCACTGCATCTTATGTGGCCTTGGGGACACCTTTTTTTGTTGGGTGCCTGCTCCCTCTGATGTCTGTGGCAGCCTGCAGGGTGGCTGCTCTGAGCTGTTCCTTGCCCTCGCGAGCTACCATGCCCAAGCTGGCCCTGGAGGTCCCCATGTCCCAGCCCTGTGGGATAAGAAAAGGCCTTTGGTCTCTGAGACCTCTCTGGATGCAGAATGTGTCTTTGAATTCCTCATTTGTAATGTCTTTCTGTTCCCTTTTTTGCAGAGCTGCTGCAGCGAGGAGCAACAACCATCACCAACTTGGAGGGCTGGGTAGGCCACCCTCTGAACCCCATCGGCTGCCTCTTTCTCACCCTGACTGAAGCTTGTAGATTAGAAGAGGAAAATTGCCTTGAAATTTCAGGTATCGAGCGCTCCTCCTGGCTCCCTTCCCAGGGGCTGCGGCTGAACCAAGCCTGGCAGGCAGACCCTGGGTGCAGGTCTGGGACTGGGGACTCCTGGGCTCCAAATCTCCCTCCTCTCTGCCTTTGCAGGAGCAGCCAGGGCAGAGCTGCAGTGCAGAGAGGGAGAGTTAGTGCCCTGAGTTTTCCCAGCCTTCAGGGTTTGCAGCCAGAGCAGAGCAGGAGAGCGGCTTAGCAGAGCTGGGCCAAGGCATGCTGTTCCACGGGAAGGCTCTGGTGTCAGCTGTGCACACTCTTGCACAGGTCTCAGGTCTCCTGCTTCTCCTAGTGAGAGCAGGAAAGGAGGGTGAAGCCCACATCTCCCATAGGAAGCTTTTATCTATCATCTCTGGGTGACTGGAGGCAGACAGCAAGGGAAGTGTGGGTCTTGCTTCTGAAGTTGAGAGTTTTTTCTTTCTGCTGTGGTTCTGCCACCTTGAAAGGCTCTTTTAACCTCACTGCATCTCTCTCCCTCCTTCCAGATGCTGGGGACTCCAAACCCCCAGTGTATCAACATGTGCCCATCGCGACCGGCAGCCAAGACAGCGGCGAGTCCTACCTGTCCCTAGCCTTAGAGGTGGCCCTGATGGGGATGGGTCAGCAGAGAGTGATGCCTGAAGGTCTCTATGCCCAGGACAAGGTGTGCCGCAATGAGGAGCAGATCATCGCCCGGCTGCAGGACCTGGAGCTGGACCCGGTGCTGGTGCAGACCCTGCGAAAGCAGTGCATCTTGCTGCTGGAAGGTGGGGGCTTGGTCCATCTAGCTGGCTTCTGTGTCTTTGCTGAGTGTTGGTAATGTCTCTGGGGTGCCCTTTCCAAGTATACGCCTGGCTGACCCCATCCTTGCTTCTTCCTCTGTGGGTGTTGTGCTGAGTCTGTAGGATGACTGCTCTGTCCCATCATCTGCCAAAGCAAGGGTTTGTTGACATCCTTGGAGTGAGACTGCCTCAGAGGCATTATGGAGAAGGGTGCTCAGTTTCTGAGAGTTTTTGACCTGAACGGGTTTTTAGAAAAGGAAAGAGCAGCCCTTTGCCCTACATCCAACTTGAGTAACGCACCAGGGAGCTGCTGAGCAGATCCTCAAAGCTTTGGGGTGGTGCAAACCCCGGCCACAGATCCTGCTGTAGTAATTATGGCTGACAGGCTCTGCTTCTGCCTAGGTGGTCCCTTCAGCGGCTTGGGAGAAGTCATCCACCGTGAGAGCGTCCCCATGCACACCTTTGCCAAATACCTGTTCTCTGCCCTGCTGCCCCACGATGCAGACCTGGCATACAAGCTGGCTTTGCGGGCCATGAGGTTGGTGCATGTTTTATTCTGTCTCTTCCCCCTGTTTTGCCTCTCCCCTGTGCTCCACCAGGAAGCCAGGACGCTTTGCAACCCTAGAGCAGGGGTGAGAGCGGAGGCAGGCTTGGAGCTTGCCATCCCTGGGATCTTGTGCAGCGTGTAGGGCCACCCAGGCACAGCAGCAGTGCAAAGAGACTCTTGCACTCCTTTTGGGTGATTCCTGGTTTACAGGCCCCATCTGTAGGGATTTGCATGGGTTTGACAATGTCTGCTGGTCTAGCCCTCCGCCCAGCCCCTCGCCCCAGGCTGGACCGCCACCTGCCTGTCCTGGTGACAGGCGTTCTCTGCCGGAGCAGGTCCCAGGCAGGCATGGTGCTGTCATCTGCCTTCTGTCTGCCAGGCCTTGGGCACCCTGCAGCCCTCTCTGCCTGCAGGAAGGGCTGTTATCCTGGCACAGATGGGCAGATGATTTGCCACAGGCTCCAGGATGTCGCAGAGTTGGGTGCAGAGCACAGTCACACTCTGTTCTCCATTAAAGCCCAGCTCTGGACTGGGGGCAGGGCTGATGCCAAGAGCTGACCCATCTCCCTCCTTGGTGCGTAACACACCTCAGACATCAGCCCATATACTGCAGTTTTTTTGGCAGGGGCTGGATGGGTCTTGAAAAGGCTGGAATTTCCCAACTGAGTCAATGCTTGAAGAGCTGTCAACCCCAGAGCATCCCATTGCCCTCTCCGTCTGACACCATCTTCCTTGCAGCATTCCCTTGATGAAATGGGCCATCTTTCTCCAGTGCCGAGGGAAATTTTGAAATCGCCCTGTCCTGTGAAGAGCTGCTCAGAAGGACAGCCAGACCTAAAAGAGCAGCCAAGGGCCTCTGCAGTGCATTCCGAGCAGGAATGGGACTGAGTGCCCTGGGGGTGCATGTTGCTCCCTCACCATCTGTTACTGCCCATCCCCTGCTCCCAGGTGGGAGCCCCTGTGTCGGGGTGTCTCTGACCTAGGCTGGGAAGGTTGGGCTTCTGCTTCCCTGTGGGTACCCCAAGCCTGCAAGTGAGGAAAGCAGAGACAGTTGGATGGTCTCCATCTCCAGGGGCACAATTTCCCGCCTGCACACCTCAGCTGGCTGTCAAGTTGGTGCTGGTATCACTGACTCAGGGGTTTAAGAGCCAACATGGTTTTGTCAGCATGACTGGCAACGTGAGGCTCCTGCTCCCCTTCCTTAGGCTTCCTTCTCCGCCAAGTTTTCCAGGCTTTTAGGTATCCCCACAAAAGCAGGTACCCCAAATTGGCTGCGGGGGGCCCTGGGGAAATACGGTGCTGCTTCTGATCATAACCAGGCATTTTAAGAAGAACCAGATGATAAAACCAGGAGTTCTGCCGGGTGCTCTGACATGAAAGGAGCAGGGAGGGAGGGGGAATTTTGTCTCTTTTTTTTTTTTTTTTTTTTTTTTTTTTTTTTTTTTTTTCTTTCTGAGGCTTGTGCTTTTCCTTACAAGTTTATAAATCACTTCACGGATCATTCTCCTCCTTTCAAGTAGGTCTGAGATTGATCCCCGTGCCCATGTGTTGAGCACGCAGCCTCGGGAGCCCCCACACGTGCATGGCAGCAGGAGGCTTTCAAAGGTGGTGCTGTGGGCAGCTGCCTGCAGGCAGCCCCTGCCTCGCTTCGCCAGCGTCTCGGGGAGAGGGGGTGAAGCCGGGGCTGGGCTGGGGTCTGATGTTTCCTCCTCCCATTTGCCCTTCAGGTTGCCCGTCCTGGAGACCACAGCACCGTCCGGTGATGTGACTCACCCCCACCACCTCGTCTCGGTGGTCCCCAGCAGATACCCACGCTGGTTCACCCTGGGGCACCTGGAGTCGCAGCAGTGCGAGCTGGCCTCCACCATGCTCACGGCAGCCAAAGGTTGGTGGGGGGGACCAAGGGTGATGGGACAATGCTGCACAAGACCATTGAAGGGATTGTCCTGGAGAAAAGAGGGGGCTCCTGCTTCTGCTCCCTCGAGCACTAGCAGAGACCAGCTAGGTGCCCTACTGGCAGCCTGCCATGGACAGGGCACGGTGAGCTGGCCTCGGAGCAGCCCACCAGAGTCCGGGATCTTCGGGGCTCTTGTCCCAAAGCGCCTCAAGGCTCGTGGTCCAGCAGGAGGTGCAGGCAACCCTGCAGGGATGCCAACCACAGTCCTGTGGATCCTGGCTAGGGCCCCTGGGTGATGCTGGACCATACCTGCCCTGCAGCATGATCAGCCGCCAGGACAGCTAGCCCTGCCAGACGTGTCATGGGTTCATGCCATGGTTTAGTTTGAAGCTGCTTATCCTTTTACCTCTGCTTTGTCTCTGCCTGCCCTGTGGTAATGATCTTGCACAGGCTGTAGAGGAGAAGACCTCCCTGTGCACCAAACCACATGTGGCTTTCAGCAGGGCTGGAGACGGGGATGGCTGGGACAGGGTCCCAGCCATGGGGGGCTCATAAAACACCTCCTTGCTGGTCTCTCAGGCCTCCTCAGTTCCTACCGAGGCACAATGATGAAGGCAAGCACGGCCCTTTCATTAAACATCACTCTGTCCAGAAACCAACCCCACTGGGACAGTGAGTGCCTTGTGCCCTGTGATGGCTGGTGAGCTGAGCCGTTAGTGCTGCCCGCTGCTGTCCCGCATGGTCTGCAACAGCCTCCAGTCCCCAGTGCTGCCAGCCTGATGGGGAAGGCGCCACTTCCCTGGTGAGGTGCAACGTAAAGGAGCCATCAGAAAGCTCTAGCCTTGCTGCCTCGGCAGCCTCTGCTCTCCTTCCAGCCCTCCTCTTGGCTACTTTTCCGGGGCTAATGGTGTCCTGCCCCTGCCTAGCAGTGCCCTGATGGAGAGCTGGTACCTTAGTTTCTTCTTGTTAGGTAGCTTATCAGTTTCTTCTCCCTTCCAGCCCTTAACAGGAATGAGGTTTTTATGCCAGGGGTTTAGGGCTGTTGGATTACATATGTTTTTCCCACTGTCCCTTTCCCTGGGTGTTCCCTGCCGCAGCATGTCCTGATGCGATCCTGCGTCCTCGCAGCCTCTCTCGCCCACGCCCCTGTGAGCCATTTTAGGGAGGCTTGGATTTTGGTGGCGGTGCAAGCGGCTGCTGTGGGTGGCAGGCGATATCTTTAGCTATTAGTCATCCGAGATGTCTCTCTGGGCCCAGGTGCAGTGCTAGGTTTTTCATACTGCTGTGCGTTACTTGGTTTTCTTTGCATGAGGTTCATCTGCTCAGTTTATGACTATGGGAGTAGAAATGGGAACCTGGAACAAAGCAGAGGGACCTGATGTGGCACGTTGGCATCTCTGGCCTACACTCACGCCAAAGGTCCCTCTCCTCACCCTGTGTCCCACAGGGGCTGACAGAGGCATTTCCCAAGCCAGATCAGATGTAGGATCATGATACTAATATGCCTTGGTGGGTCTCTCTTCCAATATCCTGCCCCATCTCCTAATGCCATCACGTATCCTTCTAGCATCCTTGGCCTCCTGTGGCAGGAGACCCACAGCATCACTGGGTTTTGTGCCAGGAACCCCCTTCCTTAGGGGTGTCTCGGCCGTGAGAGCTGTGTGCCTGATCTGGGACATCGGGGACCAAGCTGCAGTGAGTCTGGGTGACCCTGGCCCAGCCTTTGCTAGCCTTGCAGAGGGATGGGACTTGCTGGGCAAGACAGTATGTGTGCAGCAAACAGCTTTTCTTCTTCTTTTTAATGTTCCTAAATGAAGACTGACCTTTCTGCAGCCACTCAGCACTGGGCATCTCCCCAAACCCCTCCTTTGTTGGGAAGAGTCTGCTTTACAGCTGCCAAACTTGAGCCCAGGATAGAACATCCAGGTGCCTGGAGATGTCTGCTAATGTTCCAGGACGTGTCTGGGATTGCTCAGGGTTGTTTGTCCTCTCCATGAGAGGATGATATTGAGTGAAGATGGGTGCTGTAGGATGTGTCAACCCCTGGGGAGGACACCCCATTTTGCTGTTGGACTGCAGGGCCTGATCCAGCCTCCCTGTGCATCCCTCCATGTGCATGTCTAGAGGGGCTGACCATGTTGAAGTGGCTGTTCACCACCCGGTGCAGGCAGGAGATGGGGCTTGAGGGCAAGGTGGGGGGAAGCTGAGCCATCTGACCATTCTTGCCTGCACCCAGGGGACATGCTGCGCCTACGCACGGTGCTGGAGGCCATCCAGAAGAACATCCACTCCTCCTCCTTGATTTTCAAGCTGGCCCAGGATGCGTTCAAGATCGCCACGCCAGCTGACAGCAACTCGGACACGACACTGCTCAATGTGGCGCTGGAGCTGGGGCTCCAGGTATGGGATGGCACTGGGGGTGCCAGTGGCCCTTCTGCCCCATGTGCTGCAGCAGCAGCACTGGTGATGGTCTTCCACCAAGCAGGTGGTCTCCTGGGGAAGGAGTAAACTCATCCCTGCGTGGCCCTGAGCAGGGGAGCTCAGCCCTGGGAGGTCTCTGTGCCCGCTGCGGTTTGGGTGGAGGTGAGGCAGCGCTGGGGAGCCGGTAGCCAGCTGGGCCAGAGGGATTTTTAGGAAGCACCACTGTGTTGGGTGGTCTCGTTGGAGCCCTGTGGGGCAGCCGGTCACCCTGAGTTTGCCTCACAGGTGATGCGCATGACCCTGTCCACCCTCAACTGGCGGCGGCGGGAGATGGTGAGGTGGCTGGTGACGTGTGCTACCGAAGTGGGTGAGTGGCTCGCCACACCGGGGGGGTCTGGCCCGCATGCGGTAGGAGTGGGGTGGGCACGGAAATCTTAGGGTCATTCATAGCCCTGGGCAATTGAGCTCTCCTGGGTCTCCCACTTCTATCTGGGTAACTGGATGCACCTCAGAGCACTGGCTGGCAAGGCTGGGGTCACAGCGGTGGTTGGGTTTGGGACTGGGACATGTCCCCTGTACCTGGGCCAGGCCAGCAGTGTTTGCTGTGCCCTGCAGCATGGCAGCGTGCCTGTCCCCCTCTGCCCTGTCCCTAGTGGGGCAGAGGCAGCAGCTCAGCACTGCTGTGGGCTGGCTTTGCACTGGCTCCAGGCACCTGGGGATTCGGAGCAGCCCCGTGATCCGAGCCAGGCTCCAGGGCTGTGCCATGACCCTGGTGTTTTCTTGCAGGGGTGAGGGCCCTGGTGAGCATCCTGCAGAGCTGGTACTCACTGTTCACTCCCACGGAAGCCACCAGCATTGTGGCGGCCACGGTGATGTCCCACAACACCATCCTGCGCCTGAGCCTGGACTACCCGCAGCGGGAGGAGCTGGCCAGCTGCGCCCGCACCCTGGCCCTGCAGTGCGCCATGAAGGACCCACAGAACTGCGCCCTGTCCGCCCTGACCCTCTGCGAGAAGGACCACATTGCCTTCGAGACCGCCTACCAGATCGTCATCGACGCTGCTTCCACCGGCATGACCTACACCCAGCTCTTCACCATTGCCCGCTACATGGAGCACCGGGGCTACCCGCTCCGGGCCTTCAAACTGGCCTCGTTGGCCATGACGCATCTCAACCTGGCCTACAACCAGGACACGCACCCGGCCATCAACGACGTGCTCTGGGCCTGCGCCTTGAGCCACTCTCTGGGCAAAAACGAGCTGGCGGCCATCATCCCACTGGTGGTGAAGAGCGTGCACTGTGCCACGGTGCTCTCGGACATCCTTCGCCGCTGCACCATGACGGCCCCAGGGCTGGCCGGCATCCCCGGCCGCAGGAACTCGGGGAAGCTGATGTCCACCGACAAAGCCCCCCTGCGACAGCTGCTGGACGCGACGATAAGCGCCTACATCAACACCACCCACTCCCGGCTCACCCACATCAGCCCACGGCACTACGGGGAGTTCATCGAGTTCCTCAGCAAGGCCAGGGAGACCTTCCTCCTGGCCCAGGATGGGCACATACAGTTCGCCCAGTTCATTGACAATCTCAAACAAATCTACAAAGGCAAGAAAAAACTGATGCTGCTGGTGCGGGAACGGTTTGGGTGAGCCCTGGCCCCCGCCATGCTCACTGGCAGGGTCTGGCCGCAGCACGGGGACTCGGGAGAGAAGAAGGAAGGAAAGTGGAGATCACCTTCCCCCCATCGGCAGAGGCTGCTCTGTTCTGGTCTTCTGTTTCTTTTTTTTTGTTTTCTTTCTTTCTTTTTTTTTTTTTGTTTGTTTTTTTTTTAATTTTTTTTTCTTTCTTGGATTTAACCATTTCACACGCTGAGAGGATCCAGAGATTCCTTGGGCACAAACCAAAAGGCAACCATGGGGAAAAAGGATGGTTCGCTCAGCCCCCTGCCCTCCCTTGCCAATACCAAAAGCTAACCTGGAAATCTAATACCTCTTTCCTGAAGGAAGCGGTCGCTGGAGGGATCTGAAGGTTGCAAAGTGCAAAAATCTTTAAAATTATGTGGGGAATTTAAAAAAAAAAAAAAAGAAGAAGAAAGAGCGAGCAAAGAAACGTGCGACACTAGAACCTCATGCGTCACCAAAAGCAATGGCTTCGCAGAGAGCTTCTCCCGCCCGCCCGAGACATGCAAACTCCTCTATTTGTGAAGATACTTCAATAAAAACAAGTTAAAGTAACTGTTCTCAGGGATTGCTTACTAAAAGTAACACAAAAAAAAAAGCATTTATGATACTGTAAATACTATAGTATATGTGTCAATTATTAAATTGTAAAGTTATAATTATTTATAATTCTGTCTTTTATTTGGGGGATACTTGAAATTGTGGGCTGGGGCGATTATTTTTATTATTGCTATTATTATTATTATTATTATTATAACTATTATTTAAAAAAAACACACAAAACAAAACCACATACAAAAAGAGGAGGAGGCACGCGAACATTTCTCAGGTTCCCACGGCATCGTCGGCAGCGAGAAGGGTGTGGGGGGAGGCAAACGTCCGCTCGACTCGCAGCCCTGGGACGGACAGACGGATGGAAGGAGGAGTGGCAGCTCAGCGCTTGAGGACAGCAAAGGAAGGGACTTGGGGCGACGCTCGCTCGGACACACGTGGATGCTGGTGATGGAGGACACGAGCCCATCGCCTCGTACGCAGCCATCTCCCAGCAGGCGCAGGGGTGCGAGGCGCCTGGGCGGGTGTGCGGGCACCAGGGCTGCCCGGCTTCTGGGGAGGGAGGGGGGGCAGGTGCAGCCGTGCCGCCTCCCTGCACCGTTCTGCTTCCCGGCTCTGTGGTGTGGCCAACGCTCAGCCCTTCCCGGCTTCGCCCCGCGGTAGGGGCAGACTCTCCAGCCCTGGGCCAGCAGCTCTTCGGTTTTTGGTTCATTTCTTTGCCAGCGGGTCGGGAGGGCTGGGGGGGGCCAGGGCCGGTGGCTGGACGGTGACTTGTAGTTAGAGAACGTGGGCTAGTTATCTGCTGTCTGGTTTGACTTTTCATTTTTTGGCAAGTGACTTGTGTCCGCGCTCCGGCCAGGAAACCAATTGTACTCGGTCTGTTGCCACCGAAATAGTGGTCTTCAACCAGTCTGTTTCTCTCTTTTTTTTCCTTCCCTTTTTTTTTGGTTGTTTTGTTTTTTTTTTTTTTGCGTGTGTGTATGTGTGTGTGCGACCTCTTCATCTGATGTTTAATAATAAAAGGGATGAACGTTACTACCTGTATCTCTACTGCCTTTCTCTGAAGTTGGAGGGGTCACCACGCTTGCTGGGCAGCCTGGTGTGGCGGGCAACGCAAGCAGAGCAGAGCCCCAGGGAGGAGGTGGCATCGCAGCCCCCTATGGTCCCAGCTCCTGTGCCCCGAGGGGGACGGAGCAGTGGCAAGGCACCCTGGCTGCTTCAGAGTGCAATTCCCTGCCACGCTCAGTGTCAGCAGGTTGGTGGCACTGCCCTGTCTGTGCTGGCTAGAGCAGTGTTAGCACCCATGTCTTGATCCATCCTACAGCCAGCCTGGACCACAGTGAGTGTGCTGCAGTGTGGGATGGCACAGACTCATAACCCAGGGTCCCCAGGTGCTGCCAGAATCCTGGGCTGCTTTCTGCGGGGTTTGCTGAGCCCAGGCAGACTTGGCCCGGAGGATCAGAGGAGGTGGGGAAGTGTGTGTGTGGAAAAGATCTCCAGGACCAGTGGGATGGTCCCAAAGAGGCTCTGGGAGCTGGTGGACGGTGATGGCGGTGCTAGGGCCCTGGTGTCTCTGTCACCAACCCAACCAGTGTGGCAGGGTGCTAGTGTCTGGAGGGCTCCTGCCACATGGCCAGCTGTTCCCAGGTGAGTCCTGCTAGGTTTCCCACCCACTCAGGGATGCCCTGGGTTGATGTCGTGATGCCTATTCCCACATGAGCATGACTGTGGCATGGTTCACACTGAGCCTGTGGCAGTAGTGGGCTGTGAGCCCCCAGCTCCCAGGCTGTGACCCTGCCAGCCTTAGGCAGCCCATCTCCCCTAGCAGGCCTGAGCACATCTGTAGTGCCAGCAGATGCTTACTGTGCTCCAGGCTCACATCCTCTCTTGCAAGCCCTTGGCACAACACCGTGCAGCCTGGCAGGGAGAAGCATACCCCCACACACTTTGCTGGCATCCCCCGTTTCTCCATCATTCTGACCTGCAGGATGGGACTCAGGGGGTCCCCGTGACCTCACATGCCCCACTGCCAGGCTGCCATCAGTGCCCATCTCCTCCAGGGCCATGCAGTTCCCCATGTCCCCCCCCAGCTAGAGCCACACGGCTGCTGTGGAGAAGGTGCTGGTTTAATGCTGCAGCCCAGCCTGGAGCAAGCCCTGTGACAACATGCTACTTGGGGTGACTGTGCCCAAAGCAAAGTCCTGTCCCCAAGCCCCCAGGCTCAGCTGTGTTTGTTAATGTGGCGGGAATGAGCATGCACAGCCTCCACGAAGGCACCCACATGCTCGGGGTTCATGTCAGGGTAGAGGCCGTGGCCCAGGTTGGCGATGTAGCGTTGGGTCCCGAAACCCTCCAGCATCTTCTTCACCAGCTCGCCAATCTTCTCCTGTAGGCATGGTGGGAAACCATGTGTCAGCCCTATCCAGCCCAGGGTACTCCACCCCCACCAGTCCCCAGCCAGCCTGGGGGACTGCTAGGACATAAGCCAGCACTGCAGGTGGGGAAACTGAGGCAGGTGGCCTTTAACAGACTGGAACTAGCCCCCATTGCTGACAATGGCCACGGCTCACCTTGGGTGCGTAGAGAGCGCAGGGATCCAGGTTCCCTTGCAGGGTGACATCTTTCCCTGTCTGTGCACTGCAGCAGTGAGGAAGCAGGTGAGTTGTTGCATGTGGTGCAGAGGCTGGGGGTAGCCACGTTGCTGCAGCCCCTGCTGCAGGGTACACAAGACCCCTCACTGCAGCTCCTGGTTGCTGTGAGCTCCACATAGCCTGGGGGCCCAACTATCCCCACCTCTGGAGCAGAAATCTCCAGGCCTGGGATGGCTCAGGGCAGAGGAAGAGGTCAGTGTACCCAGCCCAGGGTACTGCCCAGGCACCTGAGCATTCTGCCAGACTCTTACCGAGCTTCCTGGGGCCGGATGGTCCAGTCAAGACCAACCACCTCGTAACCGGCACGGGCCAGGTCGCGCAGCGCGTAGTGCGCGTCCTTCGCAAAGATGATCTGGGGAGGGAGGAGATGGGCAGTAACTCTGCTATCGTCAGGCCCCTCTCCACCAGCTAGAGTGGGGGAGGCAGGTACCAGGGGTTGCACCCCTCTCCAGCAGCCCCCAGATGCCAGGGCCAATCCAGGCAGCCTTGACTCACCATGGGCACCAGGGGCAGCGCCTCCTCCTTCAGCTTGCTCTTGACAGCCTGGGAGATGTCTCGGATGTAAGGCAGCGCGAAGTCCTGAAACTGCTCCGGGCCCAGGTGCCCCGCATGGGACTCAAACAGCTGGAGCGCCTGCCAGGGACACAGGGCTGGAGAGCCATACCTCAGTCCCTCCTCCTCCTCCCAGAAGCTGGACCCTCTCTGCTCCCTGTCCCCAGTCCCTGCCTTCCTGCCTGGCCCTGTCCCCATGCCCCAGGACACACCTGCGCGCCAGCAGCCACTTGCCCCACCAGGTAGTCAGTGACGACATCGGCCAGCAGCCGCAACAGTCTGTGGCTTGCCTCGGGGTGACGGTAGAGCCAGCTCTTGGCCTTGGCCATTGTAGTGGAGCCGCCACCTTCAATCATGTAGGACATGAGTGTCCACTGTGGGAAGGAGAGGAATGGAGTGAGGACGGTGATGGAGACAGAAGACAACGCTAGGGGCCGGTCACAGTGCTGAAGGTAGGACCTGTGAGCACCCCAGAGTGTGGGGCACAGCTGCTCCTGCATTTAATGTCCCCCACCTATGCAGCCCTATAGCACCCACAGCTCTGGGGGTGTCATGGCCAGCGTCACCCCAGAAGAGAGAGCAGAGAAGCCCAGCTGGGAGGCCCACATGGAGAAGCCACATCACTTACAGGTGCCCCGGAAAAGCCGATGAGGGGCACCCTGCCCTCCAGGCTATGTCGTGTCAGCGTGATGGCCTGGAAGACGTAACCCAGCTCTGCGGTCACATCCACCTTCTGTCGCAGTTTCAGCAGATCCTCCACCTCCTTCAGGGGCTCTGTGAAAGTGGGTCCTTTACCCGGGACCATGACAACCTCCATGCCCAGTGCCTGGGGATGGGGGAGAATGGGAGAAGCAGGAATGGGGTGGCCCTGAACCCAGCCCTGTTCCCAGCTGCTGCTCCCTCCCACCAGCCATAGATCTCACCTGGGGCACCACCAAGATGTCGGAGAAGATGATGGCAGCATCCAGGGGAAATCGTCTGAGCGGCTGCGAAGGGGAAGAGGCAGCATCAGTGAGGGGCTTGGGACTCCCTCCCCATGCAGGACCCGGACAAGCACATGGGGCAGTGGGGTCCCCAAGGGCTCCACAATTTACTGGGGCCACCCCGAGTGGCCAGACCCAAGGTTTCTCGCCGTCCCCATCTGGGTGGGGAGAAGCAGGACACAGACCTGCTGAGGGATGCTCACCTGCAGTGTCAGCTCACAGCAGAGTTTGGGGCTCCGGCAAGTGGCAAAGAAATCCTGCGCCGCCCGGGTCTCCCGGAACTCTGCAAGGGACCGGCATGCGCGTTACGGGGTGCACACTGGGCCCCCCTTGCCCTGTTCCCCCCGCACACCTCTGCCTGCTCACCGGGCAGGTAGCGCCCTGCCTGCCGCATGCACCACACCGGGGTGTGCTCCGTCTCCTCCCCACGCGCCGCTCGCAGAAACGTGTCATTCTTCAGCTTGGGGAAGCCCTTGGGGCTGCGGATGAAAGAGCAGATACGGTTTGTCACCCATGAGGGCTCCAGGTGCCCCGCCGGATCCCCGCAGCTGGGGGCAGGGGGTGTCAGGGCCAGCGGCTTGTCCCCACTCCCCAGCCAGTGACCGCAGGAAGGGGCTTGCGCCCAGCAGTGACAAACGTGACGAATGCTCCCCATCATGGTCCAGGACCTCTTCCTGCTCAGCATCGTGGGGCCCTCCCCAGGGAGAGGCGATGCCCGGCCCAGGGCCCCGCGAGATTAAGTTATCGGGGCCAGCAGTTACTCCCGCCTGGAGAGACTTGGGGCCAGCGGGGTGTGGGGGCAGGCAGTCCTGCCACCGGTGTCCCCGGCCCCTATCTGTGCCGTGCAGCCCCCAGAGGCCCAGGCGCCCGCCAAGGTGGCAACCACAAGTCCCAACGTCCCCCCCGCAGCGTCACCGCCGAGGGGCTGCTGGAGCCTGGCCTGCCCCAGGGACGGGGACCCCGGGGAACCATGGGGAACGGCCAGCACCGTCCTGCTGTGATGGGCGGGGGTCACGGGGACAAAGTCCCCAAAAACTCCAGTGTGGGACCAGTGACTTCACTGCCACACCAGTGGCCCTGCTGATCCATCCCATTGCAGGGTCCGTATTCCCAGTGCCTCACCAGTGCAGGGTCAGCCCCCCCCAGCGCCTCACCACTGACTCCAGTGCAGGACCCTGGTACCAGCACCATATCCCCAGGGCCACACCAGTGCCTCACCAGTGATGTCCCCAGGGCCACAGCAGTGACCCCAGTACAGGATCCCAGCGCCAGAGTACTGTCTCCAGGGCCGCACCAGTGACCCCAGTACGGGACCCTAGTGCCAGATCGCCGTTCCCAGGGCCACACCACTGTCCCCCGTGCAGGCCCCAGTTACTCACAGGAGCCGCTCGCCGCCCTCCATCCTGCTGCGCCGCTCCCCAGCCCCTCCGTTGCCTCCTGACACGGCCCGCTCCGCTCCGGCCCGCCCCCGGCCCGCCCCGCCGGCGCCGCCATCTTGCCGTAGCCCCGCCTCTCCGTACGCCGCCATCTTGCCCCGCTCCTCGCTCCCCGGTACTCGGTACGGGCGCCGCCATCTTGCCCTACGTCCGCCCCATCGGGCGCCGCCATCTTGCCTTGTCGGCGGGCGGGGTTTGCCGTAAACCCGCGAGTAGCGACCCCGCCGGTGCGGGGCTCGGTCGCTGCCCGCCGTGCACGGTACCCGGTGCGCGATGCGTGCGGGCGGGGAGGCGCCGCACCAGGTGCTGGGCCGGCTGCGGTTCCTGCTGCAGTGCAGCGAGTGCTTCCGCCGCGCCCGGGCGCTGCCCGCCGCGCTCTGCTACGTGCCGCGGGAGGTGCAGTACAAGATCTGCAAGGACCCCTCCGCCGCCGCCGCCGCCGCCGCCGCCGCCCGCAGCCTGCTCAGCGTCTGGGACAGCCCGGGGCCGGCGCGGGGCGGCAAGCGGGCGGCGCGGGCCACCATCGAGGTGCGGAAGGGCGGCTGCCTCCGCGCCACCGGCGAGGAGTACTGCAACGGCGCCGGGCTCTGGGTCAAGCTCACCAAGGTAACGGCGGCGGGGTGGCTGGGAGGCCGCCGCGGCCTGCGCTGCCGGTGGCGGGGCCTGTCCGTCCCCTGACGGGAGCCGCCTGTCCCCCGCAGGAGCAGCTGGAGGAGTACCGGAGCGGCTGCGAGCTGGAGGAGGGCTGGGTGCTGGTGTGCAAGCACGCCGACGGCGGGGACCGGCTGGTGCCGGTGGAGTCCACGGAGCGGATCCAGCGGCAGCAGCAGCTCTTCGGGGTGGACTACAAACCCGTCATCAGGTGCGGGGCCACCGCTCTCTCCCTCCCGGTCGCCATCCCTGGCTTCCCCGGCTGCCCCTTGTACGGTAGAAAGCAGGGAGGTTCTCGCCCCCCGTTCCCCCAGGCCCATCTGCGTGGGGTTTCGGTGTGCTGCCCCTCAGCTGCCCTGGACTGAGGAGCCCCGGCCCGCTTGGCCGCTTCTTCCACGGAAGTGAGGCAATAGGGATGCCAGATGTGGCGTTAACTGGGTTCAGCTCGGTCACTGTCCTTGTCACCCACCCTGCGGGGTGTGGGCTGGAAGAAGTAGAGATGGTTGGAAAGGAAAGGACGGCAGATGAGGCTGGAGGTGATGGAAACTGGAGTGCGGTGGGGCTTTAAACCTGAGTCTTCCTCTTCCAGCTACTCCTCGACCACTAGCTCCTTCTTTCCCCTGCGTTTTTCTCACTCCCCCCTTCTCTGGGTTGTTTCAGATGGGAGCAGGTGGTGGATCTGACGTACTCCCTGCGCCTCGGAGCGAAGCCCAAGCCCATGGAGCAGGATGAGGCCGCAGTAGAGAAGCTTCGGTATGAGCTGTTTGCCAGCTTCTGCTGTGGTTGGGTGCAAGCCACTGTCTCTCCCTGGGTGCTCAGACAGCTGTCTCCTGAAAATGGAGGGGAGAGGGGGTTAGACAGGCAGCGGGGAACAGCTCTGCTCGGCACAGTCTTGTCCTAGATAAGCCTGCACAAAGCAGAAAATGGGGCAAGACCAAGGCAAGCAGGCCATGTACCTGTCCTGCCTGACCCATTTGCCTGGCTGTCCCTTGCTCTCCAGACCCATTAATCCCTTTTTCCTCATAGGTTTGTGCCCCCAACATGGACTTATGAATGTGATGAAGACCTGGTGCATTTCCTCTATGATCACATTGGGAAGGAGGATGAGAACTTGGGCAGCGTCAAGCAGTATGTGGACAGCATCGATGTATCATCCTACACGGTGGGTTAAAGGGACAAGGTTGCATCAGCCTGACTGCCATGGGGCTGGGGAGTGTGGATGGTGCTTGGTGTGGTGCTCTGGGCTGCGTTTGAGGATGTGGGAAGGAAGCCTGGGGAGCGTCATGCAGCATATTGTGTAATGTGGCCCCTGGAGGGGCTGTGGTTTGAGAAGCAAATGCTAATATTAGCTGCTAAGCTGACTTTAGGGAGGCATTGATATTCTGTGCTGTGTGTGATCCCAGAGCACCTTGGAGGGTCAGCCCCAGTGTCCTGTGTGCTCTGTACTCCCTGTGTCTACCCACAGCCCAGCAAAGGGAACAGCCCAGTTTGACGCCCTCTGGCTCTAAGATCCATGAGGACAGTAACCATTAAGGGGAAGTGAATCCTACTCCCATCTGATCTTCCTTTCATTCACTGCCCTCTTCCAGGAGGACTTCAATGTGTCATGCTTGACCGACAGCCATGCCGACACATACTGGGAGAGTGACGGGTCCCAGGGCCAGCACTGGGTGCGGCTCAACATGAAGAAAGGCACCATTGTCAAGTGAGGCACCTCTCCCCTGCGCGCTGGCTCGTGGCTGGGGCGAACCCTGCAGCCCCCGCTCTCTGCATGAGTACGTCATGGCCCAAATTTGCCCTGCGCTCCCTGCCCCTCTTCCCTTGCTCTGGCTCTGGGCTTGAAGGGGTCTTAGCAATGTCACAGGTACCTGGGGATCCCAGCACTAGCTGCGTGTGCTTGATAACAAGTGTGACCCAGCAATGAGGGGGAGCGGCAATGGGTGTTCACGTGCAGTTACTTTCTCCTCATTTCTTGCTTCCCTTTGCAGGAAGCTCCTGCTGACAGTGGATACCACCGATGAGAACTTCATGCCCAAGCGGGTCGCCGTGTATGGGGGCGAGGGGGACAATCTGAAGAAACTGAACGATGTTGGCATTGATGAGTGAGTGGATGGAGGTGGAGAGGGTAGCATGGCCCTTGCAGGGGCTGGAGGTGCTGGACACCCTGAACCTAAGCAGTCATGCCAGTACCAGCCTAGCTTAAGAGGCCCAGGGCCTTGGGACAGGCGTTTTCCATCTCTGAGCTGTGGGTTCATTCTGCCTACAATAGCAGACGGTACAATCATCACGGCTCTTCTGGTCCGATTGTGGGACCCACTGGGATCAGCAGGTTCCAGCAGGCACCAGCAGGTTCAGGCATTCAGTACAGGCCATGTTGTAGGCAACTGGGTCTGGGTTCCTGCTGCAGGGTCCCATTTCAAAAGATGCAAACCCTCTTCCCTTACAAGCAGCTGAGTGGATTTGGGCAGGATGGGTGAGGGAATAGCTCTGTAGCCCTTGTCTGTGCTGTGTTTGCAGGAGCTACATTGGGGATGTGTGCGTCCTTGAGGACATGACAACACACCTGCCTGTCATCGAGATCCGGATCGTGGAGTGCAGAGGTAGGGGTGGGTGTTACGGCCACATCCATAATGCGCCTGTTAGATACTGTACATTAAGAGTTTGTTCCTGTGGCTTGTACTTCTTGGCCCTGTGGGCTGTTTCAGACAAGATGCAGAAGAACCATGGGAAACTCGAGGGGGACCTTGAGGTTTGCAAGCTCTCAGCTTTTATTCTGTCTTCCTCTGCCTTCAATTTTTTTTTTTTTTTTTTTTACTTCTGTAAATGCCTTGCTGCTTCTTCACAGAGGTATTTCAGGCTCTCAGTGCCCCGCCTCAGAGCTGGTGGAGGTGGTCACATTCCTGGTGCTTTTACTGATAGAATTCCCATGCTGGAAGGCTTGCTTTCTCATGGTCTTAGCGTATCATCCATGGTCTTCCTTGGCAGATGATGGGATTGATGTTCGCCTCCGAGGCATCAAAATCAAATCCTCCAGACAGAGGGACTTGGGCCTCAGTGCTGACATGTTCCAGCTGCCCAATTTAGTGCGCTACCCTCGCCTAGAAGGGACAGACCCTGACCTGCTGTACCGACGGGCGGTGCTTATTCAAAGGTACTGCATGGAGGGGGACAGACGAGTGGGGTGGCATTGCCTGCAGGGGTTGGTGCCATCTCCAACACAAGTATGGCTGGAAGCTGTAAAGCTGTGTGACTCCCCTTGGGACAGGCACCCTGGACCCTGGAGAAAACAGCAGGGTCATTTGGGAACGAAGTGGGCTCCCTGGGGTAACTCTTCTACGCTTCCAGAGGAATTTTGCAGCTCAGGTTCACAGTGTCTTGTGTGTCACGAGTGCAGCATATCTCTGCGGTGTGGGGGGCAGGTGCATGCAGAGTCTCTGCAGTGCCTAGGGAGTGGGAATTTAGTACCAAAGGCTCTGTGATATAAAATATCATGCTGGGTTTGGTTTGGATCACTTGTAACTTTTCTGGTTGTGTCTGGGGGTGTCTGATTTGGAATAGGCTTGTGTAGATCCTTGTCGCTCCTGTGTCATAATACCTTCTTCTTTGGGATTTAGGTTCATCAAGCTCCTGGACAGTGTGCTGCATCACTTGGTGCCAGCCTGGGACCACACTGTTGGCACATTCAGCAAACTCAAGGTGAGCGATTCCCTCTGTGTCTTGTAGGGCCTCAGTCTGGCAGAATGATTGTGCTTGGGCTGTGGCAAAGGAGGTAGTCACTGCTTGTTGCCGTTAGAGCAGCTCAAGGGAAATACCTGGCTGAGCTCAGTTCATTAAAGCTGTGAAAGGTGATGCTGTTTAGAGGCTAGTTTCCTGCTAAAACACTGATGTGGAAACATGTAGCTCTGGGTTAACAAGTAGAATCATACCAGAGCACTTCATCCTCAAAAGGACTTGGACCATAGCAGCACTGGGCATATGAGCTGGACACACATCCCCTCCAAGATCTCAGCCCAGGACACTCTGTTCCTGCACTTGCTGCCAGCGGCTTTGAGCTGGCTGTGTCCAAACAGCAAGGCTTTTACCAGTAACTTCTCTCTGGCTTTAATAAGCTTTTGATTTCCATCTTTCTCATAAGACTTAGTTCGTCCCTCCAGTTGTCTGTTTTCCTTACATCCTTTCTCAGAATACATGTGCTGGACATTGCTGGGGTAGCCCCATTCTGTATGTTTGCAGGCCTGATGTCAGAAAGCACTGTGATTCCTGTGCCAGCTCAACATAGGACCCAAAGCATTTGAGGATTCTTGCTTGTTTAGAGGAGCTTGCTTTGATTAAAAATAGGAGGGATAGTAAGACCAATGTTCTGGTGAGAGTGAGGGAGAGTCCAAGCAACACTAGAATACGAGCATCAGATGATGACTGGTGGAGAGAGGACGGGGCTTGGTATCTCCCTTAAGCCAGAAAGCAAAATCTTTCAGAGGCAGAGCTGGAGCAAATATTGTCAAGGAGAATGTGTGTGTGGAAGACAGTGGCCCTGGGAAGGGGAGAGACCTGGCAGTGCAGTGGCTTCAGTAGGAAGTAGGTGACGTGTTTTGGACACTGGGCACTTCTGACATTGCGGACATACCTGTTGGCAGCATATCAAGCAGTTCTTGCTGCTGTCCAAGAGGCGCACAGCTCTCATTACCCAGTGTCTGAAGGACTCTGAGACCAGCAAACCCAATTTCATGCCGCGGCTCTATATTAACCGACGCCTGGCTATGGAGCACCGAGACAACCCTGCCCTGGACCCCAGCTGCAAGAACGCTGTCTTCACCCAGGTACTGTCCCTTCTGGAAGGGTTCCTGCTGCTCTGAGGAGAGTGGGGCATCCCAAAACCAAAATGAGCCACACAGAGGTGGGTGGAAGGGCCAACTTGGAGCTGGAGGTACCTGGAGTCCTCAAGGCCTCTTCACATGACTCATAGGCTCTACAATTACATGTGCTGATGATCCCATTTCCAGGAATAACATCTGTGAGGGATTTGGGATTTCTGAGTTGAAGTCTTATCTCTATCCTGCATGCTCTCTGTGGCATGTTGCTAATGCAGAGCATAACGATCTCATTGCACTAAAAGGGCAGCAAAGAATTCTTGTGTGACAACAATGATGCAGCTGCATACATTCCTGTATCGTGGTTTTACAGCAATGCTGATCTTCCTATCGTCATTCTCCTCCCACCTCCAAAAGATCTGTTGCTCTATGTGTGCACAAACAGCCCAGACTGCTGTGAGGTTTAATGTGTTCAATGTATCTCCAAGGCTCTGAGGCCAGGAAGCTCCATACAGTGGTTAGCACTGTAATTTATGTTCCTTTTCCAAAAATGAAGGGCTCCTAGACCATTTAGAGATCAGCTTTGGGGCAAACCAGATTTCTCCCAATTTCCTGCCTTCACCTGGCATCGGTTCCCCTGAAGAGGGGATACCAGCTGTGATCTTCTCTGCTTGTTGCAGGTGTATGAAGGCCTGAAACCCTCAGACAAGTTTGAAAAGCCTCTAGATTATAGGTAAGTGGTGTCTGGGGAAGGAAGGGGATCATGCAATGCTGGGAGCTATGTCCTCTGTCACAGCAGGGTGTTTGGGAAGCCTGTGTGTGTCCTGTGCTCTGGAGAGGGTTGCTAGGGCAGGAGCCAGCTCAGCCATGGGATCAGGGCCTGTTTCCCAAGGTGTCACCTCCCTACTGAGGATGCAGCTGTCTCTGGAGATTGAGATCTTGTCCTGTCCTGAGCCCAGGCTGGTCCACCCTAGTTGCCTGGTGTCCCTGCTGTGCCTGCTGCCTCCCCAGCATCTCCTTAGCTTTGAGCAGCACCTCAGGCGATGCCTGGTTCTCTGCAGGTGGCCGTTGCGTTATGACCAGTGGTGGGAGTGCAAATTCATCGCAGAGGGCATCATTGACCAAGGTAGGGGCTGTGTGAGGCAAGGGCAACTCTGGAGCAGAGTCGGGGGTTGATGGGATGACTTTGTTGCTGTAGGGGCTGTCGTTTGCTCCCAGTGTTACTGCCTCTGGAGGAGAGAGGGGAGGTAGGTTGCCTTGTCCTGCCACTCCTGTCCATGTCCCAGATAAGGAGTGCTGCTTGCTGGGATGGGGACCAGACCTCCATTAGTTACTAACAGCTGCTTTGACAGTGCCAATGCTCCCTCTGGCTGTTCTCCACAGGCCGGGCAGGGATGTTATTTCTCCTGTCTCATTTCCTCTGGTGCTGTAAGGCTCTGACAGGAGCTTTCTGCTCAACCCTGGGCCAGGTTGGACCAGAATTCCTCATCTTTGCTACAAAACTCTGAGGGCCAGCACATAGGGAGTTCACATCACTAAAAATGCCCTTCTTTTGGGGTTGCAGGTGGTGGTTTTCGGGACAGCCTGGCGGACATGTCGGAGGAGCTGTGTCCCAGCTCAGCAGACACCCCCGTGCCTCTGCCCTTCTTTGTGCGCACGTCCAACCAGGTGGGTCAGGGTATTTGAGGTGGATATTTCTGTACCTGGCAAGGCAGTGCTGTCTCTGTCCCGCTGCATGCCAGGGACGTACCTACTTTCACTGGTCCAAAGCTTCTCCTTGTGAAGGGTTGGGTAGATTGCTTTGTGGCGTCTCATTTTAGGATATGCTGGCAAGTGCCTGGATACTTGTGTCTCACTAGGAATATTGCCAAGGAGGGTGGGGGTTTAGCCTACTTCTGTTGTGAGAAGTGCCCAGAGGCACAGCAGGAACTGAGTTTGTGGTGCTTCATGCTGTGCTGAGATTATGACTTGGAGTTTTGCCTCTCGCTGCTGTAGGGTAATGGCACTGGAGAAGCCCGGGACATGTATGTCCCCAACCCCTCCTGTAAAGACTTCCCAAAGTACGAGTGGATTGGGCAGATCATGGGAGCAGCTCTGAGGGGCAAGGAGTTTCTGGTAAGCTTTCAGCCCTGTCCCTGTGTGGAGGTTTGCCACAAAGGGAGTCGTTAGCCCCCTTCTGCAGCCTGTCCAACAGGAGTATGGGAGGGCTCTGTGATCACACACTGGGACAAAAGGTGTTTGGCAGGATTTGGGACCAAGGGGTTAGGAGACCTCACAGCCTGAGTTTTGGGAGATGCTGCTGGAAGCTTGGGAGAGGGTGTCTGGTCTCTGCTCAGCTATGATAAGCTCTGCATGTGGACAGGGGGAGTGCGGAAACTCCTTTGTGTCTGCACTGTTGAGCACTATCTCCATCTTTGGGGATGTCTCCATTCACACAGACTAAGCAAAATCCCTGTTCTCCTTCAGGTCCTGGCTCTTCCTGGCTTCGTATGGAAACAATTAACAGGGGAGGAGGTCAGCTGGAGCAAAGACTTCCCTGCCGTGGACTCTGTGCTGGTGAGAGGAACTGGGAGGCTGTGCCTATCCTATTCCTTGTGGCACTCAGCAATGTGGTGATTTGTGTCCCTGTCCTCATGCTGTGCTTGCTTCTTCCTGTGATGTGTCAAAGAAACATGCATAAAAAGGGCACCCATAGCTTTTAATGCATCCTATACCTAATACGGAGATGTAGCCATGCTGACTACTGCTTCAAGCATGCAATGCCCCAGGGTCCGCTAAACAGGTCTAGGGCAGCATATCCCATACTGTGCTGCTGTCGCAGTCATTCCAGCTCTTGTCTGGGAAGGGAGGAGATGGGGACTTGGGGACATCACTGCCCACTGGGCATCTCTCTAACAAGCACTGATCTGGGGCCTGGGCAGGTGAAGCTCCTGGAGGTGATGGAAGTCATGGACAAAGACACCTTTGAGTTCAAATTTGGGAATGAGCTGACCTACACGACAGTCCTGAGTGACCAGCGCATGGTGGAGCTGATCCCCAATGGCAGCAGCACCGTGGTGCGCTATGAGGACCGCAAGGAGTTCATCCGCCTGGTGCAGAAGGCTCGACTGGAGGAGAGCAAGGAGCAGGTAACACTGTCCCATAGCATCAGTGGTCATTGAATTCCCAGAGACATATCCCCCAGTCTGCTTCTGGTAAAATGCATTGTGGTTAGTGTCCCTGCGCTCATTAGTGCAATAGCAGGCAGTCCTTTTTGGTGAGATCCTGGAGTCCATGGAGTTGTTGAGAAGCAAAGTGCCTTGTAGCAGCATGGGAGGCACGGGGGTTTATTACCAGCTCTGACACGGGCTTCCTGAATGAACTAGGATGCATCTCTGTGCGATCCTGTTCCTTTCTTCAGGTTCCTTGGAGCATTTGCCGATCAGTCACATGGCTTGCATCAAGTCAACTCCCTAGGCTCAACCACAAGCCAGAGAAATGGGCAAGACAGGCTGCTTACCTGCCCTGTCTCCTTTTCAGATCATGGCCATGCAGGCTGGGCTCTTGAAGGTGGTGCCTCAAGCTGTTCTTGACCTCCTCACCTGGCAGGAGCTGGAAAAAAAAGTGTGTGGAGACCCCGAAGTCACAGTTGATGCCCTGAAGAAGCTCAGTAAGTGAAGGGCTCTGCTGAAAACTTTCCCTGAAAACAAGACTGTCTTCTCTCCATGCTGGGACAAGGAGAGGTGTGGGAGGCCAGTATTAGCCTTTATTACAGTGAGAATGTGGGCCTGTATACTTCTTGTCTTTAGCTGGGTGCTGATGGGGGCAGGGGTGTGTCCCTTGTCTCCATGCTGGGCCTCAGAGTAAAGGCTGGGACATCCCTAGGCTGCCAGTATCTGAGCATCTCTAGAGCTGAGGTGTGGATCTGGATGTGCTTTCTGGGAGGGGCCTGACTGCATGTGTCCCTTGAACCTTGGGTCTACATGCTCGCACCCTGCAGGCACCTAGAGGTTTCTTCCTGCACTGGCAGAGGACCCCTGGGTGACCATAGGAGGCCCTGCTCTAATTTATCTAGGAGGAGCTTGGATCTTTAATAAACTCCTTTTCTGTACCCTTTCTGCCAGCCCGGTTTGAGGACTTTGAGCCATTGGACACCCGTGTTCAGTACTTCTGGGAAGCACTCAACAACTTCACCAATGGTGAGTGATTTGCTCTGTCCCTGCATATCTTGTACCATGACAGCCCCTGCATGCTGGCTGGGAACTGGGAGAGTGAAACCACCCTCAGTGCTGCCTGGGGAACAGATGGGAACCAAGGAGAGCAAGCAGCTGGGCTGAAGGAACTGCTTGTTAGTGCTGGGGATACATGGAAGTGGCTGTACTCCATCTCGCTTCCCTCTAGGGTCTGCTGATGTCTTTGCTTTTGCTTCACAGAGGATCGCAGCCGCTTCCTCAGATTTGTCACTGGCAGAAGCCGCCTTCCAGCACGGATCTACATCTATCCAGACAAGATGGGGTGAGTCCGTTCTTCTGTAGACTGCAAGGCTGACAGATCCCACACCAAAGGGGTGTGTGGTCTTGTCTCCCCTGCCTCACTGGCCTGCTGGTTCTGACCAGTTTGTCACCTTCTCCCCAAGCTCTGAGACAACAGATGCTTTGCCGGAGTCATCCACCTGCTCCAGCACCCTCTTCTTGCCCAACTATGCCACGTAAGTTTTGGTGCTTCTCTACATCTGGGGGGCTGTGTCTGGGCTCTCTTCTTAACCTTGGTGCTGACCCATAGGGCCCCATCGCTTTGCCACACTTATGTCCCCCTGCCTGTACCATGTGGCTGCTGTGATTCTCTTTGTGAGCGGCTGGTGAACCATAGCTTCCATCTCAGAAAGTGTCTTGTCCTCTCAGCTGGCAAATGCAGCAATGGCAACTCCTCCTTTTGTTTTGTTTTTTTTTTTCCCCTCCCACCTCCTGCCATCCCTAGAGCCAAGGTATGTGAAGAGAAGTTGCGCTATGCTGCGTATAACTGCGTGGCCATTGACACAGATATGAGTCCGTGGGAAGAGTGATGTTGCAGCCTGACCGAGCAGCATGGACAATCATTCGACAAAACCGTGCAGCGGGAAAAGCTCCCTTGTCCCCCCAGGATGTGTATATATAATAAACATATAGGTGTGATGCCTGGCTCCCAGCTGTGGTAACCAGCACCTCTTTGGACACGGAGGTTTAGGTCTTCAGCAGGGTGGGAGCTAGCTTGGAGTGTAAATGTGATTGCAATAATGAAACCCTGGCTCAGCCCTTGTACATCAGAAAGGTCCGGTAGGCTTTTGTAATGAGTTTCTTCTCCACATGTCCCTGTTGCAGCTCCACAACTCTCACTCCTCCCAGGCTATGCTCTGCTCCAAACAGAAGTGGGGTAGGGCTGCAAAGCTGCACAGCAGGTTACAGCACAGGACAGAGAACTGTGAGCTGCTGCTGAGACTACGGGGATGCTCAGAGATGCTCACTGCATCCTAACCTGAGTGTCCTGACCATATTCCCTTGCCTTGTTCCTGCTCTCATCTGAGGTCAGTGGAAATGACATCATTCGTCTAGGTTTAAGAAGAAATGGGGCAGGCTGGTGGCAGGTGCTGTAGGGGTGCCTCTGGCCACCAGGTGTCACGACAAACCTGCACAGAAGGACCGCAGGTGCTGTCAGGAAAGGGCTCCCATGCTTTTACATCGCACAAAATCCCAGTTCCTGTGACCACCCGTGGTTCCCTGCACGTCTTGCACAGCAGCGACCGCTGGGGGAGCTACTCCCCTACAGGAGGTGGGAACTGTCTGCTTCCCTCCCGCTCTGTAACCTTCAGTTCTGCATCCGGCATGCTGGTGGCCTAGCAGCTGTTCTCCCGGGCTCTTTGAGCCGTGGTTTTCCCCTAAAAGCCAGTATTACAACTAATCTGTTCTAGTTCTCATGGAGATGTGCGGGCAGGGCCAAGCTCTTCTCCCAGGCAGCAGAGGTTAGAGCAGTAGCAGGGACGACAGCACTGGACTCTGCTTCCTTCTGCTCTGGGGAGGTAGGTGGACACTTCAGGTGGACAGGGAAAGCCTTTGCCCCAGGGGAGTGGAGAGACTGTGGGTACAAAGGGTTGGAGCTCCTTGAGCAGATGGACATGCATGCAGTGCATGAGTGAGGAGCAGGCAATGAAAGCTTTACATCTTCAAGATCACTGGAAATGTTCCTTGATCTTCTTAGCCCTGGGCAAGGCTAGTCATTGCCTAGCACTGTAAGCTACCAGATGTTGGTCCACTTTTATACCCCCAGCTCCATCCTCAGCCTGTGTGGTCTGTTGGACTACCAGTACTAAGAGCCACTGAGTCACTGGGGCTTCACTGGGGTGGGGCTAATGCTGTGAGTTAAGATTTATCCTGTCTTAATGCTTCATGCCTTTTTCTCCTCTGTTGAAGGAGTATTTCATCCAGAAATCACTTCCAGTTGTAAACAAAGTCCTTCTCTTCACCAGTTTCCTTTGAAACTGCTGTATTCCCACGCCTGCTGAGGGGAGTTTGTACTAAAAGGGATGTAGGACCAGGAGAGAGCATGTGCTGCCATCTCCCACATTGAGGTGAGCAGAAGGATTATGGGGTGAGCAGGAAAGCCATTTCTGGCTGCCCTTGCCTGCAGCAGAGCCTTCCATGCTCAGCTGGGTAGGTGTAAAGTCCCGTCAGCTGGAGGAGTTTTGTAAATCCTAGAGTTATCTCAGAATTGAGCTCTGTGGTTTTGTGGCCGATTTCAATGACCACCATGGGCAGGAGCAGAGCTGGTGTGATACCTTTCTGTGCTGGTGGCTGAGTCACTTCCTAGGGTGTCTGTTTTAAATGGGCCTGAGTGAGCTGGTGAACGGACTTTGGTCTGCTGGCTTGGCCTCAGTCAGGAGTGTTGGTGAAGGAGTCTTCCGCATTGAGCTGGGTTTTGAAATGAGCCATCCTAGATCCTTTCTGGGCACTGACATTTGGGTGGAATCAATCCTGCTTTTTCCAACCTTGCCCGCTTGTCTCTAAGGGAGATCAGCAGGAGGTCACATTATTTACTGAGCAGAACTAGAATTAGCAAGAAAAATTGACCCCTCTCTGGTGCATTATTGCTAGGCAGGGGACAGTGGGTTGATGAGTGGCTCAGGGTGGGATGGATGAAATGGCCCTAGTCTTTGGTAGAGGGTGAGCTGATGTCATCTGTGGGAATGGGCAGGCTAAGAGCCAGCTGGGGCTGTTTGGGGTGACCAGCTGCGGGGGAGTGGGCACCTCTGGCTGAGACATCTCCAACAGGTGACCACTGGCTCCCCTGGCCTTGGTGGAAACAACTGCAGCTGACAGAGGGTAACTGAGGTAATAATGGAGGTACCTAGAGCAGCTCAGGTTTCTCACTGAGGGATGACATGCTTGGACAGCTCTGTTCCCTCTCGTCATCCATGTACACAGTGCAGCCTTCCGTGATGAGGGAAGAGCTGCCATGCAGGGCAATGCTGAGACCAGAGCCTGGCTGAAGCAGTGGGATCCTTCCCTAGAAGCATCGTGGCGTCTCCATTGTTGGAGATGCTCAAGACTTGTCTTACAGCCCTGGGCAATCTGATCTAACTTCCAGTCTTGCCCTGCTGGCTTCAGGTCTAGGTCCTCTCTAACCTGAAGCATCTGATGATTGTGGAGTTACCAGCTCTAGCTTTTCCCACATTTCTCTACTCTTCCAGCAAGGTCTTTTAGCCCCTGACTTCTCACACCCTTGGGTTTATTTCCTGCCACTAAGAAAAGAGTGCTGCCCAAGGGCTTGCTGGAGCTCTGGTGCAAGTACTGGCGCTCTGAGGAAAGGATCTAGCTGGTGACGGGGATTTCTATTTTAAAAATACTTGTAGTAACAGGACCTTGGCCCTAGCAGGAAGGCTGCAGTTGGGAGCTCATCCAGCATGGTCTGGGTTTAACCCCTACAAGCATATTGAGAAAAGCATTGGCTTACCATATATACCATTGTTTTACTGTCCATTTTGTGTTATGGCCATATACATGTTGAAGAATGGCAGCAGCCGCTGCTGTAGTGTTACATCATGGTGTAGAGACCTGTGAAAGCCCTTCCAGTTGCAGGAAGAGCCCAATGCTGCAGTGAGGTCTCAGCTGAGATCATTTAGTGCAGAGGGTCTGGACAAATGTACTGCTGAGCAAGGACACCAAGATAACCCACAGATCATGCTGTTGAGTTTGCTGTGCAAAGGTGAGCTGGGAAGGGGGAGCTGGTAACCTGCCTGGATCTCCTCTGTGCAGTCATCTGTCTTGTCTGTGGTGTTTTAAAGCCACTTGCAAACTGAATTTCTGCTGTGACAGCCCGGCGAATTGTGGAAAAGGTCAGCCTGGCTCAGCTCTGACCAATCTCAGGGGCCTAAAGTAGGTGTTATTTCAGTGCTGGGTCACATTCCTTCTCCTCTGATCTCTCAAGCTGCGGGTAGGAGCCATCTCCTACCATGTTTGACAAGACATAAGTCAAGTGCCCCTGCCCCAGACTCCCGCTGTGCGTGGCCGGGTCGAGGGAGCCCTCCTGGGCACCAGGAACCAGAGGCTGCATGTCCCTACCCCATTACCCAGTCTCAAGTTGGTTGAGATTGATTTTCAAGCCAGTGCCATCCTGGGGAAGGTGCTGGTGCCCCTGTGCTGCTGAGGAGGCTTCTGTGTGTGCCGGAGCTGCAGCTTTACAGGGTGTGGGCAGGGACAAGCTGGGGGAGGGACCAATGCCACAATGGCTTTGTATAATTACTTGCTCTCTCCTGACTTCAGCTTGCTGAATTGTCATAGAATAGCTTCAGGTGATTAATAACGCACGTGTAGTCTAGCTGTTCTTGTTATTCCACTAATATCCTGGAGTATGACAAGCTATAAATAGTTTGACAGGATCTGTCTGTCCCTACCTCATGTAGGACCTAAAATAAAGTGAATGAACTAACTACTCCAGCCTTCCTGATGATTTGTCTGGTCTGGCTGGGGCTCCTGCGTCCTTCTGTTGGGTTAAACAGTGATGGAGACTGGTGTCATGAGAGGCGACTGGAGGTGAAGCAGAAATCGGCCCTGTGATACCCTTTGCACACAAAGTGGTGTCGTGGAGGTAGCTCAGAGTATTAACTGGCTCAACCCTTTGCAACAGCTCTGGAACCAGTTTTAGAGGGTGACCTGGCTGTGGAGGGAGGGCATGGGACCCTCCTGACTGTGGTGGCCACAGTTAGGAGCAAGGCAGAAGCTTGCATTTCTCTTGCACCACGGTTCAGGACACTTTGCTCTTGGCGAGGCCGGTGCCCATTGCTATGGTGAGGCACAGGCATGCCTGCTCAATAGATAATGCTGCAGAGGTGACAGCTCTCTGCACTGTGCCTTTGCAGGCAGGGATGGAGCTGGACTCTGACCTGCCAGGAGAGCAGGCAGGCGCCAGAGGGGTGTGGGGACCTTTGAGCTCTGCCAGCCTGGTTGTTTCCCGACCCCTAAACGCAGCTCTGTGCCCAGGCTGGAGAAATTGAGGTAGCGCAGGGTGGAGCTGAGTTGTTCTCTGCCACCGCCTTGCCGTGGTACACGACAGGCAGATATGACATGAGGTGATGCAATGCCGGTGTTCTGGGGTGGTTGGGTGCTGCTGGGTGTCATGGCCTCGCTCCTGCTGCCAGGATGACACTGCTGCCTGGGATAAAGCTGCCGCTCCTGGGCAAGGAAGCCCATCACCCTCCCCAGGGGGTGCTTGGAGCGTCCCCACCGGCTGCAAGCCTGCGTGGGGCAGGAATATGTCTCGCAGCCAGCCAGGAGCCAGCTCGCCCCATAGCAGGATGCCTGCTCTGCTCTTTTCCCTGTCCACGCCGGAGATGTAGCCCTGTGCCCTGACCCCGCAGGGGCCCCCTCTCTGCTTGCAGGGATGCAGGCAGCGACAGGGATGTTGGGGGCCAGCAGGGAGCGGAGTCCTAAGCCGCGGGGCGAGGGGATGCAGGTGACGCGGGTCAGCTCCTGCCGGGGACCGCGGGACCGGGGTGGGCGTTCACACGGTCGCATCGTGGCAAAGGGGAGATGACGGCGGCCCCGCACCCAGCACCCCGCTGGGGAGCGGGGCCCGGGAGGGGTGAAGAAGGGCTGGGACCTGCCCGGGGAGGAGGCGGCAGCCCGGGAGCTGGGGCTGCCCGCGGCGGGGCGGCCCGCGGCGGGGCGGCCCGGAGGGCCGGGCCGGGCGCGGCCGGAAGCGGGCGCGGCGGCACCGCCGGAGGCGAACCGGAACCGCCGGGGGCACAGCACCAGGCCAGCCCGGGGCGCAGCGGGACCGGCACCGGCGGTGCGGGGCTGGGTGCACGGGAGCCGGTACCCGGTGCGCGATGCGTGCGGGCGGGGAGGCGCCGCACCAGGTGCTGGGCCGGCTGCGGTTCCTGCTGCAGTGCAGCGAGTGCTTCCGCCGCGCCCGGGCGCTGCCCGCCGCGCTCTGCTACGTGCCGCGGGAGGTGCAGTACAAGATCTGCAAGGACCCCTCCGCCGCCGCCGCCGCCGCCGCCGCCCGCAGCCTGCTCAGCGTCTGGGACAGCCCGGGGCCGGCGCGGGGCGGCAAGCGGGCGGCGCGGGCCACCATCGAGGTGCGGAAGGGCGGCTGCCTCCGCGCCACCGGCGAGGAGTACTGCAACGGCGCCGGGCTCTGGGTCAAGCTCACCAAGGTAACGGCGGCGGGGAGGCGCCCCCGCCGCGCAGCCGGGGGCCGCCGGGTCCCGACGGCGGTGACGAGGCGGGGTGTGCTTTCAGGAGCAGCTGGAGGAGTACGGGAGCAGCCGTGACCTGGGTGAGGGCTGGCTCCTGGCTCAGAGGTTTGGAGAGGGAGGAGACAAGTTGGTCCCGGTCGACTCCGTGGAGAAGATCCAGTGGCAGCACCAAACGCTGGGGGTCGATTATAAGCCCGCGGTCAGGTATGGCCCCTGCCTGCCGCGCCGCGGGTAGGGACCGGGCTGCGGGCGCCGGCGGCGCGTGTGGCCGGTGCCCACAGAGGACGTGCGTGGACCCAACCGTCCCAAATCCCTTGGGCGCGTCCAGCACAGCCCCCCTCACTCCCTCCAGCGCAGGTGGGACACGTGCCTGCCGAGCCTCCTGCGGGCAGGAGGGTGCTCCCTCGTAGGCTGATGCTGTTGGCTTGCGGCAGCACCTGCGCAGGATAAAGGTGATGCCAGGGGGTTCCTGAGGCACCCGGGTTTGGGCTGAGTGATGTCGCGGAGGTAGCGCGGTGATGAGAGAGCTCATACTTGATTTTCACGACGGAAGGCTGTGTGCGGGGCTGGATTCCCCGGCTCTGCCCCAGCCTCCACCCGGGTGCAGGGACACTCTCATCTCCCCCGCAGCTGTTCCTGCAGTCCCTGGGGGTCACCCCCCGTCCCCCACCGCTGCTGCCTCCTCTCCAGGCTAAGGCAGTAAACACTTGCGCTCACTGAGCACTGACCCGTCTTTTTCCTTGTGCAATTCCTCCACCGGTGCTGCTCCAGCTGGGAACAAGTGGTGGACCTGACCTACTCCATGCGCCTGGGAGAGAAGCCCAGACTCGCAGAGCAGGATGAGGCCGCGGTGCAGAAGTTTCGGTATGAGTGGTACTGCAACACCTTGAGGGGCAGCCGGCTGGGGCCTGGACATGCCTGTGGGGCCAGGACTGGCTTCAGGGTTGGGAGTGGGGAGGGTGGGTGCCATTAGATGCCTTTTACATTGATACTGTTCAACACTGCTCAAGCAAAGATGGCCTTTGCTCCACGGAACATCAGAGAAACCACATGGTGCTATTCCCAATGGGCTGGGGTGGCCATAAACACCTGGTATGGTGGTGGTGAGATACAGCTGTGCCATCTGCCTGTGGCGGGGACAGGTGCCCGACACCATCCTGATGTGGTGACCATGAGATGCTGCGGCCAATCTGAGATGGGGCACCTGCACAGTGCTGGTGGACAGTTTTGGGGTGCAGCCTGGTCTCCCTGTCCCATTAACACAGAGCCCCCCTGCAGGTCTGTGCCCCCGGGCTGGAGCTACGAGCATGACATGGAGCTGGGGCGCTTCCTGTATGATCACAGCGAGAGGGAACTGCAGTATGGGGACTGCACCAAGGAGCATCTCAGCAGTGTCGAGGTCTCCTCGCAGGCGGTGTGTAGTGGGGCTCCTCCGCAGCCTAAAATCAGTGTGAGACACACAACCATCACTGCAGCTGCGGGGAGGAGCAGCCAGTGGTGGCTGTCCCCTCCGTGAGGAGCAGGGGATGGTGGTGGGGTTTTGCTGCTCTAGCAAAGCTGCCAGGAGTTGGGCATCTAGAGCAAAACGCTATTGTGTCTCTGGGCCACTGCGAGGGGTCTGTGGCTGTGCCCAGCTTGCTCTGTGCGGGAGCCACCGTCTGCCCACAGCCTAGTGAACTGAGGGGCTGGCCCGGTCCTGACCTCCTCTGGCCCCACGGGACCCATCCCAGGGGTGGCCGCGGCGTGCCCAAGGGTGCTCAGCTCCCTCCCTCCATTCACTGCACTCTTGCAGGAGGATGGCAGCGCAGCCCATCTGACGGACAACCAGACATACACCTTCTGGGAGAGCAACGGGCCACCGGGGCAGCACTGGGTGCGGCTCAACATGAAGAAAGGCACCATTGTCAAGTGAGACCTCAGGGTGTCCCCTCCCTGCCGGCGGCTGTGCCAGGGATGGGCAGGGTGCAGGCCAAAGCACCATCTTCCTCCTGAATGCAGCTTTCCCCAGGCTGCAGCTGGGGGCTCTGGGTTAAGGTGGGGGGCAGCTGCTGCCGGATGCACCCCAGGAGGACATGGCCTTGCCCCCAGCCCTGGAACATCTCTGGGGGCATCTCTGTGCCCAGGCAGCTCAGGAGGGGAGGACTACACTGCCCCTTGCTCTTCTCATCCCCAGGAAGCTGTGGCTGATGCTGGACGGGCAGGCCAGCTCCTATGTACCCAGGCGGGTGGCTGTGTATGGGGGGGCACCGAACAGGCTGCAGCACCTGAGAACAGTCCTAATTAATGAGTGAGTAATGAGCGAGAAGCAGCCTGGGTCCAGCTTGGGCCAAACTCCCAAGCTGTGTCTGCATCCAGAGCAGATGCTAAGGAAATGGCTGGGGTTGGTCCAGAGTGACCTGGCGGTGACAGTGACTCTCTGCAGGTCAGGGCTCCCTGGGTGCAGGCTACATCTGTCCCCACAAGCGTGGTGGTCCCCCGCCTCCATGTGCCAGCCACACGCCTTCATCTCCACTCCTGCTCCTCATCTGTGCTGCAGCAGCTGGGCTGCAGCGTGCTTCCCCCTGCCTGGTGACTTTGGGGGTCTTTCTGCCTCCTCCTTGCCTCTGGGGACACATGCTGCTGCCGTCACCTTTCTGAGCATCTCTGTCGTGCTGTAGCCGAGAAGTCCTGGGGTTCTCCACCTCTCCCTCTTTGCCCTGGCTCTGCAGCACCCTTCTTGAGGCAGGCAGGGGTTTATGCAGGGGTGTGAAGATCTCCTTCTACTTCCCCAAAACTTGCCTGTTTGCCTTTTTTTGGCTGAGCAGTGAGATCTGTCTTTGAAGAAGCACCTGCGAGACCACCAAGGTCTCCTTCCTGGTGGCAGGAGCCAACTCCTCACTGCGTCTGAGCAGTCACAGTGTGTTTTCCCACACACACCCATAGTTCTTTGACGGGACCTTGTCAAAGGCTTTGGAAACACAAGTGGATCACTTGCCAAATAGCTCATCTCCACAAATCCCTGTTTCCTTCAAAACACATCACCCTTGTGTGACCAGCTTGGCTTGAAGGATAGTTGTTCCATTGTGAGATGTGCCGGGACACCTGGGAACAGCGATGCGCTCTTGGCCATCTCGCCTTTCTGTTCTGCTTTGAATTTTTGCTCTTTTCTGGCTCTTTGGATGGAGCTTCCATCTTCTTCAGGATGTCTCTGTGCCTCTGACAGCCTCTTCTCTCTGCTCAGTCCCCTCCTGCTGCAGCCCCGGTGAGGTGGGGGGGCTTTCACCATGGG
Source organism: Haliaeetus albicilla (assembly GCF_947461875.1). Classification (NCBI taxonomy): domain Eukaryota; kingdom Metazoa; phylum Chordata; class Aves; order Accipitriformes; family Accipitridae; genus Haliaeetus; species Haliaeetus albicilla. The sequence goes on from NC_091490.1 coordinate 11,559,549, forward strand.
TAACATCACATCCTTGGCTGGGGAACCGGAGTGGCCCACACCTCGCTGGCTGCCTCATTGGTGTCTGTGCCTGGTGGCTCTGCCATCTCCCTCCACGCTGTGTGCAGGAACAGCTTCCAGGATGTCTGCATCCTCCGCGACATGAAGATCCATTTGCCGGTGCTGGAGATCCGCATCCTGGAGTGCCGGGGTGAGCCTGTGCTGCCAGACTGGGGCTGCTAGCTCAGCCCAGCCCTAAACCTGCAGCTGGTCCCGGCACCTGCAGCTCTTCCTGCTGCACTGGCTGCTTGGGGTCTGTTGGAGGAAAAGCTGGGGAATGAGCTTCATTTGGGATGCCACAGGTGCTGGGGGCTCCTTGCCCCCAGTTGCAGCACCTGAGCTCTGCTGGCTGCACAGCTGCAGCTGCACATGCAGCATCACTGTCCTTTCTTGGCAGACCAAGGGTACAATGTCCGCCTGCGAGGGATTAAGTTCAAGTCCTTCTGGGAGCGGGACCTGATCCTCAATGCTGACATGTTCCAGCCAGCCCGGCTGGTGCGCTACCCTCTCCTGGAAGGGGTGAACAGAGATGTGCTGTACCGGCGGGCTGTGGTCATTCAGAGGTATGGCACAGGGATGGCACCATCCCTGCAGCGAGCCTGGACCCTGAGAAGAACCATGCCCTGGCCTTTGGCAGGCGATTGCACATGTCTTACTTAAAGTCTGCCAGCTCCTTTCCCGTGTGTGGCAGGGACTTTGGCTTGCTGCTCCCCATCCAAACATGGCTGCTTCCAATATCTGGGGAGCATGGAGGCAGCACAAAGCAAGGGGGACCTGCATTACATGGAGTCCCCCACCCTGCTGCCTGCAGGGCAGCCCTAGGCTGGGGTCAGCACTGGCCCCACAGAGAGACCCTCTGCAGCAATTCAGCCGCAGTGCTGCAGCATGGGCTGGGCTGCCCTCATTTGCAGCTTTTTCTTGGGGGGAATAAAATAAAGCACTTGGCCAGAGGGTGCTGGTTGGGTGCTCCCATTGGTGTGCTGCCGTGGGCTGGAGGACACCCACATGCAGGCAGTGCAGCGCCCAGGCTCGGTGTGTCTGCAGTGAAGCACCATGGGCATATCAGGCTCTGCATGTCTGCCAACCCCCTCGCATCCTCACGCTGCTCCTCTCTGGTCTCCAGGTTTGTCCAGCTCCTGGACAGTGTCCTGTGTTACCTGATCCCCCTCTCTGAGGACAGCGTTGGCACCTTCAATGCACTCAGGGTGAGCGTCTGCCGGGGTCCCCTGGGATGGTGCCTGCAGGAGCATCTTGTCACGGGCTTGGCTGGTTTTGCCGGGGTCTGTGGCATGTCCCCCTTGATCCGATGAGGACAGACCATCCCAGGGCTCATGCTGAGAGCTGCCATGCTGGGCATTGCTGCAGGGATGGAGGAGTTGAGCATTCCCTGTGACACCATGGGCTGTGCTTGGGGAGGGGGAAGGAGGGCACACGGTGGCAGGATCAGGCCTCTAACCATCCCTGCTTGTCCCTTGCTAGAGCATGAAGCCGTTCTTGCTGCTGTCCAAGCAGAGCACAGCCCTCATCACCCACTGTCTCCAGTCCTCGGAGAGCACCCCGCCTCACACCCTGCCAAAGCTGTACATCAACCGGCACCTGGCCCGGGAGCACCGCAGCAATCCTGCACTGGACCCCAGCTGCAGGAACACCGTCTTCACCCAGGTACGGCAACGCCATGCCCCATGCCAGCTACCTGCCAGTTCAGCATCACTTCCCCCCGCTGCATCTCATCCCCTTTCCACTTTGCTCCTCTCCAGCTGTACGAAGGGCTCAGATCTTCCAAGAACAATCAGCCCCTGGACTACAGGTAGGTCTTTAGCATCACATTTGCGGGGTGTCACCTCCCTGGAGCGGGGGGTGGGGGGGTGGATGCCAGGTGCTGCTGGCTCTCTTGGAGAAGGGATGTGCATGGGGCTGTTGCTTCCCCACAGGTGGCCCCTGAGCTACAGCCAGTGGTGGGAGTGCGAGTTCATCACCGAGGGCGTCATTGACAATGGTGAGAGCTCTTCCCTCCTGCCCCAGGGCGCTCCCCTGGGCTTTCTTGTGTTGGGGTGCAGCTCTGTGGTTCCCCTTCTGCAGCGGAGTGCCCACACTGTCCCGGCTGCTCTGCGGGAAGCAGCCCCGCTCTGCACACTTGGGGTGGTCCCTGCATCTCCCCTAGCCCACCAGTGCTGCCCTGGCCCCAGGGAGGGGGGCAGCTTGGCCAGATCCTGTGGCTCAGTGTCTGGCCCTGGCGTGTCAGGCACTAACCAGCCTCTGCCCCCACTGCAGGCGGCGGTTTTCGGGACAGCCTGTCGGATATTTCAGAGGAGCTGTGTCCCAGCTCAGGCGATGTTGCTGTGCCCCTACCCTTCTTCGTGCGCACCTCCAATAAGGTCTGACACCCCGCTGTCTGCCTGTCCCGGCCCTGGGTGGGGCAGCCAGAAGAGCCTTGGGGCTTTTGGGGTGTTAGTCCTATCTTAACGCTTGCACGGCTATTGGCGGGGGGGGCTGTGCTTGTATCCGGGTGGTGGAGATCTCCTGGAGGGGTATAAAGGGCAGGAGAGGTGGGCGGAGGGGTGATGGAGAGGGAGGCTGCAGGAGGGACCATGCTGGGCTGGTCGCATCTGTGTCCATGGGTCCTAAGCCTCTCTCCTGCAGGGTAACAGCGGCAGCGACACCAGGGACTTGTACGTTCCCAACCCCTCCTGCAGGGACTTCCCCAAGTATGAGTGGATCGGGCAGCTGATGGGAGCAGCCCTGAGGAGCAAGGAGTTTCTGGTGAGCACGGCAGAGCCTCCCTGGCCAGCGAGGGGGCTTGGCAGGGATCGCCGTGTCTTGGGCAGAGGGGGTGCCCTCAGGTGAAGGAGGGGTACGGGGAGGACGTGTGTCTCTGTTCCCTCTGGCAGATCCTGGCTTTGCCGGCGCTGGTGTGGAAGCAGCTGGCAGGGGAGGAGGTCAGCTGGAGCAAGGACTTTGCCACCGTGGACTCAGAGCTGGTGAGTGGGGCTTGGGGCAGCAGGGCAGTGCCGTGCACTACCCTGGCTGCTCCGACTCCACCGTGATGGCTTTCGCCTGTTGGGGTTGCAGGTGAAGCTGCTAGAGGTGCTGGAGGGGGTGGACAGGGAAGCCTTTGAGTTCATGTTTGGCAGAGAGCTGACCTACACGATAGTGCGGAGTGACCAGCGCGTTGTGGAGCTGATCCCCAATGGCAGCAGCACCGTGGTGTGCTACGAGGACCGCAAGGAGTTCATCCGCCTGGTGCAGAGGGCTCGGCTGGAGGAGAGCAAGGAGCAGGTAACGCTGACCTCCAGGGCCAGCATGGCTCCAAGGGGACCCTGCTGCTGTGGCAAGCACTCCTGGTACCTGTGGGGTTGGTGGCTGTGAAAATGTGTCTCCAAAACCAGCTCCAGCTGGGCAGTTCCTCCGTGCATCCCATGCCCAGGATGTCCATGAGCCCCGGGGACACCCTTTGGGGTCCTGCGGTCCCTGCCCCTGGTGCCCTGGGTGGCTGCCCTGGGCTCAGACCCACCATGGTGATGCGGGACCCTTCCTGTGCCCCCCCAAGATCGCAGCCATGCGTGCTGGGTTGCTCAGTGTGGTACCTCAGCCTGTGCTGGACCTGCTCACCTGGCAGCAGCTGGAGAAGAAAGTCTGTGGGAACCCTGAGATCACAGTGGCTGAACTGCGGAGGTTTAGTAAGTGCCGGGGCCAGCCCAAAGCTGTTCCCAGACCCCTGCATGGGCAGGGGACCCCCTTGATGATGCTCTTCCTGCACATGCATCCTGTCCCATGCTGAGTCCCTGGCTGTGGGGTGCCTCGGAGCTTGGGGGAGGATAAGCCAGAGAGACCCTGGATAGGGATGCTTCAGGTTTAGCTGCAAACCCCACTGGTCCCCATTCTGGTCCCTCTGGTCTTCAGCCGCTGTGGGCGGAGGTGAATGGCCAACCTGCAAACGTGGACCCCCATTTCTCCACTTGCCTTTGTGCAGGATGCTGGCCCTGCTCAGAGGTGCCGGGGGCTCTCAGGGGCTCACTGATAGCAGAGGGTCTCCTCCTCTCCTGCCTCTGCTCTGGTCTCTCAACAGAAGGGCAAGATGGACATGTCCCATGTTAATTTGCTTTGCTGGGAGTTTCTAACGAAGCTGTTGCACATTTTTCATCGCAGTCACGTTTGAGGACTTTCCCTCTGATGACACCCGTATCCAGAACTTCTTGGAGGCGCTCGATAACTTCACCAGTGGTGAGCGACCCTAAGCCTTCCTTTCCCTGCTCTTCATGTGCAGTGGGGTGGGCCAGGGTACCCACTGCCCTGCGCCCCTGGGATGCTCACCAGGTGCTTCCCTGGGAGTCAGCTGGGGTCATCCCGCCTGGCCCTTCCCAGGGTGCTGAGAACATCGCTTAGGTTTGCCCTGTGCTCCCGGGATGCTTTTGCAAGGGCAGACCCTGCCCTGACAGCAGTGACTGGGATGGTCCTGTCCCTGTTGCTGAGATCTGAGCCCTGTCCTTCCCCTCAGAGGATCTCAGCCGCTTCCTCAAGTTCGTCACTGGCCGGAGCCGCCTCCCAGTTCAGATCACTGTCTACCCAGAAAGGGAGAAGTGAGTCCGTCCTGCCTGGGCTGGGGTCCCTGCGCCATGCTGGTTTCCTGCGTGGTGTGAGGTCCCTGCACTGTCCCGGGGTCCCTGCACCTTGCCAGGGTCTGACTCTTTCTCCTCTCTCCTAAGCTTGAACGCGTTGGACCTGATGCCACAGGCCTCCACGTGCTCCTGCAGCTTCTACTTGCCCAACTATTCCTCGTAAGTCGAGCTGGGGACAGGGATGCTCACCCCTCCCTGGGGATGGCACTGGGGTCCCCCTCCAGCCTACCTAGGTCCTCCCCTGGGGGATGTCTGGGTGGGTGATGGGGTGGGGGGAGCATGAGGGTCTCGGTGCCCATCCCAGCCGTGACCCAGCGTTCCCCCCCACACCAGGGCCAAGGCCTGTGAGGAGCTGCTGCGATACGCCGTGTACAACTGCATGTCCATCGACACCGACAGGAACCCCTGGGATGAATGAGGCCCCCCCCCAGGCACCCCATGCCATGGGAGCCGCCTGCCCCAGGAACACCGGCTTTAATAAAACGGCAGGGCCGGATCCTGCCATCCTGCCCCAGGTCCTGTTAGTGTCCGTGCTACTCCAGGGCTCTGACTGGGCCATATGTGGTCAGTGTTGCAACGGGGGGGGTGTGGGGAGGGGGCAGCATGGCACTGTCTGCTGGGTGCTGCGCCGGCACGGGGTGGAGAGCGTGGCGTGTACGTGGGTCCTGTCCCCTCCCTGGACACGGTGTGCGTGGGGAGCGCAGCTGCAGAGTGCCCCCCCCACCCCGCAACGCACCCCGCAGCCTGCAGCGCCACCTCCGGCCGCCTGGGGGCGCTGTGCCGCCGAGCCCCTCCCGCTGCTGGGTAAGGAGCTATGACTCGGCGCTCCGCAGCCCGGGATCCTTCCCTCGGTGTTCCTCTCGCTGCCCTGGCCGGGAGGAGCCGATGGCAGCAAAGCGAGGAAGGCGGATCGAGCCTATCGGTGTTCTACCGCCGCTGTCCGCGATCGACCCGCTCGGCTCTTCCCCGCGCGCACGCGCAGTGGGCGCCGGCGCCGCCATTCCTGTCCTGTCAGTGAGGTGCTGGGAGCCGGCGGCCGCCAGAGCGGAGGTAACGGCGAGGCGGGGGGAGGCCCGGCGCCTCCGCACGGGCTGTGAGGGGCGCGGGGGAGGCGGGGAGGCGGCGCACGCCTCCGAGAAGCGCTGGCGCCTAAAGTTGGGCCAGGTTGAACCGAACTGGTCTTAGCCAGGCCCGGCTCGGCTCGGCCTGTCCCGGCCCCGGCCTGCCCGGTTCTGCTGTGGTTGAGTGAGGCTCTGCCCCTGTGCTCCCTCTGCAGCATGGAGTTCCAGGCCGTGGTGATGGCGGCGGGAGGCGGTTCTCGTATGACGGACCTGACCTCCAGCATCCCGAAGCCGCTGCTCCCGGTGGGCAACCGGCCCCTGCTCTGGTACCCGCTGAACCTCCTGGAGCGCGCCGGCTTCGAAGGTGAGGCACGACGGTGTCTTGGTGTGGGAGTGGAGACGACGTGCTTACTTTGACCTCCTCAGGCTTCCCGTGGTCACCTCCGCCACTCCCGTTTGTCGCCCTCTCTTGTTCTAATGTCTTGTCGCAGGTGCCCTGTTGATTGGGGCAGGTGCCGTAGCAGGAGATCTCATCTTCAGTGCACTGCAGCTGTGCCGTTGGCCCATGTCACATCCCTTCCTTTGCTCTAGGCTGTGCGTCCTGTGCCAGCGCCCCCTTCCCCCCTCTTCTCCCCTCACCAAGGCTTTTCTGGTCTCTATGCTTTTCCCAACTTTGATGTCTTTCCTAGTGTTGTTAACCCGGAGTCTCTTGCTCATTTCTTTTTCTGAATTATTAATGAGAGTAGCTTGAAAACTGTGTTAGCTCTCCTGGGATATCTCTTGGTTTGTTGTTTCAGCCTGGCCTGAATTTCAGGGTTACTTGCTCTGTCTGAGGCATTTAGTCCTTGTTGCAGCGTGGAGCCAAGTGCTGGGGTTTGGACAGAGCAGGGCAGGGGGGAGAGGCAGACTTGTAATGCTCACCTCTGGGCCTTGTTTCATGGGAGGGCTAAAAATCGTATTTAGTACATGGTGAGATTCTTTAGTATTTTCTGGGTTTAGGGTTTTGTTTACCTTTTGAGCGGTGGACAAAATCTTTCTGTGATGTTCCCCCTGCTTCTTGTAAAACTTCTTCCTGACACCTTTTGTGTTTCTCTTTTTTCACATTTGTATTTGTCCTTTGCCTTTCTGCTTCTCTGGTTTTGCTTCTCCTGCGTGACTGTGCGATTAATCTGTAGTCCATCCTGACACTGTGGCTTTTTTCCTGACTGCAGCATTTTTCTGTGAAGTTGTAAAGATCAGCTCATGATTATTCATGTTAGCCTCTTACTATTTCAGTGTGAAGGAACAAAAGAAAGACTGCCTTAATTTTGTTTCATTAAGAAATCCTTAAGAACTTTTTTCCCTTGGAATTGTTTTTTGCCTGTTGTTTGTTGAAATCTGCTTTCTGAATGTCCATTTTCTTTGACTGTTTTCCTGTCTCTTTTTTGCTAGGATCATACTCTTATCCTGTGATATGGATATATGGGTAGCTAAAAGCTTCTCTGTAACCAATATTGTGCTTTGTGTGGCTCTTTAACTATTCAGAAATAACCATTTCCACTTGATGCTCTTGACCACTAGTAGGTGGTGTCAGATCTTTCTCCTTTCTCATGCATAGCTCTTCAACTTGTCTATCCTCTACAAAAATTTGGACGTGCAGGGTTGTATATGCAGCTTCAGTAAGCAAGCTGCCACCTTCCCGCTCCTCTCTTGCTTCTGCCCCCAACCAAGCTGTACGTTTCTGTGTTAATACTCCAGTGGCATGAATTCTCTCCCTGGATCATAATTTTTATTAAGTATGACATGAGGCTTCAGTGCCTCATACTTGCTTATGTTAGTAAGTAGGTGTGTTCCACAGGCTGATTCACTGCATCCCTTTTGTCCTAACTGCAAGTGCTTCATCTCTCCTGATATTTAGGAGACCTTTGTCCAGCCCACCAGATTTACACTGAACTGTGTGGGCTTACAACTTCCACCTGACACTAGTTCCTTCTCCATTGGTTACTTCTTTCCCTAATTCAAGGTGTGCTTTCAATCCCTTTCTCCAGGTTCTTCAGCCTGTTTTGAATCCAGGTTGGCATCCACTATGGGAGTGGGAGAGGAGCCCTCCCATACCTCTGGTACCAAACTGCCGCACAATTCTCATGTTTACAGTTCCTTCCTCTTTTCTGTTAACAGATTCAGGATGAGTTCAGTTTTGATCGATACAGATTTATTCTTGGTGTGTTTTCATCTTACCACAGGAGCTTCCTAGGCTGAGGGCTGTATTATTTCCCATACTTCTCTGTTAAAATTCTATGTGGAATACAATGTTACGGTGTTGGGGTTTTTTTGGGAGGGTGGGATATTTTAATGTGAGGGTTTGACTGTTGCTTTTTCCTTCCAGTTCTTGAAGCCAGGGGAAAAGGTTTCTTGCTGCTTTGTTTTCTCAGTCTTTTCTTTGGAGAGCTGCTGTTCTTGCATTGTTCATTTTGGAAAATATGCTTTCATGCCTCTGTTGATATCCTTCAAATATTCATTTACCTTTTTTCTTTTGTAGATGGAATGAGTTTGTTGCTCACATACTACTCCTCTCTCTTGCCAAGCTGGTGCTGAGAAATAGTTTAACCATTGTATTGTAATACTGTGGTTGGTGGTGTTGTCCATAGAGGATTACAGAGGATCAGAGTGGGCAAAAGACAAAGCTCTAAAGTGTTGGTGACATTAGTGCAGGGTCTCATGGTCTGAGGACATATGGTTGAAGTTGCTTACTAATGATAGAAGATGTTTCTGTTCTGTCTTGCTAACTTGTGCCACTCACATGCATGTGTGCCTTTCAGTAACAACCTCCACCCACACAAAGCAGGAGAGATTGTTTTCATATTCATTAGGAGTTTAATTCTCTTCTTCAAAAGTTACTACTGCTGAAAGAGCTTGGTTCGTTGTAGAACCCAGTTATGTTACTCAAGCCTTTTGACAGTTCCATCAGCCTTTGTAAATAAAAAGTGAGTGTATCCTATTTGTGATGTTTTTTTGTTTCTTCTGCTTGATCTCATCCCACTTTACTCTGTCCTAGAGGTCATTGTGATTACAAGGAAGGAAATCCAAAAGATGTTAAACTTGGACACAAAAATGAAGCTGGATTTTGTGTGCATCAGTGACAACATGGACATGGGTACAGCAGATTCACTGAGGCATATTCATCAGAAAATTAAGGTATTACTGCCTTCTATTGAACTTGACTGGAAGACATTTGTTTATAATAATACTTTTTTTATTGTGCTTTAAGAGCTGTCCCATGTAATGATATTGCAGGTAACTGAATTTCCTGATCTTCAGAAGAGCTGAATTTTGTAAAGGTCACCTCATGGGGGAACTCAAACAAAGACTCTAAATGACTAGAACTGACAGCTAGGAAGGCTGGAGCAGATTCAGGCTGGCCACTGGCTGTTTCTTAGTGTTAGCTTTCTGACACGTTAATTAAAGGGCTGTATTTGTTTATACAATTTTTGATATGATGTGTGATAGCTGTTGTCCATATAGTTTTTGGGGAAGTAGTTCTGCACAAATGTTCATTGTCATCTTAGCTGATATATAAGGAAGTTTCTGTTCAGTTCTTGGCCCTGCCATAGGCTTGCCTGCACCATTAGGCAAGTGACTTGCTCTGTGCTTCAGTTTTCTGCTTTTCCTATGCTTTTGCTGGCTTGGTCATATGGTTAGTTCTTTGATAAACAGTGCCCAGATGTGATAAAGGGCTGCTGTTCTAATAAAAACACCAGTTTGTAGAATTCTGATTTCCAGCTGCACAATTAAAACACTCCCATGTAAGGCAGAAATGCTGCTTGGAGCTCTTGCTGTGATCTGGGATGGAATTTTGTTTTTGTTGTTGTCATACACTTAATCTTTCCGATTTGTTCCCTGTCTGGTTAGGCCACCTTAGCCAAATTGGCTGTTTAAATAAAGGTTGCAACAGAACATCAATGAACCATTTAAGTCCTGAGGTGTCTTTTTGTCTTCAGACTCTTTTTGAGGGTAATAAACTGCAGTGTAACAGGCTATGTACTCCCAACAGAAAGACTCCAGGTGAGACAAGATGAAAGTTTCCAGGCAAATATGGGTGTCTAGGCACAAGGAGAGAGATACTGCAAGGGATTAATGCACGGACTAGAATAATTTAGAGGGCAAAGAGAAGATATAAAAAGGAAACCAAAATCAACAAAATCAGTTTAACTTAACTGAATGTTTCTGTCATGTGGAGAATTGTGCTCTGTCATAACTCTGGCAGTATTTTTTAAATATGTGCATGCAGTGAGGAAATACCTCTGCACTGCAAATTGTGACCCTGACCTTACAGTTTTATTGCCTAACCAGAGCGATCAGTTGGGCTGTCTGGATGTCCCTCTTTTTGGTAATCCAGGCAAGTTTGCCTAGGGGAGGCCTGGGAGACAACAGTAAAGCATGTAGTGGTAAGAAAATAGACTGTGTCTTCAGAGGTAGCAGTTTTGGATCTTCTGTTTATTTTTCAGAAAAAAGGCTTAGAGAAGATGTGTGTTTTTCAATACTACCTCACAACTTTTCTTCAGTCAACTGCTGTGTAAGAACAGCAGCAACTGCTTCTGCCCTTTTTATTCCATGTCTTGCTTGTCTGGCCGGACAGGACGAAGTGGTCTCTTACTTGAAATAAGCCTATACTAAGTTCTTGAGCAGATTGCTGTACTGTGTATTTTGGAGTTATTCCTCTAGTAAATGCATACCACTGATACACCTTTTACAGGGTATACCCTCTTCTGTCTGATACAGGTGGGAGAACTATACAGTAGAGGTGGCTGAAAAGCTGCTGTATGTTGGCTGTGTCTGGTGTAGCGGGAGAGGGATCTTGCTGAAGAATGAGTTTCCCTGGTGAAAACAACTGCTGCTTGTGGCCATAGTTTGCTGGCAGGCTTTTTGTAACCCATGCCAAAAGTCTGATGAGAAGTTTAAACTGGTTGCTGAAACTTAGTTGTCACAAATTGCCCACAGACAGAAGACCAAGTGTGCTCAATAAAAACGACGTAACATGGTACAGTATAGACAACTTGCTTGTGTGCAACGCAAGTGATAGGGAGTAAAGCCAAGATTATAAATGCGCAGTAAGAAGTATGTAGCTGAAATGCTGATCACAAATTCTGAGATGTGCATAAATGCTGGACCACTCTAAAGCATAAAATCTCATGACTTGCTCCCTTTTCTAGCATTTGTCTGAGGGAGTTCCACCAGCATTGCTGCTTGCTGTGCTGGCAGTTGCAGGGCTTTTTGTTGTGTTGCACCTTGGTTAATGAAGCTTGATACTTTAAAGATTAGATGTCAAGATCAGATTTACAGAATTGCAGTCAGTAGTAGCATGAGAATACATACGTGCAAAGCCTGTAAGGGCTGAGGGAAGGTAGCTTGCATTGTTGTTTTATTGCTTTTTGGTGCTGGCATTTTTGGGGGCAGGTAAGACTATCTTGGTTCACAGTAACAACCAGTTGACTCCACCAGTCTTACTTTCAGAAGTTCGTGAGAGCAAAGGAAGCCTGTTCAAGTTTTTGCTTGCTGTTTTGCCCACTATACACACAGAGGATTTTTTTTGACATCTTTACTTCAAGAGTTGATATAGTAGATGTGTGCTCTTTGCTCTATTGGAACTCTTCCTGTTATTTTTGGCTGTCTCAGCTTACACCTGATTGACAAGGTAGCAGCTTCATTAGGGTTTTTATGTTCATTACAAGTCTGAATGTATCCTTTTCTTGGATCCTTCCACAATGAAGATGATATGCTGAACTTGATTCCTAAAGGCACCTGCTTGAGAAGTAATGAACAACAGAGAACTTGGTCCCATAAGTTCTATTTTCTGGGTTCCTAGGCCTGGGTGTCAGTCTGGCCTGTTCTTTACTGGTAGTTCTTTAATTGACATGTGTGGTGGGTTGTTTTGTTTGTTTTTATTTAAACATTCAATTCTGGGGTCTGAATAGCTAACACCATTAACTAGTCACAACTCTACAACTGAGAACCGAGGCTTAATGAGGTGAAGTAATTTACCTAGGATCATTGAAGAGATTTGTAACAGTACTGGGAACTGGACATTGGTCTCAAATCTCTCATGGTTTTGTGCATAAGATCATCTTTCTACACTGTGTGCAGATTGCATACTCTGTTTCCCCACCCTGAAAAAGCCAGCAGGACAAAAGATTAAACACAAGTTGAAGCTGTTTTAAATGGAAACTACTGAAACAGAAAATTCAGTAGAGCTGTAGTCCAGTTTCTAAATGGTGAGTGTTGTGGTTTTTTCAGTGTGTGCTAGATTATGACTTTAAAAAGGTCTTCAGTTTGGGAACGTGTCAGTCTAAATGTAAGTAACTGAAAAATCATTTTGCAATTTATGGAGTAGAAACTGGTAGGGAATTTTTTTTTTTTTTTTTTTTGCCTGTGTTCGTACTATTTTTTGATTGGGTAATATAACACATCAATGTTTTGCACTAAGTCCAGCACTTAAAATGATATTGTCAAAAAGCGGGTATGGGAGTTACTCATTTATTTCTTAAATGTTTTGTTTTATACAGGGATATGAAAACAATTTGTTTAAGGACTTTGTGATAACTATTGATCAGATCCTTTAATTGCTCTCCTGTGGATAATCCCAGCATTTCCTTAGAACACTGTTGGTTTCAGCATTCTTCTATAGTCTGTGCCTTATGGCAGTTTCCATGGCTATCATTTTAATGTCCAGTCTTTTGGGGTTTTTTTATACACTTTTAATATCACTGTCAGTTTTATTCTTTTGGCCCTTTAAGTTCCTAGTTTTTTTCTCATCTTTTGTAGGACTGATAATGAATGGCTTTTCAAATTATGAAAATAAAAGTGAAGCTGCAAAGGCTTAATTCTTTTCTCATTTATATATAGGATTGGAAATGGTAGAACATAGACTATGTAGACTCACAGTTGATGGTATAATAGTGCTCTAGTTGAAACTGCAGCTTTACCACCATAAGGCTGCTTACAGGTCTCTATCACCTGGTGATCTATGCTGATGAGACAGATCTCTGTCACCTCATGATCTAGCCTAAACAGAAAAACAAGCCAGCCTTCCATGCCTTTAGGTTTGGGTGGGTGACCTTCCCTGGTCATGAAGAGCAAAGAGAGCTCTCCTGTTCTGGTTGGGGCCTTGGCAAGAGCGGGTATATAGAGGAATTTAATGTATTTTGGAAGATGACGGTCTGCTTCTGTAGCTGAGTAAATTCCTATAGGAACATCAATTTTATTTATTTAAAATGCCTTCTAACTTCAGTTTTCTTTCAATTGTTCACATATGCAATTATACTAGAGTAATTCTGAAGTGATTTACTTTGTGAAAACTTCAGTGCTTTTTGAGTTATAGCCTTACCTGCAGCATGGAAGTGAGACAGGTCCAGCAAGACTTACAGGACACAAAAAGAGGCACTACCATGGATTTCTTCAACTGTGTGCCTGTCAGCATTTGAAAAGCTGTGCAAAGTAGTGGAAAAAACCTTTCACTAAATCTCTTGAAGACAACAAAGAGCTATGATAAACAAAGCAACTTTGATGGATTGTAAGAAGTAACGAATCAAGCAGTTATGTCCTTAGGTTCCAAATCTGTTAAAGCAGTACTCTTGTGCAATTTATTCAATCCAGTATCTTTATGTCAAACTTCTAAAATATTGCTGTATGTTCATGTCTGTTTTCAAGAATCACTGTCAGTAATTACTTTGAAACTTCAGAAAATGATTTTTATAGATTAAATAACAAAGTCAGCTCTCTCGAAGTCTGTAATAGGTAAATACCACCTCATCCAATGTATGTTAGTAAAAGCAGACTGTGAGCTCTTTAGGGCAGAATCTATGCTTTTCTTTGTCTCTGAAGGGCATATGTTTTAGTCTCCTGCTTTGGTTGGAACCATGTTGCTATTGTCTTAATCTATTATTTGCATTAAAGAATATTCTTGACCTGTCAGGGAGTGCTTAAATAAAAAAATATTAGTTAGCATAGGTGTAAAAAATTATTTCTGTATGAAATGTAAATCAAACTCTCTCCTTCGTGAAATCTCATTTTCCACATCTTTTTTTTTTTTTTTTTTTTTTTCTCCTGTCCCTTTCTGATTCTACTCTCTTAAGATATCTTTCCTACTTCATCGCTCAGGCTGTTACTGGTCACTGTTTCGTCCATTACTGGCATGGGAGGCACATAGCCTTTGCATGCTTTGCTAAGGAGCCTGTAGAATTTATTTGTAAGGGGGAAGAAGTAATTTGCTTTCTTAAGAGTCAGATTCTCTAAAGGGTAAACTTTCATTAGGGACAAATGAGCAAACAATTTGGATGTAAGGATGGCTTAATCTAGCATAAACAACTGAGTACCTCTTCCACAGATGATGAGAAAACACTAAACTTGCTCTGGATTTGTCTTCAATTTTCCTCACTGATGGTGCTTCAAGATTAAGGGTTTTTTAAATGAGATCAGTGTTTGGCATTTTTAGTAAAACAGTTATGTTTAGCATGCTGCTGTAAATTAAGGATGATGTTACAGGTGTGACAGAGCAGGTGCTAAGGTGTAATTTGATAATTTATGTGTTCCTGTTTTTATTTATTTTTATTTAGCATTCAAAGCTTGCTAACTGCCTGGAGTAGTGTGGAAGGGGGGGTGTCTCTGTAAGAAGTGTGGGTTTTCTTTTTTTAAAATTGCTTTCTCCTCAATAACTCTCACTAGTCCTTGTTTCTGGTTTTCATTGGTAAGCAGCACTAGCTGGAGCACTTAGATGAGTTCAATCTGAATAACAGGGAAATTGGTAGGAGTCTTGACAGTTTCAGTGGTGATACATGCTTTCTAGCAAGAGAAGAGGTGCAAGTGATGTCCACTGCATGCTGTGGTAGGAGATTATGCAGTTTTGTTTTGTAGGCAGCTTGTCTTTCAGTGGTGATTCCCCCCCCCCAATTGTGGGCAGTAGACTGCCTTTTTAAAAGTTAACTTACTTTGATGTCTCTAGAAATTTTATGTAATGAAATCCCCTGGCTCACTTAGGGAGGCTTTTCCTCTGTAGCTGGTGTTAGTGGACACGCTTTTTTCAAGTCATAATGTGAAGTCTTCTGGTATGTCTACTGGGGCTTTTTAGTGTGGTTATTACCTCCAGTATGTTGCTCTGTGATTTCTTCAGTCCAGATTTATGTCCTCATTTATTTGACTTCTACTACCATACTTAAAGGCCTTCTCTTGCAGTTTAGTAGATGTCCTTTGGATGATTCACAGGACCAGTGCGAAATATATGTGCCATGACCTGCCATGTTATAGCGCAGCAATAGTGTCAAGCTTTGGTTGGTAACACAGGACTCATGATTTTGGGGATTAGTAACAAGAAATTGTAATAGGAGCTAGGAGCCCAAGAGTAAATTGCAATGTCTCAGAATGTACTAGTTGACATGGGGTGGTGGTGAGCAGCCATGCTGATGGAGGAAGGAAAGGTAAACGTAAGACTAGAAAGTATCAGGTAAAGTATTTTTTATGGTAGAGATGAGAAATTAATACTATTGCTTAAGGCAATGGAAAGATTTTTTGCCTGGAATACTGCACAAATGTGGAACTCAAATGCATCAAATGTGGAACAAACACTAGAAAAGGAGATAAGATATTCAGAGTGGGATATAATTGGGTTTAAATTTGCTATGAGAAAACATAGGCTGAAAATTACAGAAAGGTTTTAATCAGAGCAGAATAGGATTGTGCAACAGTCTTCCAGAAGGAGTAATTGAGACAAAAATCCCCTAACTTTATACTAGGGTGAGAAGCTGTTTTTTTGTTGTGGTTTTTTTTGTTTGTTTGTTTGTTGGTTAGTGTTTTTTAAAATAAACTAAGTAATGTGATACCTGGAATGGCAGGAGGCTAAACTCTGACTCAGGGAGCCCCTTTGAGAACTGTGTTTCTGTGACTTTCTGCTTGTACCATTCATCAAACTGCTGCAGACCTTTTTGTGGGTTGTAGATTATTTTTGATGGGGGGAAAAAAAAAAAAAGTGGGGGGTGTCACTGTAGTTTACAAATGAGTTCCTCTGAAATTTAGGCATCTCTAATATTTGACCATTTTGTTTCCTGTGCCAAATTTTACCAGACCCATGCAGCTGCTGTCTGGCGCCACCTCCCAGGCTGGGGCCTCTCCAGGCAGCAGGTTGAGAAACCTGGTTAAATCATGAATCTGTGTTTCGGGCTGAAGCAGGAGGTGGAGTGGGTGTGCCTGGATCAAGCATTTGTCTTCACTGAGTCTATATTATTTTCATCTTCTGTTAAGCATTTCTCTCCCTTGTGTCACTCAACTATACTCCAGCCAGTGATTAAAATGTGGCGTTCCAGCAGAGTAACAGCAATGGAACAATTTCACATTTTCCTTCCTTGATGAGCCCTTAGTTGTGTTAATGGAAGCCCTGACTAATATGGTGTGAATTAATCAGCATGTCTTCTGCTGCTATCACTGGTGAGTGTTTGCGTGTGAAATGTTTCATCTCAGGTGGTCCACCTGGTTTTCTCAGTTTAACAAAGTAAGATTTGAAAGTAATATGGCTCTTAAAAAGCAAAACAAACCCTAAAAAGCTACCAAAAAGAAGAAGAAAAACCAACTTTCTCTGAACAAATAAACAAAGATTGAAACTCCAGATTCTCTTGGTATGTGCATCTTTGGGAGCCATGTTGTGGAAAGTGTGATGTCACGGTGGTGGTCTGTATGCTGCTGAGGGTCACTGATCCGTGGAGTCTTGGACGGCATGGCTAAGCGCTTCACTTCCTCTGTTGAAAAATCTCCTTTCCAAACACATGATGTAAGTAAGCTTGCTGTAACGGCTGGAAGGTGGAATCTGAATCCTTTTGGTACAGCTGAGCAGAGTTTGGTGAGCATGGAAAGAAAAACTTCAGTCCCCATAATATATAGTTATGTATTTTTTGTACTGTCAGTGGAAATTAAAAAAACCAAATGAAATTCATTTGTAAGAGACAAGGTCTCTCTCTCTTTCTCTATATATGAGCAAGACTTAACTAAATATTCTGTTAATCTATTTTGAAATAGTAAAAAAAATGTCATCAGTTTTTTCCAGCAGACCTGACAGAAAATACTCTTGAGTGTCTAAAATGCAAATAAAAGTCGCTGTCTTGCTGGTTTTTCTGATTCTGCCTTTTACAATGTTGTTAGTGCTGTGTGGGGAAAGCAGATGTATGAGATGGCAGCTCGCAGGGTATGTAGCATCTTGTTTCCTTCTCTGCCTCTGATTGAAAGCTGCCACCACTGAGGCACTAGGCAAAATTTATTACGGATCGCATGCCCAAGTCCCATTCCCAAAGCACAGCTGATTGTCTTAGTAGAAAGCAGCTATACTGGCAGGTGCTCAGGCTGGCGATGTTGCTGGGGGGAATGATATAGCGCTGCCTGACTGTGTGCTTGATGAATGTGTTCAGGACTTTGCTCTGATCTTTATTTTTCCTGGCAGGGTAAGAGTTAGAGAATTCAACAGTTGTTGGGGGGGGGGTTTGCCCTTTTTTTTTTTTTAAGTTACTCAGCTTTAGAAGAATGTAGCTAATTAAATTAATTATTTTGCTGCCAGGGTTTACTATGGATCAGGGCTAAAACACCAGAAGTTTGAATGAGGCAATTAGCTCTGAAGGTTAGGATCAAGAATGGTTATTAGGGCATTTGCTTTTCTGCATATTGTTGGCTAAAGAGGCTGCCTTCCATCACACACAGCGGCAAAACCTTAGGTGTTTTGCAAGAAGAGTCATTGACACTCCTGAGATGCCTGTCAGTTTTAATCGTTGCATCTCCCACTGCATGTCTTTATCCTTTTCATGCTCCTGGCAACTTGAGGCCTGTGCTCATTATTTTAACCAATACCTCTTGTTTCCCTGTAGAAGTTAATTGTCAGCATTTGTCCTGTATTACAGTATATGTTTTCATTTAGACCCTATGTGGTTTCCGATGAATTACACAAATTCAGCCTATTCTAGCTGCAGATGTAGTAAGCTCTTTGCACATGTATATAGCTGAACTAATTTGTTTAAAAGCATCCTGGTAGAAATCTTCTCCTGTTATTATGAGCTACTACTAGTTTTCATTTTTTGATAGTAAATAGAAGTTAGTCATCGTATTTGGAAATCATCCTTCATTTTCCCTATTTAAAGTATATACAGTCTTCTTGTGTCAGTAACTTAGTGTGCTGTGTGCTGATGGAAAATTACTGCTTTAGTAAAGGTAATCTCAAAAAACTATTTGCACTTTTTGTCCTTAACAAGACTTTCATGGACACATGCAGGCAAAGAAGAGTTAGATGTCCTTTATTATCAGCTCATTTTATCAGGCATAGAAAATGTTTTACATTAATAAGTCAAACTCAAGTTTCTAGTTTTCAAAAATTGTTCTGTGATGAATGTTCAAAGAAGTGAAAAGTCTGTGTGAAGTGAATTTGTACCTCTTGCTTCCAAAGAGAGAGATTTTAAGAATGTGGGGAAAAAAGTTAGTGTCCTCCAGCTGCCATTTTTCCTTGGTGCTGTCAGTGGTGAGGGCAAAGCCTTGTGCCATGTATGAGCCCTGAAGATGTAACTGTCACCCATGCCTGGGTGAGGACACGAAGGGCAGTGTGAAGGCATCACTGATGTCCGTGCCACCCTGGACTCCACGGAGCAGGAGGAGTTGTGTAGGGCTCCGTTTTGTGTTCCTCAATGATATTAAGTCAGCATCTGGTCTGACGTTTTAATAATTTTTTTGCTTGTAATTTCCAATGTCCTTGGCCTTTCCTTATGAGACTCAAGGCTTCCCTGGCTTCGGGTAGGATGATACTTGCAAGGAGGCATTCACAGGCTATTTGTACATTTTTCTGGAATAACATTCCTTCCTTGCTGTCCGCAACCTTTTTACTTTGTTTCTAGCCTGCATGATTTCTACTTGTGTATTTTCCCCATGTTGGATCTTAAGAGCGCTTTCGTCATAGGAGGTTGGGACTTTTCATGGCAATTGTGGGCTATACAGCTGTCACAGTTACCCTGTTGCAGGTGATATTCCTCAGTGAGTATTCATCCCTTGAAAGAGAAAATGGAATTGTTTGTATCAAGCACAATTGTGTGTGTTAACCTAAGTACATAGTTCCAATTATTGGGGAATGTGGGAGGGAGTAGATGCCAAACATCAACCCATGCAGTTACTGTGCTAGAGAGGGTTTTTCCCTGTGTCTGTTTCTTGCAGCCTGGTACAGTAGTGTAACACTGATAATAGGAAGGTGGTGCTGTGAACAGCACAGGCTATCCCAGAGGCTGTCACTTTGCTCAGCACTGGTTTTCTGTCACTGTTTAATTTGGTGAAAGCCATGGTGAAGATCAGTGGACTTGTAGGATGCTTGGAATTTAATTTTGCATTTTTGTCATGTTAACTGGGAAGCCCATGTAGGTTATCTTGGTTCTGTTCTGAAAAGGGAGAAACGATTGTGTATTCAGATGTTCTTGAAGCAAATTTAAGCGTTCTTCTGTAGTATAAATTCTGTTAGCTCCTTTGCGAAGATGGTGAAAATTCTGCATGTAGAGTAATAGTGCTGGAAAAAGCAGTGGAGGTACTGCAAATTTTCATAACATTTTTCTTACAACAGCAGTTGCTGCAGACCAAATACCACTGGCAAAATTGGACAGGTGCTAGAGGAGAAAATAGTATTGCATGGAGGATATAGGTGTAGGAATCTATGGTTCAAAACAGTACTTTCATTTAACGTAGCATGATTTAGTTTTTACAGGAAGAAAACAACATTTGAACAAAGCTAATCAGGTTTCACACAAGTGGACACTCAGTTCAGTGCAGTCTAGTGCGAAGTAGCAATGCCACTGAGCTGTGTTTCACATAGCGTGTGCTTTGCAGAGCAGTTTAGCATTTGGGTTTTTTTGTTGGAGCAGAGTTGAAACTGGGTTTTGTGTAATGACTTGGTTTGACCTTGGAAAGAATTTCATGCCTTTTTTTAAAAAATTTAAATCACACTGATATTAGCTACAGGATGGCAGAATGATTCCTAAGGACACATGCTGTATATGTCTTGGTTTTTGTTTATAGTCTGGCTTGAGACTGCAAGGAACCATTATGATCCTCTAGTCTGTAAGGGAATTTGCACACAGTAATTAGGGCTGTTAGCCCCAAAACTTACAGATGACTTAGTGAATGTGTTTCTGAAAGATAGCAAGGCTTTATTCATACATTCTAGTAGATAAAGAGTGTATTATATCCTTTGGTGTTTTATTCCAGATTATACTTATTCTCCCTCTCAAACCACTTTGCCTTTTATTTCTATGGTGAACACTGATTTCTAGCCACTGAATCCAGTCATGCCTGCTTTTTGTTGTATTGCTGAGAGATCTGCTGTTTAGGTAATTGCGGGCTGTGGGCAAAGGCCTTCTTTCCCTTCAGTAAGTTGAGCCGGTTGAGCTCCATTAGGACTACTTTTTATTATTATTGTTTGTATGACTGCAGCACCTGACTGCCTAAGGCTCTGCTTACATTAAGTGTTAAGCCTGGGCTTGAGCTCTGGGCTTTGGCAGCGAGCCTGCTGTGCCGCTGCTGTTGAGATTGGAGCCTGACTGCGGCGTTCTCCTTTCTGTTCATGTGAGGCAGAGTCCAAGATCAGCTGCGCAGCAGGTCTGCTAGTGCTGCTGTGCAGGTAGTCCTGGAAACCTGCCTTCCAGGAATAGGAGTCATGAGGAGAGCGCCATTTGTTTCGGGAGTTCTCCTGCCTGTGAAGAAGGGATCTGTTCATGCAGTGCGTTGAGCCAGGGGAGAGTTTAGCTTGCCAGGCTCACCCTCCATGAACTGGTGAATTCAGGGCTTGGGTTATGGGGTGCTCCTCTGAGCTTTAGCAGTCATGGTTCTCGTGAGTGGACGGTGCACGCTTTCTGGGTGCCTTTAGATGGCGGGGAAAAAAACAGTCTCCTCTGTGGCACGCCTAGGATCTGGACGTAAACCCAGGAGATGACTCCTGACCTTAGACAAATGAGAGAACCTAGCGAGACAGGATAGTATGTGTCAGTGTATCAGTCCGGAGCCCTAGCATACTGATGGCCTGATAATTGTCAGTTTTCTGTAAGTGTAAGGGTAGCAGATTTCTTTTCGGAAAAAAAAAAAAAAAAAATGACAGCAGAGCCTAAACCCACATCCTTTAGAAGATACAAGTAGGTGATAGAGCTGTCATCATTTATTGATGTAAGGCAGTAGATTTGGTAAGTGCGTGGTGAGTGGAAGGGATAGGCTATTAAAAGGAGGGTAAACAGCTTGTGCTTGATGTGACAGAAAATGGAAGGGTGATGTGGTTGGAGGAGGAAGTTGGGAAAATTATTTTTGGAGTACTGTGTGACAGAGGAAAAGGTGGGTTACAAAGCTTATGTTCCAGACCAGAAGTTTTACAGTTCAGTAAGTATCATAATATCAATGTCCTGCTTTGGGAACACTCTTAATAAGCTTATGAACTTGTGTTCATCTCTAAACTTCTGCTTTTGGTTGCTGATAACTCTAAATTACCCTTTTCCACCCCACGTGTCAGTTTGAGCAATAGGTAACAAGACTTCCTCCTGGGAGGAGACAGGATGCCTTCTGGGCTTGAATATCTTTCCTGTTCCTAGCTTATATGTATGTAAATTAAAAAATATTGATTTTGGATGGTAGCTCCTGAGATACAAAGATAACCTAAAATGGTGTTTTCATTGTATGTTCCCATCTGATATAACACATAGGATGAGCCATATGATGGGACTGGGGTTAAGTCTCCTCCCCAGCTTCTGGCATCTTTCTTCCAGCTTTCTTTGAGAAGATAAACAGTGATGCTGACAGGTTACGTATGTGAAGGCATTCACATTGCCTTAAGATATCCTCACCTGATGAATTCAGGGCCATCCAAGAAATTAGAAGAGACTCCCTTGGCTCCCGCATTAGACTTTTCTGTTTTCTTTTTTTTTAAAAAAAAAAAAAAAGAAAGAAAAAAGAAGCCTCTTTCACATTACACACTGTCTTTCCAAAAAAAAAAAAAGTTTCTTCCATCTTTTAATAAGGAGTGGTTGCTGCTGAATTTCAGATTAAGGGACATCCTGTGCCTCTACTACCCTCTATCCTTAGAATAGTTACGAAGGTACTGATCTACAGCAAACTTGCTGCTGCAGGGTGAGTGCGCAGTAGGTAAATGCTTCATGTCTGCTAACAAAGTACTAAATCATGGTTTTCTTCTGAATCTTGCTATCGAGGACATTACAAAAGCAGAGTGGGAATTCCCAGCCAAAGGCGGCCATTTCAGTTGGTAGCTAACAAGATCCTACAGACATCAAAAAATAAAAGAGGTTCCCTGCTCCAGTTACAGCAACAGCCATGGAGCTTCAAAGAGGTCACAGGTGTGGAAATTGGAGGACTCTTAATGGAGACTGAGATAAAAAGGGATTCTCTAAAGCCTTGGATGTAAGTTTCTGATCTGAAGAGTGGTGAGTAATGCGATTGCTAGGAGGTATCTTTGGCTTTGCCTGGAGCACACTAACAAGCAATCGAAACGCTTGCCCACAGCCAAACTGTTCTTTCCCTTTCCACTCTTTAGAATAATAAAAGCATTACACACAAACCCCACTGTTAATGCAACATGTGGGTAAAGTTCCAGGCTATTGTGTATAAAACTCAGTCTTAATTCCAGCAGTAATTATAGCTTGTTCCTCTCTCCCCTGTTGTATGGTGACACCACAGGAAGTGATGCAAAATTCTCTGTTTGTGCATGTGTTAACTTAGGCTGAGTGTAGGAACAGAGTCTATCTAGTCTCTTGATTTTTTTTCTTTTCCTGTCAGAGTCTCAGGTGTAATACTGTGCAAGTGGAAACTTACAGCATTTAACTTCAATGTTTTGTCTGTCTTCAGTTCTGTTAGGAGCTAGGTCTACTGCTCGTGGATATTTTGCTTCTTTTCTGTTTATAATGCATTCTGACATTTGTTTTCCTCTTTCTCTTGAGGCTGATTTTGTTCAAATTAGAGATTTCCTTGCAACACATGTTTTCTCATTTTCTAGTCTGCAGTTTTTGAGGCAATCAGCACGTTAGGCTACAAGGTCCTGCCCTTGTCTATACTTGATAGAAAAAGCATAGTGAATACCACTAAAAATTCATCATTTGCTGCCAGCTATCTGTGGTAACCTTGCTATCTCCTGTTTGAACAGAAGGGATCCAGCAATTATTGCTGAATATAAAAGAGTTTTTAGCATTGCCTTTGTATGCAGTGTGAGAAAGTCCAAGGCTTTTTATTTATGCTGGTATATTACACCATATAATTGCATCCATCTTTTGATCTGTGGTATGAATTAGTTCCATTGAAAACATGTTTTCTATTTTTAAATCAGTTGTCTTGAACTGAGTTCCTGAAACATTCTGCTTTTTGGTCTTGTTTTTGTGTAGATTTTCCATATTGTGCTGGGTTTAATATAATTGTTGACATATTGGTTTTGATTTTTTTTTTTACTGTTTTTTTTCTCTATTTTGTATAAATCTCTTGGTGTTTTATGTTACAGTGTTGTATTTACCCAGATTGAGTATGTAAGTTATCTCATAATATCTGAGCATTTTACAGTTCAGAAACGTTTGATGGTGAAGTGCTGTTAGCCAGTGCTAGAAAGGGAGAGTGGAGGTTTGGAGGCCTTAAGTGCTGTGTTTCCATACGTGATAGAACACTGTGTTCAGCGATGGCTAGACTGGAAGCCCAGGGCTCCATCCATGGTCAGTAGGGACAGAGAAACATCTCCTTGAAACTCAGATCATAGGTGGGATGATCTCTGCAGGACCTTGTTTTTCTCCACTGATCAGCAGCAGAGTCTAAATTCTGAACGTGAGTGCATAAATTGCAAATCTGAGGTTAAATGGGATTACTGGGACCCAAGTGACTCTTTCAAGGAGTTTCATATTCTCTCTGTCTTTTCTGTTGCTCTTGTGATGCTCACAAAAATCGTGAGCTGTGCTACCAGCAAGCTAGGGCTGCTGTCCCTATACCTGAGTAGCGCTGCAGTGTTTTCTTGTGTTCCCCAACCCAAAGTCATTTGCTGTTCTCTTTTATAATGCTTGATGGTATTTTCAAGTGGTCTGTACAGCAGCTTCTGTGGTAGAGCCCTGGTCTGTGATGACGTCTCCTCTGTGTCATAAAAGGAGTAAACAAAATGGCACCTATCAAGTTTGGCAGAGCAGGAAAATGCCAGAAATTCCAAGCATTTGTTTCATGCCCCATACATTAGATGGTCCTTCTTGAGTTAAGACCCTTGCCTTGTCCTTCCCATGGTTGTAATGGGTGTTGAGACTGCATTTGTGCATGCGTTGTTCTTCCTTTGCAGTGGTTCTGCTTGGGGTGTGTGCTTGCTGGGGTTTTTTTAATCAGTTCATGTTGATTCTTATCGTCTGTTTGTATAATAGTTTGGGGTTGATGTAATCATTGTTACATGTATTTCATTAAGAGATGTATGTGTGTACTTAGGTGTTTGCATAATTCATGAAGTCAAGTATGTTCACATACCCCTTGTTAGCAGATGAGTGCATGTAGTAAGTACGTACTTCTCTTCTTTGTATCAGTGGCTCATTGGGAAAGGTGCACTGTATTTATTTGGCATGTATATATGTAAAAAACCCACAAGCCTTACCATTTATTTTCTTTCTTCTACACCCACCCTAAAAACGTAAAGAAAAACACACACTTCTGCTAGGGTTCTAGGATAGTTTATTTTTTCATTCAGCCATTAGTTTATTCGTTCAGGAGTTGTACACTGGAAAAAAATTGCATCCATTAGACAGTGAGGGCTTTATTTATGAGGGGGGTGGTGTTTCAAAGGGGAGGCTGTCAAGTCCCAAAAGAGCCTTTCATGGTGTATTCTCAGCGTGCTTCTGAGGCCACTGCTCTGCTCATCAGGAGGAGAGGCAGAAATGTGGGCTTTACAGAGCAACTGTGTGTTTCACTGGTCCCTGTGCTCACTGACGTTTATTTACATATTGGGAGAGTAAATGGGTAGAACAGATGGCAACCAGACATTTGGTGGTTCTGTTCCCGTATGCTCCTCAGGGGTCTTGCATTCAGTTTTTGCAAAAAGCTTGTCCTATAGTGAGGAGAAAAAACCCAGGAGCCTGTTCACAACTATGAAACGCTTGTTGGGTTTTTGCTGTAGTGACAGATTAAAGCATTTAGTAAAATGTGAAATAATTGCAAGGTTTGTTTTACAAGTCCAGATACTTGTTCCTCAGGATAAGTCCGTTGGTGTGTCTGTCTCTCTTTATTATTATTTCTTATTTTCACCACTGGAGTGAATGCATTTAGATTTGAAGCCAGCGACCTCTTCCTTCTACAAACTGAGTTTGAAAAGTACAGGTCTATTTTTATGAGTCTTGGATACCTTTTGGCCTTTTCTGCAAGTATTGTAACTCATTCGTGCTCTGCTAAAAATGGAGTATCTGAAAATTTTGCAGGATTTTCCAGGATATTTAATATGTGTTTCTTCACTATTTACAGTTATGAAGCAGGACATTTACTTCCATACCAAGTTGAATTTTTTTCTTACTTTCTTTGTACACACTGGAATGTTGGAGCAGGGCTGCTCCAGAGTGCTGGGCAGCTTGCTTTAGTGGTTTGGGTTGGTTGTTTTTTTTCCAGTGTGTCCATGTTGTTTGTTTTAGAGAAGCGATAATTAAAGCACTTCTCCTGGGCAAAACCGTAATATAAAATACACATTTTGAAAATATGTTAAAAGGGGCGATGCAGGTCAGGTTTTGAATGTGTAAAATTCTCAATCTGCACATTGTTCTGTTCCTTCCTGTAAAGCAGCCAGGTGTTTCTCAGGAAAGTGGGGAGAAATCAAATGAAAATTGAAGAGCTTGACCTTTTGCACAGCATGCCAAATCAGCAGCTCTAACAGTTTGTGACATGATGAATTCCAATGACTTATTGGTAAACACATGAAACTACCTAGCATTTGTAGGAGAACCTGTCAAATAATGTAAATATCAAACCTCAGTTAGTCTCACCTACAATGTGGAATCTCCTAGTATAAGATAAAGTCTGTAAAGCAAACCTTTCTATGATAAACCTTTCTGTAATACAAGGTCAATGCTGAACTAGTTCGCTTTGAACCAAGATAGTTTTCAAGAGTTAAAAGAATTACTGATCCTCTGTGAGTTAATCAACTCAGGTTTTACCAAATATTTTCTAGTGCCCTTCTTATTTAATAATGTCTCTTAAAAAGACAAAACTAGGAAGCCATGTCATGCTCTGTAGGGAGGCTTACCATAGTAAATGGTAGCACAGAAAGTGAGAATGGTAAACGTCAAGAAAGAAACACTATCTTCTTGAGACGCATTTAGAAGGTTGATCATTAACAAAAAATAAAGTGGAAACTTGCTACTTTTCTGTAGGCCATGCTGCAAAAATATTATGTTAGGATTAGTTTAAATGAAGATAATTGCCGAACTAGTAGATTTTTGGCAATATATTCCACAACCCATGTGAACCACAGAAAATTGTTTCTAAGAAAAGAGGTTTCAGCCAGAGTATATTGATAGTGTGCATGGTTAATGAAGCTGCTACGTCTCGCTCAATATGTGACAGTGTTTCTGTGATATATGCAGCAGTTCTTTTAAATACTTAGTAAGGCACTTTGGAATCCTTTGAGATCAAAATTAAATACAAGCCTGTTATTAAATAGGACCGAACTTCCTCTTTTTTTTTTTTTTTATATGGGGTATTGCTGGTTTTAGGAAATGTATTTCTAAACTGAGCCCACCATCGCAGTGCAATTACTGAGTAAATCACATCCTAGATAGTCTTTGCTTTTTTTCCCCCCCAATAAAATAACATAGTTTAAATATCTTTTCCAGTGGTTTGTAGCCAGATGCAAAGTCAGCTAAAAAAGATTTCTTCAGAAAGATTTCTTTTCTACATCATTATGTAACTAAAAGTAGCTGTTGTAAATACTGCAGTATTTCATGGCAGTCTTGAAAGCCATGGCTTCTGGGTCCCAGTTCCTTCCCTTAGGAGCAGAGGATGGCAGTTTGGATGGTCACATATTCTTTATGGTCCAGAGCTGGATAAGCATTAACCAAATAACTAATTCAGTAACAGCAGGACTCAAGAAAAGTGAACTGGTAAAAACAAGTAACTATTTTTGGCAGAGTATGGCAGACCCTGTGTTTTTTAAAGTAAAGAGGAAAAAAAAAAAAAAAGAAAAAAGTTACAGAAAAAGCTATGGGTGTATTTGTTGTTGAGTCCTCAAATGCTAATCCATATGTGGTCATTTGTATCTCTGAAGGCTTTGGGTTTTTTTTCTTCTTTGGCAGACTGATGTCTTGGTGTTGAGCTGCGATCTGATCACAGATGTTGATTTATATAAAGTTGTGGATCTCTTTCGGACACATGATGCTACTCTCTCCATGCTGATGAAGAAAACTCATGAACTCACAGAAGTGGTACCAGGACAGAAAGGGAAAAAAAAGCCAGGTGTGTAGATAAGAATACATATATTTATTTATTAATAAGTGACAGAGAAACCACTGGTATGTATGATATGTTTAGTTATCAATCCCAGAGCAAAAGAAATAAAAAAGGTACAGATACCCTATTTTTCCTCACATTCCCTGGTGGGGGTGTGACTTGGTTTTTTCCAGCTCAGAATTAAGTATTAGACTCATGTAATCTTGCAGGCTCTGATCCAAAGCTTACAAGAGTTAAGGGAAAAGCTCCAGGTGACTTCAGTGAGTTTTGGATCAAACCCTAAATTTTTGTTACATATGAACATTAAAACCGTTAGGTTTTTCAAGAGTACTAAGCATCAGCCAGATTATAGCTGGGAATTTTACCACTGACTGTAGGGACCAGCGTTAGGTGGGTTACAAATACTTCTAGAAATTCTCCCCTCTCATCATATGTACTGAATTACTCTTCTGAGATCACATCCAGGAGCCTTTTGCTAGGCAAAACTCCCACTGATTTCAAGGACTTGGTTAGATGCTTATCTTGTCCCTCTTACCATAATATCTTAGTTAGTGCCTTGTAATCTTTAATGTATCTATTCACACAACACTGCTGTAAGGCAGGGCAGGGCTATTATCCCTATTTTACTTGTATGCTAAAAGTACTAAATACCATACAGTTGTTCCCATACCATACCTCTCATTTTCTTTTAATGATATCTGTTAAATTGCTGAGGCTTGATTATTGCTAGCTTAGTGGGTCCTGGTCCATGATTAAAGCTCAGAGGCATTACAGTAATACGAATAAGAAAGCGCAGCTTCAAACTGTTTGAGAGAGGAGTGAAATGCCAGCCAACAGTTGGACTACGTGTGTGTCTGAAAGTGGAGGAAATGTGTTTTTAAAAGAAAGCTCCATGAAAAGATTTTCTGGAGCAAAGTGTAAGATTAGTAGGGCTGAAAGCATTTAGGACTTGGACTCTCAAACAGCTCTAAACCCCCCTGTTTTTGAAAAGGCAATCTAAATGATAATGGCACATAAAACATTGTCAAGAACATTACTACAGCCACAGAGTTGAGCATTCAGGAGGTACAAACTAACAGGTCCATGGTTACACATCATAGAGCTGCCCAGTACACAAGCTTTGAGCACACAGGTTGGGGGTGAGGAGGTCTGTGAGGATAAACAAGATCATCTGAAGACTCTTCACAAATATAAACACATCAGGTTGCACATGCATTCTTAATTTGCTTGTTTTTTAATGTCTGTGTGCTTGACTTTGTAGCATAACTCTTCCTACATGACTTGTTAAAATTTGTGTGTGATTTCTCAGAACTGTAAAAGACCAAACTTGAAAACATTAAAATTCCATTATGTGGAAGTGTTTTGACACCCACAGTGTTTTTCTGTGGGGCTGGATGCTAAGGTCTCTCACTCAAAACTACTTTACTTGAGCTGTC